>NC_092331.1:36148148-36777023 GCF_036785885.1 Coffea arabica | reverse complement strand
AGAGAAAATGATGAAAGTGATTTTTTATTTCTTGATTTTTCTCTTTTGTTTTGTGTTTTTTTTTCTTTTACCAAAAACAAACCTACAAAAATGAGAAAATCATTCATTAATATATATTAAAAAAAATGGTAATAATAATAACTTATCAAATAGATAAAATTTCAGGAAAATATTAAAAATTGACAAAAATTTGGTGTCTACACAATCATTCAAGAAATTATCTTTTATCTTATTTTGGAACTTTGTTTTGATTATCTTCATAATTGAAAATGTCTATTCTATAGACTATAGAATAGAACCCGGATTTTTTCCTTGGGAGGGGGGCCAAAATTTTTTTGATCAAAATTATCTTAATATATTATGTTCAAAATAATTTTCATTTATTTAAATGTATGACATCTTAAAATATCAAATAGTAACTTTAATTATAAAGGTATGTCCATTTCATAAATATGTAGCATAGTTATAACAAAAATTAGGACAAAAAAAACCTTTGATTAAATATCTCATAACATCACAAACTACCCAAATTGTACATTATGAGAAGATGCTCCAATATGTCACTTTTGCAAAAACTAAAATATAACTATGCAATATAAATATAACTATTTTCAATTAATAAAAGATAAAAGTTATGTTAGCATACCTTGAAATTTCAACCTCCTTTCTTAAAAGTAAATTGATCTTTACGTTATTTCATAGAACTAAATTCATCTATAATTGAATCAGTACTAAATTTTTGAACAACTTTCATTTTTTTATGTACATTGTTAGACAATCATTCAAGAAAAATTATCTTTTATCTTGTTTTGGAGCTTTGTTTTGATTATATTCATAATTGAAAATACCCGTTCTGTACTTGCAGTTGACACAGGAAGAGTGAGAACAAATATAATCAATCTATCAACAATAGGATAGGTCACTCAATTTCTTGTCTTCACCAAGCCTTCGAGTAATTATTTGTATATTTGTATATGGGTCAACAAGAGGATAGATCACTAATTTTAAATTTTTTATCAATTAGGCTAAGTTGCATATTTGTATACTGACCAATAAAGTAATTATTTTTGTTTTAACCCATTGATAATTATGAATTGAGTTTTTTATTATAATATATCAAATTGGGTCAATTTACTATGGATCATCAATTATATGTTTAATTTTTTGAACGTTAAATAATTAGCACAATAAAAAATAAATAACTTTTTTTGAAGAAAAAATTAAATCAAAAGTGGCTAATTCACACACACACACACATATATAAAAACTCTCATAATATAAACTAAAATTGTAAAAAATTAGGGGGGCCAACTTTAACTTATACATATATTTACATATTATGCATTAAAATTTTCAAAACTTAGGGAAGGCCATGGCCCCCCTCAGCTCCCCTTAGCTCCGTCATTGAAGAGCTGTGTAGATGTTTTGTTCTAGTAAGCATAAAAGAGTTGCATGCAAATTTATACGACACCTAAACTTGAAATACACGACATTATGCATGAATCAGTTTTTTCTCAAACATTGTAAGTACTCTTCTCTCAGTTTAGTAGTAGGACGAAGAACATAAAAATACTAAAAATTGTCTAAAAATGCCATTGAATGAAATCTATTTTCCTAAAGAAAACTAAGATTACCAACAAAAAATCTAGGTTGCTAAAAAAAAGTTTTCCGTTGTAAACATAAAAAAAAAATGAACACATTGTCAATGCTCAATGAAGAAATGGGGGCCTCATCTTTTTTTTCCCACCCTCATTTATAGGTAAAAAAAAAAAGTAAACAAAATCATAATTATACAAAAGAATAAACATATTATTTTCTCTAAAATAATAATAATAAATAGCATAAATGTATTCACCTTGAGAGAAAAACATAACAAATCCTCCAACTACACAGGTCTTAATTTGTCATGTTGCAAGAAGAATATTGATTTTGTTAGAAGGATTTCGCTAAGGAAAGGAAAAAATGGAAAGATAGTACAAGCCAATGACTTTGAGATGAGTTTTCTAGGTGACTTGGAGTAGAAAAAACAAAAAAACAAATCAAAGAGACTTGTGGAACATAAATGGAGAGAACAAAGTCATTTATCTAAGTCTATATAAAATCGAAGAAGAAAGCAGAGAAAATAAGGAGAGACAAGGGATGGAGATAATGAGAGATGATAAAAAAAAATGGAAGTTAGAAGAGATAATTGGAGTGAGGACCCCACCTTCCCCTAGGGCGTACCCCAGGGTTTAGAGAACCGTCTGCCCAACTCTCGCCAGGACTCACTCACTCACGTCAAGAAAATAAGTTGCAACTTCAAAAGTAAAGGAGACTACAGTTCCTAAGCTTAGAAAGTACATTTGCATTCATTGCTATCTCAACCATTCATACATATCCGAATAGAACAAGAGATTCAAATTCTAGTTGTACTTCTAACCCTAATCGAGCACTAGCGCTAGTAGAATTACAAAAGGTAAAAGTCTAGACAAACTAGCCTTTCCAGCTACACGCCTATGCTCGTACCCCCTGTAAGGAAAACAAAAGATTCTAATAGAGTAAGCCAAGACTCAGTGAGATTCCAAAACTTCATGCAGACTCAAGTAGCAAGTTGGTCATTATGTAAAACTTGAAATCTTAAAATGAGCGAGTATAAAGTTCATAAAAAGAAACAGTAACACTATAAGTAACAATCATTTCAAAGTATAAGGATACAGATGGCTCTCAAGAGCCAAATTCCCATTGCATTACTTGATCTGAACCCATTGACACTCCGTCAACGTTTGAAGAAGCAAAACCATGACCGTAGATCTCCACTTTACACCAATTTCCATCCACTAATCAACCATTTACCGAGCCCGAACTTCAAAATAAGAGTGATGGTAACACTCAAGTATACCGAATCCAGTGGACCATATCCAAAGGATTATACAATAAACAATATAAACAGAACATATGGTTCGCCAGTCTCCTCGACCAAGCCCTTACTGGCTCGATTCGACTGACTAACCAATAGGGTGAGGATAAAAGTAGTGAGACGGGATGAGAGGCACCTCCCACTCGAATTGAGTGTGGTACATGCTACCGCTCAACACTTACAAGTCAAGCACAAGCAACAATACAAATACAGGTCAATCAAACTCAGGCAAGGACGAGATCATTCAAGAAGGAGAGGACAAGTGCGATAAAGTATACTCTCACCTCATCCAAACAAGTCAAGTATTATTCAATCGTATTAACAAATCATTTCATTCAAGAATCAAGTTCAATCATGCATTGGAAAACATTCACCAACAATTTATTTCTTTTCAAAACCACGTCCAAGGTCAACTCCCTGGTTGGTGTCCAAGTCTGCGATAAAATATCATTGAACAATTTGAAAGCAATTAGGGTTTAAAATATAAGAGTTTCGCTTAACGAAAAGCAAATAATTGAAACTCGTTGAAGTAGTATTCATTTCACTTATCAAACTCTAGAAAATTCATGATCGCTGGTTTGATTTCGATAAAGAAGCGATCACCTGTGAGACCCCGAAATTTTACTTGTCTTTATAGCTCTTATTTGAACTTACTTGCTTTGAATTCTTGATTGCTTTACTAGTTTAATCATGGTTTTTCACCTATTTTCTTATTTAATTTGATGCATGTCGAGTTTCATAGTGTATTATATTAGTGTGTCCGACTAGTGAGATATGTGCGTTATATTTGGTGAACGAGAACAATTGTGGTGCTAGAGGAATTATGTGATTAAAAGTGTTAAAAGTGTATTAGAAGAATACAAGATAGATTGGCTATAAGAAACACGAGAGACAAAGAGATAGGAATGGAATCTTACCTTGCCACTTGTCACTTATCCATGAAACCTTGACCAAGACCTTTGACCAAGACTAATCCTTATCTTGCCATTTGTCACACCATTACAACATCTTGACCACCAAGACTAATTCTCATCTTGCCACTTGTCAAACCACTACAACATCTTGACCAAGACTAAGCCTTATTCTTATTTAACTAAAACTTTTATTCTTCACCATTTTTTTCTTCTTTTTCTTTCTTGTCTTGGCTGAGTTTAGGGAGAGAGAGAAAGGGAGAGAAAAGAAACAAACTTCAAGCATTGATTCTTGCCTATTTAGTGAAAAAAAAACAAGAGAAAATCCAAATCTACTCGACAAACCTTGAATCAAGCTTGGGGGAAGCTCTTGGCGAAGTTTTTGGAGGAAGAAAGCATTGCAACCTTCTTGATTTGCTTGCCATATTTGGGTTTGGAGGTAAGAGGTGAACTTTGCTAGAACTTCTAGTTTTCTTCCTTGATTTTTAAATTTAGTTGATGTCTGAGATAATAGAAGCTAAAGGAAGGACTTATATGAAGGCTTTTATGGTTTTCAAATTATGTTGCAAAATTCCAGTTTTGGTGCATAATCTAGTGATGAAAAGGAAGGATTTTATGGAGGCTTGCATGTTTTTCAAGTTATGTTGAGAATTTTTCAGATTTGATTCATGAAGTGCATAGCCTAGGTTCAAATTAGATATTTGTGATTTTGATGGTTTTTCTTGCCAAGAATATATACCGTATGACACATGCTATGCTAGCCATGAATTATTATGATTTTGCCATGAACACAAGGTTGAAACTTTGAGTTTAGAGGAAAGGAATTTAATGACAAGTTACTGGAAATTCTTGTTTGAGTTGGAATTTTGGGATAGTTTTAACATATTATGCTCAAGGTACTTGCTAAAACTTTGATCTTCACATGTGTGTTGCTTTGGAGTCAAAACAAAGAGGTTTAAGAGGGGAAAAACCTAGTTTTCCAAACTGTTTGCTTGCTGAAAATTTTTTCTGCAGGAGACTCTGAGCAGTCTTGGTAAATCTGTCATATCTTGGTGTAGAAAGATCCAAATTGAGTTCTGCTTATTTCATTTGAAACTAGATTCAGAGTACTTTTTACCGTGAAAATTTCAGAATTTTCCTCAATTCCTATGAATATCTGTGATTTTTCAAAATTGACTGAATTTCCATTCCTGTTCTGTCTTTCTACTAGATAAAGCAGCCGCTTGAGATTGGATTTTGATTGACTTGTGGACATCTTGCAAAGGTGTCTTCTAAGAAATTGTAACCCTTTGAATCAATTTTCCAACGGTATAAAGTTTATAAATTTTGGACTTAAGAAGCTTGAAATATGATTTTTCAAATAGCGTCGCGCAAAGCTGGGAAAAATTCTGTTTTCCTAAAACTGTCCTTACTTTCATTTCCAACTTTAAGTTGGAGTTGTTAAACCATTTTGAGCTTGATTTTATGATTGGAATGAGAAAATTCTTGGTTACTCATGTCCCTTGCGTCTAAATGTTCTCTTTTCACTCCAAAACCATATTTGCATTGTTGCACTAGAAGTTACTTGGATTTTCTTTGGTTCACCTAAGTTTTGATCAGTTGAACTATAATACTTTATCTTGGTTGTTCTTAAGGTTTGTTGGTGATCAAGGGCATAACCCGAGGGATGAACTTTTGACGTTATTTTGCTTAAACTGGTGAGTGTCAAGTGCATGTTTCTTGATATATTGATTTGACTGATACCACGTGTTATGTGTTGAATTCTGAGCTTGATGAGGCGAGTGTTGGAAAAGCGGCTCGAACAATGCTAACACTTGAATACTTGAGTCGTGCTTGAAAGCACTGTCCTAAGAAACTATTTCAGAGTATCGAAATGTTTCCCCAGGATTAAACAAGTCTTCCTCTATTTTGTGAGAGGGATGTAGAACCAGCAAAATTTGTTCCAAAACCAGCAGATAAAATAAAAAGAAAAAATAGAGGAGAAGAAAGAGAGAGTTCACGAACAGGAAAGCAAATAGAGGAGAAGGAATAGGGAGTTCACGAAGTGTGGTCTTCGTTGATCAGCGTACTAATGAACCTGACAAATGGTTCTATTTATAGGCTACAGGATACAGAACAGAGTGATAGAGGATAGGATTTTGAGAGCTGATTTTCCGTGAGAATAAGCATGCATCCCGTACCAGATTTAGCATTTGAAGTGGTCAGAGGTCTATCCTCTATTGTGAAAGCCGAAATGTTTGAAATAGTCAAAGCAAGCACGTGAACAATTCTTTTGGCTAAAACATATCAACTAGCCCTCTGACTTTGCCTTTTAGACCTTATCAAAATTTTGTCTTTGAAAAAATCTCCCTAAGAATAGGAACAGACGTTTGGAAAGCTTTATCAGATAAACTCTTATCATAACAAACATAATAAAATCTTTTGAAATATCTATCATTCACAACAATCTCCCACCTATTTCAAAAGATTTTGGACAAAAGAGTATAAATATCTACTGGATTTGTCTGAGCTCAATGTAATCAGTTTGGTGTCTTTTGGACTATGAACCAAACTTAAATTGATAAAATATGTCTTACAGAATTATTGGTGAAAAAAATATCTTTCTATGAACCAATAATTCTTGTTGTATGACAGAGATCTTATCAATCACATTATAACTCATAATTTTGCTGTTCAATGCAGTTTCGCGCATTTAGGCCGTGCGCCTGCCTGGTTGTTCATGAGAGCTCTAAAGATTCGGCCAAAAATCTTATAGGAGCGGCCCCACTCCACTCACATATAGGTGAATTTATTAAGTGTATACTGTCTTAAATACACCTTCCTAAAGGGATATAAATTCATTAAGAGTATTAAACTCAACCTCACAATTACTGGCAGTCAAAGCACTTATCTTTGAAGGGACTTAAATTTCAAGTGCTTTATAGTCAATATTAACTTGTTATTACCTATATGAACCTATTTCATGGGATCACCAATCATATAGGTTGGGTTACCATCTTTATTGACAACTGTTGGCCCAAGTCCCATCTCCCTTGTAGTTTGAAGAATTAATTTTCTTCCTACAGGTTTAGTCAGAGGATCGGCCAAATTCAACTCTGACTTCACAAAATCAATGGAAATAATTCCATCCCTAAGCAGCTGCTTTACGACATCATGTCTTAATCTCATGTGTCGACTTTTACAATTATAAGATTTGTTTTTTGCAATAGCAATAGCCGCTTGACAGTCACAGTGTATAGACACAGGAGGCAACAGATCCTTAATAGGAGGAATATTGACTAAGAAATTTCTTAACCAATCTGCCTCAGAGCCAGTCAACTCCAGAGCTATGAACTCCGATTCCATAGTTGACCGAGCAATAATTGTCTGTCTGGCTGATTTCCATGCTACCGCACCACCACCAAGGGTGAACACGTAACCACTAGTGGATTTTGTATCATTTGGATCAGAGATCCAGTTAGCATCACTGTAACCCTCTAATACAGTGGGAAATCCACTATATAGGATACCAAAATTCACGGTACCTCTCAAATATTTCATTAGTCTGACTAATGTAAACCAATGCTCACGGTTGGGATTATGAGTATATCTACTCAGTCGACATACAGCATAAGCTATATCAGGTCTAGTGAAATTCATCAGATGCATCAGACTCCCAATAATCTGAGCATATTTAGACTGAGCAATTGGGTTACCATTATTTTTCTTTAATTGAGTGTTAGCATCATAAGGAGTACTCACAGGTGTCACATCATAATTTTTAAACTTCCTAAGAAGTCTCTCTGTATAATGTTTTTGTGACAACATTATACCATCACATTTCCTTATGATTTTAACACCCAATATTATTTTGGCTTCACCCAAATCTTTCATATCAAAATTAGAAGACAAAAAATATTTAGTACTATTTACAATATCTAGACTAGTACCAAATATAAGCATGTCATCCACATATAAACTGATTATCACATATTGATCATTTATAATTTTGACATATATACATTTATCCACTTCCACAGACGAGAATCCATCTTTTATCAAGACTTGATCAAATTTCTCATGCCACTGTTTAGGAGCTTGTTTTAGACCATAAAGAGATTTAATTAGTTTGCAAACCTTGTTTTCTTGTCCAGATACAATACATCCCTCAAGTTGAAACATATAAATTTTTTCTTCTAAATCACCATTTAAAAAGGCTGTTTTGACATCCATTTGATGAATAACAAGTTTATGGATAGAAGCTAAAGCAAATAAAACTCGAATAGACGCAATTCTAGTTACTGGTGCAAATGTATCAAAATAATCAATATTTTGTTTTTGAGAAAATCCTTTTGCTACTAAACGAGCTTTGTACTTTTCTATAGAGCCATCAGAGTTATATTTTCTTTTAAAAATCCATTTGCAACCAATAGATTTTGCACCAGGAGGTAAGTCTACCAAAATCCAAGTTTTATTTGTCAAGATAGAATCAATTTCAGATTTAATTGCTTCTTTCCAAAATTTACACTCAGGAGAAGAAATAGCATCGGAGTATGTTAAAGGATCATTATCAACAAGAAAGGTTTGGAAATCATTTCCAAATGAAAATTCTTTTCTTGGCCTTTTGCTCCTTCTTAATTCTTCAATTGGAATAATTTCCTTATTTATTTCAACAGGTGCATGAGAAATTTTACTAGACAGTGGAAAAATATGTTCAAAAAATTCAGCATTCTTTGTGTCAATAATTGTATTACAATCAAGCATATCACTTCTTAACACAAGAAATCTATATGCAGCACTATGTTCAGCATATCCAATAAACATACAATCAGAAGTTTTAGAACCTATTTTCCTTTTCTTAGGTTCAGGCAACAAGACTTTAGCAAAACACCCCCAAACTTTTAAATATTTCAAATTTGGTTTATAATTTTTCCATAACTCATAAGGTGTTTTGCCAGTCTTTTTATGTGGGATTCTATGTTGTAAGTGACATGCAGATAATATAGCTTCTCCCCATAAATTATCTGGAGCATGAGAACTAATTAACATAGAAATTTGGTTTATAATTTTTCCATAACTCATAAGGTGTTTTGCCAGTCTTTTTATGTGGGATTCTATGTTGTAAGTGACATGCAGATAATATAGCTTCTCCCCATAAATTATCTGGAGCATGAGAACTAATTAACATAGAGTTCGTCATTTCTTTTAACGTTCTATTTTTTCTTTCAACTACTCCATTAGATTTTGGTGAATAAGGTGGAGTTATTTCATGTATTATGTCTTCCTGTTCACAAAGGTTATCTAAAGTTAAGTATTCTCCACCCCTATCTGATCTAATTCTTTTTATCCTTTTATTAAGTTGATTTTCTACTTCAAACTTATAGGATAAAAAGGCATTATAAGTATCATCTTTATTTCTAAGTAAATAAACTTTGGTATATCTAGAATAGTCATCTATAAAGGTGACATAATACCTTTTCCCACCTCTAGTCATTGTTTGTTTTAAATCACCTAAATCAGTATGAATTAAATTTAATAATTCAGTTTCTCTATGGACAGTTATACAACTTTTCTTTGTTATTTTAGTTTCTGCACATATTTCACATTTGTCCATATTATCATTAATACCAGAAATTAGGCCACATGATTGCATTTTCTTTATATAACCAATATTAACATGTCCTAATCTAGCATGCCATAAAGAAATGGAATCAACAATATAAGCAGAAGAAGATGCATTTTCATTGATCACATTGGAAATATTAAGTACAAAAAGTCCCTGATTACAATAGCCCTTACCCACAAATACATTATTTTTGGTCATTATAATCTTTCCAGATTCAAATGACACTTTCACTCCAACTTTTCCTAGCAATGCTACGGAAACCAGATTTGCCCGAATGTTGGGCACATGCAGCACATCATTGAGGGCCAAAGTTTTTCCTGAAGTGAGTTTCAAGAATACTTTGCCCTTACCCAGAACATTAGCCGTTCGTGAGTCACCAAGGTAGACCACTTCTTCATCATCCCCTATAGGAGTATAGGAGGAAAATGCTTCTCGATTCGCACATATGTGCCGAGTAGCCCCAGAGTCTACCACCCACTCTTTGACATTGGCTGCAATGTTCACTTGAGAGATGACAGCAGCAATTATATCATCTCCTTCGGTTAAGTGCACCTTAGGAGGATTACCATTTGCTCTGTCACCTTTATTAAGTCTGCATTGGACTGCATAATGTCCTGGTTTTCCACAATAAAAGCAATTGCCTTTCTTTTTCTTAAAGTTGGGATTGTTAGGCTTGAAATTAAAATTTTTGGGCTTGTAATTCTGGGATTTATTGGCGTACCTTTTATTATTGCTTTACACCAGATTGGCTTTGAAAGCCATCTCCTTTGCCTTGGTAGCTCTTAACTCCCTTTTGTTTGAATCCTCAATGAGGATGTGCTTCACGAGCTCATCTATGGTATAATTTTTTTCCTTGTGTTTCAAGTTATTTTTATAGTCGGCCCATGACTCAGGTAGCTTTTCAATCAGCATGCCTGCAGCGAATTTCTCAGGAAGATTGATGTCTTCATTTTTCAAGTCCTCTAGCAGCATTTGATATTCGGTGATTTGAATTTTCATCTCCTTGTCATCAGTCATTTGCCATTGGTTGTATTTTCCTACGACGAATTTTTGTTTGGTTGCATCTTCGGCAGTAAACTTTGTTACCAAGGCTTCCCAAATTGCCTTGGCTTCTTTGCTGCTACAGTAGACGTCAAATAATTCATTAGAGAGTGTTTGAAGGATAGTGTGTCGACATACCTTATTGGCATATTGCCATGCTTCTTGAGTCTTGGCATCCGTAGTTGCAGAAGGTTGAGATTCAGTGAGCGCATAAGCTACTCCATGGATGTCAAGTAGAGAGTGCACACGTTCTTACCATCTTTTAAAATTTTCATTGGCGAAAATTTCAATTTTGGATACATCCGGAAAGGGCTTGGCGAATGGTAGTGCCACTGCAACAGTTGCTGATGAAGGCTGTGGGGTGCTAACATTGTCAGATGCCATAGTTTCTTAGATTGTTGGAAAAGCGGCCCGAACAATGCTAACACTTGAATACTTGAGTCGTGCTTGAAAGCACTGTCCTAAGAAACTATTTCAGAGTATCGAAATGTTTCCCCAGGATTAAACAAGTCTTCCTCTATTTTGTGAGAGGGATGTAGAACCAGCAAAATTTGTTCCAAAACCAGCAGATAAAATAAAAAGAAAAAATAGAGGAGAAGAAAGAGAGAGTTCACGAACAGGAAAGCAAATAGAGGAGAAGGAATAGGGAGTTCACGAAGTGTGGTCTTCGTTGATCAGCGTACCAATGAACCTGACAAATGGTTCTATTTATAGGCTACAGGATACAGAACAGAGTGATAGAGGATAGGATTTTGAGAGCTGATTTTCCGTGAGAATAAGCATGCATCCCGTACCAGATTTAGCATTTGAAGTGGTCAGAGGTCTATCCTCTATTGTGAAAGCCGAAATGTTTGAAATAGTCAAAGCAAGCACGTGAACAATTCTTTTGGCTAAAACATATCAACTAGCCCTCTGACTTTGCCTTTTAGACCTTATCAAAATTTTGTCTTTGAAAAAATCTCCCTAAGAATAGGAACAGACGTTTGGAAAGCTTTATCAGATAAACTCTTATCATAACAAACATAATAAAATCTTTTGAAATATCTATCATTCACAACAGCGAGAGTGTACTTTATCACACTCGTCCTCCCCTTTTTGAATGATCTTGTACTTGCTTGAACTTGATTGACCTGTACTTGTAGTTGTGCTTGTGCTCGACTTGTAAGTGTTGAGCGGCAGCATGTACCGCATTCAATCCGAGTGGGAGGTGCCTCTCATCCCGTCTCACTACTTTTATCCCGATTAAGTCGATTGAAGAGTTATCTTATCGACCCTAGTGCTAAGTGGTAGAATGTACCATACTCAATTCAAGTGGGAGGTGCCTCTCATCCCGTCTCAATACCTTTATCCTGATTAAGTCGATTGGAGTGTTATCTCGACGACCCTAGTGCAGAGCGGCAGTATGTACCACACTCAATCCTAGTGGGAGGTGCCTCTCATCCTGTCTCAATACTTTTATTCTGATTAAGTCGATTGGAGTGTTATCTCATCGACCATACTTGTTCTTGTTTGGGTATACTCGAATATTACCACCACTATTTCTATTTTGCGTTCAGGCCCAGTTGGGGATGAAATTGTGGATGGGGATTCGTGTCAAGTGAATTCTACGGATTTGTTATTTGCGTGATTGACGGAGTGTCAACAAAAGAAATGACATCCAAGATTGTGAAATGGCAAGCTTGTGGATTAACTCCTGAGAGCTCCTGTATCCTCTTAATGAATGTGTTTTAGTCCTTCTGTGGCTTTACGTGAATCCATTGTTGCTATTCTATATATGTGCTACTTGAGTTGAATTATAGTACTTGTTCTACTTGCTTGCTTGATATTTTGGCCTCACTGAGCATCCGCTCATCCTTTTAAGTTTTTATTCCTTAACAAGAATTTGAAGTGAAGAATTGGAGGCGCTAGACTAGCTAACTTTTTTCTAGAGTTAGTGTGATTCCCTGAGCGACTTTTGGACATTTGGAAGTGTAGATTTATTTGTATTTGAAATATTATGGTTGTAATAGTTAACGCTATTGTCTAAGGATTGTGGCTGCTGTTATTCAAGTATTTTCTTGGTTTTAAGAAATTGTTTGGCTTGAAATTGTGATTTGGTTCGAGTGAGTGTATGAGTCCTAACGAGAGTTGGGCAGGCGGTCCACCAAACCTTTGGTTTCTCCCTAAGGGGAGGTGGGGTCGTCACATTAACACTTTTAAGTTCGCAACTTGATTTAAAAGACGAGGAAAACATATTTATAGTGGTTGTTACTTTCGCCTTTTAAAGGGTACGAGTTTTGGCAGCTTATGTACTCCTACTAAGGGAAACTTGAGTACTCTAAATAATTCAAGTTCAATTCATCCCCGAATCACCGCTCAAGTTTCAAGTTCACTCACTTATCCCTTGAATGAAAATTTGGGCAACATACCCTTTGTATTTGTCCAATTTTTCCATCCATTTAAGGCTTCATTTTTTCCTCAAATCAACCCAATTCAAACACCACCAATAAACATATCAAGATAGCTCTTTATCTAGGCTAAAAACATCCAAATATAACTCATTTCTAGCAAATATTCAACCACTACCAAATCTGAAATTTTCTCATTAAAGCTGGAAATTCATCTTTTAATGCTAAAAAGTCACAATCATGCCATTAATCACTTCACAAATTCCATATTCAAGTTCAATACCAATATTTGCTTGTTAAACAATATAATCAAAGCTGAAAAATATAAAACCCATGCTGAAATTTTCACTAAACAATCCAAAACTAGAAAATCATTCATAATATTCCAAGATTCAAAGCTTCTATAGCATATTTAGCAAGATTAAGAAAGATAAAAGGAAGTTTTAGACTTATACTTTACAAAACCTTCTTGAAAGTGAGGAACCAAGCTATTTCTTCCAAAACTTTCACCACACCAAACTTCCTAACACCCTTGATGCAAGTTTAATCGGTTTAGTTTTTAAAATTCAACTTAAACAAGGCAAATCAAGGTTATAGTTGGAGGTTTCTTCTCTCTTGTTTTTCTCTCCCAAAATTTTGGCCACCATGAAGAAAAATGAGAGGAAATGAACCAAAATGAAAGATAAGAAGAAAGGACTTAACTTGGTCAAACATTTCCTTGATTGCCGACACTTGGCAACTCAAGATTCTTTCTTTTTTTTTCTTTTCTCACCTTTCTTTAGTAAAACATGGTGGCTGACTTAAAGGTAATTTAGGAAAAATTAAATGAAATAAAAATAAGGAGATTAGGGTTAGAAAGTATTGGTCAAGTGGAGTATTCGATCGGTAGCAAACGGCGCACGTCGGTTCAAGCCTATTTTCCTTAACTCTCGCGTACTTGTGTTTTAACTTATGATTCACTGACTTATTATTAGCACTTCTAATCACACACTTCCTCTTACTTAATATTCGCTCTTATCCATCAAATTTAGTGCACACACCCCACCAAGTGATCACGCTATCAAAATGCGCAAAAATCCTAATTTACTCTAACTATAAAAGTAAAAATAAAACTCTCGATTCTATTATATATTACATCTAATGAGGGAGTAAATTAGTAGAAAAAGAATTATAAAATAATTTATTCAAAATAAGAGCGAATTATAAAAAAATGTAAGCAAATTTTCAAGTCGTCACACTTTCTCCCCCTTAAGAGAATTTCGACCCCGAAAATTCATACATTTATTCATAAATAGCTCAGGGTATTCTTCTTGCATGTCTTCTCTAACTCCCAGATCTCATCATTAGTCAAAATTTTAGTCAGACAATGGAAAACATGAATCGTACCTTCTACCACTTTAGACGGATTAGGCACTTGCTGGTGATTTAAGGTATACACTCTGGCAGGCACTCTGGATCTATTCCCTCCTATATTCAGTTGTTTAGGATTTAACCTGAGGGGACAGGTTGCAATCTGGTTCTCAGCACTATCACACCATAAATATTTTCGTGCCTTCCGCCAACAATTATTCTCAGTATGATTGGTCTTTCCACAATATCCACAAGATAAGTGAGGGATTGAGGTTTGATCTCCTTGTGAGACACCTCTTAGTTGTCCTCCTCCACCTAGGGCTCCTTTTGGAGTAACTCTCCTGGATGTCCCTGAAATTCTCACACCACCAGCTCCTCAACCCACCTTAGAGGGTGACAAACTTAGATCACCTTGTTCTTGCCCTTGGTCTCCACTAAAAGCACCTTTCTTTCTTACATGAAAAGCATTCACTTGCAATTTCTATCCTCTGGGCTTTTTCAAGAACTTCCGTGAAAGTATTAATTTGTGCCGCCGCTAAAGCCTCTTGTATCTCTATGTTCAACCCTTGCACAAACCTCCTCACCCTCCTTTGTTCCGTAGCTATCAATTCAGGAGCAAATTTTGATAACTTGGTGAACTGAGTCTCATACTCAGATCAAGGACGGATTTAAGGTGGAGACACTGGGGGCCCTTAAATTCCTATAATACTTATACAATTTTGACATAATTTTAAGTGTGCCCCCAGAGTTTTTTGTAGAAAAGATGTGAAAGAATGGGTCACAAAATTTAGTTTAGTTACTTATATTGAAAAAAATATACTTCATGAAATTCAAAATGAGAAAGTTATAAACCGTTATCAAAATATGAAAACTTATCGTGAGCAATTGCAAATAGTTTAGTTTGTTTTTGAAATAAAATTATTATTACATTAATAATTTTGAGTTTATCTTTTTATGTTTTTCATGGAATATACGTATCATTTGTATTTGTTGGTTAATTTATTTTTTCGCTTAAAAAATTAGAAAAAGAATAGATAAAAAATTTTAGTGTTATTTTGCCCCCACTAAGATTTTTTTCTGACTCCGCCACTGACTCAGATACACTTAAGCCTCCTTAACATAGCCTAATTAAATCATTCTCCCTTTTCTCCTGCACTATTGGTGAAAGATATTTCTCATTAAATTCTCGCACAAAGTTCAACCAGGTCCATGCTATCCTTTCTCTCTCCCACTTAGCCCTAATTACATTCCACCAGGCTCTGGCTGGTCCATCAAATTGAAATATCGCAAAATTCACCTGCCTTTCCTCCATATAATTCAAGGCGGTGAAAATGTTGATCATTGCTTCCAACCATTTCTCGGCTACTTTAGGATCTGACCCTCCAAGAAACTTAGGAGGAGAAAACTTTTGAAACCGTTCTAGGGCCCTATCTTCCCCTATTTCAGGGTCCCTAGGCTGATTGACAGGGGGTTGACCCTGCTGCTCTACCAATCGAGCTAAAATATTAGTCATTTGCAGGATGGCCGTTGCTACTTGATCCCCTCCTTCAACCCTAGATTCAGGTTGTTGCTCAGCCGTTGCACCTCTCTCTTCTCTCGATTCTTGTACTGGTTCTTGTACCTGTCTAGCCCTACGTCCACGGCTAGAACCATGTCCTCAACGAGTCCCACGTCCCTGACTTCGCCTACCTTCCATACCTCTTTTGAAAAATAGACTATATAGGTATAAGCAAAATAAAGTAGCTATAAACCTCGATAAAAGCATTTCCAAATCATAAAGTGAAAATAATATGACACATTTAAAATAACATACTTTCTTTATATACATATCATAGCAATTCATATATCAAGTCATGAAATATTGTACATATCAACCTAATAAAGTCAAGAATTTATAACACCCAAAGGACATAGAACAAAAGCAAGCGCTATGTACATCAGCCTTAACACATCAGTATCAAAAACAAAAGATGACGTGACATCCCAACTATGTCCCTAACTATCTCACGCAAACCCCAAAACCCTAGATCCTTAACTTGGTTTGTCACTGATCCAGCCGACTCCACCACCTCTTCAGGTGCGGCTGGCTCCTGAATCACTAGGAGCTACGTTCCCTTGACCTTCCTCGGCCAAATTCACCTGTACCACTTTCCCCACAAGGGCCCCACATTCGATCAAAATATTATCTGTTCGGTCCCTAACTTTCCTTACTATCCGAACAAGGCGACCATTAGCCTCTTGAGTTTGCTCTCTAAAGGCATTGGTTCGTTCCTGCTCCTCAAGAATAGAAGCCTCAAACTCTGCAATCCTAGCCCCTTGCTCGCCCAACATTGCCCTCAGGCGCTCGATCTCAATTTGGGCCTTATGATTAGCACTGGCCAACATTTCCCTCTCGTCCTCTATGGCAAGGACCACCCTATCAAGATATGAGTAGGTCCGCCAGCAATCACAGTGGCTGACCCTACGTTCCGGGGCCCACTGAAGTACCGGCCCTCCTGGATATTCCTGATAGCTAAGCACTCGACAAGATTGCTTGGCATTTCCGTTCTCACCATTTCCTTCCATTGCCTACATTACAAGCAGCGTCAAGAGAATAAGCAATTTAAACAAGGAAAATTAAACTAACCACCTATTCTCTAGGGTTTCACACTTAGACGTTCGTACGTAAGCTATAGCAAGTACAAGTCACTCAATCCGCCCAGACCAATTCAAACCTAGATTCTAATACCACTTGTGACGACCCCACTTCCCCCTAGGACGTATCCCAAGATTTAGCGGACCGCCTGCCCAACTCTCGCCAGGACTCACTCACGTCAAGAAAATAAGTTGCAACTTCAAAAGTAAAGGAGACTACAGTTCCTAAGCTTAGAAAGTACATTTATATACATTGCTATCTCAACCATTCATACATATCCAAATATAACAAGAGATTCAAGTTCTAGTTGTACTTCTAACCCTAATCGAACACTAGCACTAGTAGAATTATAAAAGGTAGAAGTCTAGACAAAACTAGCCTTTCCAGCTTCACGCCTATGCTCATACCCCCTGTAAGAAAAACAAAAGATTCTAATAGAGTGAGCCAAAGCTCAGTGTGATACGAATCTCGTTGGTGAAGAAGATTCGCAACCCAAGATCGCTTGTTGGATTTGACTTTGAACGCAAGAAATGGTGGCAGCGGAAACCCTACGACCCCGCTAATCCCCGTGACTATGAACATGTTGATACTATCTCAACCCGTAATCAAACGAATTAGCGAACCTCAGGCAAGTGTAGAAGGCGCCACAATTCAAGTGCGATTCTTAAATTGATAAGCCAAACAAAAACACTAGAGTATAACTCTAAATTGTTCAAGGGATGCTCGAAAGCTATAGAGAAAATTATCTCCTTCTTTTATGATAAAAGTGTCTACCTTTTATTGATATAATGTGGTGTCTTATATAGGTTACAAGTGAAAACCTAATCTAGTAAGGAAAAGGAACTAAAGGTGCGGCTGATATAGGCCCTAATAAGTGACGGAAACGGAACGGAAGCTACGGGCTCAACCCTCGACGAATAGGGCCTCATGTGGGCTTTCCTTCCTAGGCAGCCCACCTTAACAAATAATGATGAACAAAATAGTAATCCTACCCTTGGCGATTCTATGTGCAACATGCACTTAGCCAATTATTCAAGCTAATCAACTAATGTGGAAATAAATGACTATGATGCTAAAACGGAAACTAGGGTTTGGCAAAGCCCTAACCCTCAGGTGTAGCTTCAATGCTCAATATCGGGCTGCGATCACCTTCACTTGAGTGTATGAATCCTTCAAAGGACTTGTGTATGGCTTGAATAAGTACATTGAGTTGCTCACGAAATTTCTTTGCGCGAGCCCTAGTAATGGATCCGCTTGGAGCTTGCATTCGATCCTCAGCCCCTCGATCACTCGAGCCATGGTAGGCGTGCCCACGTACTATGATGCTATCACAGTGAGGTTCCAAAATTTCATGCAGACCCCAGTAGCAAGTTGATCATTATTTAAAACTTGAAATCTTAAAATGAGCGAGTGTAAAGTTCATAAAAAGAAACAATAGCACTACAACTAACAATCATTTCAAAGTATAAGAATACAGATGGCTCTCAAGAGCCAAATTCCCATTGCATTACTTGATCTGAACCCGTTGACGCTCTATCAACGTTTGAAAAAACAAAATCATAACTGTAGATCTCTATTTTACACCAATTTTCATCCACCAATCAACCCCCTACTGGGCCCGAACTTCAAAATAAGAGTGATGGTAATACTCAAGTATACCGAATCCAGTGGATCATATCCAAAGGATTATATAATAAACAATAAACAGTACCTATGGTTCGCCGGTCTCCTCGACCAAGCCCTTACTGGCTCGATTCGACTGACTAACCAATAGGGTGAGGATAAAAGTAGTGAGACAGGATGAGAGACACCTCCCACTCGAATTGAGTGTGGTACATGCTACCGCTTAGCACTTACAAGTCAAGCACAAGCACCAATACAAGTACAGGTCAATCAAGCTCAAGCAAGTATGAGATCATTCAAGAAGGGGAGGGCGAGTACAATAAAGTCCACCCTCGCCTCATCCAAACAAGTCAAGTATTATTCAATCGCATTAACAAATCATTTTATTCAAGAATCAAGTTCAATTATGCATTGGAAAACACTCACCAACAATTTATTTCTTTTCAAAACCACGTCCAAGGTCAACTCCGTGGTTGGAGTCCAAGTCTGCGATAAAATATCATTGAACAATTTGAAAGCAATTAGGGTTCAAAATATAAGAGTTTCGCTTAACGAAAAGCAAATAATTGAAACTCGTTGAAGTAGTATTCATTTCACTTATCAAACTCTAGAAAATTCATGCTCTCTCGTTTTGTTTCGATAAAGAAGCGATTAACACTTTTAAGTTCGCAACTTGGTTTAAAAGACGAGGAAAACGTATTTATAGTGGTTGCTACTTTCGCCTTTTAAAGGGTACGAGTTTTGGCAGCTTATGTACTCCTACTAAGGGAAACTTGAGTACTCTAAATAATTCAAGTTCAATTCATCCCCGAATCACCGCTCAAGTTTCAAGTTCACTCACTTATCCCTTGAATGAAAATTTGGGCAGCATACCCTTTGTATTTGTCCAATTTTTCCAGCCATTTAAGGCTTCATTTTTTCCTCAAATCAACCCAATTCAAACACCACCAATAAACATATCAAGATAGCTTTTTATCTAGGCTAAAAACATCCAAATATAACTCATTTCTAGCAAATATTCAACCACTACCAAATCTGAAATTTTCTCATTAAAGCTGGAAATTCATCTTTTAATGCTAAAAAGTCACAATCATGCCATTAATCACTTCACAAATTCCATATTCAAGTTCAATACCAATATTTGCTTGTTAAACAATATAATCAAAGCTGAAAAATATAAAACCCATGCTGAAATTTTCACTAAACAATCCAAAACTAGAAAATCATTCATAATATTCCAAGATTCAAAGCTTCTATAGCATATTTAGCAAGATTAAGAAAGATAAAAGGAAGTTTTAGACTTATACCTTACAAAACCTTCTTGAAAGTGAGGAACCAAGCTATTTCTTCCAAAACTTTCACCACACCAAACTTCCTAACACCCTTGATGCAAGTTTAATCGGTTTAGTTTTTGAGATTCAATTCAAACAAGGCAAATCAAAGTTATAGTTGGAGGTTTCTTCTCTCATGTTTTTCTCTCCCAAAATTTCGGCCACCATGAAGAAAAATGAGAGAAAATGAGCCAAAATGAAAGATAAGAAGAAAGGACATAACTTGGTCAAACATTTCCTTGATTGCCGACACTTGACAACTCAAGATTCTTTCTTTCTTTTTTCTTTTCTCACCTTTCTTTAGTCAAAAATGGTAGCTGACTTAAGGGTAATTTAGGGAAAATTAAATGAAATAAAAACAAGGAGATTAGGGTTAGAAAGTATTGGTCAAGTGGAGTATTCGATCGGTAGCAAACGGCGAACGTCGGTTCAAGCCTATTTTCCTTAACTCTCGCGTACTTGTGTTTTAACTTATGATTCACTAACTTATTATTAGGACTTCTAATCACACACTTCCTCTTACTTAATACTCGCTGTTATCCACCAAATTTAGTACACACACCTCACCAAGTGATTACGCTATCAAAATGCGCAAAAACCCTAATTTGCTCTAACTATAAAAGTAAAAATAAAACTCTCGATTCTATTATATATTACAACTAATGATGGAGTAAATTAGTAGTAAAAAAATTATAAAATAATTTATTCAAAATAAGAGAGAATTATAAGAAAATGTAAGCAAATTTTCAAGTCGTCACAACTGGGCCTGTAGATGTTTGGATTTCTTAACCATTTCTCTACTGCACATGGAGGAAGGGAGGGAGGAAGAGACAAGGATGAATATGGCAAAACCTTAGGGTTTGGATAAGGGAACAAAAGTGATTTGGGCAACTACAAGTCTACAACCACAAAGACCACAAATATTTTGAAATTAGTCATGTAATTCCCAGGCAATTTGTAAGCTCATATCTTTGCCAATCACAGCCGCCATATCAGTAGGGTAATCGTACCGTTTCACAAAGTGCAATCTTTCTCAAGATGCATTTGGTAAAACTTAAATATGAAATTTAAAGACTGAAATTTGAAATATGAATACAATAAAATATTGAATTGTTAAATATTGAATATGATATAACTTATCATCTGAATCTAAATGGAAATTTTCAAAAGATTTTCATTGGCAGTCATTGGGTTTGAGTAGACTCTTACTGGGGTATTGGATTCTGGCTGTCACCAGAATATGGACTCAAAATAACTTATTGAGGCTTTAAGAAGTTAGTCGGGGAATAGGCAAAAAAGAAAGCCCCATTTTAATGGGTGGTTTTTCCTTAGAATAAAATGAAATGACGAGCGTACCTTTAAATTAAAATCAAAAAATTAACCTTCCCCAGCTAACTTTAACAAGAAAAAAACAAAAATTTAGTCTTCACCATCTAAATTTGATAAGAGAACAGACATTACACGTAAAACTCAACTACAAGATTTTAAATTATAAATTTGACAACATATATATATTATCATCATTATCATTGAATACATGATATATGTATAAAAATTAAATTTTAAATTTAAATTTTACATAATTATTATTTATTTAATGATAATAATATATACACTTTCAATAAACCGGTTAAACTTTTAACATTTTTGGAAAAGTGAAATTCAATCCGGAAAGTATCTTAAAAAACGGACGCTCACTGAAATATGTGTTAGTATCAGCAATGTATTAATTCAATGTACCAGTGGGTGCCTAATTCTCTTACCTTTCACTTTCGGTTTTCATATGGTAACTTTCTTTCCTCCAATCACGTAAAAGAGAAAAAAGAAGAAAGTTTTTTCACTATGCAAACTATAAATGCGAGTCTTTGACCTTTACATTTTTCATACACCGATTTTCTGCAGGTTTTCCAACTAGTCTTTCTTGGTTCTAAACAATGTCTTCCGCCGGGGTTACGGTCGCCGACGGCGGCCCTCAGCTCTACTTCTGCCACCAGTGCAACCGCACCGTCACCATCATTCCTTCCCCTACTTCCGATCTGATCTGCCCCACTTGCCACTCTGGCTTCGTCGAAGAATTTGAAAACCCTAATAATGCTTACCCTAATCCTGCCTATTCTCCCGACCCGTTTTTCTCCTCCGATCCGGTGGGGTCATTCTTGCAAGACCTCTTCGTCGGCCCGCAGCGAAACCCCGGTAGTTTGTTTACCGGGTCTCGGGTTTCGGGTCGAAGATCTCAATACGGGGCAGAAGATTTTGACCCTTTTGCTTACATTGTTAATCACGTCTTGGCTCGTCGGAATGCCGGCGAACAATTCCATTTCATGTTTGGCGACGACCATGCTGGCATAGAAGGGTTTCAATTCCCGGGGAGTATTGGAGATTACTTTTTGGGGCCAGGGTTTGAGCAATTGATTCAGCAGTTGGCCGAGAACGACCCCAACCGATATGGGACGCCGCCAGCCTCGAAAACTGCGGTGGAGGGATTGCCGGATGTTAAGGTGGATGAGGGTATGATGAAATCGGAGCTGGCGCAATGCGCTGTTTGTAAAGATGATTTTGAGCTGGGTGTATTGGTCAAGCAGATGCCTTGTAAGCATGTTTACCACAAGGATTGCATACTTCCGTGGTTGGAATTGCATAATTCGTGCCCAGTTTGTCGGTATGAGTTGCCTACTGATGATCCAGACTATGAGAGCCGAGAGAGGAGTGGGTCAGGAGATTCGAACGCTTCTTCTTCAGGGTCTGGAAGTTCTGGTGGGAATTCGCAGGGGCAAAGGAGGGTAGAGAGAGTGCTTACACTTCCTTGGTCGTTGCTGCTTGGAGCTTTTGGGTCAACAGGCCATACTGGGGGATCAGATTCTAGCAGGCAGCCTCAGAACAGGGACTCCAATTAAATATGTTATAGGTATACTTATACCAAATTTATTTTCTTTTCGTTTAGGCATACGTTTGTGTATGTTGATGTACAAAGTTGTTCTGCATGTTGATGTAGATTAATTAACATATTTATTATCATTGCTGATGTTTCTTGATCTGTGTATGTTTGTAATAGCTTAGGATTTTCCTTGCTACGTGATATTTGATATATTTGTTTTGGTGATCTCAAGATTCTGTGTTGATGGAAGAATGGGTTTGCTTCTATAATAAAGCTTGTATCTAGCTTATTTAATGGAAGTGGCTATGGATTTTTGAGGGCTCAATGGGATGACCTTATCTTAGTTGTTTGCTTATCATTATTGCTGATTCAAATTCTATGGTTCTAAAGTATTTGGGAGGGGTTTTGAGTAGACTCTTATTGGGGTACTGGACCGTAGCTGTCACCAGAATATGGACTCAAAGTAAAGAGATCTACTAATTGTGTTCCTAAGTTATCTATTCATCCCAGTTCTTTTGATAGTTAGTGTCCTATTCTTTTGGATTTCCATATTGTATTGCTGATAAAATATTTGATTTGTACTCGTGAAGAATTTCTTTTCTCTCTCTGAAATTAGTTTATTTCATGGTTCTGCAACTAGCTTGTGTCAAAAGTGATTATAATTTCTGCACATTAGGGTGTCAATAGGTTGAACATTGTTGACTTTCATCTGTTTGAATTGATTTGTTCTATTTGTGCCTTGCACATACATTCTCCATTTTAGGTATTTTTGTTCTTTTAACTTTATTGACAACAATCTATAGGGAATGTGTGCTCTCGTATTTTGTTTGTCTGATACAAGAAGTCTTTTTTCCCCCCCTATCTTTATGGTTGACCATCTATGCCTAGTGATTAAAGTTTGAGATTTCTTTTAGACACATCATCCGAAAGGAAATAGAAAAATATAGGTCATTGTTGTTCTGGCGTTCCAAAACTTAAACTACTAGTACTGGAATATTTGTGAATTTAAAGTGTCAATCAACTTAGACAAGTCAGGGTAATAAGATTTGGAAGTCTTTTACATGGAATTCATGCTTCTGCACTGTGGCCCCACAATCTGCCTAAGAGGTTCTTGTAACTTCTGCACTGTTGGTGCTTTGGTCCAAAATCAAACAACTTCTTGTAGCCGCTTTTGAAGAACAATTGTCACGGCTTGTGCTTTGAACTGATCCAATAGCCTTTTGTCCTTTGAGGCTATAGTAGTCTTGCACACAACCTAGGCTGTGAGAAAAAGGTCTTTGGCCCTGTGGACCTTCAAGTAATGCTTCCGTATTCTTCAATTGTTGCTTGTTCATAGTTTATGGATAACAGCTTAGTGTTTGAGAAGATTCTTGATAGTGAATGAATTGGTAGTCTTATCTTACCCAAGATGTGGTTGTGGAGAGGAACAGGAGGGCTTGGGAAAGTTTTAGCAAGTCCACAAGGTTTGAGATGATGTAGAGAAGGAAGGTAGTAATTAGATGAGTGTGAAGTCTTAATTTTGTGGATATGTCTTAAACATGTAATCTAGATGAGTATGCAATTTTCCGTCGATGAGGCATCTTGTGTAATCTGGAACAGCAAGAAACCTTTAATAGCTAAATAATTTTCATGAAGTCTATAGACATTTTCTTCAGACGGGAATAATGAGGCTATAGAATACAGGTCCCTTTTGCATCTGAAACATGCTGATGATGTCCTATTTGTTGGCCTTTCATAACTGGATGCTGCCAAGGAACTCAAATTGTTTGTTTAAGGTGCTATTGAGCATACTGATTGCTTTTTATTTTTTTCACTGCCCTGTTGTTGAAACGATATTGGTACATTTGTTCTTTTTGTTTTTCTCTTTGGTAAAATGGTATTGTTGCTCTCCTCTACTGGTTGTGGAAGATTCCTGTGCTCCCAAGTCCTTTCTGGAGCTGTTCTTTTTACCTGGGAGGAAGATTGTGTCAGTGTATGAGGTTTCATAAATCTTTCAAATTTGTGGATTTGTTGGCAAGAATGATAGAAGATCTTTTTGGGGTGTCGATTCTGCCTGGATTTAGTGAAGTTTCACCTTTTCTCTAAAATGATTTGCTTGAACCTAATTAAAATTTTTTTTCCTGAAATCACATTCTCTAATTTGCAAGCTTCACGTTGGGTGCACTGGGGACCTTAGCAAGCACCTCTGTTTTTTTTTTAATTTAAATTATTAACTTTAGTCTGTTGCTTTGATAAGATTAACCACCTGATTGTTTAGTTGACGTTTTTATGTTATCCACACTGCATGCCTTGTCAAATCGAGTAGCGCATATGTATGTGGTGGGTTAAAGCTCATTCCATCTAGGGGTGTGTCAAACATTAGATCCAGAAGAGGACTTTCATTTGGTATGCAGAACTATGTTTTCGCAGTTTCACTTTTTAGGCTTAAGAAGTTGTTTGTTCTTATTCATGTGCGAGTTTGATGTCGAATATTTTGTGCTTTTCTGAATGATTTGCTCACACCCAATCCCCCCCCTTCCCTCCCTGTGCCGGGGGGGCCTTCTTGGCTATGAATGATTTAACTCTTGGTACTTTGTATAGGATTTACCCTGTTGGCTCAATGGTTTGCTGCTGGTTCCATGTCAGACGCTATAATGGTTGGGATGGCTGAGTTTACTTCTATAGTTTTGACGGACCACAGGAGGACACACAATCACAAATCGTGATGGTTATCAGACCTTTTTTTTCCCCTTGTCTGTCATTTTCTTTATCTTCCCTTGGTCTTTGCATGACCAAATCTTACAACTTTGTACAGTAATATCTATAGGTTTGGTTCGTACCTAATTACAATGATTTTGGTATTAATATCGTATGATTAAGGGTGAGCCCCCAAGATTTAAATGCGAGTCACTAAGCGGAAAAGTAGTGATCATAAAAAATAACTTATTAAGAACCCAACTAGAATGAGATTGATGTTCAGGAGCTCAATGACAGGAGCTTGCACGTTTCAAACTAGCAAGACGTGTCTTACTGTCTTTTGGCAAGGACACGCCTGGAAATTCAAGAATCACTTTTGTCTTGGAGGAAACTAATTTTAAGTTGCTCCTTTTTTATTGCAGAGTAGTTTAAGTTGCCGAAGTATTAAGCCAAGGTAATAGCTGGATCGGGACTTTTTATTCATTAGCAAGCTGTGATATTTACATTATGAATTTGCGACCAAAAACAATTCTGCAATTTCACAGTGAAGCACTTGTAATGGACGCCCACAGTTCCCCTTGCGTGAAAGAATTTTACATCCCTTTCCGCCAAAGAAATCTACGTGATCAAAAAAAAGAGAAAGGAAAATGTTATTTATACATTCTTTTTTTGTTATTTGTACTTTCACTATCATTTTTATTATATAATTTTTATTTATTAAATTATATGATATAACAGGTAGTAGAAGTACAAATAACAAAATATTGAGTGCAAATAACATTTAAAAAAAAAAAAAACTAGCAATTTACAATTTCAGGCAACTAGTACTTGATTTCAGAGTATCAAGTCATTGGATTGAAATTTGGCCAACGCTAAACCAAAAGACTTGGATTTGGATGGCCAGAGTTTTGATATTACAGGTAAAGTAGGGCATGTGCCTTTTCTCCCATCTTTCCCAAACCAATTGCTCCAAAATTACACATTTTGTATTGCACTACTCTGACGAATGGAACTATTTGATGCAAGCAAAGAGTGAAATGCACGAAATTAATAAAGATAAAGAGTGAACTAGTTCAATTGTCTTTGATGTACATTTTTAAGCAATGATTGTACATCAACTTGCTCCATGTTTACATTTTGGAGCTACGATCGTCCATCAACTCATTCCACGTTTCGTAAATTACAAAGTGGTGACCAAGTTCCCAGCTGCATCATTTCAGGACCCTTTCAGAATCATTACCTTGAAGCTCTATTATACTCCATGCCTAGTTGCTGCTTCCTGAGGAACACATCTCGAAGGCTCCAACCGAGAGCAAGCAAATGGGCGTGTCAAAGAGTGTTGGGTGGGTTTTGATGGGATTATGGAAAATGTACATAGCACAGTTTACATCGGTTTTTTTTATGGCTTCAAATTTTTAAGCTTAGAATAGGCTTTTGCAAGAGCCCGATTGCAGACGTGCGAATGAACCCATCCCAAATAAGCCTGTGGCACTGGCCATCGATTGCCTTGGCCAGATTCTAGAGACATTCGCTGAGATTTTGCCAGAATCTAACTGGCAGGCAGATGATGGTGGGTAATTGGCATCCGGCCATGGTAGGTGGCAATGACAGCCACCAAAGAATGTTGCCACTGGGACGAATCTTCCCCTTGTGCAGTCACAAGACCAAACCCCTTCTCTTAAGAGCGAGCACTTCATGCTTCCCCTTCCCTCGTTCTCCTTGACCGCCAGCAATTTGGACCAGTGGCCATGGCAGCCTACCGAAAGCAAGCCACTCCAGCCAGATAATGTGATGATTACACAATTTTGGTTCCCTAATCTGAATGGGAATCATGAGCCATAGTCCCAAGATAAAGCAGCTACACGATAGAATTCTTTTCGAAGAATACGGCAACCATTTCTGTAGTAAGAAAAACCTCAGAGATGGACTAAAATAAAGTTCCATACTAGGAAACACTTCAGGTTTCCCCCTTTACCAAGAACTGTTGCAATAGCTTCAAGCTAGAGCAGCAAACAAATCAATCTACAAGCACTCGTGAGTTAATTTAGTCAAAACTCAACTCGAACTCGATCGACATCGAACTCGAACCGAGGTCAAATTCGAGCACAGACAAACTCAATTTATTGACTCATGAACCAACTCAATTATATGTATATATTTTATTTTTATTTTAATAGTGATATTACATATACATCCTTAATATTTTATTTCTAATTAAAAAAAATTAGCATTTTGTCCTTTTTAAAAAAATATAAAATAATTATTTTTCATTTTTTAACCATAAATAGGCTCAAATTACTCAAACTCGACTCAAGCTTGATAAAATTCAGCCAAGACTCAATTCAATTAGGTCAAAACTCAACTCGACTCAATTCATTTTTTTCAAAACTAATTAAGTCAAAATTCAATCCTACTTGAACCATATGAAACGTGGGGCTGGCAAATGCCAATTGAACAATGAAAATAGAACGCAAAAGAATGAAATTGGAACGGTAGCAGCGACTTATTTTACAAAGACAAACAGGCAAAGCTTCCTTTGCTCTCAAATACATGGTGTAAATGTTGTTGTAATTAATGCAAGGTGCCATGCCAGAAATTGCAACTTGAAACCAGCTCGGCATAAAGATAGTAGAGGCCCATGCACAATAATTAGGTGTTTAATGATAAAAGAAACTTAATGCACGTTAATACCTTCCCTAGCCCGCTCACCTCTTTCCAGAATATGCAGACGAAGGCCACATATTATTGAAGTTGCTATAACAATTTGACAACGAGGGGAAAAAACTCGGGCAACAAAAAAGGGAGAACAATTTGGCTTTGCCAGGGTTACACCCCTGATCCTCAAAATAATATAAAGCAATGAAAACATTTTCAGAGGGTGATTAAAGAGTAACCATTGTGTAGTATGTTATAGTTAACATCAAACAAGCTACCAAACTAACGCAAAACAGGCCTCAACATTGAAAATATAAGAAAGCACAAAATTCACTTGAAAACTCTAAGAAGTATGACCCTCCTCTGCAGCGGCTTCAAAGGTCTCACCAGCAACAAGTTCTGGCACCTCATCATCATCCTCTTCTTGTGCTGTTGTAGCACCAGTACCAGCAGCACCAGGTGCCTGCTTTTGGAACTGCTCAGCCAGTTTCTTCAAATTCTCCATGTTATCAGGACCTGAAATTTAGTCATCATAATTTAGTCATTTATAGGTTCACTAATTTGCTCCTGTTTACAATACCAATTAATCAAGTTACTGAAATTGAACAACCAAACTCTGTACCTAATTGGTGAATAATTTGGGGAAGCAAGTCTTGCAATTCTGGAAAAAAAAACAAAACAGAAGACGTAAAACATATTAGATGGAACCCAAAAGCCACCATCCATACAAATTGGAGATTAAACACAAGCCCATGTAAATACTTCTATCACTCCAGATGTCCCATATAACGCTATTAACCCAAATATGGAGAGCGGAATTAATCAAGTAACTTGAAGAGATACACAGCCAAATCAATTAACAGAGAGCGAGAGAGAAAGACAGCATACTCTTAGTCTGAGGAGAACCACTAACAACCCATGTGTTTGCAGCAATGGAGGCTTGAACTGAATTGAAAAGAAATCAACATCGGCTTAAAAGAAATTATTTCTAACGATTTGGCATAAAATAAAAACACAAAATACACAATCACTGATGTTACCTTTGGGGTTGATGAATTGGATCACTACATCTTCCTTGAAAATATTAACCTCTTCAATTGCCGGTATGGCATTCACTCCTATCCTCTTCAAGGTACTTTGAAGTCTTTTATCATCTGTAGTTGTGGTCTTGTGAATTGCCTTCTTCTTTCTGTAATAGAGAATGTATGACAACTATCATATCAGTAATTAAAAGTTAACTGAAATCCAAAACTGCCTATATACACAAAAGTTTAACTTCTAATGACCTAGACGAAATTGCTCAGTAATGACCTACAATAGAAACATTCCTCTTTCTGACAATACTTCCTACCATGTCATCTCGCTCTCGCCCTCAAACAACCCAAAAATAGTTTTCAAAGGCAAAGAAGTTGGTCCAACTAAGGCAACAGAATATTGTTAGAATCAACCAAAGAACAAATGATAGACCTTCCACATTTACTGACAAACATCCAACCCTGCTTATGCTTTTATCTTTCCCAGCACATTACCATATTGCTACGCCTCTATCCATTTAAATGCACAATTTTACCTAGTCTGGTAAAGTGTGTACGAAGGCAGACAGAACTTTAACAATGCATCACAAAGAAATAAACCTTCTCATGCTACCCTTCCCACCAGTGCGCACTGCACCAGCCATCTTCATTAGCTTCTCCACATTCATCTATCAAATATTAACAAAAGGTCAGCCACAATTTCTAACCTATTATCTCAGATTTGTATCAAATACAGCAGAACACAATGACCAAATCAGCACACGAGAAGCAATTTCCCAAACAAAATTACCTCATATAACTTAACATTTATTTACAGCTTATCTGCAATAACTAAATTATTCTCATTTTCCAGACAACAAATCATCCGCTAGCAAGTAGTTGAACTAAAAGACAACTTAAAAGTCACCATAAACTCTAGTAATTATAGTTGGATCACTGCACTAAGAGAAAACTTAACAATAAAGAAGGAATTCAAAAACTCAAAAAGACAAAACTCAAAAAAACAACCAAAATATAATTAACAACAAAATTTTTTTAAAAAAATCTAATACACCAAAATATAAGGAAAGAACCAGAACTCCCAAAGACAACAAAATGAATAAAGAAAGCCCTAAATTTTCTCAAAACCCTAGATTCAAATTATCCAAAAAGCCTAATTTCTACATAAACATGACCAAGAAAAACAAAACCAAAATAAGAAGAACCCATTTCACTTAAACAAGCAAAGAATCGGATCTACCAACAAAGCCAACAAAACAACCAAAAACAACTTACATACAAAAATTAATCAAAAGCAGCAGCCCAGGAGGGAAGGAAAAAAATGGAAAAATGCAAGAAAAAAGTAGATAATCCACAGAAGTACTACACCAAGAAGCATGCGAATAGCTAAGGGCTGAAGAAATTCACCTTAGAAACTGGCGTAGGTGGGAATGAGATAGCGAGTGAAAGAGAGAGAGTCGGGAAGAGCGAGACAAGGAGAAGGTATCGGGGAAAGAAAGCGGGGGAATGGATAACAAGTGAGCGAAAACCCTAGTCAAGGTACGGTAGTTTATTTGAAGGCATTCCGGGTTTGGGTTTGGGTCGGGTCGGATTTTCCATTATTCTACGTCCTTTTTTTAAAAAAAATTAGGGAATTTCGCCAATTTGGTCCCTAAACATTTTCACTTAAATCAATTTCGTCCTTCATGAAATATTTTAACCAATTTAGTCCTTGAACTAGTTTTGGACTTCCAATGTAGGACTTTTACTACATTTTACTCAATTCGCGTGGACCAACAGGGGTATAATTGTCACACTGACTTAATCTGCTGCAATTATTCGCCGAGGAGGAAGAGTCCCTAAACACTTTCCCTTTCACAAATAATATACCTGAACACTTTCCTTCATCAATTTCTTTAGTTCTTCTTGATCACTGCTCTGCATAGCCACAACCACAAAAATAACCAAATAAAATGAAGGTGACCACACAGATTCTCTCAACTTCAAATCCAGCAGCCAAAAAAAAATCTCTTTTAAAAGAAAATTTCTAATTTCACGGTAACAAGATTATACTAATACTCGGTTTTCTAATATTCAAAAGTTTAACTGTTAGTTTCAAACAATAATTTCCACTTCCCAGTAGAGCCTACTATTTTGCTACTAAACTAAAATCTTCTTAAATCAAAAGAAAATAATGGAGAAATCCTTCGGAAGAAATTAAAATGCTGTACTACCTTGAGCGATGAAAATCCTTTGATGGACTCCGGCGAGGCATCGGAATGGGAACTCAAATGTAGATAATGCAAATGATGCCATTTGGTCATGTCGAAGCCTCGAGCGTCTCTGGTAACTAAACCAAGCCTTAAGGCACCTGCGCTTTGCATTTGTCCTGGCCCTCAACCTCACCCTGGCCTGAATTCTGCAAACATAGTTCATGCTTTTCGCTCAATGCTGAGACAATGGTGGGAAGCCTAGCAAGGTCCCATTCAAGAACCTTGCAAATTACCTGCCCATAAGCCGTATGAGCTCTCCTCGTCTTCGTCTTGGCTATTGAAATCGAATGCTGAACAAGAGCAACACAATCCTTAAAACTTCTTTCCAGCTAACTTTTTCCCCAAACCACCGCAAACTAAGCAATTAAATTCCCCATTATAATAATTCTTCTCATAATACTCCCTCAACTCCCTATCCTCTGTAAATACTTTAAAGAAAAACCTATACTCTTCCTCCTCCAGCGTATCATCATCATCATCATCCTCACTATCCTCCTTATCATCATCATCGCCAGACTTAAAAAATTCTTCAGTTATCTGCAAAGCCTTAAATTGAGCCTGACTGGCTGCAAGTTTGGGTTTTTCTGCAGAGGAGGGTAGAAGGGTCTGCGGACTCGACTACGGCCAGCTTGTTCCCCAGCCGGAGGTGGTGGCCGGAGGTGAATTACAAGTGCGATTGCAAGGCCATTCTTTTCCGGAAGCTGGAGAAGGCAATAGGGTTGGGTTCTGGGATTCTTGCAATTGTTTTCTATCGGAGTTCTTTCTGCCTTTTCTGTTTGCGGGTTTAATTCTTTCTTGCTTCTTGAATTGTATGGGATTGTGGGGGTGATGGAGAAGGCCAGATGGTGTGGGTTGTTGGGTTGCTCTCGTAGGCGGCCCCTGGTGCCATAACGAGTGGAGGTAAATCACCTCGTGCATCAATCTTCTTCCTCCTCGGCGAAAAATTGCAACAGATTAAGCCAGTGTGACAATTATACCCCTGTTGGTCAACGCGAATTGAGTAAAATGCAGTAAAAAGTCCTACATTGGAAGTAAAAAACTAGTTCAAGGACTAAATTGGTTAAAATATTTCATGAAGGACGAAATTGATTTAAGTGAAAATGTTTAGGGACCAAATTGGCGAAATTCCCAAAAAATTAAGACGGGGATATAATGTTTTGCTAGTTTGATCTTCTGAATTCTGAGGTGAAATTGGGCTTTTTTATTATCAAAATTCACTGGGATGGAAATTTACGGCCCAATCCTAAGATTGGGGCTTGCGACTAATCTACCTAAGTTCACTGTCTGAGAGTGTGAATTGGGGTTTAATTTCTATACAATGTCCTTTCTAACTTTTGATCTTTAATACAAGCCTATAAGTTTATGTAACGTGTGAGGTTAGATACTTGTATACGAAATGCAATATACAAATTTCATGTATAGATATGGCTCAAAAAAATTCATGTAGAGGTAAAATCCAATGAGTTTTTTAGTTTCTCACTCCAAAAAAAAAAATCAATATTAGTGTCCTACTTCTTTTTAGCAATTTTTCCCAAATTTGTGGAAACGTAATTTAGTGCATAAATTGGATTATGCCAATTTAAAGATTTTGCAAACCTAAATTTATCTGCTTCCTTAAATGTTAGTTTTACGAATCATCTTTTACTCTGAATGATTTCTTAGTAGTGGTATACAGATCTATTAGAGATTAAGAGCAAAAATTCCTCTATAATACTTGGTAGGTTAAAAGTAATAAATTGAATAACTATTAAGTACTACTGCCATCCCATGTCAAATAACGAATATCAATATATATATGTATATATATATATATGTTTCTGTGTATATATGTATGGATATATGTGTGTGTATGTGTATATATGTATGTATATATGCATATATGTACATATGTATATGTATGTGCATCCAAGGCACATTAGCATGACACATCCCTCTTGTTCGAACCGGAGTTTGAAACCAAACCGTTCCTTGGGAGGATAGATGTGACGATTTGGGTGAAATTTAATGTAAATCAAACTTTCAATTCATTTGTGAGATCCAAGCGGTCCCAAGATGGGGGACCAACGTGGCTCCTCTCTTAGTGAGGTCATCTCATCTTAGCATCCGCGCACTTACATATATATATATATATTCATTTGGATATATGTGTGTGTATGTGTATATATGTATGTATATATGCGTACATGTACATATGTACATGTATGTGCATCCAAGGCACATTAGCATGACACATCCCTCTTGTTCGAACCGGAGTTTGAAACCAAACCGTTCCTTGGGAGGATAGATGTGACGATTTGGGTGGCATTTAATGTAAATCAAACTTTCAATTCATTTGTGAGATCCAAGCGGTCTCAAGATGGGGGACCAACGTGGCTCCTTTCTTAGTGAGGTCATCTCATTTTAGCATCCGCGCACTTACATATATATATATATATGTATGTATGTATGTCTGTATACATATGTATATCTATGTGTATGTACGTATATAGAGACACACATAGCATAAGTGTGTGTATCTATATATATTGATGCATTCTAGCGCAACTAGCCCAGGACCAAGATCTTCTCATTGGTTTTCTACGATATAAAATAATTTATTTGTAAAACTATTTTATTTAATAAACTTATTAATCTCTCTATTAGTTAGATTTTCCATTTTCTTCTGAGGAGGCTTTAAAAGGGGAAGCAGCAATCATTCGATTTCTATATTGGATCTTAATTTCTTTTGAATAGGGGTTTTCATCGAAATTGAATTTAATAATTCAGAAGTTTAAATTCGAAATTTTTGGTAAATTTCCTCTTGGACGTTTTGGCCTAATTCAACTTCGAATTGAAAATTTTTTATTTCCATTTTGTTCTGCATTCATTTTTTAAAGTGATAAAATACTAAATTTACCACAAAAAAGTTGACCAAAAGGTCAGTACTCCAGCAAATCAAACAAAAACTGAATTTCAATTTTGAAATTTCCCAACCTGCAACATCCAAGAATTTTGCTTCAAAATTCAAACTTTCGAACAGCTACAAATTTAGCAAATCCAGATTCAGACGAAACTAGAACACTTGCGAATTTGACAAAACCACACTCAAATGTGAAGACAAAGAAATAGAATGAAGCAGCGTCAATATCACTCCACACCATTAAAATGGTCACCACAAGACCACAATCTACAATCAATTATGATAACTGTTATTCTTGGTTTTGATGATCACAAAAGTTCGTTTATACTGACCAAGATTGATCAGGCCTGATGGAACAAGGAAAGCATATGTTTGATTGACTCCAGTCTACGATGCTTTGGATGTGGCAAACAAGATTGAAATAATATAAATGAATTTAGTCATTGTTTTGTTCCGATCAAAGATACTGTCTTTTAAGTATGTCTAGTTTGTCATTCTTGGTACTTTGAAATGTTTATCTAACCTCCTTCAAATACAAGTGTTTCTGTCTATCCAAGAATCAGGTTCAAATATGTCATGAAATGCAAGACAACCAAAATGAGAAGCAAAAACAGGACAATCAGGTCGGACGGCCGAAAGGAAACTGTCGGATGTCCGGAATGATCGGACGCACACCTCGGACGCATATCAACCAGATCGGACGTCCGAAAAATTCCAAGATAACTTGCTAGCTCTCGGCCTACGATCGGACGCTGTGCTGTCGGACGACAAAAATCTCATCGGACGTCCGAACTTCAACTTGGCTATTTTCGGACGATTGGTTCGGACGATGATTTGATCGTCGGACGTCCGAAAGCCCCAACGGCTAGCTGACCCTTCATCTGCCTTCTATCCGTTGGAAGCTTTAATGAAGCTCATTTCTGTTCCCCTTTAAAAACAAACTGTTCTGAACGAAGGGAGGACTTTTGCACACTTTGTTTACAAGATCTCAAGAGATATTTTAGCTAGAAAATAGTCTCCAAAACTAGATTTGTTTTAAAGTGGTGTGAATTTCTGGTGAGCATTTCTTTTGTGATTGAATGGATCTTTAGTGTAGCTTTGTTGAGGGTTTTCTGAGTGATTGTAAAACTTCTTAGCTTGACTAAGTGAGGCTTAGGGCAAGGAGGAAGTGCTCCCTCCATTGTACATCTAGTTGATCGTCTTCCATCAAAGAGAAGTTGCTCTTCCTAGTGTGTGGTCTTCAAGTTTGAGGATAGCTTGGTAGACACTTGGTTTGATTCCCCAATTTACTTTTCTGTTTAATAAAATTCTCATTGCTTGTTTATACTTGTGTTTCTGATCAATATTGCTCTTGTCTTCTAATCTACTTGGTTGATCATTACTAGAAAAGAAGGAAATTTTCATTTAGCAAAAATTGCCTAAATCTGATTAAGATTTTGAATAACCCAATTCACCCCCCCCTCTTGGTTGTCTTTGGGACTTACAATAACATAAAATTAAGGTCCCCTAATTAGGAAAAAACAATTTAGAGGCAACAGTTGTGATAAGAATGAGATATGGCTAATAAGATAACCATTGATAGAGAGACTAAAGGAGGGAGGAGAGAGAGAAGACAGTAGCAAGCGGTGAAAGGGAAGAAAAGACGGCTGATTGAGTTGTCTTCATGTTGGAGATAGAGAGATGAAGAAGAGGGGGTTGTGTTGAATTGTGAGAGAGGAACAACAGGTAAACGATAGGATAAGGTTTGGATTTTTATATGTTTTGTTATTATATTATTTGTATTGTATAATATATATATATATATATATATGTGTATGTGTATGAAATATACAACATCGAATAACGAAATCGAATTTGGAACTTCAGAATTCAGAATTCTCAATATCATATTCGAACCAAATTCGAACATTTATAATTTCGAATGTCCGAATTACGGACCAAATTCTGATTTACCGATTTTCAAATTTCTAAATTTAATTTTGAAATCGGTCATAATTTGGTATTTTTCATATTTACAAACCCCTACTTCTAAATGAGGATATATGGAAGAGGTTGTTTGCCTTGAATTAGTTTGCCAGGTATTTGAAGCTATTGGTGGTATAGATGTTTGAAAAAAAAGGATAATTTATATTATTAGTTTGATAATAAATTTCAAACCATTTGAAAAAGTCTATATGTAATCTAAATTTTGATAATTTTTCAAAATAACTTTTCTAAAAGTAATTTAGTTCTTTTTAGAAAACTACTCAAAGTGCCATTGTCATTTTTCTTTATTTTCAGGCTTAGAAAATAAGTGTTGTAATTATTGTTTATCTAAGATAAATGTTTGAGAAATAACATTTAATTGATTATCAGTGTTCATTTGAGAATTAGTCAGTGAATATTCTGATTCTTCATCTGTTTTGTGTGTAAATTCGTTTAGAAACAGTGTCTTTCGAATCTACCCACTCTAAGGTTACCTTTTGTCCTAATGAAAACGTTGAAGTTCTCGATGTAGTAAAGGTATTTTTCCTTCAAATTTTTGCTGGCCCATCTAGAAATTATATAATATAAATATATTGTTTAACTCTTTTTAATTGGCATTGAAGTAATAATTTTTTCTAAATTCCATTTAGCATCACTAGTAATGGATTCCAAGTTAATCATTTTGGAATAAAAATATTTGAGTGCTCTAAGTTGGCTTCCATTAACATGGTTTTTCCTGTCATTGGCACACTCAAAACTTTCAAATTAATCATAGTTTTCATTAATTTATAGGCTGCCCTATAAATTATGGCTAATAATTTTGAAGTGTTTTTAGTTTGTACATTTAATGTTAAAACGGATAATATATTTGGATCAGTTAAATCTACTTGAAAGGTTAGACAGTAGTTAAAATAAACTGGTCCATTTTCTAACTTAAATTCTATAAATCCTAATAAAGAATTTTGAAAAGACGCATGTCTAGCATCCCTTAAACATAATAGTATAGAGAATCTAAACCTAATCTATATAATGGTTTTATTGCTCCTTGAACCATTCCTATATGTAAAAATCTATATTTTTTAAAATGATATAAAATAGATTCTTTGTTTAATAATCTAATGGTTTCATGGTTCTTTTTTAAAGAAATAGTTCATTCAGAGATTTTTATTGAATAAGCTTGAAATAGTTTGAAAGATTCCTTTTATATATAGCGTTTATATCTACCTTTGGGTCCAATCATTTAATTTTTGTCCTATTTTTTCTCATTTAATTCTAGTATTCTTCATTCTTTATACTTCTAGTGTGCGGCTTATCTCCTTTAGTTAAAGAAGTAAATTTTATTCGAACTTATTAAAAGAAAATTTTGTTTATAACATAACAAAACACATAAATTATTTAAAGGAAGAAATAAAATATACAAAAATAAAGAAAAAAATTCAAAATAAGCATTCAAAATAAAATCACATAACTACAAGAGAAATTTAAAAAGGAAATATGTTCCAATTTACCAAATGCTTTATAGGAAAGGAAAAAAAAATGTAATTAAATTACCATATATCCCAAGATTTGATGAAAAAGATATTCCCACTAAAGTTAGACCTATCCAAATGAATTTTGAGTTGTTTGAATACTGTGCCAAAGAAATACAAATTTTATTAGAAAAAGATTTGGGCCCTGTTTGGAATGTGAGTTTTTTGGATGTTTGTCTAAAACTTTACTGTAGATTACTGTAGAAGTTGTAAGAAAAATTTTTAAAATGAAAAACTTTTTGCTTTCTTTTTCTTTTTTTTTTCTTTCTTTCTTTCTTTTTTTCCTCTCTTCTTCTTCTCCCTTCCTCTTCTCCCGGCACCTCTGCCTCTAATGAGAACCAGCAGCTATGTTTCCAATTTTTTTCCCTTTTTCTCTCCCCCTCTTCTCCCTCTCCCTCTCCCTCTCTCCCTTTCCTCTTCTCTCCCCCTCGCCTTCGACGCCAGAGCTTGCAGCAATGGATTTTTTTTTTTTTTTAGCTTTTTTTCTCCCCCTCTCCTCCCCTCCCCCTCTGCAAGTCCAGATCAAGATCCCCCAAATCAGCATGGCCTCTTTCCTTTGCACTCGCTACCTTGTGGCCACTGTGAGGACCCGTAATTTTTCTTAATTTCTAGGTTTTATTTTCTTTGAATTGCACGTTTTCCCACATTTTCTTTATTCGGAAAATTTTAAAACATAATTTTTATTAGTAAATATAGTTTTAAAATGATTGTTCTAGTATCGGTTAGTTTTTGAGAAATTAAGAGTGTATACGGGACGTGGGACCCGCTAGTGCGAAAAGTTCGGTAAAATTTGGCCAATTAGGTTAAGTGTTGGATACCGGGTTTATTTTAGCAGGTGTTAAGAGATAATTAGAAATTACCTAGATGGATTATTATTGGAGAGACAAAAGGATAGAGATGTATTAAATGAAGTGACAAGTGTCACTTGAAGATTCATTCTTATCTTTTGACCTTTTGGACCACTATTCATGACTTTACCATTTAAACTAAAAATTGACCAAAATTACTTCAATTTTGCAAGCTTCTTGGCCGACTTTTATCAAGCAAAAAGGAAAGAAAAGCTCTCAATTTTCTAGTCTCCAATCTTGCCCAATCTTTCAATTCAACCGTTTAATCTTCAAATTTCCCCATAAAATCTCTTAGTTTGGTGATATTAAGGTTGGTTGTGAAGTTGTTTGGAAGGCTAAGGTGATTAGTTGCTCTCTCTCTTGTGTTGCTAAGGTGAGTAGTGAAGGACCCCTCTCCTCCATCTAATGATGTTTAATTCATGATTTGTGGTAGTTTAAGATGTAATTTTATGGATTATATCTTGATTTTGGTTGAATTGGTGAAGTTTTATAATTATTGGTGATTTTTCTGTTTTCATATGATTATTATTATGGGATCATGTATGATGATTGGAAATGATATTTAAGGAAGCTAGAAGGTGGAAAAAGTGGTTAATTGCAGGAAATTTCTGTTTTAGAAGAAATTTTGGAAAGTTAGGGTTTCATGTTCTTACACTCTGCCTGGCACTGTAGCTCATAGTTAGAGATCGAATTGGTCTTGGGTTAAAACATAAAAGTTTTAGGGAATGATATTTTAGAGATGCCTGAAAAATTTCAGGTCAATCAAAGCAACGTAGCTTGATAAAAGACTGAAATACCCCTGCTGCCCTGGTTCTACCCGAATTTGATAATTGCGTCTGTAATTGGTTAATTTGGTTGGGAATGCTTCTGATTTGGTTGTTGGTGCCTTCTGATGAATTGTAGCCTTGTATCTTAGCTTTCGGATGGCTTTGGAATCACTTGATTTGGACTTACGTATCCTGACTTATGATGTTTGAACCAGAATGCGGTTTGTGAACCTATTTTTGCGGTTCTGGTTTAGTATCTTGCATTTTTGACCTAGTTACACTCGAAACTGGGCAGAGTAGCCTTCTTCAACATTGTAGCCCTATCTCTTAGTTTCAAAACGGTGTATCTTGTACCTCCATCCGATAATCGTAGTGCCAATGGTGCTAAAACCGCAAAATGATGTCAAAAACTATTTTTTTTGGGGTAGAGCTTAATTCCATTTCCGGATTTTCCTGGTTTACTCTAGTGCTTATGTATTCTTATGGAGCCCTATTTTGATAGTATTGGAAATTGGTTTATGACCCATAATCGAGTCTTATTGTGCTTATTTGAATGTTTTAGGACGTGCCGGTTGTGTCCAATATGCTAAATGACGTCAAAACTATTTTGGGGTTTTAGAGCTTAACTTTCATTTCCGGTCATTTTCCTAGCTAAATTTTGTACTTGAATGACTTTGAGCCTATTGAATGGCTGTTATGATGAATTTATATTTCGTATGACTTTGGGATTGGCTGAGGAAAATAATGAAGCCATGACGGCTGGAAAAGTAAGCAAATTTAGGGGAAACACTGTCCAATTTTCTAGGCCGTTTAGTCTCTTTAGGTTTGAGTTGCCTTTTGAAAGTCATATTTATTCTTTTGTACTAGTACTTACCATGGAAAGGCGTACGACGCGTAGTCGAGCCTCACTTGTGCATTCCATTTACTCGATTTTGAATGTGAAACCTTCAATTGGTTTACTTTGATTATTCTAGGGTTTCTTGGCGATTAAAGCCAATCTGAAGTGAAAACTTTTGAAGTATCCGTACTTGAACCGGTGAGTGTACCACTCCCCTCACTTGTTGTTTCACTCGATTTCTGTACATGCAATCTGTGATATGAACGACTGAATTATCTATTTATTTTGTTGGAGACGAGGGTGTACTTTGTCACATTCGTTCTCTTGTCTGTTCATATGCCAATTTTTGGTGTGAATCTGAATCTGTTATCTGTATCTGTATCTGCATCTGTATCTGTTCTGACGTCGTTTGGAAGCTCGTATCCAACGACCTTTCTGTGACCTCTGAGCTCAACACCTGTGGCTAGTTACTCGAGTCGGGCCGGCAAGGGCCTGGTCGATTAGACAACGAACCACAGTAGTCTGTTTTGGGATCTTTGGGTATTGAGACCATTGGTTCCGGTATACTCGAGTATTACCATTTCTGAACTAATTGGAGTTCGGGCCCGGTAGGGGTATGTGAGGTGGAAGGAATCGGAGAAAGTGGAGTCTACGGTATTGGTTACTCCTTTAGCGTTGACGGAGTGTCAACTATTATTTCGATCAAGCTTTGGTGAAGCAAATGGGAATTTGGCTCCTGAGAGCCACCTGTATCCTTTCTATTTGAATCATTGGTTCTAACTACTTTACTTTACATCTGGCATGTGTACCTGATTTGTTAAATGTGAAATGCCATGATTTTACTGATTTATGTCTGGTACCTCATTGAGCGCAAGCTCACCCCTTTCTGTTACCTTTGTTTTTCCTTACAGGGTTCCATGTTTTGAAACCAAGATTTTTGGAAGAAAAGAGTTGAGCCAGTTGTAGGACTTCTTTTGTTTATGCTCTTCTGTAACTGAAACCCTAATTGTATTTTGTATAGCGTGAATACTCTGGCTTGTATGTTGGTTCATTGGTTCAAGACTCCGATGTAAATCTATGTATAAGTATTTAATTGACGTCCCGTACTTCCGTATAGTTTGGTAAGCTCTGTTTAACCCTGGGTGGTCTCCAATTGTACGTTTTCGTTGAGTTCTCGCGCGTCCTATCTAGGGTTGCAGTGGTTCGAATCCGTAGTCCTGGCGAGAGGTGGGCAGGCGGTCAACTGAACCCTTTGGTTCGCCTTACAGTGAGGTGGGGCTGTCACAGCCACCTAGGTCCCCGGCTTTGCTTTCTTGTCCGGAATAGAACCAACTTTAGTTCCGAGGACGGAAGCCTTTTTTTTTGGTTGATCCAAATCCTAAGCTTAGGAAGGGGTGCTTCACCGTCTGCCTGATTCAGTCTTCCCTTGAGAGATGGGTGATCCATCTTTGAATTCATATTCACCTTTTCCACTAGCTGGGCTTAAGCTCTGCCAGTCATAATTGCTTTGTCCTCCTGAGATAGCGAGAGCCCGAAGTAACTCATCCGATCTTTGAAGGCTTGAGGGAACGGCGACCAGATCGCAGCCCCCCTCCCCCTCCCCCTTTGCGATCTAGTCGCGCGACCAGATCGCAGCTAGCGGGAGGGGGAGGGTGGCAGGAGAGGGAGAGGGGAGGAGAGGAGGAGAGGGGGTGAGGGAGAGGGAGAGAAAAAAAGAAAAAAGAGGAAGGCCGGCACTGATTTCAGTACTGGAATAGGTGACCGGCTCGGGGAGCGGTGGTGGAGGTGGTGGCTGGCGACGGAGGACGTGGTGGATTGGGTGAGGGAGGAAAAAGAAGAAAAGTTGAAGGGAAAATTTTTTTAGGTGTGTAGGTTAAAAATTTTGATAAGTTTTTTGGGGTTCTTGTAGCAAAAGTTGTTAAAAAACTAGTAGCATACAAACTTGTAAAAAACTTGGGGTTCCAAACAGGGCCTTGATTACACCATTAAAATTACCTTTTAATAAATATATGTGTATATATATGTTGTGTGTGTGCGCGCGCGTATGTGTTTATATGTGCCAATGCCGAGGGAAAGAAATTAGATGACCATAAAATTGTTAGTCAAGAGGCTATCAAGGATCAACATATATAGAAGTTGACCTTTGATAAAAAAAAAAGGGCTATCTGTTTTTTCCAGTATGTTTTTGGTATGACCCTACTTTGGAGAGGGTTGCTAGCAGAGATTATAGGGATTTTCTATTTCATCTTTTCCCAGGAGGATATATGCCTTTTGTGAGTTTTGTCCCTTCTCCTTCCCATGGAAATCGAGAAAGTTATAACTTCATTAGCAGTAACAAGGCCCGGGGTCCTGATGGGTATTCTGCCCACTTCTTCAAAAGTGCTCGGGAGATTGTGAGTCAGGATGCGATAGAATCCATAAAGTCTTTCTTTGCTTCAGGCAAGCCAAACTTCTAAGAGAAGTTGACTCCACTATCATATATATATATATACACGTAAGTATGTGTGCACGCCTATATATATATATATTCGAAGATGTTTTTCCAGCCTAAACTTCCTAGTGAGTCTTAGCTCCCCATTCTTTTTTTTCCTCAATTTTTTGATTTAGTTTAATTCATCAAAATACCAGTAATGTCTTTTGGTTGGATTGAATCTAAAAAACAAGTTTTTTTATTAGTTAAATCCGGTCCTTAAAAGTAGAAATATGGCATATCAAAAAGAGTAACTATGATTTTGCAATCTAAAGTTTAATTTTTTTTAACCTTATCGAAATAAAATTTTGTACCTCTTATTAATGAGTGCTCCATTTTTTGCTCCCTTTTCCCTCTTCTTGTTTCCCTCTACCTTCATCCCTCCCGTTCCCTCTGGTATAAATGATGTAATAATTTTGTTATTTTTTCTTTTGATTTCTTTCTTTTTTTTATTCTTAAGTGATTTTGATTGATCATGGAGTGATAGAATTATGTGCTCTTATAGATCACGAGTTTAGGGACACGAAGGTTTTCGACTTTTGGAAACTAGATTGGATTGTAAGAAGGTTGTTGCAAATCAGATAAAGGGTATTTAAGAGTGGCTGGGAAAAAAACAAACCTTTGGCCTATTAGATTTATTGTGTAGCCTAAATAATAAAAATAGGGAGGGTTTGTGTGATTTTAAAATTAGAGAGCAGTTTCGTGAATTGCTAGAAACTTCAAGGGAGGATTGCGAATTTATCCCAATGAACAATGCTTTTAAGATTTAAGTGGTTCTTGAATTTTTTTTAATGAGTTGGCAATCCATACTTTAACTGAGTTGGCTGTCCATAATTTGTAGAATATCAGGCAGCAAGTGACAAACAATTCATATGCAAAATGGTTAGGAGATCAATCATACTTTATTTCCTTTAGTTTTATTATTTTTGTATGTTGGATATGCATGCATTGGTGTGCTATATACAATAGAAAATCCAATGAATGGTCTTCATATGCAAGAGTTGACAATGAATATTGTTTGTGAAAATGAATCAAGCTTTACTTATCATTCACAGAGATGGGAATGTGTAAGTCTAATTGCATTGCTATTATTTGTCATGATATTTCAAATATTTAAATTAACTTTGCAAAGCCCAATTTTTATTCTAATTTTCCTAAAATAAGCCATATTCCGCTAAAGAAGTTGTTAAAGTCCCCGATGTAGCTGATTTTTCTATTGAATATCATATGGTAAAATTGTCATATTTCAATTCCTATACTACAAAACATTACAAAACATTCGATAATAATTATTAATTGCTTTCAACCACAGGCACAAAAGTTTGGAAAATTATATATCGGTTTGGAGCAACTACTAATATGCCTAGTAGTTGTCCTCAAACTAATGAAAAAGCTCCATGTGGATATAAGAGTCTTACTCGATTTCATTTAACATGCCAAGTGAATTCCACTTACCATATGAATTAGCAAAGTGAAATCCTTATATATCTACGTAAACTTTTCTATTGATTCAAGATGAATTATTAGGGTCTAATAGTTACTTGGACATAAAATTCCCCCCACCTTCTATCAAAAAAATTAATAAATAAAAAAGTCTGTTACCTAGACAGTGAAATGGGTTGAACCGGAAAAATTGATAGCTGGACATTCTACCGGTTCTGTAACCATTTCGTATTTAAAAACACTAGGGGATGAAAGCTCACGCAATGCGAGGGTGTTGAGTGCCTCTATTTAAAATTTTTTACATAATTTTTAAGAAAAACACAATAAGATTGAGAAAACAGAAAGTATTGTAGATACAAGTTATTAAAAAAAACATATATATAAAGTATGTATCATATTAGTTGAAGTAGAATTACCCATAAACAAATCCTTTCACACCCTACACAAAAATAAAGTTAATTTTTAAGTGCACATAGCATTTCTTCTACATATGTTAATCAAGAACATAGAAGGAAATGTCAAAAAAGACAAAGTGAATAACATAATAAGAAAACATCCAAAGTTGAAGTTATAATATATTACTTTTTATTATTCAACATCAACATAACAAATGATAGCAAAAACTTTTTTTTATGTCAAATAGATAATTCCCATCCTTGTACTACAGTTCATTGCAACATTAAAAAGGTTTAACACTTAGCTTTGTTCTTAGCTAGTTTTGTCTCATCCACATCAATTTTGACAAACCTGATACTCGAAAAGAAAGAGTCAACCTTATAAATATATTATGGAAAGCTCAAAAGCATCACACAAATAATTTAGAAGTATTGGACAATCCATCCTAACTATGATCGATGAAGTCCCTAAGTTTTTGTGCACATAGAATCCAAAATCCAAGTAAGTTGATGCCTAATATATTTTTGGTCTCATCAAGCAATCCGTCAAGCATGATGTGGATTGGAGCATCAAATTTATAATTGTTTTGATCAATAGGAAAACAAAATATAACATGATCCAAAAGTAGGATTTTTAGAAGGAAATAAATTTATAGGTTCATATTGATGGAAATCCATTGAGAACTAATAAATTGAAGTTAAGAACTGGCTTGTAGAACTTATTGAGGATAATTTTTGCACTTTTGCCTCTTTAAAGCAACCAGTAATGAGGGCACCAAATTTGTTGTATTGGACAAACAAACATGAGTATTGGGAGCTCAAGGTATCTATTTCATAAAGCATTCTTGAAAGGAATAAGTGACATGTTGTCACAATTTAGCCCTAAAGAGAATGTCATTCACACTCTCTTGAAAGATTCACACTATAGGACAATGTGAAAATTTGTTTTTTCTTTGATAGCACATCTCAATCATAATGGTGAAATACAATAGAAAAACACCCTCATGTGAAAAAGAGCTTGTTTGGTAGAACAAACCCATCATGAAGCTAAAATGAGAAGAAATTGCACACATGAATTGGAGTTGGAAGCCATAAGTAGAAAGTGGTTAATGATATTTCCCAATATTTGCTTGCAGATGTGGTATTTCACTACTAACCCTGCAATGATGATCAAACATTCACTATATATTTCAAAATTTCCATAGGAATGATGAAATTATGCTAGTGGAAAACAATCATAGATAGAGTTTTGTGAAAGCAAGCAAATGAAAAATTGGTGGAACAGAAAATACCTCTTTGGAAGGTTGTACTAAACTAAAGGGAGTAGTTAAATCAGCAAAATTCTAATTTATAAGCTTCACAACTTTGACACAATTAAATCGGAAATAAAGAAGAAGAATTGGAACAAGTTGGCTGTGATTGTGATAATGATCATCCAACATAAGTTTCATAATAATTTGCATTAATTTTATCGTTACATCTTTCTTCCCAGTTGACTTTTTCACCATTGTAAGAAACACAAAGAAATATATGATTTTAGAACAAAATTGGAAAAGGCAGGAAACTGATCTTAGTTTTATAGAATGGGGGGAATAAAAAAAAAGTTTTATAGTGTGGTATACATAACTGGCGCAATTTAAGGTTAGGAAGAAGAAAGATCCTACATTCGTAAATGTTGGGGAAAAATGGAAGAGCAAGAAGCAAATGGATGAATGTTTAAATAATTAGAAACATTTGTTACTTAGACAATAATTAATTCAATTGATTGTAGGTTATGGGAGACCAAAAGAAAGAATTTTGATTAGTTGAAGTTTATTGATTAGGTTCGAGGTAGTGGGGGTTATATTATAAGGAATTAATTGTACAACAATAGCCACACTTCAATTAAATGTGTCTATAACACCATTTCAATAATTACACTAACACATAAACTTATATAAGTTGTACCCGATACAAAAAGATTGTAAAATAATTCCACATTCCAGCAATACCCAAATATCTCCATAAATAAAAGTTTTAAATGTACAAACATGAGGACATTTCCATAAATATATCCAAAAATATGCTGCCATTAATTGTACCAAAAATTTTAAAAAGGGAAAATCGTTCAAAATGTCCCTCACATTTTACAAGATGACTTTTTTCGTCCCTCACTTTTAAAAGTGTAATTTTACGTCCTTTACAAATTCACATTGATCAAATTTGGTCCCTACCTAAGTTTCTGACTAGTTTTTGGTCGGAATCCACCACGCGACTTGCGTGTGATCATTTTTTAAGGGTAAAATTGTCAAATCAAATTTTTACATAATTTGATTCATAGTCCCTCACATTTCACAAAATGAATTTTTTCGTCCCTAACATTTTACAAAATGAATTATTTCATTCCTTACATTTCAAAAAATGAATGTTTTTATCCCTCACATTTTTCAAAATGAATTTTTTCATCCCTCATTGATCATGTGTACGAATAATTTTTTTCTTTAAATCCACATATATGTCTATTTGATTTTATCTGAACAGTATGAATAACATGTAATTTATCTCTATTGGATTTAATCTAAACATGCTAATCGTAGTTATACACATGCTATTCAATAGATATATATATATATATATATATATATATATATATATAGGGGGTTTAAAACTAATAATTTTGTTTGAAACCCATGTATATATTTATATGATTTCACCATTTGAATCTATTCAATATTTGTGACCTTCTCTTTTGGTAATAATTTATTTATTGAATTGTATAATAAGGTCATCTAATTAATGGATCCTAACTCGAATTCTATAATTGTGCTAACAAATTTCAGTTTAAATCTGAAATTTCCATTCGACACTTTTAAGACTAACAGTTGAATTACTTGCCTTGTGATTGTCTTAAAATTTGAAAGTGCCAACCATTTATTTCTTTTTGTCATACTTTTCTTTTGTTTACTTTTCCTATCCAAATTTAATTCGATATAAACACTCGATAATATTTAGGATTAAATGTTTTCTTTATTTTCAAATTTCGAGTAAAAGAAAATGAATATAAGGGAAAAACTAGCAATTTTTTAAAACCCATATATATATATCTATTTGATTTCACTTGAGCAGTACGAATAGTATGTAATATATCTCTATTTGATTTCACATGCTATTCGTACTGTTCAGGTATGTGAAATCAAATAGATATATAAATGGATTTAAAAAAAAATTATTCACACACATGATCAATAAAGGATGAAAAAATTCATTTTGAAAAATGTGAAGGATGAAAAAATTTATCTTGTGAAATGTAAGGGACGAAAAAATTTATTTTATGAAATGTGAGGGATTATGAATCGAATTATATAAAATCTGATTTGATAATTTTGCCCTTAAAATATGATCACGTGCAAGGCACGTGATGAATTCCGACAAAAAACTAGTCGGAAATTTAAGTAGGAACCAAATTTGACCAATGTGAATTTGTAAGGGACATAAAATTATATTTTTAAAAGTAAGGGATGAAAAAAGTTATTTTGCAAAATGTGAGGGACGTTTTGAACGATAGTTCCTTTTAAAAAACTACACATCATTCCACATTTCCAAAATATCCCTATTCATGCGGCTGAAATTCAAAACCACAGCTCATTCTTATACTCCCTCCGTCCCATTGATAGTGTTATACTTTCCTTTTTTATCCGTCCCAAAATGATTGTCACTTACTAAAATTGGCAATGAAAACTCTCACACATTTCCGCTCCATACCCTTCAATGTGACAGCCTTTTCTTATCTTTTAGTGGGCCCAATTATGCACTTCCCAAGTACCAACACTGCACTTGATAGATCGTGATTCTCACATGAAATGCAAACAACAATCGTGCATGACACTTTCCTCTAAAGTAGTGTGGAGACTTTTTATTCTTTTGGGTTCCACATGTCTTATCACAACTTATGACCCCTTTATCATTCAATCACGTATGGAAACATTGAAAGTCAAGGGGTATTGCCGGAACTTAAACACAAATCATTTAAAAGTCTTGCACTGTTGATAAAAATTACAAGTTTTGAAGCGCGACACAAATTCTGGGACGGAGGGAGTATAGCATAAGGATTTTTCAGATTTTAGGTTTATGGGTTTGAGTAAATCCAAACATCACCGACTCAAATTTGACCCACTGATAAATTGGGCCACGTTGAGGTGTCTCCAATTACGGTAAACCCATTAACAATCCCCAATGGCCATTTCGACCACTTTGCAGAAATTAAACATTTAAAAAAAAAGGGTGGCCACTTGTAGCCCAGGCGAAAACCAAAAGTAGGCCGGCGGTCTAAGCCCATCGATTCCGGTCAGGCCCGCCCAACTAATCTACGTAACCAAATAGCCCTCATCTCCGAACCCTAATCCTTCCCCAAATATATAAACCCTCTTCTTCTCGTTCTCCTAAGAGTCTATTTCCCATTTTCACTCCAGAGCTCAAAGCCCTAAACCTAATCGGCGGCAGCAAAATCACTCACCCTAGAAGAAAGCCATGGCTGAGAGAGGCGCAGGAGACCGCGGCGGCTTCGGCAGAGGCTTCGGTGGCCGAGGAGACAGAGGAGGAAGAGGCGGCCGCGGACGCGGTGGCCGCAGAGGAGGCCGCCGTGAAACCGAGGAGGAGAAATGGGTCCCCGTCACGAAGCTCGGCCGTCTGGTGAAGGACGGCCAAATTCGCTCATTGGAGCAAATCTATCTTCACTCTCTCCCAATCAAGGAGTACCAAATCATTGATACTCTGGTCGGCCCTTCGTTGAAGGATGAGGTTATGAAGATCATGCCGGTCCAGAAACAGACCCGGGCTGGTCAGAGGACCCGGTTCAAGGCCTTTGTGGTGGTCGGAGACGGAAACGGCCATGTGGGATTGGGTGTCAAGTGTGCTAAGGAAGTGGCGACTGCGATTCGTGGGGCTATTATTTTGGCTAAGTTGTCTTTGATTCCGGTGAGGAGAGGATATTGGGGGAATAAGATCGGGAAGCCCCATACTGTGCCGTGTAAGGTTACCGGGAAATGTGGGTCTGTTACTGTGAGAATGGTTCCGGCGCCAAGGGGAGCTGGAATTGTAGCTGCTAGGGTTCCTAAGAAGGTTCTTCAATTCGCTGGTATTGAGGATGTTTTTACCTCTTCCCGTGGATCTACCAAAACCCTCGGCAACTTCGTCAAGGTTTGACTAATTTTTTATTTCTGTATATTCTTTTTGTGATTTCGTTTGAGATTTGTTAACTATTGTTGGGTTTGGCGATTGATATACGTATTTCGGTAGTTGACTAGTTTATGTTTAAGATTAGTTGTACGTAATTGTGTTCATGGTTTAATCGTATGTAAATGGAATATTGAGAAGGTTTTGATTGTCCTGGAAAAAAAGAAGCGCGGTGTATTTTCCTTGTAGGAGTATGCCGGATTTTGGAATGACATATTACTTGCTTACCTTTCAATCATGGTCTGCCTGCGTTTTAAGGGTCTCTGTACTAGTAAATAATGAATTGGCCATCACTTTTTATGATTTACAAAAGGATACGTTTGGTGGTGAATATTCTGTTCCCATTGTTTTTGGATTTTTAAAGTGTCTGATTCTGATGCGGATGGTCATGTGATGTATTGCTAGTTTATGTTTAAGATTAGTTGTACGTAATTGTGTTCATGGTTTAATCGTATGTAAATGGAATATTGAGAAGGTTTTGATTTTCCTGGAAAAAAAGAAGAGCGGTGTATTTTTCTTGTAGGAATATGCCGGATTTTGGAAGGACATATTACTTGCTTACCTTTCAATCATGGTCTGCCTGCGTTTTAAGGGTCTCTGTACTAGTAAATAATGAATTGGCCATCACTTTTTATGATTTACAAAAGGATACGTTTGGTGGTCAATATTCTATTCCCATTGTTTTTGGATTTTTAAAGTGTCTGATTCTGATGCGGATGGTCAAGTGATGTATTGCTTGTTGGGTTTCTTGCTTGGTTTTGTTGTATTGTATGAGTTGGTTGAGTGGGGAATTCTGATATGATTGTATCTGATGTTCTGTTTTGCCTATTAACCATCCTTGTAACTAAAGTAGATGTTCTGTTTTGCCTATTAACCATCCTTGTCTCTCTTTTTCATTTTATTATGGGGTAGCTTATGCCTTTGTTCTTTGCAGGCTACTTTTGAATGTCTGTTGAAGACTTATGGGTTCCTAACCCCCGACTTCTGGAGAGAAACTCGCTTCACAAAGTCTCCATACCAAGAGTTCACCGATTTGCTGTCAGCTAAGCCCACTGCGAAAATTGCCTATATAGAGGATTCTGCTCCTGAGAGGGTTGAGGCCTAAGTTTTGCTAGGTGATTATGAAATACTAGATAAACTGTTTGAAGTTTGGTCTTTCTTTTGAGTACTGCCAAGGTGTTCTGTTTCTTGATATACTTGATGGTTTTATTTGTAGCACATCATTGAATTTGGTGTCCTTTTGGAGTTAATTGCAGAATCAATTATGTGATGCAGCTTGTCCCTTTTTAGTTAATTATTACGAGTTCTGTGCATAAGTTCATGGCCAGTGAGCGTACACAGAAGGGGGTGGTATATTCTGCTGTTATCCGTTTCTCAAGGATGATTCTCCTTCTACCACTGTTGCATTCCTTGCAGTTTCCTGTCCTCTTAGCCAATAAGATCTCGCGTTAATGCCAATTTAGTAATCTTCCATTGAATTGATTCTTGTAGATGCTTTCTTTTTTTTTTTCCCTAATTTTTACTAGTGTAGCGTGGAAATTGCCTTGCAAGAACTAGTGAAACTGCAAAAGGGATACTCTGAATAGTAGAGGCGCCAAAGGTCTTGGCATGGAGGATCCATGCTTGAATATAAATGCAAGAGCTGCATTTAAGATTATCGAGTACATCAGCGAAACGTAGAAGCATATTTACAAAAGCATGTAGCTAAGTCAACATGGTTTTGTGGTCTTAACTGTGTTGGCAAGTTCGCATTGGCTTCATTGACGGTTGTGGCACTCCCTCTCTTGACCAGAAAAGGAGAAAAAAGGGGAAAAAAAAAGAAAAAGAAGAATGGAAACTTGTTAACATTTCTCCAAAGGCTGGACTGATCAAAATTCAAGTGGTAGATTTTTTTAAACTTTCAGGCTACTTCGAGCGTGTGTAATGCAGATAATGAATGCACAACCTTCAGCCCACAAAAGTATGGGAGAGGACAACCACACAGAGGGAATCAATCAAATTCTTGCCTAAAATTGGAAATTCAGCTTCAAGAAGGAAGAAAATGAGCCCAGACGCTTACCCACGGGACTGTGTTAAGCACATCCACTAGTCTTTTCTAGCATTTTGTTCTGATCTTTGATTCATAAACACTTAAACGAACCCCCAGCTAAGCCCACTCCCAGATGTCTGCAAGACTCATTTATACACATGAACCTACATTTGTACTTAAAAAAATAATTTTGTTATTTTAGTATTACTAACATTTTTTTACTAGACAACTAATGCTCAATTTAGATTAACTTGGAACTCAGACTGCATTATTATTATTATTATTGTTGTTGTTGTTGTTGTTGCTGCTGCTGCTATTACTACTACTGTTTTAGTCTACTGCAACATAAATTTGATATCTTATAATTTTAATTTTTTTTGTTTATTGTAGAATAGATCATAATCAAGTGCTCAGACTCATGGTTTTTAAATATGGTTATCGTCTTTTAGGGAATGAGCTTGGATATAGGTCATTTGGTCTAGATAAATGTAATGATTCTGCATTCAGTCAAATGCTATCTACCCATTGATATGGGGATGCCTGCGGTATGTAAGATTGTAAGGTAATACTAATGGCCAACGTAATTATCATAATTTTATTGGACCATCAAAATTGATTAATGAGTTTCAAGTGGATCCTTTTTCTCTAACCTTTGGTAATGGAACAACAGTACCGATAGAAACGCAAGTGAAATCATTGAGAACAGCCCTACAAACTCAGATGAGTCTTGATCAATATAATAAATAAGTTATGATGATGGAGTTGGAGGAACTTGATGACAATCAGAACATCACTTGATAACATACAGGCCAATAAAAAGAGTGGCTAGATTCTATAACAAAAAGGTTGCAGAGAAAAGCTTCCAGGAAGGAGAAACTAATTGGAAAGTAATCTGGTCTATTAGGTATCAAGATCCAAAACCTGGAAAATGGAGCCTAATTCGGAAGGCCCATTCAAAGTACACAAAGTGTTAACAGGTGGTGTACATATCAAGAAATATAGATAGAAAAGTATTCCAAAGACCTACAAATGCCAAGTACTCAAAAACATATTGGTCACCAATGTGGGAAACATTAACAAAAGAAGATAAAGTAGCAATCTAAGATTTAGTCCGCCAAGAGTATGATGAAGAAAAAGATAAAAAGTACTCAAAAGTTGTTATAATATGATTCAAAAGAAGGCTTGCAAGACCAATTAAATGATCTAGGCCCCATCTGATTTTAATTTTTCATCAAATCGAAAGTATCTATGAATTGGTTCTTGGGAGAACTTTGCGTCGGAGCGGCCTGAGAATTCAGAAGTAGCTGCTCAACCTTTGACATTGCTAATCTGAGTTTAACGTGAAAATTGAGCTCTGCCTTTGAAAGGCTTGTCACCAACAAATTGGCAATATCAAACTTGTCCTTCTTCAATGCGACCTGAGCTTTCATTTTATGGGCATTTTCTATTGAGGCAACAGCTTCCTCTCAGGTTTGAGCAAACTTAAGCTTCTTGGCATATTTCAGGATTGAATATGGGCCAATTGTTTCCTGAGGCTTTCCTCCTGTGAAACCAAATCACGACCTTCGTCTTGGAGTACAATTAGTTATGCCACTTTATTACCTAGAGCAGTCTCAGCCTCATCAACATCGGCCACCAGCTGGTTAAATTCATCAACAATAATTTTGCCAGTGACAATTAGTTTTTGGTTATTCAGCAGACTCTTGGCATAATTAATCCCACTTACAGGAAAAAAAAAGAGAAGATAGAAGAATGTCAGTTCTGATAGAGGCAGATAAAGCAGCATGCAAGTAAAGTGCCCGATTTACCAAAACAGCCTTAACTCGAGCAAGTTGAAGCTCAGACAAGATCTGAAAGGCTTCATTGAAAGTTATGCTACTTTCCTTTCCAGACTTAGAGGAAGATGCAAAATAAGAAGACCTTTCCCCGAGAAACTTCGTCAAGTTTCTGCAAAAGATCTATAATATCCCATACGGGGGGATCTGGGCTTAAGAAAGTGTCTTTTGAAAGGATACCAGAGCCTGAGGAAGCATGTTTGGCCACAGCAGTTCCTAATGCCTATAAAGGGGAAGAAGTTAAGAGGGGAGGTTGGAAAAATCAAAATACATGACTGAGTAAAGAGGCTCGATGGATACCTGGAGCTTAGGCGAATGCGCTGCATTTTCAGATTCTGCTTCATCAGTCTTTTTCAACGACGTTCTGAACTTGGATGTCAGAATCCTCTTCCCATGGTTCGTCGTCCAGATTGTGTTTCGGCTTGGATTAAGATCTTGTGCGGTATGTAGTGTGACCAGCATCCTTATGAGAAGGGGCTAATTTGCTTTTGTCCTAACCCTTTCCAGGCCTGGCAAACACAAAGGGTGGTTTTCTAAAACCAGATACTGTTATCTAGGAAGGGAACAGACTAGCAAAAACCGATGGGGGTGGTTTTCTTCGGTGCATGTTTCCGTTAAACTGTTACCGAAGAAGGAACAGACTAGCAAAACAATTATCAAACAGACAAGGGAGAGGAATTTTTAGAAATAAGCTAATAGGCACCATTCACCAATTTGCGTTTTTGGCCACCGCTTACGTTCCATAGAAGAATAACATTGTACGGGATAAAATCTCAAGTCTGCAAAACGACAAGAAAAATACACGACAAATATATGATATATATAATTTAGGAAAATATGTAGGTACAATCTCTGGGGTTTTCTCGAACTTGTGGAGAGTTTCCCTCTATTCTTCTCCTCGAACGTTAATCCAAGGGTTTCGTAGCTTGTACTTGGATCAACCACCGATTCCTTCAAATCTTGATATGAAAGATTTGAAGAACTTAAAAATATTTGAAAACTTAAGTTTTGATATATGGAAGACTCGGGGAGCTTGAGGACCCAGACCTTCGTAGCTTGGAGCTTCAATGCTAGAGTGTATGAGATGCCTCTGGATGACTCTGTGTGTCTGTGTGTATGTTTAATTTAGTTGAGAGACCTCTATTTATAGTTGTAGCAAGAGGTAGAGGTTGAGAACCTGTGTACTACCTTACTTGTCTTGCAAGACGTGCAGTCATATTAGAACTGTGCCAGTCAAATATTATCTCTTCATTTTATTTTTTATTAATAAAGAGATAAACAATTCCTCGATTGGCCAAACCCGTGGGGACGTGTGACGTGGCGCCGTTTGACTGGTCAAGCTATTGCAGTATATAAGAGATATACTTTGATTAAATAACTCTAAATATTATCCCTTTAATAAGAAATAAATATTTAGATATTTATTCAATAGACATGTGACATGATATGACTTGACTGGTGGAGATATCCTTGCAATTTGAATTGATCTGGAACTGTGACAGCCCCACCTGCCCCCTAAAGCGAACCAGAGGGTTCGGCGGGCCGCCTGCCCAGCTCTCGCCGGGACTCAGTCGCTCACTACAGTCCTCAAACAAAGATAAGATAAATCTCAATATAACTCAAATGAATTACAAGATAAATCTCAAATATTACATTAAATTCTCCACTAATTACATATCCAAAAGCGAAGCGTCCACGCTTCCGCTGCGCCACTCTGATCCATGATCCCAATTATTATACAAGAGGAAGTCCAAATTCAAAGTACACATGAGATAATTCATCCGATCACAGGAATAAGTACTACAAGCCTTCCTTCGCCTTGAGCCCTGTGGAGGGGAATAAAATATTTTTGGGGTGAGCTAGAAGCTCAGCGAGTAACCAGTAAAATCAGTAATCAAATCGGTTTAACAATAGTTCATTTCAATGATGTCATAAATCAATGATGTCATAATTCAAATGATAAGTCCAGAAACAATTACAACATTTACAAAACATTAAATATGGAGTATCAATAATTCAAGAAACATTTACAATGGAAAGCGATAGTAACATTCATGAAAAGGATACGGGCCCACATGGAGCCAAATATTCGCGCGCTCGCTCGTTCTCCTGCCATTTCCCCTTATTCCTCCAATTATTTGAAAATTTCATTTTGTGAATAAACCCTCGTTTGTTCGTTCATTTGTTCATTTCATTCACCCTTTCCTGGACATTGTCCAGACTCCACCAACCTCCACCAACCTACAAAGGTAATACTCGAGTATACCAAAACGTTCACCCAGGTCACCATATCGCCCGACCGAGTCCGCTTCTGGCTCGAGTCGATCGGTAACAAGGGGCAGTGGCCAGTTCAGCCAAAAGGCTTACATTCATGCGCAACTAGCATTTCAATTATTAAATCCTTGAAAATTGCACAGTTATTTAGGTCGAGTGCGATAAAGTACACTCTCGCCTAGAAAGCTCGTTTTGGAAATCATTAAAAGCACTTAACACGTTATCAATCAATAATACAAGTTATGAAGTCAAGAAGCATTTAACAAACAAGAAACACTCACATGTAAGCACGCATGATATGCAAGAAAACAGTTCAAAAGTAACTTTGGAAACAGTTCAAAAGTAAATAATGCAGGAAACGGTTCATAAATAACTTTAGAAATAGTTTGAGGTCACTCACCTCCATGGCTCAGAAATCATCCATCATATAACATTGCCTTGCGCAAATCCAAGTCTTAGATCACAAACTCAATGCAAACAAATCCCTTCAAAGTTCGGACAGCACTTCCCCTGAATTTGCTAACTTTTCCAGCCATCATGGCTTCATTATTTCCTCAGCCAGTCCCAAAGTCACACGAAATATAAATTCTTCACAATGGCCGTTCAATAGGCTCCCAATAGTACAAGTACAATTCAATCTCTAAAATATTCCAACAAGCACAATAAGACTTGATTACAAGTCATAAACCAATTCCAAATACCACCAAAATAGGGCTCCATAAGAATGTATAAGCACTAGAGTAAACCAGGAAAAATCCGGAAATGATTTAGCTTTAACCCTGAAAAAAATAGTTTTTGACGTCATTTTACGGTAATGGCACTAAAGGCGCTACGATTGTCGGAAGAAGGTGCAAGATACACCGTTTCGAAGCTAAGAGATAGGGCTACAATATTACAGAAGGTCACTCAACCCAGTTTCGAGTGTAACCAGGTCAAAAATGCAAAATACTACACCAGAACCGGAAAAACAGATTCACAGAATGCATTCTAGCGGAAACATCATAAAACAGGCTACCCAAGTCCAAATTCAGAAATTCCAAAACCAGCTGAAAGATAAGAAACAGGGCTACATTTCCTCAGAAGACCTCAAAAACTAATTCGGAAGAAATTCTAGCCAAAACAACCAATTACAGGCGCAATTCTTACATTCGGGTAAAACCAGGACAATAAGGGTAATTTCGACTTTTCTCATTCTACGCTACTCCGATTGACCTGAAATTTTGTAGGCACCTCGAAAATGTCATTCCCTAAAACTTTAATGTTTTAAGCCAAGGCCAATTCTGTGAGAACTCGCAAAATTTACTTATTTAATCTCCTATTTCTAGCTTATTTAATTATTTATTTGGCCTTTTACCCCGAATATTATTTTCTAAGCTCTTGAGACCTAATTACATGAAAATATAGTTTCATTATATTTTTAAAGTGACTTGTTTCAAAAATTAATTTTCCGGAACTCGTTTATTGAAAATAGTAAACACGTCTTTGGAAATCTTGACCGATTGAGAGTACAATAAGTTTGGAATATTAGAGACATGTACAATGGACCTAAATTAGGTATTTTAATGTTTAAATACTCAAGTGATAGTTATTAGTACTATCGATTTAAGAATTTCTCGAAAGTTTCGCGTTATCTCGCTTAAATTGGAGATACGCGTTTTCACACGCGTGATTTAAATTGAGGAACGTTAGACCCTTATTTTAGGACAATTAAGAGTGAATAATATTTATATGAATATAAGTGCATTAGAGGTTTAGTGTACTAGTGAAACAAACGCAAGAGGAATCGAGCCCGAATCGCGCCAAACGCACCCTAATGTGAGTTGACTAATGGGTGATTTGTGGCCACAAGCTAGTATCTTCTCTTGGAAGCTTAAAAAAAATCTGATCACTCTCTCTCTTCCTCCCAAGACTGCCGGCCAACCTCTCTCTCTCTTAAGCTCCATTGTTCTTCATTTTACTCCACAAATCTTACTCAAACCACCACCAAATCATCTCCAAATTCAACCAAACTTGCACCACACTTAGCTTAACACTAGGAGATCATTTTGAGCTGCAAAAAGGGTGCTGGAAATCACGGTTTCTTGGAGCATTTTGAGGGCCAAAAATTCTGATCTAGTACATTAAGAAGGTATAACATGATCCATCACCTTAAACTTGATTTATGGTGGTAGATATGCATCTCTAAGCACTTGCATGTAAGTAGATGACTTGATATTGTTGGAAAAATGTGAAAGTGGGCTCTATGAACTCCCACTCTTGGGTTGTTGCTGATTTGATAATTGATGATGGATGTATTGTTGGTTTAGTGGTTAAAATGATGGATTAATGGTGTGTAATTAATAGAAACTTCATTGGGTGCAAGAAGGAAAAGTTTCCGATTTTACCCCTGCCTTGTCCGACCACTCATGTGCAAAATTTTGACGTTCTAATGGCTTGATTACGTTGTTTACATGTTATATTGGTTGTGTACAAAATTTCATTGAAAAATAACATGATTTGGTTGGTCAAATGAGTTGATTTCCAAAGTTAGCAAAACTGGAAAATGAATCCCGTATTGCCCAGGCAGTCATTTTGTATCGGCCATAACTCTTTGCTCCGAAGTCGAAATCAAGTGCCGTTTGTGGCATTGGAAACTAGACATTCCCAGATTTCCATTGGTACCAAGTGCACATTCTGGTTCCACCTGAGTGAGCCACACCATTCGATTGAAAATCACTGTCCTGTTTCGTTTCTCTCCAGGAGACAGGACAGGACTTGTATCTTGATGCTCAAAAACGAGCTGTTTGTGGATAGAATTTGAAAATGGTTCCTTCTGATAAAATTCATCTTTATGAATGTATTTTCCAACGCCACCAACCATACTCAATTCCAAGTTGAATTGAGTGAGTTGTGACCAAAGTTTGAAACTGACTCAGTTATGAATTTCTTCATTTTGGACTGATCTTTAACTAATCTTGGTTTGGGACTTGTACTTGAAATTCTTGGTGTTAGTCACCCACAAATTTTGTTTTGAATGCCTCTTAGACATTTTCTATGCTGATGGACCGTGTTTGAGGTACTTTATAAGCTAAATGTTTTGAAAACGGAAAACGGAACTCACAAGGCAGATCTGCCTTGGAATTTTTGAAACTTTGGTTTTTTGGTTAATCAACTTCCCATGCTTATTTATCCATGAAATTTGGCATAGAAATAGTCCTTATATGATAGTATTATACTGCTAATTTTGGTTCCATTCCGAGTCCATCTCGGTGTTCAATCAAAGTCCCAAAGTTGTGAATTAAACCTGGAATTTACTTAACAGTTTCACATTTTCACTAACTTTGAGCTACCATATCTTGGTGCTCAAAACTCCGTTTCTCGTTCCGCTTGTTTTGTTTTAAACGTTGATTGTAACTCTAATTGAGTTACAAATTTCGGAGGCTGATTTACAACGTGTGAATTTTACCGAATTTTCAAAGTTGCCCAAAAACCAATCTTGAAACTGTCTTGGTATTCTAAAGCAATAACTTTGAGCCAATTTTTGAATATCTTCCATTTAGAATCATGGAAAAGTGTCTTCTAAGAACTTTTAGTACTTTCAAAGGGGTTTCCAACAGTATCAATTTTTCCAATTTTGGACTTGTAGAGAGTGAGATATGATTTTTCAAAGATTGCTTATTAAATCTGAAATTTTCTAACTTAAAGGAAACTAAGGGTTTCGAACTCTCCATTTTCCTTCAATATCATTTGATCATTTTACATTTGATTTCAGAGATAGAAATCAGATTTGTCTTGTGTTTTAAAACCCCACTTTTGAACCTCGAGTTACACGAACTCTTAGACTCATCTCCGCGTTAATTTCTTAGATTGTACTAGTGTACAATCTTCCTCGATAATTAGAGATTCGTAGTGATATTGAGTGGTACTTGATTATTGTTTGCTCAGGCACTCGCGGGAACCTTCAAGAGGATCTCGGAGCGGACACCTAAAACGCTTGTTTGAGAACTACTCGCTTGTTTTGACTAGGTGAGTGTTCCATATAGGAATACGTAATTTAATAAGTCTAGGACATGCTTATTTCATAATTATTAAGTGTTAAGTACTATGTGTTAAGTATTTACCATACTCATGCCTATTTAAGGAATGTGTACTTGAATTGCATATTTACATGAATTGGTTAAATGATTAACCATATCAAATGACCATATGAACTCGATACATGTTTAACTTGTTAGATTGCTTGCCTAGCCTACTTGGTTTTGAAAAAATGGAGTCGAGTGTGTATTTTATCGCACTCGTTCTCTTTTGAAATGAATAACTCATGCTTGGAAGTGCTCCAATAACATGACTTGGTATGCTATGGTTGCATACGTCGTTGGAGTGAATCTCCTCGACTCTCACATGGTAAAAATGGGATAACGGCCAATGATGGCCTATTCATATGACAAATGCCTGTCAATTGACCGTCACTACTCAACCGTTAACCGTCAACCGTTAACCGTGAACCGTGAACCGTTTACCAACCGACATTACTACCTGATTACTTGACTATTTGCTCACATGATTTCCAATCTACATGACTATTCGATATCCGTGAATTACATGCTCCCATGAAATCAACTTGTATTGCTTACGTGCTTATGTGCTAAGTATCCACTTGATTACTTGATTATCATGAATCACATGTTACATGAAGTTGTCCATCATTGATAGGCGAGTGTGTACTTTACCTCACTCGACCTACTCAAATGATGATGAATTTTACCTTTTTGTCGAATTACTTGGTTACCTGTGCATGCAGTAAGCTCTAAGCTGAACTTGGGCCCTGCCTCGGTTACTGACCTACTCGAGCCAGGACTGGGCTCGGTCGGGTAGGTTGGAACCCTGGACAACCGTTTCGGTATACTCGAGTATTACCACTGGAGGGATAAGGTGATGGCCAGTCAAACCGAGGGGATCCGGAAGTCATAAGGTGCAGATGACCGACAGAGTTCCACTGGAACACCGTATCCTACAGTATATGTTTACCTTGTATCATGATAATTGTTTCATGCTAAAATGTCAACATGAAATCCTGAGCCATGCCTGCGATATGCTCCATACCTGTTACCTGTTTAATGTACTCATATCATGATACCTGTTTCATGTTAATGCTTCATACTTGTAATATGCTTAATTACTCGCACCGGTACTAAGCTCCAATTACTCGTGAACTATACATGCCAATGTCTTGAACCATGATAACTGTCTCATGATAAATGTCTTATACCATGATACATGTCTCAAATTACCCGTACAGTGATCATCACCTCATGATAACATGCCATTGTGTAACCTTGAACCACGCATATGATATGCCCAACTTACTTGATTTATTTGAATTGTTAGAGTGTCTTGGAACCTCACTGGGCTGTGTAGCTCATCCCACGTTGTGGTTTTCTTTTACAGGGTTCGAGACCAAGGGTACTCGTGAGTAGTACTAGATTGTTTTCTTTTGAAGATTTTAAGTTATATTATAACGGATGGCTATTGTACCCCTTTTCTGTTGGGTTGTATTTAAGCTTGGAAAGCTACATAATTGTAAGTGTGAGATATTTGAAGTACTTTAATTATGTATTGAAGTTACTTAAAGTATTTCGGGCTTTTGAATGATGGATTGTAGCGAGTCCTGGCGAGAGCTGGGCAGGCGTCCCGCGGATACCCTTTGGTTCGCCTTAGGGAGAAGTGGGGGCGTCACAGTTGGTATCAGAGCTTAGGCTTCAGATCTTTATAGTGTATTCTAGGCTTAAATGTTTAGGATGCCGGACTGTGGGACCGGTTTGAAAGTTAAATGATTGCTTGTAGCGATGAAATTTAGAGCCACTTCGCGTGGTCTCTACAAAGGAGCAAGATAGGACCAAGTGGTGTTATGGTCCTTACTATGTGATTGAGTAAAGGCTTAAGTGCCCTTCTAGAAATGTAAGCTGTGAATCATGAATGTTATAGGTTGTAAAACTTTTATCTTGATAATTGGAGGGAATTTGATATGTATGTTGGGTAGGAATCTCGAATGTGGTGATTTACTCTTGGGACCGGCCGGCTCGAGTTGTGAATTACCTTATTTCGGATTCTTGTACCCGAGTACTTGAGGGTGGAAAACAACCCTAAGGGGCTTGATATCTCCATTTGTGGGGAATATGAATGAATTGATATTTCATGTGAATGGTTACAGGAAACCAATAATTGTTTGGTTAAGATGGTACGATAATTAAGAGTGGGAGATGGAAAATATCGTAACCCAAAAGATCCTTGTGTTGGGATTGAAATCGAGCATGTTAGGGAACGAGAATCGTCTAGTTCCAATTAATCTAGTGAATCTCTACTTGTGATCTTTCATAGTGAGACGATGGGAGTAGAACTTAAGAGTTTGCGCCTTGGAGATGAATGTACTTGTGATAATCACTTGTTTATTTTTGTTATTGACTTTGACTTGGCATGAACTTTGCTTGGCCATAACTTGTTTTATGATTTAATGAACTCTAGTTTGTGTTTACTTGCATAGTGATAATGATATTTGTATATGTGATTTCTTTTCCTTTAAAGGTTGTTACTGGCATATGTGTGTAGTTCGACTATGGCTTAGTGTGAGATTTATACATATGTGTATAGATTAGCTGTGAACATGGAAACTAGAGGACAACGAAAAGGACGTCAACCTAGACAACCCCGAAATGAAAGAGTAGATAATGGATCTGATATTGACCAAAATGCTGAGCTAAGTGCTGGGAGAGGAAATGACCAAATGGGACAAGTTTTAACTCGCATGATGGATATCCTAGAGCTCTTAGTAGCTCAACAAGGTCAAGGTGTAGGACAAGGAAACCAACGTGGAAACCAAGAAATAGGGGAGGATCGAGCTTTAGAGCGGTTTCAGAAATTTTCCCCGCCCAAGTTTGCTGGAGGACCTGATCCAGAGGTGGCTGAGAATTGGTTAGAGAATATAAGAAATATATTCGATGCCTTGGATTACACAGAGGAGAGACAAGTCACCTTTGCTGTATTTCAACTTGAAGGAGTAGCCCGAGCCTGGTGGAATGTTATAAGGAACAAGTGGGAAAGAGATCAAACCCTAAGGACTTGGGTAAACTTTGTACGTGAATTTAATGAGAAATTTCTTCCTCCACTTGTCCAAGAAAAGAGAGAAGATGATTTTATAAAGCTTCGTCAAGGAACTTTGAGCGTAGCTGAGTATGAAACACGCTTTACGAAGTTATCTATATATGCCCCAGAATTGGTGGCTACTGAACGAAAGAGAATAAGACGGTTTATCCAAGGATTAGATTTAGAGATCCAAGATGCCCTTGCTGCAGCACAGGTTGACACATTTAGTGACGCTCTCGAGAAGGCGCAAAGGGTAGAGAGCACAAAATCTCAACTGAGAGCCTTTCAAGCAAGGAAAAGAGATGCATCTGACAGTACATTAGGAGAAAATGGACCACCACCCAAAGTTAGAAAAGAAGTGGATGGAGTAGGACTGTTACTTCCTGCACCACTCATGATAAAGGAACCAAAAGGAACCATGTCGCGAGGGACTCCAGTAGGACAGACACGATCAAAGAAAACCTCGCAAGCAAGTCAGGTCACAATACCTCGTCCGACTTGTGGATATTGTGGAAGGACGAATCACACTGAAGAAAACTGTTGGCTAAAGGGACGAAAGTGTATGGGGTGTGGGAGTACCAACCATAAAGTTCATGACTGTCCAAGGAGGTATCCACGAGAAACTACTACTCAACAAGGAAATGGAACTGTCCCTCGACAAGTCAATGGAAGGAGAAACCGATCAGTGGCATCTGAAAGAACGCATGACATGAACACACCACACGGTTCAGAGTTGTCTGAGATTACAGAAGGTATGAATTTCGAGGACGAAATTCTTTTAAGGAGGGGAGGTTGTGAGGACTCGCAAAATTTACTTATTTAATCTCCTATTTCTAGCTTATTTAATTATTTATTTGGCCTTTTACCCCGAATATTATTTTCTAAGCTCTTGAGACCTAATTACATGAAAATATAGTTTCATTATATTTTTAAAGTGACTTGTTTCAAAAATTAATTTTCCGGAACTCGTTTATTGAAAATAGTAAACACGTCTTTGGAAATCTTGACCGATTGAGAGTACAATAAGTTTGGAATATTAGAGACATGTACAATGGACCTAAATTAGGTATTTTAATGTTTAAATACTCAAGTGATAGTTATTAGTACTATCGATATAAGAATTTCTCGGAAGTTTCGCGTTATCGCGCTTAAATTGGAGATACGCGTTTTCACACGCGCGATTTAAATTGAGGAACGTTAGACCCTTATTTTAGGACAATTAAGAGTGAATAATATTTATATGAATATAAGTGCATTAGAGGTTTAGTGTACTAGTGAAACAAACGCAAGAGGAATCGAGCCCGAATCGCGCCAAACGCACCCTAATGTGAGTTGACTAATGGGTGATTTGTGGCCACAAGTTAGTATCTTCTCTTGGAAGCTTAAAAAAAATCTGATCACTCTCTCTCTTCCTCCCAAGACTGCCGGCCAACCTCTCTCTCTCTTAAGCTCCATTGTTCTTCATTTTACTCCACAAATCTTACTCAAACCACCACCAAATCATCTCCAAATTCAACCAAACTTGCACCACACTTAGCTTAACACTAGGAGATCATTTTGAGCTGCAAAAAGGGTGCTGGAAATCACGGTTTCTTGGAGCATTTTGAGGGCCAAAAATTCTGATCTAGTACATTAAGAAGGTATAACATGATCCATCACCTTAAACTTGATTTATGGTGGTAGATATGCATCTCTAAGCACTTGCATGTAAGTAGATGACTTGATATTGTTGGAAAAATGTGAAAGTGGGCTCTATGAACTCCCACTCTTGGGTTGTTGCTGATTTGATAATTGATGATGGATGTATTGTTGGTTTAGTGGTTAAAATGATGGATTAATGGTGTGTAATTAATAGAAACTTCATTGGGTGCAAGAAGGAAAAGTTTCCGATTTTACCCCTGCCTTGTCCGACCACTCATGTGCAAAATTTTGACGTTCTAATGGCTTGATTACGTTGTTTACATGTTATATTGGTTGTGTACAAAATTTCATTGAAAAATAACATGATTTGGTTGGTCAAATGAGTTGATTTCCAAAGTTAGCAAAACTGGAAAATGAATCCCGTATTGCCCAGGCAGTCATTTTGTATCGGCCATAACTCTTTGCTCCGAAGTCGAAATCAAGTGCCGTTTGTGGCATTGGAAACTAGACATTCCCAGCTTTCCATTGGTACCAAGTGCACATTCTGGTTCCACCTGAGTGAGCCACACCATTCGATTGAAAATCACTGTCCTGTTTCGTTTCTCTCCAGGAGACAGGACAGGACTTGTATCTTGATGCTCAAAAACGAGCTGTTTGTGGATAGAATTTGAAAATGGTTCCTTCTGATAAAATTCATCTTTATGAATGTATTTTCCAACGCCACCAACCATACTCAATTCCAAGTTGAATTGAGTGAGTTGTGACCAAAGTTTGAAACTGACTCAGTTATGAATTTCTTCATTTTGGACTGATCTTTAACTAATCTTGGTTTGGGACTTGTACTTGAAATTCTTGGTGTTAGTCACCCACAAATTTTGTTTTGAATGCCTCTTAGACATTTTCTATGCTGATGGACCGTGTTTGAGGTACTTTATAAGCTAAATGTTTTGAAAACGGAAAACGGAACTCACAAGGCAGATCTGCCTTGGAATTTTTGAAACTTTGGTTTTTTGGTTAATCAACTTCCCATGCTTATTTATCCATGAAATTTGGCATAGAAATAGTCCTTATATGATAGTATTATACTGCTAATTTTGGTTCCATTCCGAGTCCATCTCGGTGTTCAATCAAAGTCCCAAAGTTGTGAATTAAACCTGGAATTTACTTAACAGTTTCACATTTTCACTAACTTTGAGCTACCATATCTTGGTGCTCAAAACTCCGTTTCTCGTTCCGCTTGTTTTGTTTTAAACGTTGATTGTAACTCTAATTGAGTTACAAATTTCGGAGGCTGATTTACAACGTGTGAATTTTACCGAATTTTCAAAGTTGCCCAAAAACCAATCTTGAAACTGTCTTGGTATTCTAAAGCAATAACTTTGAGCCAATTTTTGAATATCTTCCATTTAGAATCATGGAAAAGTGTCTTCTAAGAACTTTTAGTACTTTCAAAGGGGTTTCCAACAGTATCAATTTTTCCAATTTTGGACTTGTAGAGAGTGAGATATGATTTTTCAAAGATTGCTTATTAAATCTGAAATTTTCTAACTTAAAGGAAACTAAGGGTTTCGAACTCTCCATTTTCCTTCAATATCATTTGATCATTTTACATTTGATTTCAGAGATAGAAATCAGATTTGTCTTGTGTTTTAAAACCCCACTTTTGAACCTCGAGTTACACGAACTCTTAGACTCATCTCCGCGTTAATTTCTTAGATTGTACTAGTGTACAATCTTCCTCGATAATTAGAGATTCGTAGTGATATTGAGTGGTACTTGATTATTGTTTGCTCAGGCACTCGCGGGAACCTTCAAGAGGATCTCGGAGCGGACACCTAAAACGCTTGTTTGAGAACTACTCGCTTGTTTTGACTAGGTGAGTGTTCCATATAGGAATACGTAATTTAATAAGTCTAGGACATGCTTATTTCATAATTATTAAGTGTTAAGTACTATGTGTTAAGTATTTACCATACTCATGCCTATTTAAGGAATGTGTACTTGAATTGCATATTTACATGAATTGGTTAAATGATTAACCATATCAAATGACCATATGAACTCGATACATGTTTAACTTGTTAGATTGCTTGCCTAGCCTACTTGGTTTTGAAAAAATGGAGTCGAGTGTGTATTTTATCGCACTCGTTCTCTTTTGAAATGAATAACTCATGCTTGGAAGTGCTCCAATAACATGACTTGGTATGCTATGGTTGCATACGTCGTTGGAGTGAATCTCCTCGACTCTCACATGGTAAAAATGGGATAACGGCCAATGATGGCCTATTCATATGACAAATGCCTGTCAATTGACCGTCACTACTCAACCGTTAACCGTCAACCGTTAACCGTGAACCGTGAACCGTTTACCAACCGACATTACTACCTGATTACTTGACTATTTGCTCACATGATTTCCAATCTACATGACTATTCGATATCCGTGAATTACATGCTCCCATGAAATCAACTTGTATTGCTTACGTGCTTATGTGCTAAGTATCCACTTGATTACTTGATTATCATGAATCACATGTTACATGAAGTTGTCCATCATTGATAGGCGAGTGTGTACTTTACCTCACTCGACCTACTCAAATGATGATGAATTTTACCTTTTTGTCGAATTACTTGGTTACCTGTGCATGCAGTAAGCTCTAAGCTGAACTTGGGCCCTGCCTCGGTTACTGACCTACTCGAGCCAGGACTGGGCTCGGTCGGGTAGGTTGGAACCCTGGACAACCGTTTCGGTATACTCGAGTATTACCACTGGAGGGATAAGGTGATGGCCAGTCAAACCGAGGGGATCCGGAAGTCATAAGGTGCAGATGACCGACAGAGTTCCACTGGAACACCGTATCCTACAGTATATGTTTACCTTGTATCATGATAATTGTTTCATGCTAAAATGTCAACATGAAATCCTGAGCCATGCCTGCGATATGCTCCATACCTGTTACCTGTTTAATGTACTCATATCATGATACCTGTTTCATGTTAATGCTTCATACTTGTAATATGCTTAATTACTCGCACCGGTACTAAGCTCCAATTACTCGTGAACTATACATGCCAATGTCTTGAACCATGATAACTGTCTCATGATAAATGTCTTATACCATGATACATGTCTCAAATTACCCGTACAGTGATCATCACCTCATGATAACATGCCATTGTGTAACCTTGAACCACGCATATGATATGCCCAACTTACTTGATTTATTTGAATTGTTAGAGTGTCTTGGAACCTCACTGGGCTGTGTAGCTCATCCCACGTTGTGGTTTTCTTTTACAGGGTTCGAGACCAAGGGTACTCGTGAGTAGTACTAGATTGTTTTCTTTTGAAGATTTTAAGTTATATTATAACGGATGGCTATTGTACCCCTTTTCTGTTGGGTTGTATTTAAGCTTGGAAAGCTACATAATTGTAAGTGTGAGATATTTGAAGTACTTTAATTATGTATTGAAGTTACTTAAAGTATTTCGGGCTTTTGAATGATGGATTGTAGCGAGTCCTGGCGAGAGCTGGGCAGGCGTCCCGCGGATACCCTTTGGTTCGCCTTAGGGAGAAGTGGGGGCGTCACAGTTGGTATCAGAGCTTAGGCTTCAGATCTTTATAGTGTATTCTAGGCTTAAATGTTTAGGATGCCGGACTGTGGGACCGGTTTGAAAGTTAAATGATTGCTTGTAGCGATGAAATTTAGAGCCACTTCGCGTGGTCTCTACAAAGGAGCAAGATAGGACCAAGTGGTGTTATGGTCCTTACTATGTGATTGAGTAAAGGCTTAAGTGCCCTTCTAGAAATGTAAGCTGTGAATCATGAATGTTATAGGTTGTAAAACTTTTATCTTGATAATTGGAGGGAATTTGATATGTATGTTGGGTAGGAATCTCGAATGTGGTGATTTACTCTTGGGACCGGCCGGCTCGAGTTGTGAATTACCTTATTTCGGATTCTTGTACCCGAGTACTTGAGGGTGGAAAACAACCCTAAGGGGCTTGATATCTCCATTTGTGGGGAATATGAATGAATTGATATTTCATGTGAATGGTTACAGGAAACCAATAATTGTTTGGTTAAGATGGTACGATAATTAAGAGTGGGAGATGGAAAATATCGTAACCCAAAAGATCCTTGTGTTGGGATTGAAATCGAGCATGTTAGGGAACGAGAATCGTCTAGTTCCAATTAATCTAGTGAATCTCTACTTGTGATCTTTCATAGTGAGACGATGGGAGTAGAACTTAAGAGTTTGCGCCTTGGAGATGAATGTACTTGTGATAATCACTTGTTTATTTTTGTTATTGACTTTGACTTGGCATGAACTTTGCTTGGCCATAACTTGTTTTATGATTTAATGAACTCTAGTTTGTGTTTACTTGCATAGTGATAATGATATTTGTATATGTGATTTCTTTTCCTTTAAAGGTTGTTACTGGCATATGTGTGTAGTTCGACTATGGCTTAGTGTGAGATTTATACATATGTGTATAGATTAGCTGTGAACATGGAAACTAGAGGACAACGAAAAGGACGTCAACCTAGACAACCCCGAAATGAAAGAGTAGATAATGGATCTGATATTGACCAAAATGCTGAGCTAAGTGCTGGGAGAGGAAATGACCAAATGGGACAAGTTTTAACTCGCATGATGGATATCCTAGAGCTCTTAGTAGCTCAACAAGGTCAAGGTGTAGGACAAGGAAACCAACGTGGAAACCAAGAAATAGGGGAGGATCGAGCTTTAGAGCGGTTTCAGAAATTTTCCCCGCCCAAGTTTGCTGGAGGACCTGATCCAGAGGTGGCTGAGAATTGGTTAGAGAATATAAGAAATATATTCGATGCCTTGGATTACACAGAGGAGAGACAAGTCACCTTTGCTGTATTTCAACTTGAAGGAGTAGCCCGAGCCTGGTGGAATGTTATAAGGAACAAGTGGGAAAGAGATCAAACCCTAAGGACTTGGGTAAACTTTGTACGTGAATTTAATGAGAAATTTCTTCCTCCACTTGTCCAAGAAAAGAGAGAAGATGATTTTATAAAGCTTCGTCAAGGAACTTTGAGCGTAGCTGAGTATGAAACACGCTTTACGAAGTTATCTATATATGCCCCAGAATTGGTGGCTACTGAACGAAAGAGAATAAGACGGTTTATCCAAGGATTAGATTTAGAGATCCAAGATGCCCTTGCTGCAGCACAGGTTGACACATTTAGTGACGCTCTCGAGAAGGCGCAAAGGGTAGAGAGCACAAAATCTCAACTGAGAGCCTTTCAAGCAAGGAAAAGAGATGCATCTGACAGTACATTAGGAGAAAATGGACCACCACCCAAAGTTAGAAAAGAAGTGGATGGAGTAGGACTGTTACTTCCTGCACCACTCATGATAAAGGAACCAAAAGGAACCATGTCGCGAGGGACTCCAGTAGGACAGACACGATCAAAGAAAACCTCGCAAGCAAGTCAGGTCACAATACCTCGTCCGACTTGTGGATATTGTGGAAGGACGAATCACACTGAAGAAAACTGTTGGCTAAAGGGACGAAAGTGTATGGGGTGTGGGAGTACCAACCATAAAGTTCATGACTGTCCAAGGAGGTATCCACGAGAAACTACTACTCAACAAGGAAATGGAACTGTCCCTCGACAAGTCAATGGAAGGAGAAACCGATCAGTGGCATCTGAAAGAACGCATGACATGAACACACCACACGGTTCAGAGTTGTCTGAGATTACAGAAGGTATGAATTTCGAGGACGAAATTCTTTTAAGGAGGGGAGGTTGTGAGGACTCGCAAAATTTACTTATTTAATCTCCTATTTCTAGCTTATTTAATTATTTATTTGGCCTTTTACCCCGAATATTATTTTCTAAGCTCTTGAGACCTAATTACATGAAAATATAGTTTCATTATATTTTTAAAGTGACTTGTTTCAAAAATTAATTTTCCGGAACTCGTTTATTGAAAATAGTAAACACGTCTTTGGAAATCTTGACCGATTGAGAGTACAATAAGTTTGGAATATTAGAGACATGTACAATGGACCTAAATTAGGTATTTTAATGTTTAAATACTCAAGTGATAGTTATTAGTACTATCGATATAAGAATTTCTCGGAAGTTTCGCGTTATCGCGCTTAAATTGGAGATACGCGTTTTCACACGCGCGATTTAAATTGAGGAACGTTAGACCCTTATTTTAGGACAATTAAGAGTGAATAATATTTATATGAATATAAGTGCATTAGAGGTTTAGTGTACTAGTGAAACAAACGCAAGAGGAATCGAGCCCGAATCGCGCCAAACGCACCCTAATGTGAGTTGACTAATGGGTGATTTGTGGCCACAAGTTAGTATCTTCTCTTGGAAGCTTAAAAAAAATCTGATCACTCTCTCTCTTCCTCCCAAGACTGCCGGCCAACCTCTCTCTCTCTTAAGCTCCATTGTTCTTCATTTTACTCCACAAATCTTACTCAAACCACCACCAAATCATCTCCAAATTCAACCAAACTTGCACCACACTTAGCTTAACACTAGGAGATCATTTTGAGCTGCAAAAAGGGTGCTGGAAATCACGGTTTCTTGGAGCATTTTGAGGGCCAAAAATTCTGATCTAGTACATTAAGAAGGTATAACATGATCCATCACCTTAAACTTGATTTATGGTGGTAGATATGCATCTCTAAGCACTTGCATGTAAGTAGATGACTTGATATTGTTGGAAAAATGTGAAAGTGGGCTCTATGAACTCCCACTCTTGGGTTGTTGCTGATTTGATAATTGATGATGGATGTATTGTTGGTTTAGTGGTTAAAATGATGGATTAATGGTGTGTAATTAATAGAAACTTCATTGGGTGCAAGAAGCAAAAGTTTTCGATTTTACCCCTGCCTTGTCCGACCACTCATGTGCAAAATTTTGACGTTCTAATGGCTTGATTACGTTGTTTACATGTTATATTGGTTGTGTACAAAATTTCATTGAAAAATAACATGATTTGGTTGGTCAAATGAGTTGATTTCCAAAGTTAGCAAAACTGGAAAATGAATCCCGTATTGCCCAGGCAGTCATTTTGTATCGGCCATAACTCTTTGCTCCGAAGTCGAAATCAAGTGCCGTTTGTGGCATTGGAAACTAGACATTCCCAGCTTTCCATTGGTACCAAGTGCACATTCTGGTTCCACCTGAGTGAGCCACACCATTCGATTGAAAATCACTGTCCTGTTTCGTTTCTCTCCAGGAGACAGGACAGGACTTGTATCTTGATGCTCAAAAACGAGCTGTTTGTGGATAGAATTTGAAAATGGTTCCTTCTGATAAAATTCATCTTTATGAATGTATTTTCCAACGCCACCAACCATACTCAATTCCAAGTTGAATTGAGTGAGTTGTGACCAAAGTTTGAAACTGACTCAGTTATGAATTTCTTCATTTTGGACTGATCTTTAACTAATCTTGGTTTGGGACTTGTACTTGAAATTCTTGGTGTTAGTCACCCACAAATTTTGTTTTGAATGCCTCTTAGACATTTTCTATGCTGATGGACCGTGTTTGAGGTACTTTATAAGCTAAATGTTTTGAAAACGGAAAACGGAACTCACAAGGCAGATCTGCCTTGGAATTTTTGAAACTTTGGTTTTTTGGTTAATCAACTTCCCATGCTTATTTATCCATGAAATTTGGCATAGAAATAGTCCTTATATGATAGTATTATACTGCTAATTTTGGTTCCATTCCGAGTCCATCTCGGTGTTCAATCAAAGTCCCAAAGTTGTGAATTAAACCTGGAATTTACTTAACAGTTTCACATTTTCACTAACTTTGAGCTACCATATCTTGGTGCTCAAAACTCCGTTTCTCGTTCCGCTTGTTTTGTTTTAAACGTTGATTGTAACTCTAATTGAGTTACAAATTTCGGAGGCTGATTTACAACGTGTGAATTTTACCGAATTTTCAAAGTTGCCCAAAAACCAATCTTGAAACTGTCTTGGTATTCTAAAGCAATAACTTTGAGCCAATTTTTGAATATCTTCCATTTAGAATCATGGAAAAGTGTCTTCTAAGAACTTTTAGTACTTTCAAAGGGGTTTCCAACAGTATCAATTTTTCCAATTTTGGACTTGTAGAGAGTGAGATATGATTTTTCAAAGATTGCTTATTAAATCTGAAATTTTCTAACTTAAAGGAAACTAAGGGTTTCGAACTCTCCATTTTCCTTCAATATCATTTGATCATTTTACATTTGATTTCAGAGATAGAAATCAGATTTGTCTTGTGTTTTAAAACCCCATTTTTGAACCTCGAGTTACACGAACTCTTAGACTCATCTCCGCGTTAATTTCTTAGATTGTACTAGTGTACAATCTTCCTCGATAATTAGAGATTCGTAGTGATATTGAGTGGTACTTGATTATTGTTTGCTCAGGCACTCGCGGGAACCTTCAAGAGGATCTCGGAGCGGACACCTAAAACGCTTGTTTGAGAACTACTCGCTTGTTTTGACTAGGTGAGTGTTCCATATAGGAATACGTAATTTAATAAGTCTAGGACATGCTTATTTCATAATTATTAAGTGTTAAGTACTATGTGTTAAGTATTTACCATACTCATGCCTATTTAAGGAATGTGTACTTGAATTGCATATTTACATGAATTGGTTAAATGATTAACCATATCAAATGACCATATGAACTCGATACATGTTTAACTTGTTAGATTGCTTGCCTAGCCTACTTGGTTTTGAAAAAATGGAGTCGAGTGTGTATTTTATCGCACTCGTTCTCTTTTGAAATGAATAACTCATGCTTGGAAGTGCTCCAATAACATGACTTGGTATGCTATGGTTGCATACGTCGTTGGAGTGAATCTCCTCGACTCTCACATGGTAAAAATGGGATAACGGCCAATGATGGCCTATTCATATGACAAATGCCTGTCAATTGACCGTCACTACTCAACCGTTAACCGTCAACCGTTAACCGTGAACCGTGAACCGTTTACCAACCGACATTACTACCTGATTACTTGACTATTTGCTCACATGATTTCCAATCTACATGACTATTCGATATCCGTGAATTACATGCTCCCATGAAATCAACTTGTATTGCTTACGTGCTTATGTGCTAAGTATCCACTTGATTACTTGATTATCATGAATCACATGTTACATGAAGTTGTCCATCATTGATAGGCGAGTGTGTACTTTACCTCACTCGACCTACTCAAATGATGATGAATTTTACCTTTTTGTCGAATTACTTGGTTACCTGTGCATGCAGTAAGCTCTAAGCTGAACTTGGGCCCTGCCTCGGTTACTGACCTACTCGAGCCAGGACTGGGCTCGGTCGGGTAGGTTGGAATCCTGGACAACCGTTTCGGTATACTCGAGTATTACCACTGGAGGGATAAGGTGATGGCCAGTCAAACCGAGGGGATCCGGAAGTCATAAGGTGCAGATGACCGACAGAGTTCCACTGGAACACCGTATCCTACAGTATATGTTTACCTTGTATCATGATAATTGTTTCATGCTAAAATGTCAACATGAAATCCTGAGCCATGCCTGCGATATGCTCCATACCTGTTACCTGTTTAATGTACTCATATCATGATACCTGTTTCATGTTAATGCTTCATACTTGTAATATGCTTAATTACTCGCACCGGTACTAAGCTCCAATTACTCGTGAACTATACATGCCAATGTCTTGAACCATGATAACTGTCTCATGATAAATGTCTTATACCATGATACATGTCTCAAATTACCCGTACAGTGATCATCACCTCATGATAACATGCCATTGTGTAACCTTGAACCACGCATATGATATGCCCAATGTGACGGCCCCACCTCCCCCTAAGGCGAACCAGAGGGTTCAGCGGGTCGCCTGCCCTGCTCTCGCCGGGACTCAGTCGTTCACTACAATCCTCAAATGAATTGCAATATAAATCTCAAATATACATCACATGGTCCACAAATATACATCCAAGTCTCCAATAATTACATGTCACAATTGCAGCGGAAACAATTCCCAACTATACATAAAATGATTTCAAATCCAAACTGTACAAGATATAGGCCATCCAGACATGTGAATAAGCACAACAAGACCTTCCTTCGCTTTGAGCCCTGTGGAGGGGAATAAAATATTTTTGGGGTGAGCTAGAAGCTCAGCGAGTAACCAGTAAAATCCTTAAACAAATATATTTCACAATGTTGCATTTCGATCATTTCGATGATGTCATGATTCAGAGATCAAATGTTCGTTTAGTGCTCTCGTGAGCCAGGGAAATCATAGCACTTGAACACCCAACACTCAAATAGATCATTTAACATTAACATTAACATTAAGAGGGAGCCCCTTCTTGAGCTCCAGATAAACATGAACATAAACAAACGGAGGAGACGTTGGTGTTCAGCACAAGACTCCCCAAGTACTCATTTCAAGCCAAAACATGTCATGAACTCACATGCAAGCACGCATGATATGCAGTCGAGTAAATAATGCAAGAAACATTTCACAAGTACTTTGGAAATAGTTTAGGGTCACTCACCTCCATGGCTCAGGAACCATCCATCATATATCATTGCCTTGCTCAAATCCAAGTCTTAAATCACAAACTCAATGCAAACAAGTCCTTTAAAAGTTCGGACAGCACTTCCCCTAAATTTGCTAACTTTTCCAGCCATCATGGCTTCATTATTTCCTCAGCCAGTCCCAAAGGTACACACACAACAACAAGTTCATCCAATAGCCATTCAACAAGCTCCAAGTAGTACTAGTACAAGTCAAGCTAGGGAAAAGTCCGGAAATGAAAGTTAAGCTCAAAACCAGAAAAACAGTTTTGACGTCATTTTACGGTAATGGTACCAAAGGCGCTACGATTATCGGATGAAGGTGCAAGATACACCATTTCGAAGCTAAGAGACAGGGATACAATATTACAGAAGGTCACTCAACCCAGTTTCGAGTGTAACCAGGTCAAAAATGCAAGAAACTACACCAGAACCGGAAAAATAGATTCACAGAACGCATTCTAGCGGAAACATCATAAATCAGGCTATCCAAGTCCAAATCCAGAAATTCCAAAACCAGCTGAAAGCTAAGAAACAGGGTTAAATTTCATCAGAAGGCCTCAACAACCAATTAGGAAGAAATTCCAACCAAAATAACCAATTACAGGCGCAATTCCTACATTCGGGTAAAACCAGAACAGCAATAGTAATTTCGACTTTTCTCACTCTACGCTACTCCGATTGACCTGAAATTTTGTAGACACCTCTAAAATATCATTCCCTACAACTTTTATGTTTTAAGACAAGGCCAATTCGGCCTCTATATATGAGATATAAATTCAGGCAGAATGAAGAACATCAAACCCTAATTTTCCAGATTTCTTCCAAAACAGAATTTACTTGCAATCTTCCACTTTTTCCACCTTCTAGAATCATTAAACATCATTTCCAATCATCATACATAACCATATAATCATACTCATATTAAAACAGAAAAATCCCCAAAAATAATAAAAGTTCATCCATCCAACCACAACTCAAAATATAATCCATCAAACCATCTCTTTAGCCATCACAAGTCTCTAATTTAGCATAATCAAGAACAAAGAAAGGATGGCTAGACATGATACCTTCAAATATCAAGAAAGGTGATGACTTAGGGATTTTTCTTCCAAAACAACTCCACCAAGAGCTTCAATCTTCCTTAGCTAACAAGTTTTATGGAGTGATTTGCAATTTAGTCGGTTGGAACTCAAGATTTGGACAAGAAATTGAAGTGCAAGATGATGGATTTTCTCTCTCTTTTTCTCTCAAAATTTCGTCCAAGACAAGCTAAAATGGAGAGAAATTGGGTCCAAATTGGTTTTAGTAAAGTTAGAAAAGTCTTGGTCAAAAGTCAAGGTCCAATGGTTTTGTGACAAATGGTCCTTTAGGGTTTTAATCTTATCTTTTTGTCTCTCCAATACAAATATCTTAACACATTGTAAAATAATATCACTTAATACAAAATTCCAACAAGTTGTCAAAAATATAATGCATTTACCGCACTTGCGGGTCCCACGTCCAAAATACGCTTTTAATTTCTAAAAAACTAACCGATACTAGAAAAATCATTTTAAAACTATCTTTGCTCATAACTTTATCTGGGGAATTTTTCTAATCAAGAAAATGTAGAAAAGGCGGGCGTTTAAAAAAAATAAAATAAAATAAACCCTAGAAAATTTAGAAAATTTCCGAGTTCTCAAACTCATTTTTTTTCGGGGCGTCACAACCAACTTACTTGATTTATTTGAATTGTTAGAGTGTCTTGGAACCTCACTGGGCTGTGTAGCTCATCCCACGTTGTGGTTTTCTTTTACAGGGTTCGAGACCAAGGGTACTCGTGAGTAGTACTAGATTGTTTTCTTTTGAAAATTTTAAGTTATATTATAACGGATGGCTATTGTACCCCTTTTCCGTTGGGTTGTATTTAAGCTTGGAAAGCTACATAATTGTAAGTGTGAGATATTTGAAGTACTTTAATTATGTATTGAAGTTACTTAAAGTATTTCGGGCTTTTGAATGATGGATTGTAGTGAGTCCTGGCGAGAGCTGGGCAGGCGTCCCGCGGATACCCTTTGGTTCGCCTTAGGGAGAAGTTGGGGCGTCACAAATTCGGCCTCTAACTAGGAGCTATAAATTCGGGCAGAATGTATTCATCATAACCCTAACTTTCCAAAATTTCTTCCAAAACAGAAATTGGTTGCAATTAACCACTTTTTCCACCTCCTAGAGTCCTTACATGTCATTTCCAATCATCATAGATAGCCACACAATCATGCTCATATTAAAACAGAAAAATCCCCAAAAATTATAAAATTTCATCACTTCAACCACAAATCAAGAAATAATCCATAAACTTGCATCTCATACTACCACTAAGCATGATTTAAGCATCAATTAAGAGAGGAGAGTGGTTCTTCACAACTTACCTTAGAAACAAGAGAGAGGGAGCAATAGATTCTCTTAGCTTTCCAAATAACTCCACAAATCAACTCACAAACACTAAGTGAAGAGGTTTTATGGAGAAATTGCAAGTTTCAATGGTTAGATTGTTGAACTTGAGCAAGATTGAAGCCAAAAATTGAAGAGTTTTCTTTCTTTTCTTGCCTTGAAGAAGTCGGCCAAGAGGAAGACAAAAATGAGGCATTTTGGTGAATTTTTAGTTATTTAAGTCAATTGGTAAGACATGGAATAGTAGTCAAATGGTCCACCCAATAGCCAAGTGACACTTGTCACTTAATTTAATGCTTGCCTAACTTTTGTCTCTCTCATACCAATCCACTTAGTATCCTCTACTTATCTCTTAACACCCGATAAATTAATTCCAGTATCCAAAACTTAACCTAGTTGGCCGAATTTTTCCGAATTTTTCGCACTAGTGGGTCCCACGTCCGGTATATGCTCTTAATTTCTCAAAAACTATCCGATACTAGAAAAATCATCCAAAAACTATATTTACTCATAAAATTTTTTTTCCCAATTTCTCACATAAATAAAATGTGGAAAAACGTGCAATTAGAAAAAAAAATAAAACCGAGTACTTTAAAACAAAATTACAGGCTGTCACACTTATACTTTTCGGGGCGTCACAATCTTCCCTCCTTAAAAGAATGTCGTCCTCGACATTCCCTCTTGTACCAATCAAGTCAAGACATCCCGCAAAAATCACTCAAGCATTCCAAGTAAACACTAAGAGTCAAATCAAACCCACAGTCCGGCATCCTAAACTTCAAGCCTAGGATACACTACAGAGATCTGAAGCCTAAGCTCTGATACCAACTGTGACAGCCCCACCTGCCCCCTAAGGCGAACCAGAGGGTTCGGCGGGCCGCCTGCCCAGCTCTCGCCGGGACTCAGTCGCTCACTACAGTCCTCAAACAAAGATAAGATAAATCTCAATATAACTCAAATGAATTACAAGATAAATCTCAAATATTACATTAAATTCTCCACTAATTACATATCCAAAAGCGAAGCGTCCACGCTTCCGCTGCGCCACTCTGATCCATGATCCCAATTATTATACAAGAGGAAGTCCAAATTCAAAGTACACATGAGATAATTCATCCGATCACAGGAATAAGTACTACAAGCCTTCCTTCGCCTTGAGCCCTGTGGAGGGGAATAAAATATTTTTGGGGTGAGCTAGAAGCTCAGCGAGTAACCAGTAAAATCAGTAATCAAATCGGTTTAACAATAGTTCATTTCAATGATGTCATAAATCAATGATGTCATAATTCAAATGATAAGTCCAGAAACAATTACAAAATTTACAAAACATTAAATATGGAGTATCAATAATTCAAGAAACATTTACAATGGAAAGCGATAGTAACATTCATGAAAAGGATACGGGCCCACATGGAGCCAAATATTCGCGCGCTCGCTCGTTCTCCTGCCATTTCCCCTTATTCCTCCAATTATTTGAAAATTTCATTTTGTGAATAAACCCTCGTTTGTTCGTTCATTTGTTCATTTCATTCACCCTTTCCTGGACATTGTCCAGACTCCACCAACCTCCACCAACCTACAAAGGTAATACTCGAGTATACCAAAACGTTCACACAGGTCACCATATCGCCCGACCGAGTCCGCTTCTGGCTCGAGTCGATCGGTAACAAGGGGCAGTGGCCAGTTCAGCCAAAAGGCTTACATTCATGCGCAACTAGCATTTCAATTATTAAATCCTTGAAAATTGCACAGTTATTTAGGTCGAGTGCGATAAAGTACACCCTCGCCTAGAAAGCTCGTTTTGGAAATCATTAAAAGCACTTAACACGTTATCAATCAATAATACAAGTTATGAAGTCAAGAAGCATTTAACAAACAAGGAACACTCACATGTAAGCACGCATGATATGCAAGAAAACAGTTCAAAAGTAACTTTGGAAACAGTTCAAAAGTAAATAATGCAGGAAACGGTTCATAAATAACTTTAGAAATAGTTTGAGGTCACTCACCTCTATGGCTCAGAAATCATCCATCATATAACATTGCCTTGCGCAAATCCAAGTCTTAGATCACAAACTCAATGCAAACAAATCCCTTCAAAGTTCGGACAGCACTTCCCCTGAATTTGCTAACTTTTCCAGCCATCATGGCTTCATTATTTCCTCAGCCAGTCCCAAAGTCACACGAAATATAAATTCTTCACAACGGCCGTTCAATAGGCTCCGAATTTTATTTTTTTTTATTTTGGGTTATTTTGCCCTTTTGCCTTGTTTACGCGCGTTTATAAGTTCCGGAACGCAATAGATCGCTCTATACCGCACCGTTAGTCCTGGCTAGAGCTGGGCAGGCAGTCCGCTAACCTCTTTGGTTCGCCTTAGGGGAAGGTGGGGCTGTCACAGTTTAAAAGTCCCGACACTCGAATTTTAGCATTATCGTAATATACTCAATTTCTATAGTTCGATACTAGGACAAAATACTTCAATAAAGCCTGGTCAAAAGTTCTCGAATTCAAAGGACCGAAAACGGACTTCCCGATTCCAATTCACTTGCACAATATGTTCCAATTTGCCAATATAGGAAAATCACAATTCAAACATCAATTTCACTAGGGCTTCATCAATCATTAGCCCTAGGTCTCAACAAGTTCAATTCTAATAAAAAATTAAACAAAGGAAGTTCAAGACATCAAAACAATTCCAGACCACAAGTCATGGACTTTCCAAGTGCATTTCGGCCAAATCACTTAAACAATATTCATAATATATACACATAAACAGTTAACACATAATTCGGAAAACACTCACCAAGGATTCAAATGACTACTCTCGAGTCTCAAGTTGGTTTCCTGGTTCACGGCTACTTCCTAGTACAAGTTAATAAGTTCAAAGTAAATATATAATTTGTAGTCGATTATTTGTTATTCTTTTATTTAAACTTATTAAAATTGAGTTTGACCTTAAAATACCACCATAACATTCTCAATATTTATTTATCATTTTATTTTCGAAACTTATTGACTTTATTATTTTTAAACCATGAAATACCTATCTTCAAGTTTATAAACTTGTATAATGTTTAAACTAATATACTTTCTCAATCCAGTATTAATTATGGCTTATAGATACTCCATTTTCCCTTTTAAGACTAACTAAGCTCTAGGTTGTTTGTGAATTAAATTTTGTTTCACAACCTTAACTTCTCAAGTTTTATAGTCTCTTAAATATTATAAAAACTAATTTAAGTGATTAGGAGCCATTTCGTGTATATAGTCATAACAAATTACCTTAGAGTTTCTAAAATATTATATGAGTCTTAATCTCATTACCAATTCAACCATTCAACATAATTCAGCAATATTACTTCAAAATCCATTAGGTTTGGTAGCTCTAAAACAAGGTTAACGTACATATATAAATTTTAAGATCTTATAAAACATTTGAGCTAAGATTAAATCATTTCATTCTAATCTTAATAATTGAAGCTGATGGAACTTTTATTTCTTCCCTTTTAGACTGAACTAGGCTCTAGTTTGCATGTTATTTCCTATTTGTTCCACTTCACTAGCCCTTCGAGTTTTAAATTCTTTAAAGCATTCAAAACAAGGTTAAGATGCTACAAACGGATATATATATATAGATATATATATATTTATATGCATAGTTACAACAAACTATCTTAGAATTTTGTTCAAAAACTTCAAGGAAAGTTCATCTCTTTCCTGTTTCAGCCAACAAGTATAATTTCCAGCAATATCATTCAAATTGTTCAACAAATCTCCATCTTTTACTTGCTTGAAATACTAAACACGTAGCTCATAATTTGCCCACCCAAACTAGAACAAATAACACACAATTCCAGAACATAATCCCACCAAAAGTCTCAACTAATTCGGCCAGCAACACATTACAATTTCCAGCAGTATAGCAATTTAACATATGGTGCTTTCTCCATAATTTTCTTCAGTTTTAACTCCAACTCATCATGCAAAAGATGATTCTCCAACTACAGAGTAAACTTGATCATCAATATAAAATTTTACAGCCAGAATGTCAAAGGAAAAACTGATCTGAAGTCTCTTTCTCTCTCTCGGTCAAGCTGTGACTGTTTTGGACAGCAATCAATTTTTAAACAAGAAATTTCTCCATTAACTACTTCAGTTCCCATTCAACTCCAACATGCATGCTAAAGCTAAAAAAAAATTATGCAAGGTATTCAGCTTCAACGTAGGAATTTGGAACCCAAAATTCTGTCAAGAAAATTGGAAAATTTCCTTACTTCATCTCTCGGCTAGCTAGACAGAACCACCGGTTAATTCTTGCAAATTTTTCACTCAAGCTAACAACTCTGCACTAGTTACTCAGATAAGACAAGGAAATAACACATGGTTTGAGCTTCTAGCAGAAGTTACTCCATACATTCGGTTACTAAGCCGCAAATTTCAGTTTCTTCCTCTCGGGTGAAGCTGGAAAAATTCCAGCATGTTTCGTCATGCGGTCTCAACCCAAAGTTCCACATTTTCCCCAAGTTTTCTTCAACTAAACTTCCCAAAACATCATAAACCAACGTATTACATGAAAAACCTATCATTAGTTTCTATTTTTACAATAATAACAGGCTGTAACTCAACATGCAAGCTCATGGTTCCCCAACTTCAGTCCAACTCCTATTTTACTTCCATATCAGAATTCCGCTCAGCTAAATCTTGTTATTCTTGGCTAAAACCCAACATGCAGCCCCTATTCTCAGTTATATTCAAGAAATAAAAAAAGTGGTTACAAGATTCTTACCTTCTCCATTAAATTTTAATAACGGCAGATTGCTCCTGCTCCTAGCTTCGGTTTCTCCTAAAATTGCAGCAGCTTTCACTCTTCCTCTCGGTTGAAGCTAATCAGTGAAGAAACTAACAAAGTTTCTCTTCATATCCTTCACTTTAGCTCTCAATTTTGGTCGGTTAAAGAATGCAGAAATGGGAAAGCTATTAGGATGCTCTGTTTTCTCTTTCAGTTGTTGCTGCCTAAGGAAAAATTGCAGAGTTCTCTCTCTCACTCTCTCTGTTGGTACTCCAAATGAGCTGATCACTCACTTCCTCTTCAGTCGGTGGTGATAATACCAAAGTTCTCCACTCAGCTTCTACTTCTACAATTCAGGTATCCGGTTGGCTGCATGGTAGTTCTAACCATGGCTCAAGGTTATTTCCTTTCGGTGGGAAGTGGCAGACAAGAACATATAAGATGCTTCCCTCGGTTCTTCCGCCTACCAACTCTTATTTTTCTTTCGATTTCATTCCAGAAGGTGATCCTCTCGGTTGCATGGTTAATTGCTCAAGCTTTAGGGTTAAAATGGTTTTTCAACTTTGGTTTATTTGTTTGCCAGGAGTCCAAAATTTTATTGTCTCACACATTAACTCCAAATTTCATTTATTCTAATTTGTATGTACCTTGAAAGATTTTGTTTATATCGATCTAGTGATTTCCACACATTTAGCTTGAAGGAAAATTAATTAATCATGTAACTTTTTCAACTATATAATATATTCAAATGGCTCAAATTATAATATGCATATCATATGTTTATTTGATTCATATAAATGTTTCTTTTTACACCATTCTATCATTTTGCTTATTATTTTATTTATTTATTATATCATTTTTTTCCTAAATTTTCAATTCAATAGGAATTCAATTAGGCATTTAATTTACCCATTCATTTGTTACATATAATATTTTAATTTTAATTAATTTTTTTTGACATCATTCTAGGATATTTCTAAATTCTCAATTTCCAGAATAATTAAATTTAGTCATTGAATTTGACCAATTATTTGTTATCTATAATATTTCAAATGACGAAATAAGGGTAATAATGGCTAAGTCTATTCAAGATTTTCTCGAGTTATCACATACCTCCTCGCTCAAGAGTTACTTTCAGGGATGCGCAGGTCTTCAAGGGGTGGGAATGTCGCTTTGAAGTTGAATATGGCCAAGGCATATGACAGGGTGTCGTGGTTATTCCTGGTGAAGGTTCTGCGGTGTTTCGGGTTTGGAGAAAGAGTTATTGACATGGTTTGGCGACTGATTTCCAATGTATGGTTTTCGGTTATCATTAATGGAGCTCCCTATGGGTATTTCAGGTCAAATAGGGGGCTGCGTCAGGGGGATCCGTTGTCACCTACTCTATTTGTAGTTGGGGCGGAGGTGCTTTCCAGGGCCTTAAACAACCTTGTGCTTCAGGTAGGCTTTCAGGGATTCACAGTTCCACGGGGGTGCCTTGCCGTCACGCATCTGGCCTTTGCGGATGACGTGCTGATTTTTGCTAATGGTTCGGCTCGAGCCTTACAGAAGATCGTTCGGGTTCTGGACTTGTATCAACAATCGTCGGGCCAGCTGATAAATAGGCACAAAAGTGGCTATGTGGTCCATCCTTTTGTCTCGGGTGCCCGTAGAGGGGTAATTGAGCGTATCACTGGCTTCCCAAGACAGCACACGCCAATCTGTTACCTAGGGTTCCCACTGTTTTTTGGAAAGAGTAAGGCCGCTCATTATGGGGAAGTGAGCCAGACGGTCCTTGGACGAATTCTTTCGTGGAAGACCAAGTTTTTATCTCAGGGAGGCAAGATCGTGCTCATAAAACATATGCTATCATCTATTCCATTGCATTTACTTTCGGCTTTGGTGATCCTGGCCTCAGTGTTCAACGTCATCGAAAGGGTTTGCTCGAATTTCTTGTGGGGTTCGACAGATAGTGGAAATCGGTATCATTGGATCCGATGGGATCAGTTATGCTTTCCGAAGAAGGAGGGAGGCGTGGGGTTCAGATTGCTCAGGGACGTGTATACTGCCTTCTCTCATAAGCTATGGTGGAAGTTTCGCACATGATCTTCTCTCTGGGCCGCATTTTTACAAGCAAAATACTGTCGACGTTGCCATCCCTGTCAGGTGGAGCATAGGGCAGGGTCGTCGTCTACCTGGAAACGAATGGTCAACGCGAGCCGACAAGCGGAGTTAGCCATGCAGTGGTTGGTTGATGCGGGAACCTGCGACTTCTGGCACGACAACTGGCTGGGTTCTGGAGCTCTATTTCTTAGAACTCCGGTCAACGGGGCATTGACATTCAAGGACTTTATCAGAGACGGGAGGTGGGATTCAATGGTACTAGCCCAATATTTTCCAAGTGACATCATGGCATTGATCTTGCAGCACCCAACCCCTGAGGGAGAGCGGCCAGATGAGGTTGTTTGGATGCCAACGCCTTCTGGGCAATTTTCCTTGTCTTCCGCCTTCCAGGAGGTAAGGCAAGCTCGGAATGCTTCCTGGCTATTTTCGCGCATTTGGCATCCCCAGATTCCATTGAAGGTGTCCTTCTTTATGTTACGGCTTCTGATGGGGAGGCTGCCGTTGGATGACATACTGGGGAAGTTTGGTGTCCAAGGTCCGTCCAAATGTTTTTGTTGCTTGTTGTCCGAAGGGGAGTCTATAGAGCATCTTTTTGCACGCGGACAGTTAGCAAAGGCGGTCTGGGATTCCTTTGGAGCCACTTGTGGAATATTTCTATCTCAAGTTCCATTGCGTGGTAGATTGGTTGCTTGTTGGCTCTCTTCCCAATCTGATGTGCATAAACGATTAGTGGTTGATATTCTTTCGAGTTTTATCTGTTGGCACGTCTGGAAGGCGAGGAATAAGGCGGTTTGGGAAGGGGTACACTTGTCGTGCGGGGAAATCTGCCATGCCATTCTTCGGGATGTCTCCGAGGTGGTTGCGGGTAAGTTCCGCAAGGTGAAGGTGGCTTTGACTTTTAACCAATTTTTTGATCAAATTTCTGCCCACAGGCCCATACAACACTGCAGACTAGTCCGGTGGCATGCACCGAGTGGGGGGTTCATGTTGCTTAATACTGACGGGTGTTCCAAGGGCAATCCCGGTACTAGTGGTGGGGGTGGAGTCCTACGGGACTCAGCCGGTCAAGTGTTGGTGGGGTATTCGGCTTTCTTGGGGGTCAATACTAGTCTGCGTGCTGAGGCCTTGGCGCTGTTAACGGGCCTTCGTCTCTGTGTCCAGAAAGGGTACACACAGGTTCGAGTACAGTCTGACTCATTGGTTTTAGTGGGCATCCTGCAACGGCGGTTCCAGTGCCCTTGGCATATTCGTAGAGAAGTAGTCCACATTTGGCAGGTCGTTGACGATCCAGGGTTGTTCTCTCATTGCTTTAGAGAAGCGAACAAGGTGGCTGACATACTAGCTAATGAAGGGCTATTACACCCGCATGTTCCTGTTAGGGTTTATGCTCAGGCTCACAATCTTCCGCAGCTGGCTAAAGGGGAAGTCAGGATGGATAAGTTAGGTTTTCCTTCCTTCTGTCTGTAAGTGTCCCATCCGCTTGACTAGTCTTAGTCTCTGTTTGTAGTTTGGTGTTGGGTTAATAAAGCATTCGATTTTGCTCTAAAAAAAAAATCCTTCTTTTTTAATGAAAGCAAATAATTCTCCAAAAGTAATATTTTTAAATGAAATAACTTCAGTTCCCAAAAAAAAAAAAAAAAAAAAAAGACTCCCCGTCATTTCAACTAAAGTAAAAGTCTGACGGAAAACATCTAAACTAACGTCCGAAAGAAAAATGTCAAAATTGCCCCTCTATAAGTTAAATCTTTGGAAGAATGTTTCGTGCATTTGAGAATGGGTAAAATACCAAAAGCCCCCATGTGATTTGCCAAATGTACACTTTACCTCCCTATGGTTTGGAAACCTATAATTTAACTCTCTATCGTTTCACCTAAAGTGAAAGTCTGATAGAAATACCATTATTGTAGATGTTTTCTATTAGACTTTCACTTTAGTTGAAACGACAGGGAGTTAAATTGTAGGTTTCCAAACCATAGGGAGGTAAAGTGAACATTAGTCAAACCACAGGGGGTTTTTGGTATTTAATCGTTTTAAGAAAAGAGGTTGAAATTTCAAGGTATGCTAACACAACTTTTATCTTTTATTAATTAAAAATAGTTATATTTTATTGTATAGTTATATTTTTGTTTTTGCACAAGTGATATATTGGAGCATCTTCTCATGATGTAAAATTTGGATAGTTTGTGATGTTATAAAATATTTAATCAAAGGTTATTTTTTGTCCTAATTTTTGTTATGACTATGTTGCATATTTATGAAATAGACATACCTTTATAATTAAAGTTAATATTTGATAGTTTAAGATATCATATATTTAAAAAGATGAAAATTATTTTGAACATAACATATTAAGATAATTTTGTTTAGAAAAATTTTGGCCTCCCTTGTGACGCCCCGAAAGAATGAGTGCGAGAACCCGAAAATTTTCTAAGTTTCTAGGGTTTATTTTATTGATCGCCCGCCTTTTCGACATTTTCTTTATTAGACAATTTCCCCAGAGAATTTTATTGTGTAAATATAGTTTTTAGATGATTTTTCTAGTATCAGTTAGTTTTTGAGAAATTAAGAACATATATCGGACGTGGGACCCACTAGTGCGGAAAGTTCGGCAAATTTCGGCCAGTTAGGTTAAGTTTTGGATACCGGATTTATTTTATCGGATGTTACGAGATAATTAGAGGTTGTTATATGGATGAGAGTGGAGAGAGAAAATGATAACCATGTATTACTTGTAGTGACAAGTGTCACTTGGCGAATTGTTTTTACTTTTGACCACTATTCATTACTTTACCAAATAAATCAAAAATTGACCCAAAAAGCACTCAAAAATCCCAAGCTCTTGGCCGGCCACTCTTCAAGAGAAAAGAAGAAAAACCTCTCCAAAATTCTTGCTTCAATCTTGCCCAATTCAACAAACTAACCGATTAAACTTGAAAACTCTCCATAAAAACCTCTCTCTTAGTGATTGTGAGGTAATTAGTGAAGTGGTTTGGGAGATTAAAGTGCAAAGTTGCTCCTTTTCTTGTGTTGATAAGGTGAGTGACTATGGAACCCCTCTCTTCTATCTAATGATGTTTAATTAATGACTTGTGGTGGTTATAAGTGTGATTTGGTGGATTATTTCTTGATTTTAGTTAAGATTGGTGAATTTTTCTATTTATGTGGGATTTTTCTGTTTTCATATGATTAATATTATGTGGCCATGTATGATGGTTGGAAATGGTTTAGAATGAAGCCTTGGTGTTAAGATAGCGGCTATTTGCGGAGAATTTTAGCATTGAACGGAAAATTTCGGAATTAGGGTTTCAATTTCACCCTTTCGGCCCGGTACTGTTCCTCCTAGTTAGAGGCCGAATTAGCCTTAGGTTAAAACATGAAAGTTGTATACAATGATGTTTTGTAGTTTCCTACAAAATTTCAACTCAATCGGAGCAACGTAACCTGTGAAAAGACCAAAATACCCTCACTGCCCTAGGATGCATTCCAGTGTTCCGTGTTAGACAATTCATCTATTTGGTTGTATTGATTCACTATGATCCATGCAGATTTAGCTATTTTCCAAAACATGAAAGTTTCAGTACTCTGTCTTAGCTTTTCAACGCCACCAAGAACACCTCAAATGGATCTATGAAGCCTGAGTTATGGCCAAAAGGGTCGCATCTATTCTAAACTCAGCATTCTGCCGTGTTTCTTGTTTTAACCTCTGACCATGTTCTGTCCGTTTTGATAACGTACGAACTGGGTATTGACCCCTTCATAAGAAATGTATATCTTGGTCTTAGCTTCGAAACGGTATAAATTTCATCCAAATCCGAGTCCCGTAGCTCCAGTTATGACCAAAACAAGATCGGTTGTCAGAACTGCCTTCGAATTTGGACAGTCCTGACAGGAATGTTTGGACCCATTTTCCTCCATTCTCTGTATTGATTCAGCTTTGGTCAAAACATAAAAGTTATAGCCTTATGTCCTAGGTTTCCAACGCCTTTGGAATTTCTTGATTTGGATTTGTGAGCTGTGTGTTATGGTCCAGCAAACAAACCCTGTTCGTCACTTGAACACGTAAATTTCTGGTACTGTTTTCCATAATTTCGACCTGCTTCCATTCAGATCTAGATTAAGGTGTATTAAGGAGAATTGTAGCCCTTCCTCACAGCTTCGAAACGGTGTCTCGTTCACCTTGATCCGACATTTCTACCCTAATCTTTGATCAAAACGGTTTGAGATAGCGGATTTGGCCGTTTCCGTTTGTCGTTCCGCGCGCGCGCGTGTGTCCATCTTGCCGTTTCCGCACTTGCATGTGCCGATTTTTTCCGTTTTGCTTGTTTTGGGTTTGTTAGTAGCCGTTTGTGATATAATGTGATAAATCTTCTATTTCAGACAGTGGTGAGCTAAGCGGAGCCGGTGGGGCCCACTACTAGAGAACACGCGCGAAGTGATTTTTGCTCTTGTACTACTTTTGTGTTTTGAGTAAGTATTCGGGCCATTTTGTACATAAATTGCTTATGTGTTTAAGGGGAATGAAAGGGTGCCTAGGTGAGGGTGTACTTCATCGCACTCGACCTAAACCCTAATTTACGTGCATATTTATACATGACATGTCTAAATGAATTATTTTGGGTTTGAACCCCTTGAGCTTGGAGCTTGGGGTGACTTTCGTGAGTTCGTGAAGTATGTTGAAGTTGTGGGCCCGATCTCAAGACTTGGATGGACTATTCGAGCTGGCCGGGGCTTGGTCGGAGCCAGTCCAACCTAGTCTGAGGTCACCAAGTTCGTAGGTTCTAGTTGTGAACCAAGTCTGTGACCCGAGCTTGTGACTCAAGCTCAAGTTTGTGATTTCGTTCGCCCGGACAAGTTTGTGAGGTGACTGGCCAGTGAGGGTGATAAGGTGTTCGGTGGGTGTACAAGTGGAGTTCTACGGACCTTATTTATGGTCAACGGAGTGTTGACAGGAGATTACGCATGGCAAATGACTTGGCTTTGGAGCCAACCTGTATCCTTCCTTTGTATTGTTACTTTTGCACTTGACTTGACATTTTTGTGAAATAGTTGTTTATTTAAATGTGAAACTTACGCTTTTACCCCTGTTTACTTACTAAGCTTCTAGCTTACCCCGTTTCCTTTGTTTTCCTTAGCAGGGGACGACGCGGGGAACTTGTGGACACTGCCACTAGTATAGTTAGGGTTAGTTTGTTTTAGTTGGACAGTTAAGATGTTCCTTTTGTTTTGGTGATTTGTATAAGGACCCACCTTAGGGTCCACCCTCTGTTGGTTGTTGTTATAATGTAAATAGTGATTTGATTAGCTACTTTTGGGAATGTAAATAGAACTCTTTTGGCGTTAGATATATTGTGAATAGTACGCTTGTGGGTTTATCTAGTTTTATTGTTTTGAAATTTTGAGTCCTGGCGCGAGCTAGGCAGGCGTCCCGCCGATACCCTAGGGTTCGCCTTTGGGAGAAGCGGGGGCGTCACATCCCTCCCAAGGAAAAATCTTGGCTCCGTTATAGTCTATAGAATGGACATTTTCAATTATGAAGATAATCAAAATAAAGTTCCAAAACAAGATAAAAGATCATTTCTTGAATGATTGCCAAACAATGTACATAAAAAAGGAAGTTGTTCGAAAATTTAGCATTGATTCAATTATAAATGAATTTAGTTCTATGAAAGAACGTAAAGCTCAATTTACTTTTAATAAAAGAGGATGAAATTTCAAGGTATGTTAACATAACTTTTATCTTTTTTTAATTGAAAATAGTTATATTTATATTACATAGTTATATTTTTTTTTGTACAAGTGACATATTCAAGCATTTTCTCATAATGTGCAACTTAGATGGTTTGTGATGTTATAAGATATTTAATAAAATGTTATTTCTTATCTTAATTTTAGTTATGGCAATGCTACATATTTATGAAATAGACATAATTAAAGTTAATATTTGATATTTTAAAATGTCATATATTTAAATAAATGAAAATTATTTTGAAAATAACATATTAAGATAATTTTGCTCGAAAAAATTTTGGCCCCCCTAAGGAAAAAATCTTGGCTCCATCACTGTATTCATGTAAGATTGAATACTTTGACTTGTACTCTAAACTTGAATTGTTAGTGACTCTATTGTATATAGCACTGGGTTGTGATGTTTTGAAATTGTGTTGTTCATTTTAGTGCCTAACAGAAATTTTTGGATTAGTGAGTCCTGGCGAGAGTTGGGCAGGCAGTCTGCTAACCCTTGAGGTACGCGCTAGAGAAAGGTGAGGCTGTCACAAAGATCTTTGAACCCAAGCCAAAGATTTGGGCAATTTTGGAAGAAATGCAATCCTAAATACAATGTCCTTAAATTTTTTTTTTTAACTATCATCTTCAAGTCACATTGCAAGCTCATAAAATCCATCATTGACTTATCTTTCATGGTTAAATAGAAGTAAGAATTAATATTTATGAGATCTACCAATCACTCATGATTACAAGGTCATAATCTGTTTTATTATATTTAGCTATCTTTTTATCCACATATTACACGCCTATAGAGGTTATGTGTTGACCGAGTTTTCATAAGAAATAAGGGTGAGAAACTATTTTCTTTCATCAATATATGGTATTGAATGAGTTAGATGCAATTTAGACACAAAGCCAAGAGAAATCCTAATGTACAGTTTTTAGCTCTTATTTCTTTTAGCCACCTGAAAGTGTTGGGTTTGGATTTTATCCTACCAACCGTTCATTTTGTTGGATTTGAATTTTTTCCCACCAACGAGCTTGAGTTTTATCCCACCAACAGTTGGTGGGATAAAACTCAAACCCAACAAATAAATGGTTGGTGGAATAAAACTCAAATCTAACAAATAAATAGTTGATGGGATAAAATCCAAATCCAACAAAATAGACGGTTGATGGGATAAAACCCAATTGAATAAGAACCAAATCTAACAAAATAAACGGTTGGTGGGACAAAACCCAATCCCAACAAAATACGTGGTTAGTGAAATAAAACCCAAATCCAAGAAAATGAACGGTTTGTGGGATAAAATCCAAATCCAACAGAAAGTCCAAAATAATGCTGTGACAGCCCCACCTCCCCCTAAGGCGAACCAAAGGGTTCGGCGGACCGCCTGCCCAGCTCTCGCCAGGACTACGGGGTCAAATCACTCCCAACTCTATAGCACGCGTGATAGAAACCAAAGAAAACGAACGATTGGGAAACCTCCAAGTTAAATGTAACTTGCCAACCCATAATATTGTCGAAATCCCTGCCGATTTTTTTTTTCCTTTTCACACTTGGATACTATACTCGTCCGAAACCTCAGTAATTTCATTAAACTCCACGTAGCCATAAAGAATGAACACATTCGAGCAGGGTAACACATGTACATGATTAAACACTTATATATATATATATTATATATATATATATAAATACATGATTGCAAATTTACAAATCAAAAGGGAGTTGTTGGATCGAAATACATTCAAGGTTTTGATCTATTGAGGAGCTATACAAAAGAATATATATCTAGCTCAACTCATGCTTCCAAACATCATTGTTCCCAAAAGATTTTCCTGAAAGGAAAACAAGGATAACAAAACGGGGTGAGCTATAAGCTCAATGAGGTACCAAAAATAATAATAGTCAAGGACCAAGGAACTTCATGCTCAATTAATCACATAGGTGTACCAAATAAGAAGATATGTAAACAACTTAGATAGAAAGGATACAGATGGCCCTCAGGAGCCAATTTCCCGTTGCAGTACTTGATCCGACTACTTTGACCCTCCGTCAACTTCCAACTAAAGAAAACCAGTCCAGTAGAACACCGCTTTAACGCCGAATCCCGTTCACCATTCGTACCCCCTTACCGGGCCCGAACGCCAAATAGAAACAGGAATGGTAATACTCGAGTTTACCGGAATCAAGAGTCTCAATACTCAAAGATTCCATAAAAACAGGCACCCACGGATTGTCAATTTTCTCGACCAAGCCCTTGCATGGCTCGATTTAATTAACTCCCCATGAGATTGAGCTCAGGTTTAACAGGACGATCAAGTTTAACAGGACGATCGTGGACACACTTCCAAACGATCGCATAACAAGTGCAAGTAACAAGTTCAAGTACATAACAAGTACAAGTAATAGATTCCAGTTTGTTCAGTACAGGCAAGAGAACGAGTGTGATAAAGTACACCCTCGTCTCATACAAGATAAACAGTCAGGAAAGATATTCAAATAGCATGTTGCAAGTACAGAAAATCAGTTTAGCAATAACTCAGGGGAGTGGTGCACTCACCTGATCAAACAAGGATAATTTCAAAAGTTTCCTTCCCAAGTGTGGCTTTACTCGTCGTTACCTCCTAGAACAATCAAGGCAAACACTTAAGACTCGACTCCAAGACCGAGTATGGAATTCGCAAGTGAGACTCGGTTACGAGCCATATGCCTAGTCAAAAGAACCATTAATGCAAAGCAAAGAGGTGACCTCGGAGTGAAAAGGTAACAATTAGTCTTAAAAGCATGAACAACCTCAAAGCCCTTCCTACAATGACTGACCAATTCCAAATTTGAAGTAGATAATGAAAGCAAGATCAATACTAGGAAAACAGAATTTTTCCAGTTCCGCGCGACCTTATATGAAAAATCATATCTCAAGTTTTGTAAGTCCAAAATTAATAAAAGTTATACCGTTGGAAAATACATTCAAAGGGCTATAACTTTCCAGAAAACACTATTGTAAGATTCAGAACGTAAGTCAGTCGAAGTCAAGTCGCAAGTTGCTGCTTTATCCAGTGAAGGACAGAACAGGTACAAGATTTCAGTAAACTTTGAAAAATCACCATAAATTGGACAGACAGAAACAGGATCTGAAATTTACACGGTTTATATTCCTATGAATCTAGTTTAAAACGCAACAAACGGAACTCAATTCTGACATTTCTACATCAAGATATAGCAAATCTCCCGAGACTGCACCGAAGCTCCTGCAAACATTTGGACAGCACTTCCCCTTGTCTTTCTTTAATTTTCCAACCAAGCCTCAACACCCAATCACAAATTATCAAACACCTTTAATTAGAGCCATAATACCCTTCAAAACAACCAAATGGTAGCTCAACAAAGAAACCCTAGAAAAGCCCCAATTATAAACCTTAAAACCAAAAAATAGTTTCGATGTCATTTAGCGGAACGGACATAACTGGAGCTACACTTATCGGATTAGGGTACAATTTACACCGTTTCGAAGCTAAGAGAAAACGCTACAATGTTGAAGAAGGCCACTCAGTCCAGTTTGCAATGTATCTAGGTAAAATTAACCAAAATAACCCCAGATTTTCCAATTCGAACATTTACTGTGGCAGTCCTGATTCATTCAGTCATATCTCAGCATACACAACTCCAATTCAAGTGATTCCAAAGCCATTTGAAAGCTAAGATACAAGGATATAAATGTTAAGAAGACTTTGGCAACTAAATCAGTAGTATTCCTGGTCAAAACAATCAATTACAGAAGCTGATTAGCATGTTCGGATAGAAACAGGGAAGCAGGGGTATTTCGGTCTTTTCACAAGCTACATTGCTCCGATTGAGGTGAAATTTTGTAGGCAACTATAACACATCATTCTATACAACTTTCATGTTTTAACCCAAGGCTAATTCGTTCTCTAACTAGGAGAAACAGTGCCGGCCAGAATGGAGAAAATTGTAAACCCTAATCTGGAAATTTTTCCTATACAAGCTGAAATTCTTTGAAGGCAAGCAAAACTAGCATTCTCAAGCTCAAAATTGCTCATAACAACTACCAAATCATGCCCAAACATTAATCATCATATGAGGACAGAAATTTTACTATCAAAACTGAAATTCACCATAACCCTACTTAAAACCATAAACTTATCCACAAAACTACACCTTTAACCTCTCCAATCCATTAATTGACAATTATCAAGAGTAAAAGGAAAGTTCTAGGGAATTTACCTTGAAACTTGAGGAAAGATGATAGCTTAGGTTTTCTTCTCCAAAAATCACTCCACCACAATCCTTAATCTAACCCAAAGAGCAACTTATATGGAGAGGTTTGCAAGATTTATGGTTGGAATCCAAGATTAAAGCAAGAAAGAATGGTGCAAGATGAATTTTTTTTTCTTCTTTCTTCCCTCCAAGGTTCGGCCAAGACACAAGAAATTGAAGATGATTTGTGGTCAAATTTTGGTATTTAGTAAAGGTAATGAATAGTGGTCAAAATGCAAGATTTAATCATATGGTGACACTTGTCACCCTATTTAATGCATGAATATCCCTTTGTTTCCTCAACTCTCATCCATATGGTATCCTCTAATCATCTCTTAGCACCTAGTAAATTAAACCCTGTATACAAAACTTAACCCAATTGGTCGAATTTTACCGAACTTTCCACACTAGCGGGTCCCACGTCCGGTATACGCTCCAAAATTCCCATGAACTCATTTATACTAGAAAAATAACTTGAAAACTCTATTTTCTCATAAAAAGTATCTGGAAAATTTACCTAATAAAGAAAATGCATAAAAGGTGTGACAGCCCCACCTCACCCTAAGGCAAACCAAAGGGTTCGGCGGACAGCCTGCCCAGCTCTCGCCGGGACTCAGTCATTCAGTTTAGAGCGATCTAATGCGTTCCGGAACTTACAAACGCGCGTAAACAAGTCAAAATGTCAAAATAAAAAAAAAATTGAAACCGGAGTCGGTCATGAATAGTAACCGACACGTCAAAACCCAACCAAATCTCAAGCAAATATTTACATGTTGAAATTTAGCAGATACAATCCAAAGTGGCATACCAAAGTGATTCAAAAGTGGATACAAGTATGGTTTGCCAAATCAAAAGAGAAACGGACCCAAAAATACGTTTAGGGTTTCAATCAATGAGCTATACAAAAGATATGTCCAACTAGCTCAATTCGACAACCAATTGTCAAATCCAGTCCAAAAGTATTTATTTTCCTGTAAGGAAAACAAAAAGGAACGGAAAGGGGTGAGCTTGCGCTCAATGAGGTACCAGACATATAGCAGTAAGAAACATGGAACTTCATATTCAATTAATCACATATGTGCATCAAATAAAGAAGTGAACAAACACCATAGACAGAAAGGATACGGGTGGCTCTCAGGAGCCAAATTCCCATTCGCTTCACCGAAACTTGATCGAAATAACAGTTGACACTCCGTCAACGTTACAAAAGTAACCAATACCGTAGACTCCACTTTCTTCGACTCCTTCCACCTCATATACCCCCACCGGGCCCGAAATCCAATCAGATCAGAATTGGTAATACTCGAGTATACCGGAATCAAGGGGTCTCAATACCCAAAGATCCCAAAACAGACTACCGTGATTCGTTATCTAATCGACCAGGCCCTTGCCGGCCCGACTCGAGTAACTGGCCACAGGTGTTGAGTTCAGAGGTCACAGAAAGGTCGTTGGATACAAGCTTCCAAACTACGTCAGAACAGATACAGATCCAGATACAGATAACAGATACAGATACAGATAGTAGATTCAGATACGCGTTCAAAATTGACATATGAACAGACAAGAGAACGAGTGTGATAAATTACACCCTCGCCTCCCTTTTATCAAAACAGTAGTTGGCTCCAACAGTCATAAATCAAGTATTTCAGATATTCAGATATTTCACATAACGGGTAGCAGGTAGTGGAACACTCACCGGGGTCAGTACAGATACCTCCCAAAAGAGAGCTTTAATCACCAAGAAACCCTAAAATAATCCAAGGAAAACAATTGAAGGTTCCACTTTCAAAAATCGAGTATATGTGAGGCTCGACTACCAGTCGTATGCCTCGCCAAATAATTACTAAAGCAAGGGTACAAAACATGATTTTTGGAAACGAAAAGGTAACATGAAGACCTAGGCTCAAACAACCCAAAAGCCCTTCGCTCAAATCACAAGTAAATCCAACTAGCCTTCAAGTAAATTTCGGCAGCATATCCCTTGTGTTTACCTATTTTCCAGCCATCATGGCTTCATTATTTCCTCAAATCAGTCCCAACATCTCGTACAAAAATAATCTCATTCTCAAAAGCCGTTCACTAGGCTTAATGGCATTCAAGTACAAAATTTAGCTAGGAAATGACTGGATATGAAAGTCAAGCCCTAAACTATTCAAATAAACACAATAAGACTCGATTACAAGTCATAAACCAATGCCAAATACTACCGAAATAGGGTTCCATAAGCACACACAAGCAATAGAGGAAACCAGAAAAAATCCGGAAATGGAACTAGCTTTAACCCTGAAAAAATAGTTTTTGACGTCATTTTGCGGTAATGGCACCAAAGGCACTACGATTATCGGATGAAGGTCCAAGACCCACCGTTTCGAAGCTAAGAGATAGGGTTACAATATTACATAAGGTCACTCAACCCAGTTTCGAGTGTAACCAGGTAAAAAATGCAAGATACTACACCAGAATCACAAAAACAGATTCACAGAACGCATTCTAGCGGAAACATCATAAATCAGGCTATCCAAGTCCAAATCCAGAAATTCCAAAACCAGCTGAAAGCTAAGAAATAGGGATACATTTCATCAGAAGGCCTCAACAACCAATTCGGAAGCATTCCTAACCAAAATAACCAATTACAGAAGCAATTCTGCAATTCGGGTAAAACCAGAACCGCAAGGGTAATTTCGACTTTTCCCAAGCTACGCTACTCCGATTCACCTGAAATTTTGTAGGAACCTCTAAAATATCATTCCATACAACTTTTATGTTTTAATCCAAGGCCAATTCGGCCTCTAACTAGGAGCTACAAAACCGGGCAGAATGAAGAACAATGAAACCCTAAGTTTTCAATTTCTTTCCAAAACAGCAATTGCTTGCAATTAACCACTTTTTTCACCTTCTAGCTTCCTTACATAACATTTCCAATCATCATACATGAACCCATAATCATATTCATATGAAAACAGAAAAATCCCCAAAAATTATAAAACTTCATCAATTCCACCAAAAATCTAGATATAAACCATAAAATTGCATCTTATACTACCACTAATCATGGATTAAACATCATTTGAGGGAGGAGAGTGGTTCTTCATGACTCACCTTAGAAACAAGAGAGAGAGAGCAACAAGTCCTCTTAGCTTTCCAAATAACTCCACACAACACCTCACTATCACTTAGCAAAGAGATTTTATGGAATGATTTGGAGTTTTATTGGTTGGATTTGAAGATTGGAGCAAGATTATGAAGTAGGAAGTTGGAAGATTTTTGCCTTCTTTGAGCAAGAGAATTCGGCCAAGAGGAAGAAGAAAATGGGGAATTTTTGGTAAGTTTTTGATTTATTTAGTCAATGGTAAGAAAATGAATAGTGGTCTTACAAGTCCCTCCAATCAAATGGTGACACTTGTCACTTATTTAATGCAAGCCTATCACTTTGTTTCCTCTCACACCAATCCAAATTGCAACCTCTACTTATCTCTTAACACCCGGTAAATTAATTCCAGTATCCAAAACTTAATCTAGTTGGCCGAATTTTTCCGAACTTTTCGCACTAGTGGGTCCCACATCCGGTATACGCTCTTAATTTCTCAAAAACTATTCGATACTAGAAAAATCATCTAAAAACTATATCTGTTCCTTAAAAGTATCTAGAATTTTTCCTAATCACGAAAATGCAGAAAACAAGCCATGAAAGATAATAAAACCTGGAAAATGAGAAAACATACGAGTTCTCACACTCTCTCCCCCTTAAAAGAATTTCGCCCTCGAAATTTTTTTTTTCTCAACGGAATCTATCAAATCTAAAGTAACCAGTAGCCTGTACCTTCTACGTCCTCAGAAGAAACGAGGCTCTTCATTCCAGTCCCTTCTCTAGTTGACGGTCCAGGGTCGGTCTGGGTTGGCTGCTGGGTTCCTTTCTTTTCGTGCAATAAACCCGGGCAATTAGCAACCCGATGCTCAGCGCTCCCACAGCGCAGACATCTCCTTCCCTTTCTCCAACAATCCACTTCAATATGATTGGATTTTCTACAATAACCACAGATTGTCACACCACCCTCTCTACGTCCCTTCTTAGCAAATGGCCTACCTCGCTTACCCTGTTCTGGCCTTTGACTCTCAAGAGATGCGCTCCTTTTCTTTACATGGAAGGTCTTCACTTGTGGCCTTGCAACTTCTGTCCTTTGAGTTTTCTCTGGAACCTCCATAGAAGTAGTGCTTTGTGCCATTGCTAAGGCCTCCTTGGAAATCCCTTCGTATTTCCTTTTTAGCTCTAAGTTCTTGTGCAAGAGTTCAATTTTATCTGAATACTCGTGCTTCCATCGCCCTTCCCAGTATGCGACTAGTTTCTTTTGGACTTCTATTTCGTCTTGAAGAACCGCGATTTCCTTATACAGCTCAACCCAATGTGCCATCTCACAGAATTGCTGGAACTCAGATGGTAGCTTGTCGGGCAAAACAATGGGTCATAATAAAGTCTTGAATACAAGTGGCACTCTCGGTCCATGTTTTGTTCAACTGTTGTTTCCTCCCTTTCTTCTCTTGACTCTCGGTCTCGTTTTGTTCCACAGCTATGACCATGTCCGCGACTACGTCTTCCCCTCCATATATATATAGATTTTTTTTCCCTCTCTCTTTTCTTTCCAAAAGGGGGTACTTTAATGAATGAATGCAGTACATTGACTAAAATAACAAAATCCATCATACCAATTACACACATAACATATCGCACATGACACGCCATAGCAAAAGACGAATAAGCAACTACACAAATACATATACTAACGTCAGGTGGTAATACTATACGGGCGAACCAAAAGGAAAAGGTGAAGTCGTCCCAGTATCAGCCCGTCTGGTCTATCACGTCACTTTCCATCCAAACTAAATGTCCATTGATCTCTTATGCTTATTCTAGTCAGACAAAGCCTGTTCATGTTTCCAAAATGAAAATTCCAAGTACTTAACGCCGCCTCAACTTTAGAGTACTCGGGCACGAGAATCCGAAATAAGATAATTCACATCTCGAGCTGGCCAGTCCCAAGAGTAAACTATCTACAATCGAAATTCCTACCCAACGTACCTATCTATGATCCTCCAATACCACGGAAAGGATTAAAGGCCTACAACACTCGCAATTCATAGTTTATGCTCGAACGAGCACTTAGTCCTTAACTGTCAAATCAAATCAAATCTCACAGTCCGACATCCTAAACTTTAGCCTAGGATACACTACAGAGATCGGAAGCCTAAGCTCTGATACCACCTGTGACAGCCCCACCTCACCCTAAGGTGAACCAAAGGGTTCGGCGGACAGCCTGCCCAGCTCTCGCCGGGACTCAGTCGTTCAGTTTAGAGCGATCTAATGCGTTCCGGAACTTACAAACGCGCGTAAACAAGTCAAAATGTCAAAATAAAAAAAAAATCGAAACCGGAGTCGGTCATGAATAGTAACCGACACGTCAAAACCCAACCAAACCTCAAGCAAATATTTACATGTTGAAATTTAGCAGATACAATCCAAAGTGGCATACCAAAGTGATTCAAAAGTGGATACAAGTATGGTTTGCCAAATCAAAAGAGAAACGGACCCAAAAATACATTTAGGGTTTCAATCAATGAGCTATACAAAAGATATGTCCAACTAGCTCAATTCGACAACCAATTGTCAAATCCAGTCCAAAAGTATTTATTTTCCTGTAAGGAAAACAAAAAGGAACGGAAAGGGGTGAGCTTGCGCTCAATGAGGTACCAGACATATAGCAGTAAGAAACATGGAACTTCATATTCAATTAATCACATATGTGCATCAAATAAAGAAGTGAACAAACACCATAGACAGAAAGGATACGGGTGGTTCTCAGGAGCCAAATTCCCATTCGCTTCACCGAAACTTGATCGAAATAACAGTTGACACTCCGTCAACGTTACAAAAGTAACCAATACCGTAGACTCCACTTTCTTCGACTCCTTCCACCTCACATACCCCCACTGGGCCCGAAATCCAATCAGATCAGAATTGGTAATACTCGAGTATACCGGAATCAAGGGGTCTCAATACCCAAAGATCCCAAAACAGACTACCGTGATTCGTTATCTAATCGACCAGGCCCTTGCCGGCCCGACTCGAGTAACTGGCCACAGGTGTTGAGTTCAGAGGTCACAGAAAGGTCGTTGGATACAAGCTTCCAAACTACGTCAGAACAGATACAGATCCAGATACAGATAACAGATACAGATACAGATAGCAGATTCAGATACGCGTTCAAAATTGACATATGAACAGACAAGAGAACGAGTGTGATAAAGTACACCCTCGCCTCCCTTTTATCAAAACAGTAGTTGGCTCCAACAGTCATAAATCAAGTATTTCAGATATTCAGATATTTCACATAACGGGTAGCAGGTAGTGGAACACTCACCGGGGTCAGTACAGATACCTCCCAAAAGAGAGCTTTAATCACCAAGAAACCCTAAAATAATCCAAGGAAAACAATTGAAGGTTCCACTTTCAAAAATCGAGTATATGTGAGGCTCGACTACCAGTCGCATGCCTCGCCAAATAATTACTAAAGCAAGGGTACAAAACATGATTTTTGGAAACGAAAAGGTAACATGAAGACCTAGGCTCAAACAACCCAAAAGCCCTTCGCTCAAATCACAAGTAAATCCAACTAGCCTTCAAGTAAATTTCGGCAGCATATCCCTTGTGTTTACCTATTTTCCAGCCATCATGGCTTCATTATTTCCTCAAATCAGTCCCAACATCTCGTACAAAAATAATCTCATTCTCAAAAGCCGTTCACTAGGCTTAATGGCATTCAAGTACAAAATTTAGCTAGGAAATGACTGGATATGAAAGTCAAGCCCTAAACTATTCAAATAAACACAATAAGACTCGATTACAAGTCATAAACCAATGCCAAATACTACCAAAATAGGGTTCCATAAGCACACACAAGCAATAGAGGAAACCAGAAAAAATCCGGAAATGGAACTAGCTTTAACCCTGAAAAAACAGTTTTTGACGTCATTTTACGGTAATGGCACCAAAGGCACTACGATTATCGGATGAAGGTCCAAGACCCACCGTTTTGAAGCTAAGAGATAGGGTTACAATATTACAGAAGTTCACTCAACCCAGTTTCGAGTGTAACCAGGTCAAAAATGCAAGATACTACACCAGAATCACAAAAACAGATTGACAGAATGCATTCTAGCGGAAACATCATAAATCAGGCTATCCAAGTCCAAATCCAGAAATTCCAAAATCATCTGAAAGCTAATAAACAGGGCTACATTTCATCAGAAGCCTCAACAACCAATTCGGAAGCATTCCTAACCAAAATAACCAATTACAGAAGCAATTCTCCAATTCGGGTAAAACTAGAACCGCAACGGTAATTTCGAATTTTCTCAAGCTACGCTACTCTGATTGACCTGAAATTTTGTAGACCCCTCTAAAATATCATTCCCTACAACTTTTATGTTTTACTCCAAGGCCAATTCGGCCTCTAACTAGGAGCTACAAAACCGGGCAGAATGAAGAACAATGAAACCCTAAGTTTTCAATTTCTTTCCAAAACAGCAATTGCTTGCAATTAACCACTTTTTCCACCTTCTTACTTCCTTACATAACATTTCAAATCATCATACATGACCCCATAATCATATTCATATGAAAACAGAAAAATCCCCAAAAATTATAAAACTTCATCAATTCCACCAAAAATCAAGATATAAACCATAAAATTGCATCTTATACTACCACTAATCATGGATTAAACATCATTTGAGGGAGGAGAGTGGTTCTTCATGACTCACCTTAGAAACAAGAGAGAGAGAGCAACAAGTCCTCTTAGCTTTCCAAATAACTCCACACAACACCTCACTATCACTTAGCAAAGAGATTTTATGGAATGATTTGGTGTTTTATTGGTTGGATTTGAAGATTGGAGCAAGATTATGAAGTAGGAAGTTGGAAGATTTTTGCCTTCTTTGAGCAAGAAAATTCGGCCTAGAGGAAGAAGAAAATGGGGAATTTTTGGTAAGTTTTTGATTTATTTAGTCAATGGTAAGAAAATGAATAGTGGTCTTACAAGTCCCTCCAATCAAATGGTGACACTTGTCACTTATTTAATGCAAGCCTATCACTTTGTTTCCTCTCACACCAATCCAAATTGCAACCTCTACTTATCTCTTAACACCCGGTAAATTAATTCCAGTATCCAAAACTTAATCTAGTTGGCCGAATTTTTCCGAACTTTTCACACTAGTGGGTCCCACATCCGGTATACGCTCTTAATTTCTCAAAAACTATTCGATACTAGAAAAATCATCTAAAAACTATATCTGCTCCTTAAAAGTATCTAGAATTTTTCCTAATCACGAAAATGCAGAAAACAAGCCATGAAAGATAATAAAACCTAGAAAATGGGAAAAAATACGGGTTCTCACAAAAGGCGTGCAATTAAATAAAGTAAAGCCTAGAAAATAAGAAAATTTACGGGCTCTCACAAATGCCCAGTTGATTGGTCTTGAAGGATGAGCTAATGAGAAAGTGGGGTCCTTTTCCCTAGACACTAATCCTAAGTGAGGAAGAGACTTGTTGCAATTTGGCCTGATTTTGAGAGGTTCATCATGAATTCTCCTATGTGAGTTTGAGTATGACATTTTTTAGGCTTGTTTTTTCATTTGAATAATGCAATTTATATTGTAGCGTTACGCCAATGCACATTGCATGCTAGCATTTCATTGTTTTCTAAATTTCATGGAGCACAATTTTCTTACTATTGTAAAATAAATGGAAAGTCATTTGAACTAAAATTTTTGCAATTAAATGGCCCAAATTGAGGCAAATTCTTATAATACATTTGTGGGGTATGCCCAAGGATCAAGTAATACACATTAAACTTGTCAATAAAAATTTGACTTTTGAAAAGTCGACATTTTTCATTAGTAATTGTTGCATCATTTTCAAAAATAAAGAAGGAATTTTTAGCACATATTGTAATTTTGCAAGTCCTCTACTATGTGCAGGTATTCATGGCCACAAAAAATTTGCAAATCAAAGGCCAAGCATGAATTAAAGAGCAATAATGCGACAGTCCACAGTGGAAGCAAGGCTTATCAATTCACAAGGAGTAATCTCCCTAACAACTAGTTTTGAATTTATCAAAAGGAGAGAGAGAGAGAGAGAGAGAGAGAGAGAGAGAGAGAGATCTTTTAACATATTCAATTCTGCAAATTTTGCTATTGAACTTTTAACATATTTTACTTTTGAAATGCATTTCTAAATTAGGGCAAAGTTTTTATTCATTACACTAGGGCAATTTTTATTTTAAGAAAATTTTCAAAAAGGAAATTTTTAAATAAAAAGTGAAAACTGGGGTAAATTTTTAGTTAGTAATGATTTATACTAAGACAAATTTTAAAAAGAATGATCTCCAATTTTGACAATGCATTCAAAATTTGTTTTGAAAGAAAATTTGAAAATCAAGAGGGTAGTGGCACATGCATATCCTTCTCAAATCCCTTGAAGAAAGTGTTTTAACTTGTATTCCTCAAGTTTCAAAGCATATCACTTTTGACTTTCATAAAAAAATGTCTATTTCTTTTACTTTTCTTCTTAAGATTGGAAAATAAAAAAAATGCAAAAATGCACCAAGTCTGCTATTGCATGCACTCTATGTTTGAGCAGCTTGCATTGTATTTTTCGTGATTGGCAGCCCCAAATTTTGTATCTTCATTCATCATAATAACATGGCATTGTATTGTAATTTTCAATCCAGAGATCTAGACACGGCATTTTACTTTTCAATCTAGCAACTCAGAACTTACAATTTTATTCCTCATTTACATTTCTTCCACTAGTTGTTTAGACTTGTATATAATCCCACCAAGTATTTTACACTTGGGGCGCATTTTCATTTCTCCCACTAGTTATTTGAGTTTGGTTCTAATCCCACCAAGTATTCTAGATTTGGAGTGCATTTTTATTTCTTGCACTAGTTATTTGGATTCAAATCTAATCCCACCAAATATTCTAGACCTCGGACGTATTTTTATTTTTCTTGTTAGTTATTTAGGTTCAGATCTAATCTTGCCAAGTATTCTAAACCTAGAGTGCATTTTCATTTCTCCTACTATTTATTTGAGTTTGGATCTAATCCCACCATGTATTCTAGTCTTGGGGCGCATTTTCATTTTTTTCCCTAGTTATTTGGGTTCGAGTCTAATTTCACCAAGTATTTTAGGCTTAGGGCACATTTTCATTTCTCCCACTAGTTATTTGAGTTTGGATGTAATCCCACAAATTATTCTAGATCTGAGGCGCATTTTCATTTTTCGAGCTAGTTATTTGGACTCTCATCTAATCCCATCAAGTATTCTAAACTTGAGGCATATTTTTATTTCTCCCTATAGTTATTTGAATTTAGGTCTAATTACACCAAGCATTCTAGACCTAGAGCACATTTTCATTTCTCCCACTATTTATTTGGGTTCAAATCTAATTCCATTAAGTATTCTAGGAATAGGGCGCATTTTCATTCTCTCTCCAGTTTTTTGGGTTTGAGTCTATTCCCACCATAAATTCTAGACCTAAAGTGCATTTTAATTTCTTTCGCTAGTTATTTAGATTCGGGTCTGATCCCACCCAGTATTTTAGGTCTGGGATGCATTTTCATTTTTCCCTCTAGTTGTTTGGGTTTAGATTTAATTCCACCAACAATCTAGTCTTGGGAGCATATTTTTGTTCTACTATTAGTTGTCTAGACCTGGGTTTAATCTTGCAAATAGTTATGAGCTTGTAATTTGATTTAACTATACTCATCAGTATTTAGGCATTATATTTTCATACCCGTCATTTTGCTAGTTGTCTTACCTAATCATTTTTGCTATTTTCTTCATTTTTAGTTTTTTTAGCACATGTTGTACTCGATCTTGCGTTTAGACTATGTCTAATATGATGGGAAATGCAGTTAGATCCATGCAAGTTCGGTCATTTCCTCACATTTTTATTGTTAATTTATAAAGTAATACCTAATGTTTTATGTTATTTGTCTTGGTTCAATTCTAGTTGATAAAGACAGGTAGATAATTTGATATCTACGTCTTTGTCACGAGTTTCTTCGAAACTCAGACAAAGAGGAGCAAATTGCATATACCAAAATTTTCTCTCACGTCTGTTGTTATTTTTATTTTATTTATCTATTTTCAATTCAAAAAATGAATAAAAAATTTATTAAGTAACCATTTTAATTTTATTTTTGTAGGTTTGTTGCAAGGCAAAGCATTACAAGAAAAATGGAAATTCAGAAAAATCAAGAAAAAGGTAACCCATTTTGCTTCAAGCCCCAAAACCCAATTCCTAAACCCAAAAGAAATGAAAAACAAACCCAGTAATAAAACCTAGCAAAAGCCCACACATAGTCTAGCAAAATAAGCAAGAAAAGCTGAAAGAAATAAGGCTTATTGGCCCTTTTTTTAAAATAAAAAAAAAGCTAGAATGTCACGGGCACGCTATACTCCTTCTTCCTCGCTACAAGTACGAGGATGCTACTACAACTCCATGGCTTGATTTTTTTTTCTGTTTTGCCTTCTTTTTCTTCCTTTCTTTTTCCCCAAGCCTCATTCATACAAGGACAACTCACATTCTTGAATCTTATGCAATACCACCAAACAAAATCTATCACAGAATGAGAGGGAAACACATCATCCTATTTTCTAGAACTTTCGTCCCAACAATTACTTTAGGGTTTTGATTCTTAACACAGGACCAGGGTAAATACATACATTAGTAAAATGTTTTAGGGTTAGGGAAGAAGAGGCTTGCCAGTTATAGGCAGCAAAAGAGATTCAAAGAGAAAAAAAGAGAGAAAAATGTGAAAGAAAAGAAGAGAGATTTTTGCGAGGGAAAAAAAAAAGAAGAAACAAGGTTGTCGAACCAGTCCTGTTCTAATCCATCTTTCTCTCTCGTTTTAGCTTCGTCTAGCGAGATTTCTTTTTCTACTAACTCTAGAGTTGTAGTAGAGAAACTTTTCAGTCAAAAGTTCCTAGAGAAAATCATCATAAGGCCATGAAATCTGAGCTAGAAATCATCACAATTGCAACCCTTATCACCAGCGACCGAAGAAGCAAACAACTTGGGCCATCCTGATTTTCGAATTTCTATTCATTTCCACCATTTAGTCTATCTTGACAGGCACTAGAGGTGATTTTTTAAAACCCTTTTCTATCTTCATAGCTTGTTGATTTAAGATGTGATCTCATTTTTACTTTTAGGTGTAGCCTTGTTTTTGCTTTCCCTTGTTCAATCTTTTGGGGTTGAACACTTTTAGATGTAGCATGTTTCAAAACAGATTTGAATGCATGTTTCACGACTGTTGTGCTTGGATTTTGGAACCTTTGAGAGAAATTTATTTTTCTTTCCTTATTCATGAACTTGGGTAGATATAGGTTGTGTGGATTTTTTTTTTTTTTTTTGTGTTATGGAATTTGTCCATGTGAATTTTGTTCTAAAAAAAAATGTTAGCACGAATTGTTCTGACAGAATCCTGGCCACTTTGGCCTAAACGTTTCTAAAGCCGTTGATGTCTCGCTACTGCTTCTTCACTTTTCTTCCTTTTCGGTTGAATTAATTGGTTTATTGTGGTTTATGTTTGTCAGATTTAGGTTGGGCCTATTTGTGATTTTAAGAAGTTAAGTTGTGTAGAATTTTGGTTGGGCTTATTTGGTTTATTTTGTTTGGATTTATATATTTTAGATTTGGTCTAGTGGTGGTTTACAAAAGTTGGATTGTTTGCGTATTTTCATGTGAGGCTGTTAGTTTTTTTTTTATAATTAGGCAAATACTTTCTTCTAGGCCAAAGTAGGAAGACCCAGACACTTAGAATGATGGGTATTTGAATTTGGACCTAATTTTGTTAGATTTGTAGGTGTTTAGGTTGAATTAAGTAGACTTTGCCCAAGCTATTGATTTTTTTATGCAAAATTTAGTAGCTTAATTACTTTTGTTGCATTATTTGGTTATTTCTGGTTTATTATATATTCACGATCCTAATTATTTTGCTAATTTTACATGGGAGTTCCAAAAAAACAATGAATATTTATAATTTGACTAGTAATTTTTACATAATTATGCTGAGGCTCAAAAATTGTGAAGATGGGTAAAATTACTTCGTTTTGGAGTCTTGGTTTGTCTTTATGATGTTTATACATGTTTTGATGAATTAATTCTTACTCATGACCTTTCCTTGAGATTCGCTTTATGAAGTGCAGATTGAGACTCTACCTAAGATTGGTTCGGTGATTCAAGTTAAGTGGCTTCATCCCTAACTAGTTATTCTTTTCCCAAACAGATGACTTTTTATTAAAGCACATATAAAAATCAATGTTATATATGTGTGCCAAAATATTTATTTTTATCTATTATTATTGTTTTCTTTAAAAACAGACTGAATATGTTTTGTCGGTTATCTTAATTTGCTTTGAGGTGATGATTTCTTGTAGTTTAGTCGTGACTTATATTATTTGGTTGGTTGATAAGTCTAGCTCTCCTAGGGCTGTCAATAGGGTTGAATTAGTTCGAGTTCAACCCGCTTGTCCCAAAAAAAGTTTGATGAATATAACCTTTCATTGAGTTAGATTGAACTTGAATCTTAACATTAGGACTGAACTAAATGTGGGTCAACTTTGAGTCTAATTCAATATAGGACCGGCCCTTTAATATGCATCTATATATATAATTTTATATAATATATTCATATTTTGATATATTTATATACATTTATATAACACTAATACTTTATACTTATGAGTTATGTGTCAAAATATATTAACAAATATAAGAAACATTAAATATACAAAATTAGTCAAAAGATTCAGAATGACAAATCTTAGTACAAGCAAATTGAGGACCTTTGAAGATATTATTTTTCATGTACTTTGAACTAAATTGATATATTATTGTTGGAAATTTCTTGGTTCGTGCATAGTTTTAATGTTGTGGTCCTGTGGATGTTAAATTAGTTTCAAAAATTAATAGTTATAGTAATTATATTAAAAAAAATTATGGAGCAATAAATAAGTTTGGATATTAAGTAAATCCTCTCTTGTAGGGGCCCTTTCTCTCTCTAAAAAAGAGAGCATCTCTTCCCTTTGTGCTAGCTCTTAAATGCCCAAAAAGGTGCATCCTTTTTAACTTTTAGCCAATCTTCAAGCAGTAAAACTAGCATTGAATGAGAATCACTGCCGGATTCTATTATTAGTAAGTAGGAGCTGAAGAGTCACTATTTACCGAAGGAGTTCTTATGATTAGAGGAGGTGAACTAGTTTTGCGGAATCAACACTTTAGATCTTGATCCGGGAAATATCACTCACGGAACCAGATCAAAGCATGAACACGCAGTACAATCAGTGTGGCTACCACAGCAGACAAGTAAGCTAACTGCCATTTTCTCATCTTACCTTGTCTGGTAGTGTAGGTGCATTAGAAGTAGGTGCATTGTGCTCTGTTTTTTTCTTTTTGTTTTTGTTGCCTACCAGTTTGCCATTTACCTAGAGAAAAGCATATTTTTTCGGTTTTCCTTTGTGGTTTTCTCAATTTTCTTTGAGATCATTGGTGTGGGGGTGAGAGATATACCAGCATTACGTCGGGTTAAGTTCCATGGCTGAGGATATTGCTGAGATTTTGCAAAGCTTCACATTATCGAGCAAGGAGTTGCAGATAACAGATGTGGGGAGAGAGGAGCTGTCCTCAGGTTTAAAGGAATGCCAAAGCAGCTTGATAGGGAAGATTGTGGGTGAGAAGGTAGCTAATTATACGGGAGTTAACAATTTTGTTACCGCAGTTTGGGGGTATCCAAAGGATTTGACTGTGGCTGAGCTCGGGCCGAACCTATTCCAATTCATTCTGTTTAAGGAAAGTGATAGGGATAGAATAGCTAAGGGAGGTCCTTGGATTTTGGATAATCAATTAATGGTGGTCAACAGGTGGTACGAAGGAATAGAGGATGATGAAAAAGCCTTTAAACTTGCTCCACTCTGGGTGCAAGTCTGGAACCTCCCAGTTCACTAGATTTCAAAGGACGTTGGCAAAAAGATAGGATCCGTTTTTAATCCGGTTAGGGATGTCATTATACCACAAACAGGAGGAAAAGAAGGAAGGCACCTGAAGATAGCTGTTCTGGTGGATATTGAACAACCTCTTTTGAGAGGGACAACAATTAAGGTGGCAGGGGGAGTTAAATGGGTATACTTTAAGTATGAGAGATGTTTGGATTTTTGCTATAGCTGTGGGAGAATAGGACACAACGAGAGATCATGTGGAACGTCTTTGAGTGGGAATGAAGGGAAAAAGGATAACCAATATGGAAATTGGATGAGGGCAGGAAATGCAAATGGGAAGATGTCTCCCCAGAAAAAACAAACAGGAGTAATTTTTAACCCCCAAAGACGTCACTGGAGTTACCAGAATGGGGATTGGGTAGAGAAGGAGAGGGGGGAGACTGCGGGCAGTGATGTTTTCGGAGGTTTGGATGAGACACCAATTGCAGTAACGCAGCAGGTGGACCAAACAACCACTCCGACAGAGGCTTTGCCTAAACCATCTACAAATATAGTATTCTCTCCAAACTTGGTGGGAATTGCGGAATCTGGAGCTCCAAAACCATCGTCTAGAGGGCAACCAAATATGCATGCCGATGAGAATGCTGGTAAGAAACAGGATAGAGGAAATATGATGATTATGGGTAGCGAGCTTGATCATATTCAGGGGGAGAAGGGAGGCCAGCAGGTCTTGAAGCCAGGTCCTGAGGAAGGACGCTCGGAGGCTATACTAATGCAGGTTGATGAGGATAGTACAGGTAGGAAGCAAGAGGTAGTGAAAAAACAGAACAAAAGGATTCAAAGGCCCCTGCGGTCACCAAGTAAAAGAAGATAGGCTCTTAAAGGAATATGCATCAACTTGGGGGATCTGAAAAACCAAGGGAAAAGGAAAAGTAATGAAATGGATGAGGTTATGGAGAACGCTGGGGCTGATGTGCATGACTTGAAAAAGTATAAGATTGAAGTTGCTGGAGGTTCTGAGAAGAATGGTTGTGAGGGAGCAGGGTCCATGCCTAGTTGGACCCCAGAGTGCAAATGAGGATTCAGGTGTGGAATTGTCAAGGAGTGGGGAGCCCCTTGACAATTCCCTAGCTGAGAGAGGTAAATAACCTCTTCTCTCCAAGCATGGTGTTTTTAAGTGAGACCAAAAATAGGACAACATACATGGAAAAAGTGAAGAACATTTTAAGATTTGATGAGATGGCTGTGATTGAAGCCATGAACAAGGCAGGAGGCTTGGCTCTTCTATGGAAGGAAGAAGTGAAAATTGTTCAGGTACTGATGACTGCCTTCACCATAGAGGCGCATGTGGAGGATACGGAGGCTAATTCTGATTGGTGGTTTGTAGGAATTTATGCGAGTTGTGACCATCAGGTTAGGAAACAATAGTGGAAGGTCATAGAAAAAAGGAAAAGTCTGTGAGGGGAAAGATGGGTTGTAGCTGGAGACTTTAATGATATTGTATCCAATGAAGAAAAATGGGAAGGTACATGTAGAGAGGAAAGAAGTTTTCAGAACTTTAAACAATTCATCAATGGGAATCAATTGATGGATATTGGCTTCACTGGACACCCTTGGACTTGGTGTAACAATTGGGAGGATGCGGGTGAGGTCAAGCAAAGACTAGATAGGGGACTTTGTAGCTTTTCTTGGGCACAGGTTTATGAGGATGTAAATTGCAGGCACATAGATTCTTATGCTTTCGACCACAGCATTCTGATGATTAACACAACGAGGAACTCTAGTCGGAGGAATAAGAGATTCTATTTTGACAAGAGGTGGCTAAAAAGATATGACATCGAGGAGGTGATCAGGGTTTCTTGGGAGCAGGAAACGTATGGATCTAGGATGTTTCAAGTGCAGAAAAAGATTAAGAATTGCCGTATAGCTCTCCTAAAATGGAAGATGTGAGAACCCGTATTTTTTCCATTTTCTAGGTTTTATTATTTTCCATGGCTTGTTTTCTGCATTTTCGTGATTAGGAAAAATTTCTAGATACTTTTAAGGAGCAGATATAATTTTTAGATGATTTTTCTAGTATCGAATAGGTTTTGAGAAATTAAGAGCGTATACCGGACGTGGGACCCACTAGTGCAAAAAGTTCGGAAAAATTCGGTCAACTAGGTTAAGTTTTGGATACTAGAATTAATTTACCGGGTGTTAAGAGATAATTAGAGGAGGCTAAGTGGATTGGTATAAGAGAGACAAGTTAGGTAAGCATTTAATAAAGGTGACAAGTGTCACCATTTGAGTGGGTTTACTTTAGGAAAACTATTCATGGTCTTACCATTTGACTTAAATAAACCAAAAATGACCAAAAATCATCAAAAATCCTCCATAAGTGGCCGGCTCTCTCTTTCTCTCTTTTTCTCTCTCTTACTCTAAGCACAAGGAAGAAAACTCTTCAAGTTTGCTCCAAATCATCAAAACCAACCATTGAAACTTGCAATTTCTCCATAAAACCTCTTCAATTAGTGTTTGTGAGTTGTTGTGTGGAGTTATTTGGGAAGCTAGGAGGACCTATTGCTCTCTCTCTCTTGTTTCTGAGGTGAGTTGTGAAGAACCACCCTCCTCCCTTAATTGATGCTTAAATCATGATTAGTGGTAGTATGAGATGCAATATTATGGATTATTTCTTGATTTGTGGTTGAAGTGATGAAGTTTTATTATTTTTGGGGATTTTTCTGTTTTACTATGAACATGATTGTGTGGCTATCTATGATGATTGGAAATGGTATATAATGACTCTAGGAGGTGGAAAAAGTGATTAATTGCAACCAATTTCTGGTTTGGAAGAAATTTCAGAAAATTAGGGTTTTAGTGGGAACATTCTGCCCGAATTTATAGCTCCTAGTTAGAGGCCGAATTGGCCTTGGTTTAAAACATGAAAGTTGTAGGGAATGATATTTTAGAGGTGTATACAAAATTTCAGGTCAATCGGAGTAGTGTAGAATGAGAAAATTCTAAATTACTATTGCTGTTCTGGTTTTACCCGAATGTAAGAATTGCGCCTGTAATTGGTTGTTTTGGCTGGAATTGCTTCCGAATTGGTTGTTGAAGCCTTCTGATGAAATGTATCCATGTTTCTTAGATTTCATCTGGTTTTGGAATTTCTGGATTTGGACTTGGAGAGCCTGAGTTATGATGTTTCCGCTAGAATGCGTTCTGTGAATCTGTTTTACGGTTTTGGTGTAGTATCTTGCATTTTTGACATGGTTACACTCAAAAATGGGTTGAGTGTCCTTCTGTGATGTTGTATCCCTGTCTTTTAGCTTCGAATCGGTATATCGTACACCTTCATCCGATAATCGTAGTGAAATTGGTGCCATTACCGCAAAACGAGGTCAAAAACTATTTTTTTCAGGGCCAAAACTAATTGCATTTCCAAATTTTCTGGTTTCCTCTAATGTTTGTATATGCTTATGGAACCCTATTGGGGTCATGTTTGGCCTTGGTTTATGACTCGTTATCGAGTCTCATTGTACTTGTTTGCATGTTTTAGGGCGTGACGGTGGTGCACAACGTTCTTTTGACGGAAGTGCATGAAACCACATTTGCGAGCTTGGTGAGTGTACTACTCACTTGTGTGTTACTATATGGCTTTGAATGTAAATTGCTTGAAGTGAATTGAATGTGACTTGATTGAAGTGAAAGTGTACTTTATCACTCTCACTTATATGCCTTATATCATTGTTGTCATGTTATTGGAATGTTACATGAAATGTTACATGAAATGAAAGTACTTGACTTGGTGTCGATTGGACGAGTATCCAACAACTACAAATGTTATCATTGAGCTCAACCCTATTGGTAGTTGATTGAATCGAGCCGGCGAGGGCTTGGTCGTGCCAATTAATGAACCTTGGGTAAAGTTATATGGAATCTTGTAGTATGCGAGACTCTCGATTCCGGTATACTCGAGTAATACCAAAGTGCAAGTGTTTGGATTTCGGGCCCGGTAGGGGGATGTTAGGTGGAAGGAGTGGAAGTAAAGTGGAGTCTACGGTTGGTTACTTTTGAACATTGACGGAGAGTCAATGACGTCCGATCAAGAAATGCAAACGAGGAAAGGGCTCTTGAGAGCCATCTGTATCCTTTTATCACCATATTTGACGTGTGCCTTTGCTTAATTTTACTATATTGAATGAAAGCTCGATGCTTATATGCACTTGGTTGCGTAAGTGATAGTATCTCACTGGGCAATTAGCTCATACCGTTCCTTTTGTTTTCCTTACAGGAATATGACACTTTTTGGAATGAATCTTGATAGATGGTTGCCGAATGAACTAGATGTATATCTCTTTTGTATTGTATATGAAGTGAAACCCTAAATGTATCTTTAGGGCCGTTTTCACTTTCAATTTGGCAAACCGTGTATATATTAACTTTTGAAAACTTTTGTATGCCACTTTGGGTTGTAATTGCTAAAGTTCAAGATGTGAATGTTTGCTTGCTATTTGGTTGGATTCTGACGGGTCGGTTACTAGTCATGACCGACTCCGGATTTATTTTTTTTTATTTTGGGTTATTTTGCCATTTTGACTCGTTTACGGGCGTTATAAGTTCCGGAACGCAATAGATCGCTCTAAACTGCACCGTTAGTCCTGGCGAGAGCTGGGCAGGCAGTCCGCTAACCCCTCTGGTTCGCCTTAGGGGAAGGTGGGGCTGTCACAGAAGAACCAATTCCAATCAAACTGAAGGCAGAAGATTGAGCACTTTAAAAACCAATTGAGTGAACTGCGGCAATCACATGGGGGCACTAGAAAGGGACGTATAGCATCCCTAAAGATTCAGTTAAAGGAGGCATACAAAGAGGAAGAACAACACTGGCATCAGAAATCAAGGATACAATGGCTTAAGGAGGGTGACAAAAACATAAAATATTTCCATGCCTCAGTACAAGGTAGGAGAAGGAGAAATAGACTGAACAAACTTCAACGAGACGATGGTACTTGGACTGAGAGCGAGGAGGAGTTGAGCAATGAAATTGCGGATTACTATAGGAACCTCCTGAACTGTAATGAAGTAGGGGACTTAACTGAGGTACTGGATGGTATACCCCACTCTATCACTGATGATCAAAATGAAAATCTGTTAAAACTAGTGTTGGAAGAAGAAATTAAATCTATAATTTTCTCTATGAACCCGGACAAAGCGCCTGGGGCTGATGGTATGTCACCTTTATTCTTTCAAAAATTTTGGACTACCATCAAAAAAGAAGTGGTAAATGCTATCCAAACTTTTTTTCACACTGGTCACCTCTTAAAGAGTGTTAATCATACTGTGATCATATCCCCAAAGTGTTAAATCCTACATCCCTGAAGCAGTTTAGACCCATTAGTCTCTGTAATACCATGTACAAAATCATTGCTAAAATCTTAGCTAATAGGCTCAAAGGTGTCTTGCATTGCTGCATTTGCAAATATCAATCTGCTTTCATCCCTGGTAGGCAAATTCTTGACAACATTATGGTCTCTCATGAATATTTGCATTATCTAAAAAACATGAGACATGGCAAGGATGGGTTCATGGCAGTAAAGCTAGACATGTCTAAAGCTTACGATCGAGTGGAATGGTGCTTTCTAGAGGCAATCATGCACAAGATGGGATTTCACAGCGTATGGAGGAACTGGATTATGGAATGCTTGAGATCTGTATCCTACTCATTCAACATAAATGGGGAGGTTGTTATTCTTGGTTTTGATGATCACAAAGGACTTTGAAATGTTTATCTAACTCTCTTCAAATATAAGTGTTTTTTGCCTATCAAAGAATCAGGTACGAATATGTCAAGAAATGAAAATCAACCAAAAGAAGAAGTAAAAACAGGGCACTCATGTCGGACGTCCGAAAGGATGAAGAACATCAAGAAGGAAATTCTGTCGGACGATCGTGAGGAAGCATCGGACGTCCGGATGGATCGGACGTACTCTTCGGACGCACAGTGATCGTGTCGGACGTCCTAAAAATTCCACAAAGTGTTGATGACTCTCTGCCAAGACTCTGTCGGACGCTCGTAAGGAAGCATCGGACGTCCTGAAGGATCGGACGCATGCTTCGGATGTACATCAATCTCATTGGACGTCCTAAAAATTCCACGAAAATTTGATAACTCTCTGGACAACGTTCGGACACAGAAGCTCGGACGATAAAATCCCATCGGACGTCTGAACAACAACTTGACTGATTTTCGGACGATAGGATCGGACGATGACTAAGCCGTCGGACGTCCGACAGCCCCAACGGCTAGCTGACTCTTCATCTGCCTTCTATCCGTTGGAAGTATTAATGAAGCCCATTTTTGGTTCCCTTTAAATACAAACGATTCTGATTCAGATGGGAACTTTTGCACACTTTGTTTACAAGATCTCAAGAGATATTTTAGCTAGAAAATAGTCTCCAAAGCTAGATTTGTTCTCCAAGTGGTGTGAATTTCTTGTGAGCATTTCTCTTGTGGTTGAAAGTTTCATTAGTGTAGCTTTGTTGAGGGTTATCTGAGTGATTGTAAAACTTCTTAGCTTGACTAAGTGAGGCTTAGGGCAAGGAGGAAGTGCTCCCTCCATTGTACATCTAGTTGATCATATTTCATCAAAGAGAAGTTGCTCAACCTAGTGATTGGTCTTCAAGTTTGAGGAAAGCTTGGTAGACAATCGGTTTGATATTCTATCTTATTCCTTTTTGTTTAATATTGCTTATCTATACTTGTTTTTCGAATCAATATTGCTCTCTTTTTCTAATCTACTTGATTGATCATTACTAGAAAAGAAGGTAAATTTTTTATTAAGCAAAAATTGCATAAATTTGATTAAGATTTTAATCAACCTAATTCACCCCCTCTCTTAGGTTGTCTTTGGGCCTTACAATTGGTATCAGAGCTTGGTCTCCTAGAGATTAAGCTCAAACGGATTGGAGTAAAGATGACAACCAGTCATGCTATGTTTGTTGAGGGGCAATCTGTTACTAGGCCTCCCATGTTCAGTGGCTCCAATTATGTTAGCTGAAAAGAAATGATGATTATCTTTTTGCAATCTATTGATATTGAGCTATGGTTTATTGTGAGTGAAGGACCGCATGAAGCTAACTTTCTTGATGCAGATACAGGGTTGCTTCGGCCAAAAAGAAGAGCTGAAATGAATGCTCAAGATAGGACTAATCTCACATTGAATGCCAAAGCCATGAATGTTCTTTATAGTGCCTTAGATTCAAATGAATCAATTAGAGTAAAAGGCTGTAAATCGGCCAAAGAAATGTGGGATAAGCTAAGAGAAATCCATGAGGGTGGTGACAACGTGAGAGAACAGAAAAAGGCTATCTTGGTCACAAAGTATGAATCATTTAAAATTGAACCTCTTGAGGATATTGACAAAATGTATTGCAGGTTCAATGACTTGATCAAAGATCTCGAGGTGTTGGGCAAAGAGTACACCTTGGGAGAGAAGAACAGGAAAATTGTCAATGCATTGGGCAAAGAATGGGAAAATAAAGTGACTGCAATAGAGGAGGTTAAGGATTTAAATTTTGTGCCTATTGAATCTCTCATTAACTCACTAACCTCCTATGAGTTGAAACTGAAATCTAAAGTGCAGGAGGAAGAGGATGCTAGAGCAAAGAGAAATATTGCTCTAAAGACTACTCAAAGTGAAGATGATCCAGCTCACTTGGATGATGAAGACTCGGATGGTGATAATAATGATCTTGCTCTCATCACAAGAGGCTTCAAGAGAATCTTGAATAAAAGGAAGTTTAGAAAGGGAGGACCTAGCAATCAATTTCAAAATTATTCATCAAATGCAAGGAACAAAGGAAAACAAGAATTCAACAAGAAGCTAGTGGACAAATGCTATGAATGTGGACAACCTGGACACTATGCAAACGAATGCCCCATGAAGAAAATTAAAGATGGGAAAGCTGATCGAAAGCCAAGATTCAACAACTTTCAGATTACTTGGATGAATGCAACTCTGAAGGGGAAGTTGAAGAAGAGGAAGAATCAGCTCAAATGGCCTTCATGGCTATTGGAGATAATGAGGTAACTTCCATACACTCTCAATCTGAAAGTGATGATGAAGAAGATGATGATCTTGAATCCTTTGTTGAAAAACTGCATAATGCCTTGAAGGAATCTTATGATAAAAACAAGCAGCTAAAACAGAAAATTGCTTTTCTCATTCATGAAAATACAAGTCTTCTTCAACAAAATAAACAACTAAAGACTGATAATGATTGTCTTGTAAGAGCCGGATTTAATGTTCAAAATGAGCTTGATAGAAAGACAAATATTTGTAAAATGCTGAAGGAAAGACATGGTGATTTGAAGAAAAGAATGGACAACTTGGATGAGACTTTGAAAGCAAGAAAACAAGATTTTCTCAAAAAGAACATGTCATCTACCTTTCTTACTGCTCATCAAAGAACATTAGCACGCAACAAAAATGCACATGGTTTCACAACATATAGAAGAAGTGGATTGAGATATGTCAAACTAGTACATGTTAAGGACTCTTCCATTATGTGTGATTTTTGTTGTCAAAAAGGACATTTGAAAGGAGATTGCTATGTGAAAAGAAATCTGAACAAAGGGATGAAATGCATTTGGTTAGTGAGATACAATGCTAACTATTGTGGACCCAAAAATTAAAAAGGGTACCAAACATTTTCTCTTTTCAGGAAAAAGGCTCAAACAAGTCCAAATGGTTTATTGATAGCGGCTGCTCAAGGCATATGACCGGTGATCCCTCTTTGTTCATAAAGCTAAAATCAAAATCAAGTGGAAAGGTGACATTCGGTGATGATGTGAAAGCTAAGACAATTGGAATAGGTGATGTTGGTAAGGATGGTGAAACTTTTGTTCATAATGTGCTCTTAGTTGATAATTTAGGTTATAACTTGCTTAGTGTTAGTCAATTGTGTGATAAAGACTTGAATGTGTTGTTTAAAAAGCATGAATGCATTGTGCTTGATTCCAAATATAATGTTGTGTTCAAAGGTAAGAGGTTTAACGACATATATATTGTGGTTCTTGATAAAATTGATTCTTCAAGCTTCAAATGTCTTAAAGCTTCAAATGAAGATCCTTGGTTGTGGCATAGGAGACTTTGTCATTTAAACATGGATTTACTAAAGGAAATTTCGAAAAAGGAGCTGGTTAGAGGCTTGCCAAAAATCTGTTTTGAAAAGGATAAAATTTGTGATGCATGTCAATTTGGAAAGCAAACAAAAGTTTCTTTTAAACCAAAGAAGTGTGTTTCAACTTCTAAACCTTTAGAACTCTTGCATCTTGACTTATTTGGTCCTACTCAAATCACTAGCTTGGGAGGTAAGAAATACTGCTTTGTGATTGTGGATGATTATTCTAGATATACTTGGGTGATATTTCTTGCTCATAAGGATGATGCCTTCAAGAATTTCACTTCATTGTTTGCTAAAGTGCAAAATCTGCTTGGCTTAAAAATTATTAGGATTAGAAGTAATAATGGAACGGAATTCAAGTATTGTGGTTTTCCAGATTTCTGTGATCATAATGGCATAACACATGAGTTTTCAATTGCAAGAACTCCACAACAAAATGGTGTTGTAGAAAGGAAAAATAGGACACTACAAGAGGCTGCTAGAACTATGTTACGTGAATGTAGTTTGCCAAAATACCTTTGGGCTGAAGCGGTAAACACTGCATGTTATGTGATGAACAGAATCCTTTTGAGACCCATTTTGAATAAGACATCTTATGAACTGATTTTTGATAAAAAACCTACGGTTGGATATTTCAAAGTCTTTGGTTGTAAATGTTTTATTTTAAATTTAAAGGAACATCTTGGTAAGTTTGAGAAAAAAATCTGATGAAGGAATATTTTTGGGTTATTGTGAGAACAAAAGAGGATATAGAGTCTTTAATAGAAGGACTCTTGTGATAGAAGAAGCCATTCACATAACATTTGATGAAACTAATGATGATAATTCCAAAAGGTCGTGTGAAGATGATGATGTAGGTGTTCGTGAAGGAATGGAAAAGCTGAAAATTGGTGATGAAGGAATTTCTAAACCAGCAGCAATGGAAATGATGGATGAAGCTCATAATGATCAAGAAAAGGGTGATGAAGATGAGAATGATGATTCAGTCAAAGACCTTCCCAATGCTTGGAAATTCAGCCAAAATCATCCAAGAGAGCTTATAATTGGTGATCCATCCGAAAAGGTAAAGACTCGTTCTTCATCTAGAAAATTGATAGACAATTTTGCTTTAGTTTCTCTTTTTGAACCCAAAAATATCAATGATGCTTTAAAGGATGATAACTGGATTTTGGCTATGCAAGAGGAACTTAATCAATTTGAGAGAAATAAGGTTTGGACACTTGTTGATAGACCTCAAAATCAACCTATCATTGGCACAAAGTGGATATTCAGAAATAAATTAGATGATAAAGGTGTTGTTGTAAGAAATAAAGCCAGATTAGTTGCTAAAGGATATGCACAAGAAGAAGGAATTGATTTTGATGAAACATTTGCTCCCGTAGCGAGATTAGAATCTATTAGAATGCTTCTTGCTTTTGCTTGTTTCAAAGGTTTCAAATTGTTTCAAATGGATGTTAAAAGTGCCTTTTTAAATGGTTTTATTGATCAAGAAGTATATGTGGATCAACCCCCCGATTTTGAAAATACAAAATTTTCAAGTCATGTGTTTAAACTATCTAAAGCATTATATGGTTTAAAACAGGCTCCAAGAGCTTGGTATGAAAGGTTAAGTGGTTTCTTGATTGAAAATGGTTTCAAAAGAGGTATTGTGGACACCACACTTTTTACTAAGCAAGTGTTAAATGACCTTCTTATTGTGCAAATATATGTTGATGATATTATTTTTGGTGCTACTAATGATTATCTATGCAAGGATTTTTCCACCACTATGCAAAGTGAATTTGAAATGAGTATGATGGGAGAATTAAATTTCTTCCTTGGACTTCAAATACATCAAGCCCTTGAGGGAATTTTTATAAATCAAGCAAAATATACCAAGGAATTGCTGAAAAAGTTTGGCATGGAGGACTCAAAGCAAGTTGGAACTCCTATGTGCACTTCTACAAAACTTGACAAAGATGAAGAAGGTAATCATGTGGATGAAAAGCACTATAGAGGTATGATCGGAAGCTTACTCTATTTAACTGCAAGCAGACCTGATATTATGTTTGCTGTTTGCTTGTGTGCTAGATTTCAATCTTGTCCAAAAGAATCACATTTAAATGCTGTTAAAAGAATTTTTAGGTATTTGAAAGGTACATTAGACTATGGTCTTTGGTATGCTAGATCTTGTGAATTTGCTTTATATGGATATTCGGATGTGGATTTTGGTGGTTGTCGTGTGGACAGAAAAAGTACTAGTGGAACTTGTCACTTTCTTGGTAATTGCTTAGTTTCTTGGTTTAGCAAAAAGCAAAATGCAATATCTCTGTCTACAACCGAAGCGGAATATATTGCCGCTAGTGCATGTTGTGCTCAACTTTTATGGATGAAGCATACCTTGAATGATTTTGGATTGTTATATGACTGCATGCCTATATTCTGTGATAATACTAGTGCAATTAATTTGACCAAAAATCCAATTCAACATTCTAGGACAAAGCATATAGATATAAAGCACCACTTTATTCGAGATCTTGTTCAAAAAGGTGAAATTTGTGTAAATTATGTTTGTTCTAAAGATCAATTTGCTGATATTTTTACCAAAGCTTTGCCATTAGATCAGTTCATTCATCTAAGATCAAAATTAGGAATAATCGAAAAATCATCTTAAAATTTCTCAAAGTCTTCGGACGTCCGAAAGAAGATGAACGGACGTCCGATAATGTTCTTCAGCTATTTTTTTCCAGAAAACACCTGTTCGGACGAAGCTGTCGGACACACGACTTCGTTCGGCCGTCCGACAGTGCAACGGCTCACTTTTTAAAATAACTTTCTCCCTCATTTGCTTCAAATTTTTTTTTCTATTTCCTCTCGGACGAAAACTCTCTCATTTATCACTCTCAAATTCATACCATTCTGAAGCTCTCATTCCCAAATTGACTCAAACAAAACTTTTCCTGGTTGATTGCGATTCATTTCTCCTGATCATTTCACCGAATCGCATAACAATTCGTAAATTCCCAAATTTTCCTCAAAACCCTACTTTCTCATAACCGCTCTGTCAAATCTTGTTCAAGGCCTTTTTGTTCCAAAATTTCTGTGCGATTCACTTCCCTACTACTGTGTGCATCATTTGCATCCTTCATTCCACACATTTCGCACAATGATGAATCTAAGAGGAGGAAAGGTTACTGCCGGACGCAAGCATCCACTCAGGGATGAGGATGAGGATCTTCCTACGGTCAAACGTTCATCCAAACGCTTCAAGAGAGGAGCCGTAATGTGAGAACCCGTATTTTCCCTTAATGTTTTTCCTAGGGTTTTTCCCCTTTAATGGCATGTTTTTTGCATTTTCTGGCTTAGGAAAATTTTCTTGGTGGATTTTATGAGTAATTATAGTTTTTAGATGATTTTTCTAGCATTGGGTAGTTTTTGAAAAATTACGGATAGATTATGGACGTGGGCCCCACTAGTGCGAAAAGTTCGGGAAAATTCGGCCAATAAGGTTAAGTGTCGGATACTGTGTAAAATTTATCGGGTGTTAAGAGATAAGTAGAGTGTGTGAAATGATTGATGTGAGAGAGAAAAGAAAGGATAGGAATGCATTAATGAAGTGCCACGTGTCACTTGGTGATTGGTTTTGACTTAAGAATACTATTCACCTTTTTTGACTTTTGACCAAAATTGGTTAAATATCTAAAAATTTCACAAAAAATCACCATTTTCTTTCACCTTGTGGCCGGCCCTCTCTCTTGCCAAGAAGGAAGAAAACTTCTTCAATCTTCAAACTTTCCACTAGCTCAAATCATCTAAATCAATCACACCAACTAGTTTCCACTCCATACAATCTTTCCGTTTAGTGTTAGTGGTGAGTTTGGTGAAGTTTTTGGAAGAGCTAAGGTGGTCTACAACTCCTCTTCTCTTGTTTACTAGGTAAGTGATGATTGAACATCCTCTTATATCTAATGATGCTTATTTTGTGCCTAATGGTGGCTTGAGTGATGGAATGTGTGATTTATTTCTTGATTTGAGTTGATTTGGTGAAGTTTTTATATTTTTGAGGAATTTTCTGGTTTAATATGAATGTGATGTTGTGGCTATCTTTGATGATTGGCAATAGTCTATAAAGACTCTAGTAGGTGTGAATTAGTGATAAATGCAACCAATTTTGGGTTTGGATTGAAATGAGAAAAGTTAGGGTTGATAACCCCTAAATCTGTCCGGTTTTGGATCATAGGGTTAGAGGCCGAATTGGACTTTGCTCAAAACAGGAAAGTTGTAGGTATTGATGAGTTTGAAGTGCCTGCAAAATTTCAGGGCATTTCGAGTAGTGTAGAGTGAGATATGTCATTTTTACTGTTGCTGTTCTGGGTGATCAGAATGTGCAAACTGCGATTGTAATCGTCTGTTTTGACTGGAATTGCTTTGGATTTGGATGTTGGTGTCTTCTGATGAAATGTAGCTTGATGTCTTAGCTATCATATTCCTTTGGAATCAATGCATTTGGACCTGTATAGACTGATTTGGACTAATTACAGCATAATGTGATTTGTAAACCTGCAATTACGGTTCTGGTTTGGTATTCTGCATTTTTGACCTAGTTGTGCTAGGATTTGTACTGAGTGGCCTTCTACATTGTTGTAGCCCTGTCTTTTAACTTCGAGATGGTGGGTCTTACACCCTCATCCGATAAGCGTAGAGCATTTTGTGCCATTACCGCAAAAGGAGGACGAAAACTGTTTTTTTTTTGTTAAGGTCACGTGAGTGCATTGCTGGAATTTCTGGTTATCTATGCTACTTGTTGATGCATATGAAACCCTTTTGGGGTTGCGATTGGCATGGCTTTATGACTCGTTATCGAGTCTTATGGTATTTGTTTACGTGTTCTAGGGCGTGACGTTAGTGCACGACGTACTTTGGACGACGGTGCATGAAACCTCACCTACGTGAGTGGTGAGTATACTACTCACTTGAATGTTACAATGTGGCTTTGCTATATGTGATTTTGATGCCTTGAAGGCTTATTTGGCTATTGGAATTGATTGAGGTGAGGGTGTACCTGACCGCCCTCACCCCTTGTGATACCGTTAATGACTGATTACCGTTTTACTGAAATACTGCACTTGCTATATGAGATATTGAATTCCATTCATGGAAAACTGATTTGGTGTCATTTGGACGAATATCCAACGGCCTTACTGTATTACTGAGCTCAACCCCGTAGGTAGTCAATTGAATCGAGCCGGCGAGGGCTTGGTCGTGAAAATTGACATGCCACGGGGACTGTACTGGGGAATCTTGTAGTGATGAGACTCTTGGTTCCGGTATACTCGAGTATTACCAAAAGCTACTGATTGGAGTGCGGGCCCGGTTGGGGTATGTTTGGTGGAAGGGATGGGAGTGAAGTGGGTTCTACGGTTGGTACTCATAAACGTTGACGGAGAGTCAATGAGATTGGATCAAGAATGTAAGCGTGGAAATGGGCTCTTGAGAGCCGTCCGTATCCTTTTACCGATTTGTTTTGCTTCCTATTTGGATACTTGAAATGAACGGTTATGATTAAGTGATCTTTGTTGCTTATGTGATAGTTGCTCACTGGGCTTTAGCTCACTTTGTTCCATTTGTTTTCCTTACAGGAAAATGATCATTTTTGGAAGATCATACTTGTTGGTTGCCAAATTGAGCCATGTATATGTCTATGTTGAATAGCTCTTTGCATGAAACCCTAATGTGTATTGGGTTCATCTTTTGATTGGCAAACCGAACATGTGTATCCATGATGAATAGCTTTTGGCATGCCAAATTGGTTGTAAATGTTGAATTGCAATGTATTAATGGTTGGTTGACATTTGGTTGGATTTCTGATTAACTTGTATTTCAAACGGCAAAAGAAAATTTGGCTACTCCCGGCCTAGTATCCGGATTCGGACATGGCCGGTACTGTTCATCATCGGCTTCGATTTTCATTTTTTTTTATTTTGTGATTTTGACTTGTTTACGCGCGTGAGTATGTTCCGGAACGTATTAGATCGACGTGAACTGATCCGTAGTCCTGGCGAGAGCTGGGCAGGCAGCCCGCTAACCCCTTTGGTTCGCCTTAGGGGAAAGTGGGGCTGTTACACGTAAAGGGTCAAATGTCACGGCCTACTCCACAACCCACCTCTCAGCCTGAATCTGGACAGGGAACCTCTTCTCAACCGCCTCCAAAATCAGCCACACTCCCTACATTCTTTGATGATGCTGCAAAAGACAAACACTCCTGGATATCCCAGAAAGGTGTCATCCCTCAACGAACTGTAAACTCTTCTGAATTTCGCCACATAGGTTTAGAATCCATTCTGAGTCTATTTGCTTTCCAGAAATGGTCACATCTCATTTCTATGCCCAATGTCTATTATCCTGAAATGCTGCATCAATTTTTTGCCAATCTTAGGAAAGACACTGACCAAACTGAGATCATGTCCAGGGTTAATGGGGTAGACTTAGTCTTTGATTCTGAAACTGTAAATTCCATTTTAAATACTACCATTGAACGTGGATGCAAGGATAAAATTGCAAATTTCTTTTCCTATGAAGTGCACCCTACTGCTGATAATCATTTTGATGGGGCTAAAATGTTGACTTATTTTAAAAGAAGTTTTTCCTCCCCTGCTGATGCTAAACTGAATGATCTTGCTCCTGTGAATCTAATTGCCTTTTCAATCATTTCAAACCTGCTTGTACCCACTGATGGCCATAGAACTGATGCAAACAAAATGGAGTTGTATCTCTTTTACTGTTTTCGAGAAAAAATTCGTATTGATTTTGGTTTTGTCATGTGCAAGTTTTTACTTCGCTATGCCACTGATTCTCACAGAAAATTATCTTATGGAAAGTTTCTTCAAAAGATTTTTGAGTTTTACAAAGTTCCAATTCTAGGTGTTTGTCCCAAAGAAGCATCTTCTTATGCCTTTACCAAAGGATATTTTGAAAGGAAAAATCTTGTTTTTAAAGATAATCTGTGGGCTTATAAGGGGGCATCATCTAGTGAACAGAGTTCTAAGACTGCACATGATCCTTCATCTGTTTCACTCACTCCCATTCATCCCAGGAAGTCTGCCACTAAAGCATCTTCCTCCTCCAATGATGAAGTGATTGAGCTCCTTCGTGAACTCAAACAGCATGTTCTTCTTCTAGAACATGGTCTAATGCTCACCATGTCCTCTGAGCAACAAACAGCCTTCCTAGACAAAAAGAACCTTCTTTTTCCCCCACCTGTGGTTGAGGAAGTTTCCCAGGACAAAGAGCCACACCACACTGATCCAAGTTCATCAATTCCAGACCCTGGTTCATCAACTCCTGTGACTCGTCATGGCCCTTCCACATCAGATAAAGGCAAGGCACTAGTTGAAGAGGCTGCTCAAGATGATGAAGAAACTGAAGAGGAGGACCTCTCCCAATATCAGCTCTCTCGAAGAACACCTGGATCCACATAGTTCACCATTTAGGACATTTGCATTTTGTTTGTCTATTTCATGTGTTTGTGGTGCTCAACAATGGATACGTAGATGAATTCAACATTTGGTTATGATTATGTTTATGTTTCTTTTGGTACTGTTTGATAGATGTTTAAGTATTTTGAATGATGATTGTGTGGATGTAATGAATTTTTTGGTTTGCATTGATAAATGTGTTTGTGGATGAGATGGATGTGATTGATTGCCCTTTTATGATGACAAAAAGGGGGAGAAGACTGGATTGATTGATGATTGATGATGTTGGATTGATTGATTGATTGATGATTTGATTAAATTTGGATTGGCTGATGGATTGAATTGGTAAAATGTTGGATGTTGGCTGCTTAATTGTCATATTTTGGATAATTGTTTAATTCGGTTGGGCAGCCAAGTGAGGGGGAGTTTTTCAAAATTTTTTATGATTCACTAAGTAAGGGGGAGTTATTGTCTATTGAGAAAGGGGGAGTTTTTATTGCAATCATCAAATCTCATTTCAAACCTTTGTTTTGTCATCATCAAAAAGGGGGAGAATGTTATTCTTGGTTTTGATGATCACAAAGGACTCTGAAATGTTTATCTAACTCTCTTCAAATATAAGTGTTTTTTGCCTATCAAAGAATCAGGTACGAATATGTCAAGAAATGAAAATCAACCAAAAGAAGAAGCAAAAACAGGGCACTCATGTCGGACGTCCGAAGGAATCGGTCAGACGTCCGAAAGGATGAAGAACATCAAGAAGGAAATTCTGTCGGACGATCGTGAGGAAGCATCGGACGTCCGGATGGATCGGACGTACTCTTCGGACGCACAGTGATCGTGTCGGACGTCCTAAAAATTCCACAAAGTGTTGATGACTCTCTGCCAAGACTCTGTCGGACGCTCGTAAGGAATCATCGGACGTCCTGAAGGATCGGACGCATGCTTCGGATGTACATCAATCTCATTGGACGTCCTAAAAATTCCACGAAAATTTGATAACTCTCTGGACAACGTTCGGACACAGAAGCTCGGACGATAAAAGCCCATCGGACGTCCGAACAACAACTTGACTGATTTTCGGACGATAGGATCGGACGATGACTAAGCCGTCAGACGTCCGACAGCCCCAACGGCTAGCTGACTCTTCATCTGCCTTCTATCCGTTGGAAGTATTAATGAAGCCCATTTTTGGTTCCCTTTAAATACAAACGATTCTGATTCAGATGGGAACTTTTGCACACTTTGTTTACAAGATCTCAAGAGATATTTTAGCTAGAAAATAGTCTCCAAAGCTAGATTTGTTCTCCAAGTGGTGTGAATTTCTTGTGAGCATTTCTCTTGTGGTTGAAAGTTTCATTAGTGTAGCTTTGTTGAGGGTTATCTGAGTGATTGTAAAACTTCTTAGCTTGACTAAGTGAGGCTTAGGGCAAGGAGGAAGTGCTCCCTCCATTGTACATCTAGTTGATCATATTTCATCAAAGAGAAGTTGCTCAACCTAGTGATTGGTCTTCAAGTTTGAGGAAAGCTTGGTAGACAATCGGTTTGATATTCTATCTTATTCCTTTTTGTTTAATAAAATTCTCATTGCTTATCTATACTTGTTTTTCGAATCAATATTGCTCTCTTCTTCTAATCTACTTGATTGATCATTACTAGAAAAGAAGGTAAATTTTTTATTAAGCAAAAATTGCATAAATTTGATTAAGATTTTAATCAACCTAATTCACCCCCCCTCTTAGGTTGTCTTTGGGCCTTACAGAGGTTAAAGGGTACGTTATACCCAAAAGAGGAATTAGACAAGATGACCCTCTCTCCCCTTATCTATTTCTACTTTGTTTAGAGGGTTTATCCAACCTACTCAGGAAGGCTAAGGAAAATAGGATGCTGTCCGGGATGAAGATAAGCAGACATGGACCTAGTATAATCCACCTGTTCTTCGCAGATGATTCCCTAATTTTTTGCAAAACAAATAAGGATCAGGCAAAAGAGTTAATGAGGGTGTTGCATGTGTATGCCTTGGGGTCTGGGGATCAGTCGTCTATACTTTTTAGTAAGAATGTGAGGCCAGGTTTGATGAATGAGATAACCCATATCATGGGGAACATGCAAACAGTCAGTCAGGGCAAGTACCTCGGGTTACCAATGGTAGTTTCAAGAACAAAACAACAGATTTTTGGTTTTGTTAAGACAACCATACAACAGAGAATGCTCAAGTGGAAAAATAGGTCCTTAAGCTCGGCAGGCAAGGAAATAATGCTGAAATCTGTGGCCCTAGCTATGCCCACGTATACTATGTCCTACTTCAAGATTCCATCCAGATTGTGTAAGGAAATCAGTTCACTAATGTCAAACTATTGGTGGGGAGAGACCAATGGCAAGAATAAAATACACTGGTGCTCTTGGAGAAAGCTCATTCCGAACAAGAACATGGGAGGGTTAGGCTTCAAAGATTTGGAGGCCTTTAATACAGCACTACTGGGCAAACAGGTATGGAGGTTAATAACACAATCCAACCTGCTAGTCAGTCAAGTTATGAAAGCCAAGTACTACTCCAGGTCCTCCATATTCAAGTGCAAAGTCCCCAACAATGCATCCTAGATATGGAGGAGCCTGATGGGAGCTAGATAGTTGGTGGAACAAGGAACCAGAAGACAGATTGGCAATGGAAGGAGTACACATATCTGGTAAGATAGCTAGATTCCGGACACGTCAAATGGAAGAGTAACTACCACGAGATCTATGGATGGTGGACTGTAGAGAGTAGACGAGCTAATATGCCAAAGGAGCTAGAATCGAAATTTGATTTTCCAAACCTTCAATACCAAAGATGTGGACAGAATCCTGAGGATTCCAATAAGCTTAGCTGGTACGGAAGATTTTCATTTTTGGATACACGGGATAGATGGAAATTACTCTGTCCATTCAGGGTATAAAGTTCTGATGCTTCACAAGGCTAATAAGCAGGAAAGAATCCAGAACGAGAGCTCTACAAGTTGGGACAATCACACCAGCAAGGTATGGAAGGAATTGTGGAGATTAAAGGTCAAGCATAAACAGAAAATATTTCTATGGAAGTGTCTCAACAATGCTCTTCCAGTGAGAGACATTATCCATGGTAGAATCAAAGTGGGGGACCCTATTTGCAACGGATGCGGAGAGGAAAGGGAGACAATTGAACACACATTTCTGAACTACGTGCAAGCAAAACTGACTTGGAAATTAGCCCCAATCCAATGGGAAGGAATGATGGAGCAACATGGCTGTTTCAGAAGATGGTGGATATCAATTACGGAAGCTAAACACAGACCACATGATTGGCAACATATCTCTTTAACTGTCCATATTCTCTGGCAAATATGGAAAGAGAGGAATGAGGTGGAATTCAATGGCAAGAAGTACCGACCATGGAGGACTATACAGAAGGCAATGAAGGAATGGTTAGAATTTGGGGAAATAGATAAAGTGGAAACTAGGATGAGCACAAACGAAACAGAAGCTCTACAACTACACCATCAATAGTTATGTTCAGAATTTAGTTCACTGATTTTCAGCATTGGGATCACAAGGGACAAGAACCAGCTTTGGCTAGGCATTGGAATCTGTCTAACAGAAGCAGATCAAGGATCAAAGAGGGGATGGGCATTACGAGAGACCAGTTCTGGATCGGTACTGCTGGATGAAGCAATAGCACTCAAACTGGCAATGTGTAAAGCTACCAATATGCAACACAGAGCAGTACAATTCTAGGTGCAGAATCAGAAACTCCTCAACCATATTCGAACCAAACAAGTAAGGGATATCAGATTAGCAACTGTTGTGGATGATATTGTTCAATTAAGACTTTTGTTTCATATGTGCTCCTTTTGTCTAGTTCAAAATGATAAGAATCAACTAAGCTCCAAGCTTAGCACCTATGCATTAGGCATCATCTTTGATGAGGAACTTTTGTTTCCTTAGTGGTATATTTACCGCTTGTAAAGCTATATCGAGCCTTTGCTCGCACTTGTACATCTTTTGACAAGAAATACAAGCATTTATCGTTTCAAAAAAAAAAAAGTTTGGATTAAATCTGAATTAGGCTCACAACTCGAATATTTTGGAAGTAAAGTTTGAGTTTCATATTTATCAACTTGAAACTCATAATTCAAAATTTGAAAATATTACTCACTATGTAGTTGAATTTGGACTTGTTAAAATCCAACTTAGATGGTCCGATTGATAGGCCTAAATCCATACTATCGCCCCAAGTGACAATAAGCTTAACCCATCAACGAAGTTGCCTTGTGTGGTTGATTAATTGGTGTTTGCTATGTTTTACTTTACATATTTAAATATGGTCTAATTGCTGAAGTTTTGGGTATGAAATGGTATAACCATTTGTAGTTATTAAGAATAACATGTTCTACTATAAATAAAATATATTGTTTTGTTTCGTTACCTGACGCACACGATTAGGCATTTAGTTAATAATTCAGCCATCGAGCTCACCCCATTGTTAGTATTATAATTTTAAGTTGGGTAAAGTACAAAAAGCTATCTGTAGTTAAGCTAACATAAGGTAAAGCTCCTTATAATTTCAAATCATATATTTTGGCCTTTTATGGTTTGAACTAATTTGAACAGCAATGGAAATCGTCAAAACTAACAGAGGCGGACGAAATGACACAATTACTCAAATATATATATATATATATATATATATATATATATATATATATATATATATATATATATATAAGCAATAAAAGACCTTCTAACAATGATCCTATTAAGCAAATTTATAGAAAACCCCCTATTGTCAAGCCAACTCACAGAAAAGCCACCTATGATTACTAGGTATAAGAATGAATTTTTAGTTAATTTTGAGTGAAAATGAGTTTTTGATTTTTAGAAAATAAATAAAGAAAAAGGGCCTAAAATGGAACTTACAAAGCGTGACGGTTTTGGTCCAAAATAATAGTCTAAAAAGTGTTTTAGGAAAAATAGGAGTCGCCACTTGGTATTGAGTTAAGGTATACCAAGTCACCTAAAAATGTATTTTTAATAATAAAAAATAAATGAAACCCTTTTTAGACGACTCCAGATCTTCGAAAAACAAGAGAAAAGAGTTCGAGAGTCACGGTTGAAAAAAGAGAAGACAAAGATTTGATCTAAGGCACCATTTCAACCTAACTAAGGCTAGTTGCATGATTTAGTCGAAAATTTTCTTAATCTAACCTATAAAACTTATCATATTCGGATGTTTCTACATCCTGCTGTGTTTGGATAGGAGATTATTTGCCAAAATTTATTTGCTTACATCATCATTACAATTTCCAACACACCTTTTTATCTTCCCAATTACCTTTTTATCTCACATACATCACATCACAAAAAGTGCTACAGTAAAAGTATCTCAAATAATTTACAATCCAAACACCTAATGGATATCGAGAGGGTCGAATATCTCTTCAAAGTTTAATTGGTGCGAATCATATTAATTATGATGCCCAAAATGATCCTTAAAAGAGGTCACAAATATGCAAAGATGAAACTCGAAGAAAATTAGAATTATAATAAATATACGTGACCTAAAGGAAAGGAATGCAGCATAACGGGTACGAGGGACTAAGATTCGTGACTTCAATTTTCCTTTTTATAGAGGAGATACGAGCGTGTTAAGACTAAGAAGCCATACTCGTCCATTTCCCATATTTGAAGGATGACTCTTCTAATGTAGTCAAGCAAATGAGCTAGCCTATTTCTAATTTTCTAAATGGAATGCAAGTCTAAATGTCATGTTTTGCACACATAGGGGTAAGAGGGGATAATATATAGAGGAAATATCATGCAAGATGTGCAAAGATCCTAAAAATGAAAAACGTGCATGAAATGTGATGAATATCACGCAAAGAATGTGAATCTAGCGCAAAAACGGCCTAAAGGGTCTAACATTGGACTAACCCACTTCTACAAGTCATCACTAGCGTTGGACTAGTGAGAAATCGAAAGGAAAAGCCACAACTAGCGTTGGACTAGTGTGGTGACATCATGCATTTATTATAACTAAATAAATCATATAAAGCATAATTAAAACAAGTAAACACATAAAACACATAGATCACATAACACATAAGTATAATTTCTAGATGCAAAACCCTAATGAAAGCGAGTAAACACATAAGTGCATAAGCATGCAAGCACCCAAGCAAATAAATACAAATAAGAGCCTAACTATTACATTCGGGGCCCTAACTATTACATTTATCTAACTAGATACATTTTTAGCAAAAATTAAAACCTATGTATTACATAGGCTAGCTAAATGCATGTCTTGAGCACCTATCTATTACAACTTGGCATTTTAATGCCTCTCAAATAATCATCAAAATTAAATAAAACAAATGAAACATAACATGAACAAGAATGACTAATTAAAGAAAAAGCACTGAAAACATACAATTACACATAAAAACACATTGGAGCGTATAAAGGAGTTTAAAATAATAAAAGAGGTTACCTCTCTTGAAGTGGTGATTAGATAGGGTGAAATTTGCCCTACTTATGCTCCAAAATGAACAAAATGATCAAGACGCCAATTTAATTATAAAGAAATAGAAATAATCATGAAATCTACCAATTAAAGCACTTAAATGAAGCATAATTAACAATTAAAGAAGAAAAGTAACTTATATTTAAGAAATCAAAACTGTTTGGGACCTAATTGCAAAAATTAAGAAAGATTTGGGGTCAATTTGTAATTATTAAAATATTTAGGGTCAAATTGAAAGAAAAATAAAGTTCAGGAACCTATTTACAATTAAATGAGGGACCTAATTGAAAGAAATTAAACATTTTAGGGCCGAAATACAAAATACTCAAAATTGTAGGGACTAATCTGCAAATTCATCTCTGGTCTTCCTAACCTAACAGGCCACTTGGGCCATTTTTTTTTTCTTTGGGCCAAAAACCATCAAGCCCGAAGAAAAGCCTCAAGAATAAGGGTGGGCTGACCCATCATTTTTGCTAAGCAAAGTCCATCAAAAGGCCAGGCTTTGACCTCCAAGTCCACACAAAAACCCCATCAAAACAAAAGCACAACCCTCTTTTAAAACCCAAACAAATCAATCTTAATCCAATTTTACTAAAACCCATCAAGGCAACAAATCAATTAAAAATTATTAAACCCTAATTATGCCTTAAAACCCAGAAATAGTTCACCCCAAAAACCTACTTAAAACATGAAAAAGATTATTAAAACTTAAAAGAGCGAAATAAGCTAGATTTTTCCAAGTTTTGGGCCATGGTGAAATTAAACAAAAGTTGGGGGTCAAAAATGTAAATTTTAAAAACTTGCATGCAGCTTCTTTTTTTTTTCTCACAAATGATCAAGAACACACGCACACAGTTAGATTAAACACTCGGAGAGTCATCAAAGAACGGGCCAAACGGACAATCTGAGGTGGGACCCACAAAGCAATCAGATTTCACAAAGCAACCACAAATCTAAGATAGGACCCACAAACTTGCATGCAGCTTCTTCGAAGAGCCTTCCTACAACTTCCTGGGTTTCACTAGCTACTCTTATTCAAGCACAAGAAAATCAGCCGCGAACTTAAACGAAGCCCATGGATTCATCAACTAACATAGGAACTTCAACCCTACAAGAAAACAATGTAACAACGTGAAATTAATGGTTCAAGACCCCCCCTCTTCCTTTCCTTCTCGGGTTCGCAAGCAGAAAGAGAAACAGACAACTTTCATTTGTAGATTCCAAACAAAGCCCCGAAAACATGACTCAGATCATGAGCTGCAAAACTTGCAGAGATAAAAAAATCACTGATGGCCTTTACGTTAACTTGACAGCTTTGTCATCTTTTAATAAGATGCATCAGACCCAACAATACGCATAAGGCTAGTGCAAAAACTCATGAAGCAATAATCTGACAAGGTTCCTGTTTAATGAGTTTAATTCTTTTTGCATGTGGATTGCAGCAAGCAAGGGAAAGATTAAGAGTTACCTTTGATGTTTGAAGATACCCAAATAAACGTAGGAAATCTGAGGAGAGTGTGATTCAAAGCTGAAATCTGGAAGCCAGGACCTTTGTTGCAGAAATTTCAGCAGTGACAAGGTCAAGAGTTTGTACTACAATTCGAAAGGACTGGGGATGTTTTTTCATAATGTTTTCAAAACAAAATTTGTTCTGTCACATCTGGTGATAGTGCAGAAAAAAACAAATCACTCAAAAAGGTTCAAAAACAAGTCGAAAATTGATTAGGAAAGAGGCTAGTCAGCCAGCCTGGTCAGAGATTTTTCAGCAAAATTTTTCTTTTTCTTCCCTCTTTTCTCTCTCGTTTTCTCTGTTTCTTTCTTTCTTTCTGCCGCCACCCCTTTTCAATACCTTCCTCATTCTCCTCCCTTAGCCCCCTATTTGTATCAAATGGAGCCATCAAAACCCTGCTTTGAAGGGTGAAAATGAACCCTCATTTTGCTGCCTTTTTATAGCCATTTGATGGCTCTTGTTCCAGGACATTCCGGATAAATTTCACAAGGTGAGGTGGCATCTTGTACCAGCAAAACTTGGAAAAAAAAGAAAGGAAAAATCGAACCAGAATTTGCTCCCAAAGATGCTAGCTGCATCTTGTACTGTTTACGGGTACAAGACGAAGAAGAAGAGTTGTGCGCACTTGGCATACACGCACGCGTGGGTTGCAGATCTTTTTTTTTTTTTAACAAAAAACTGATTTTGATGATTTTTCTTTACTTTTCTTTTCTTGCTTTCTAATTTTCTTTTCTACCTGATTTTCTAAAAGCAAACGAAAGTGATTTTTGATTTTTGATTGATTGATTTTTTCTAATTGATTTTTTTCTTTTCTTTTCCCAATTTATCTAAAAAGAGTGATTTTTTATCAAGAAATAGAAAATGAAACAAAATAAATAAAATTTAACTAAAACGAACAAAAATAGGAACAAAATGAAGAAAATAAAATGATAAAATTTTGGTGTCTACAATTACATGTTACTTTTATTTGTTTATTTTGTGCATAGGAATAAGATAAGTTGTATTTGGAAGTTCTTATTTATTTATCTTGTGTATAGAAATAAGGTGAATTTTATTTAAAAATTTTTATGTATTTATTTTATGTATAGAAATAAGGTGGGTTGCATTTGGGAGATTTTGGATTTTTTTTTTGAAAATTTTATGAGTTCTAAAGGTTTTAATAGGTATATCAGCTAAAAATTTGATTTAAAAAATTATTTTCCACGTCAAGCAACCTCAAACTTGTTAATTTAGATGATTTTTGTTAATTTTTCACATTAGTTCAAACCATGAGATATTGGATTGTATGATTTGAAACCATAATGGACTTTTCTATAGATTTGTTTAATCATAAGGGGCTTTTCTGTATTATAACTCTAAGGTATAATAGAGATCAATTGAAAATTTATTTGTTTCCAATACAAACACTCGCAAAAGAAGCACATGTATTTCAAACTTGTCAATTCAGACAATTTTTGTCACTTTTTAAATTAGTTCAAACCACGAGGTACCGGAATATATGTTTAGAAACTATAGGGAGTTTTTCTGTAAGTTCTCTTAATCTCAAGGGACTTTTCGATATTTTACCCTTTTAAGTTTTAAATCTTTGAGAATTGGATGAATCTGCGCCATTAGGTTGTGGACTTGCTTAAGTGATTTATTTTGAAATTTTACCTATGTTAAGTAAAAAAGAAAAATCATTTGGAGCTATCGTTTAGTTTTTTTTTTTTTTTTTTTTTTGTAATTTAGATATCTCTTGCAAAAGTTTAAAGTATACAGGATCATCTTAGTTTGGAACTTTTCCGACACCCAATTACTCATTGCCATCTAAACTTCCTTTAAGTGTTCCATTCTTACACTACAACACCATCAACTGCACAAAAGTGAAAAAAAAAAGAACTAATGAGATAGGGAGCACTTCTTAAAGCGCCTAATTTTTTTTCCGGCAATCAGAACAGCACAATTTCCTAGCTTTTCCTTACCCAAAAAAAGAAAGAGTGAATGAAGGAAAGAAAAAACCTAGACAAAGAACAACAAACAATTTGTTGATCTACCACTCTCTCTGACACACTTACTAAGGCAATGACTTGTATAATTTTGGGTTGATAATTTTGTATATTTTTAATCTCAATTTACATACTCTGAATTTCATCTATGCATTTGGGCTTTGTAGTCAAGATTTCTTGGTTATTTGTGATTAATTCACTGATATAATTACTCGTTTGAAAAAGTTCATATTTTAAATGTGAATTGTGTAAATGCACCAACTATCCTTTTCCATTTTTCCTTAATCATTGGTAGTTGGGATAGCATCACATTTATACAATCATAAGAATGGTGTTTTTTTGCTTAAAGAAAAAGGAAAAAGTTGCCTAAATTACATTTAAAAACAATAGTAAAGGATAAGTCCAATAAAGGAGTATTTTCTTTTGAACAAATAAAGAAAATGAAAAAAATTAAATGGCAAAAATTGTGTAAATTACTTTAAACAAAAAAGAAGAAGAAGGAATAGCAAATGTGAAGATTGTGTGAGTGTAGGCAGATTGTTATTACAATGGAATACTTAAGGAAGTTTAGGTGATAATTAGTTACTGGGTGCCTAAAAAACTCTAAATCAGGATCATCCTGATGTACTTTAAACTCCTTTAGTAATTTGGTTATTAGAAAGTAAATTTGCTCAAGGAGTAATTATAAAGCCTTTTCTATTTTTTTTTTATAAGTGGGGGGTCTTAGGACATAAATTTGCTCAAGGAGTAATTATAAAGTCTTTTTTTTTTTTTTTTTTAGGTGAGTGGGAGGTTTTGAATTTGAAACCTTTCACTTACACTTTCACCTCTTATAAAGTTTTTTCTATTTAGGTAATTGGATTTAGAATTCAGCCCTGAATTTTGAAACTTTCAAGGTCGGGGCATGACTATTTAACAGTTCAAGATGAGTTAGTATCATTGAAAGATTATAATCATTAATCAAATGACAAGATCTAATCAATTTAATTTTAATTCTTTTGTATAACAAATATTAGCAGTTATAAACTATGTTCTGAATAGTTTTAATTTTAAAGGATATGTTTAAACTTACAGTTTTAATTTTCAGAATTGTAGCATGTCCTATTGCACAAGTTCATGGTAGAGTTCAAGGTCGCTCTGCCTCTTATTCCTAGTTTTCCAGCCGCAATTATTTAATGTATTGCTCTACTTCGAAGTGCCTTTAAGTCTAGTAATGACGAAAACCAAAAGTCTTCCGTCTCTTATTAATTTGATTGCCAAACTCTAACCTATATTATCCTTGGATTTGGTAAATATGGTCCAAGCTAAAAAGGTAATCAATTAATTAACCAAAGCATTGTTACACTGTTTTTCTCTATAAAACCCTTTTCCCTGATAGAAAAAGCTACAGAGGCACGAAAAATTGCTCAAAAATTGTTTTTCATAGTTGCGGCTGGGTACCTGTATTCTGTACATTGGTTTAGGATCAATAAGATGAGCTCTAACCCTAGAGTTGCTTCCTCCAGTAAAAGGTTAGTATTTTAGCTTAATTTGACTGTATAGAAATGTTAAAGAACATTTACATTGATAAATAAAGGTTTGAGAATGACAAAATGAAACTAATTTCTACAACAATGACTCTTGCGGGTATAAAAGGATTTCTAAAATCTTTTTTGAAATTAAATAGGTTTGACAAGAACTTTTCATTGTAATACGGAGGACATCAAATGAACTAGGCAAGAAAATGATTTCATTTTAAAAAGCGTAAAGATAGATAATTGTTGTGTCAATTTTATCTGTTTATGTTTCAGTATTTTCTCATCTATGTTGGCTAGTTTTGGTTATGAAGCTAAAAAAAATCACCTGAAGCTGTTCATAATTTCATATTACCTCTGCATCTAAATTCCATTTTGGCACTTCTTTCAGGCTAGATGGTAAGGTGGCAATTATCACCGGAGGTGCCAGCGGTATAGGAGCAGCTGCGGCTCGGCTCTTTCATAGCAATGGTGCTAAAGTTGTAGTAGCCGATATCCAAGACAATCTAGGCCAAGCAATTGCCAATGAGCTTGGCAAAAATGCATGCTACATTCACTGTGATGTATCACAAGAGGACCAAATTATTGATCTTATCGATACCACCATAGCCAAATACGGCCAACTTGACATCATGTACAACAATGCTGGAATCACTGAAGGGTCCAAAATTGCTATTCTGGAAACGTCAAAGTCAGAGTTGGACCGGGTTATTGGTGTAAATTTGGTGGGCTCATTTTTAGGAGCCAAGCATGCTGCAAGAGTCATGATACCCCGGCGCAGGGGATGCGTATTGTTCACAGCCAGCGCCTCGGTCAACATAGCTGGTCTTGGACCTCATGCCTATGCAGTCACTAAGCATGCAATTGCAGGTCTAGCTAAGAATTTGTCAGCTGAGCTTGGTCAACATGGTATACGAGTCAACTGTGTCTCCCCTTATGCCGTAATGACTGGCATAGCAGGAGGGAATTATTCTGAAGAGTATATTGGGCAAATGCAGATGTTTGTAAATGCAGTGGCTAATCTTAAAGGGAAGACTTTGACAGCAGATGATGTTGCTCAAGCTGCACTGTACTTGGCAAGCGATGAAGCTGGTTATGTAAGTGGACTGAATCTTGTAGTTGACGGAGGTTTCAGCGTTGTTAATCCTTCCATGATGACTGCTGCGGCTCAGGCCAAACTACATCAGAAATGAAGCAAGCTGGTTGTTAAACTAGTTGTCGTGGACACATGCTATTGCTTCTTTTTTTTTGTTTCGGTTCAGAGATTTACATCTTGCTTCAAGTCATGCAGCTCATTCCCACATGTGCCAATTTACAAGCTTTTATTAGAAGAAGACTTAAAACTAGGACACCTCTTTCCTTGTGGATTTTCAAAATCTTCCACCTAATAAATTACTTCAGCTTTATGTTGAGCAAGTTTAGTTTTTAAATACTTTGATTGGGTTAGGGTAACAAGTATTATAAATGAATATATGTCCTCCAACAGTCCCAAACTATTTGTGGATAATAGTTGACAAGACATATATCACTTTAATACATGGTGCAACGGGTAATGTAACGCCAAAAGTATTGTAAACAATGATCCAAATGCACTCCTAACCTTTTCTTGCATTTTAGACATCCGATCGAGTTGCATATAATTTATCTGTGGACCATAACTTGTTAAATGAATGAATGCAGTAAGGCTTCAAATCTCGAGTGTTTGACTATGTTCAAGACCAACCCTTGAATAATTCCAATAATCTTAAATTGATTTAACTCATTTCAAGAAAGTACGGAAGATCAGGAAATACTTGAATTTTTATTTGAAAAAAAAAAAATCTGATCACGTCACAAGTTTTCTTTTGCCTTCCATGAGAGAAACATTGGTAGTGCTATTGCCCCCATCGTTAAGGAGATTTCACCCAAAGTGTTTGGCATAATCACTGACTAGGTATGGAGCAGGCTCAGGTATATTATCAGCCCCTAAGATCACACCTTTCAGATTTGTTGTTACTGTTAGAAAAACAAATACTTCCGCGTTGTGCTTCTCTATTCTGCCTCATTCCACTTTTTAGCATTCGAGTGACCACTCCGAAAGAGAAAATACCACTAAGACGGATTAGGCTCCTTTCCATTACATGTACACTGACTCTGTTTTCCCTCAATATGGTATTTGATAATTGCCACATAAGATTCATTGGTTATCAATAGTCATGTCAGTGGATAGGGTTTGAGCTAAATCTCTTTGATCTAAATTCAGACCCATTAAATTTAGTTAAACCCAGATTCAGACCCAAACCCTTATAGATCTGAAAAAATAAATTCAAATTTGGATCCTCATGTATTTGGACATCCAATGCGTAATAGTGGTTTTTTTTTTTTTCAAAATATACTAACGGATTTCTAGCACTACACTCAAGTTTAATTCATAAATTCACTCATTTCCTGCAAGTATACAGGTCGCTCTTATAGTGTAGGGTGTATAAAGGATCGATCCCGAGGAGTTTAAATCAACTACAAAATCCTTCACTTACTCTATTATTTAAATAAATAACAAGTAAAGCATAAAAAGCAAATAATTCAACTTAAATAGGAAATATAAGAAACGATTTGTAGATGAACAATTTGAGAAAAAATATTACCAAATACTAATATGGATTAATTTTTTATACACTGACAATGCATACACTTTCACCATTTAATGCGTGACACATGATTCGAATTTGAATTTGAAATTCAAATTTTGCATATGTGTCATGCATCCAACCGTGATAATGTACACACTATAGGTTCCACTAATGACCAAGAACACAAGTGAATGGATTAAACTCTTGCTTTTAGCTTTTGTCTTATTAGGGATTCATTTCCTGTGGTAACCAAAACTCACTCTTGTGATGAATTGGCTATTACTAGCATTAGACTTCCCTATTTTTGTGGTGAAGTTCTAAGAGCTAGCTCATTTATTTTCAAAAAATGTTGTAAGAAAATCCACCTAACACAACAAGAGAAATAATCAATAGTGACAATAAATGTTGTAACAAAAAATTAAAAAGTTGTCACTAATGTGATTCATCGACAACTGTGAGGTCGCCAATCAGTCGTGACCAAAGGCTCGTTAATAAAAGTGTATAGCATCAACACATGAAAAACATCTGTGACAGCCTTTGTTACCACTCATTGATTCTATATAGTGGCAACTTTAGATTTGTTAGAGAAATTGTTGTTAAGTGTGCATTTCGTGTGTTTCAAGTGTGTTTTATTATTTAGTTTTGGTGTTCTTATTCATTTTTATAACTAATTAACTAGGTTTTTAGTGAAGTTTACATTTTGTGATTTAAGTGTGAAACATTGCATTTCTATGGATTAAAGTGCTGAAAACTTCATGTTTTGGTAGGTTTCAATGATTCACTTATCAAATGGAGTGAATTTAGAAGATATTTGAATGATTGTTGATAATTTGAAACGATTTAAAGAAAATATGAAATGCAGAATGGTCAAAAGATGAAATGCAATCAAGTATAAAAGAAGAAAAAAGAAATGTTTAACAACTTTAATACCTTTTGATAGTTTGGCTTTATCTTGAACTAAAAGTATCAGATTGAGATGATTCATGAGCCATTTTGAAGATAAAGTATAGCTCTACATTTTTTGTGAAGACATCAAAATCCATTTCATGAGTTTTCCTAGTTAAAAAGTTGAAATACTGTTAGATAGATTTGTTGTAGTTATTAATTATGCTAAAAAGTCTATATTTCATATATTTCATTGATCTATTTATACAAGTAACTAGGTTAAATGGTCAGCCATGTACAGCTGTATATAGTCTGTAATTACTGACTATATACAGCTGTATTCTTAGACTAATTACAGCAGCTATCTTAGACTAATTACATAGCTGTATTCTTAGACTAATTACAGCAGCTATCTTAGACTAATTACATAACTGTATTCTTAGACTAATTACAGCTAATTCCTACCAACTCTCCCCTTCAAGTTGGGGCATAGATATCACAAATGCCCAACTTGGATAGAGATGCATTGAATAAGTTACTAGTAACAGCATGAGTCATAATATCAGGCAACTGATCTGAACTTCTAGTATAGGGAATTTCAATTGTCCCGGAATCAAGATTATCTTTGATGTAGTTCCTATCAATTTCAACATGCTTTGTCCGATCATGTTGAACAGGATTATTTGCAATCTTAATGGCTGCCATATTATCACAAAATAATACCATAGGACCTTTTGGACCAAACCCAATCTCCTTTAAGAGAATTTTCAGCCAAGAGAGTTCTGTGATAGCATGATGCATAGCTCGATATTCAGCCTCTGCACTAGATAATGAAACCACGTTCTGTTTTTTACTTTTCCAAGACACCAAGTTGCCTCCAACAAAAGCCAAATATCCAGAAGTTGATTTTCTATCTAACTTGCTACCAGCAAAATCAGAGTCTGTATATCCAACAACATCAAAATGTTCATGTTTGGAGAATAAGACACCTTTTCCTGGAGCTGATTTCAAGTAAGCCAAGATTCGATTAACAGCATTCATGTGTTGATCACTTGGATTGTGCATAAACTGGCTAATAACACTGACTGCATATGCTAAATCTGGCCTGGTATGAGTTAAATAGATTAGTCTACCCACGATCCTTTGATATCTTTCCTTGTTTGTTGGAATCTGATCAGAAAAGAAGGCTAGGCCATGATTCACTTCAATCGGAGTATCTATCGGCTCACACGCAGACATACCAGTTTCAGCTAGGAGTTCCAATGTATACTTCCTTTGGGAAAGGAAGAGTCCTTGCTTAGACCGTGATACTTCAATGCCAAGAAAATATTTAAGAGTCCCCAAATCTTTAATCTCAAATTCTTTGGCCAAGTAGCTTCGAAGATTCTCTATTTCTTCTTTGTTATTACCTGTTACAATCATATCATCAACATAGACAAGAAGTACGGTAATATCATTGTAGTTACGTTTATAGAACAGCGTGTGATCTGCTGAAGCTTGCTTGAATCCATACTCCTCCATGGCATGACTCAATCTTCCAAACCATGCCCTTGGTGATTGTTTTAATCCATACAATGCCTTTTTCAGTCTGCATACCTTTCCTTCTTCTAGTGTAAACCCTTGAGGAGGATCCATGAAAACTTCCTCAGTCAACTCACCATGAAGAAAGGCATTCTTCACATCAAATTGTCGTAGAGGCCAGTCTAAATTAACTGCAAGTGACAATATGACTCGAACAGTGTTCATTTTGGCAACCGGTGCAAATGTCTCTTGATAGTCAATACCATAGGTTTGAGTGTAGCCTTTTGCAACCAGTCTAGCTTTGTATCTTTCAACTGCCCCATCAGACTTGTGTTTGACATTGAATACCCATTTACACCCTACGGTCTTCTTTCCCATTGGTAACTCAACCATTTCCCAAGTAGAATTCTTTTGGAGAGCCATCATTTCTTCTACCATTGCATTTTTCCACTTAGGATCATCAAGGGCTTCCTGAAAATGACTAGGAACATATACAGAAGACAACTGAAGAGCAAATGTCAAGTTAGCCTTAGACAACCGGTGATAGGATATAAAATCAGAAATTGGATAAGAAACATTGGAAGCTTTTGAAAAACCAAGTCTATCAGGTTCTTTTCGTTCACGAAGAGGATATCTTCTATTCTGATCAATATTAGGATATGAGTCGAGACTTTCAGAAGAAGTACATACCTTAGTGTCAATCTTGGAAGATTCATTCGATAGCATGGTAGTATCAACAAGGGAGGTACTATCATTAAGGGAGGTACAAGAATCAGGAGGCATAACAGTGGTATCTTTTGTTCTCCTAGAATATCCTTTCTCAAAGAGGTGAGCGGGTCTCTCACTATTAGTTTCAATTTTATTTTCCTGACCATCATCTAAAACTAAGGATTCCCCGTTTTCCTTTGCATTCTCTATACCTGAGATCCAAATCCTTTTTTCTCCTAGCCATTGTTCTTCCTCTTCTCTACTTTTAATCTCCCCCTGAAGAGGAACCGCAGACATATGCCCAGAAAAATAAGACTCATTTTCACAAAATTGAACATCCATAGACACATAGTAGGTTCTTGTAGGAGGATGAAAACATTTATATCCCTTTTGTGAATTAGAATAGCCAAGGAAAACACATTTGATAGCACGAGGATCAAGTTTATCTCTATGATGAGAATGAACATGAACATAGCATACACAACCAAAAACCTTTGGACAAATATTAAGAGCAGAAGGAATAGAATGAAATTTAGATAACATTCTCAAAGGGGTTTGGAAATCAATAACCTTAGCAGGCATTCGATTAATGAGGAAAACAGCAGCCATAATAGCTTCAGCCCAAAAATGTTTTGGAACATGCATAGTAAAACATAAGGCTCGTGCGACTTCAAGAAAGTGACGATTTTTCCGTTCTGCTGTGCCATTCTGCTGGGGTGTGTAAACACAAGTGGTTTGATGAAGAATGACATGTTGTATCATAAAATCAGCAAGAGATCGATTCACAAATTCACGACCATTATCAGAATGAAAAACCTTAATTTTAGTGTTGAATTGAGTAAGAATCATGTTATAAAACTGAGGAATAATATGACAAACATCACTCTTAGATTTCATCAAATATACCCAACTGACTCTAGTACAGTCATCAATAAAAGATACAAAATATTTATGTCCTGAAGTAGAAGTAGTTGAGAAAGGACCCCACACATCAGTATAAACACATGAAAAAGGAGTGACACTTTTATTAAAACTAACTTTGAAAGGAACACGATGGTTTTTTGCATAAACACATTGTTCACATCTTAAGCTAGAAGTTGAAATATTGGAAAATAACTTAGGAAACATATGCTCTAAATAAGAAAAAGATGGATGTCCTAGTCGACGATGCCACAGGATTATTCTTTCTATTTCTAATGTCCCACTTTTTGTTTGAAGACCTCGAGCAGATATTGTTATGCCTTGATTGTCTTCCCAGTGATATAAACCATCCCTCTCCTTACCAATGCCAATCGTCATCTTCGTAAGATTGTCCTGGAAAACACAATGAGTAGAGTGAAAAATGACAGAACAGTTAAGATGCTTTGTTATTTTACTAATGGAGAGGAGATTATTTGAGAGTTTAGGTGCAAGTAAAACAGAGGACATAGAAAATTTTGGTGAAAGAGACACATTTCCAGCGGCTATGATTGGTGTAAAATTTCCATTAGCAACCTGTACAGACTTCACAGGTGGAGATGTAAGAGAGTCAATGATAGAAGAGTTACTAGTCATATGATCAGTAGCCCCTGAATCAATAATCCAAGTGCTAGGATGAGCAGAAATAACGGACAAACCAAAAATACCTTCTTGAGAAGATGCCCGAGACACATTGGAAGCAGAAGATGGAGTAGTGTCTATGGCAGCAACATTTTGAGCAACAGTATTATGAGCAAATTTTTTATTTTTCCTCTCAACTTGCTTAAGTTTATACCATTCTGGATAGCCATGCTTCTTCCAACAAACATCAATTGTATGTGTATTCTTATTGCAGTAGGTGCAAAATCGAGACTGAGAGGCTATAGAATTTCCATTAATGGTAATAGGAGTGCTCTTTTGAACAGTTAGAGCTGAAGCCTCAAAGTGTGATTCTGCTCCCATGGCAACTTGTCTTTGTAGTTCTCGACGAACCATGGAGTAGACTTCTTCTAATCTTGGTAAAGGAGAAGTACCTAGAACACGGCTGCGAACTTGATCTAACTTATTATCAAGCCCAGCAAGAAAAATATAAACTCGATCTTCGGCAATACGATTTCTATATTTTTCCATATCAGCAGCACATGTCATGTCATTGGGCCGTCGATAATCGAGCTCCATAAAGGTTGAGTTTAATTCGTTGTAATATTCTGCTAGAGGCCGACCATCTTGTTGTAAATGAAAAGTCTTCTTCATTAGCTCATAAACTTCAGAGGAATCTGATACATCAAGGTAACTTCTTTTTACAGCATCCCAAACTTCCTTTGATGTGCCGCATTGTACAAAGTGAGATATCAGATTATCACTCATTGAATTAATGAGCCAAGATTTGACAAGAGAATCTTCAGCTTCCCATTCATCATAACTTGAATCATCTACTGCTGGTGCAGTTTTTTTTCCATTAATATAGCCCATTTTTTTTCTTCCAGCAATATGCATCTCCAAAATCTTGGACCAAACTCGATAATTAGTGCCATCCAATTTAATGTGGATGGAAGAAGAAGCATCTTGTATGGTTAGAGTGGAGAGATTCTTGCTGTTAGGAGATTCAACATCAGGTTTGGTTGACATATTGTGATGTGATTAGTGTTTTAGAGAAGAAATTTCAGCAGTGTGGGCTATTGAAAGAATGGCTGGAATTTTCAGAGAAGAGGAGAGCAAGGAAAAAACCCCAATGCTCTGATACCAAGTTATTAATTATGCTAAAAAGTCTATATTTCATATATTTCATTGATCTATTTATACAAGTAACTAGGTTAAATGGTCAGCCATGTACAGCTGTATATAGTCTGTAATTACTGACTATATACAGCTGTATTCTTAGACTAATTACAGCAGCTATCTTAGACTAATTACATAGCTGTATTCTTAGACTAATTACAGCAGCTATCTTAGACTAATTACATAACTGTATTCTTAGACTAATTACAGCTAATTCCTACCAACTGTTGTCAAAAGTTGAAACAAGGTTTTGACTAGATAAAGGTATTTTGATCTTTTTGTAGTCTACAGAGCTCCAAATTAGATGATTCTTGATGGCTTGTAAAGCTAATTCAAAGGGTTGCAACTTTCATATTTTATACAAGAGCTAGTTCAGCCTCCATTATCAGGAAAATATTAGTTGAATTTGATGCAAAAAAAGAACAAAGTTGAAGACTGATAAAAAAAGTGCAAACTTGCTGGGGTGGCAATACACACCCACAATACATGACCATCAGGGTGCGTATTCTATAAACGTGTAAGCAACTTGCATAGCTACTATCTCTGAATTTTTACAACTTTTTACAACTCAATTCTAGCAAGAATTTTGGCTGCAGCTATTGATAAGTGTATATTTTACATGTTTTTTAGCGTGTTTTATTAACTAGTTTTGGTGTGTTTTATCTATTTTTATAGCTAATTAACTAGAATTTTAGTGAAAATATGCATTTGTGGTTTAAGTTTAAAAATTACATTTTTATGGATTTTAATGGTGAAAACTTCATGTTTTTGTAGGTTGAATAATTCAATCATCAAAGGGAGTGAATTGAGAACATATTTGGATGAATATTGATGATTTCAAGTAGTTTAAAAGAAGACATGAAGTGCAAGAGAGGAAATGCAATCAAGAACAAAAGAAAAGTTTTATAGCTTTGACACATTGTGGTATTTCGGCAATAGCTTGAGCTACAATGATCAGATTGAGGTGATTCTTCACATTTTGAAGCTAAGAGACAGATCTACATTTGGCATGCAGACATCAAAGTCCAGTTTAGTCATTTTCATAGTAAAAAATTCAAAATACTGAAGTGCAACTCTGTTGTCGAAAACTGAAATAGAGCTCTGACTAGTCGAGGGTATTTTGTGTGATTTCTCGGTCCATAGAGCTCCAAATGGGATGATTGTTGAGGATTGGAAAGCTAACTCAAAGAGCTTCAACTTTCATATTCTACACAAGAGCTAGTTCGGCCTCCATTATCAAGAAAATAGCAATTACAGTGGTGCCAAATTCACATAAGTAAAAACGTGACTTCTTGAATACGTGGCTTGAAGTCGCGTATTCCTCAATTTCGGCTGCAACTTGCTCTGCAACTTGTGTTATTTTCATACAAGCTTTTTGACCCATTTTCCTGTGGGATCAACACCTAATACCCCTATGCTCAATAAACGACTTGTATACTCACAGAAAAATCGCGTGTGGGATATTTAGGATTTTATAAATGTAAAACTTAATTATGATGAACTAATTATATATGTATACCCTGCACTCGTCAAGTTTTTGGTGCCGTTCACTACTACAAAAGCGTCCTTTTATGACATTCAAAAGTGTCATTATAGATCTATGTCATGACATTTAGGCTATAATGACGCTCTACTGGAAGCGTCATCCATTGTAGCGCCACAATAGGTTTATGACAGTTTTAAGTGTCCCAATTTATCATTATTATGACATTATTAAATGTCATTATCTATGCCTATTATGACACTTTCAAATGGCACGAAATGTTGGGGTACAATAACATATCACGACACTTTTTTAGTATAAGTAGATAGATGTAACAGCCCCACCTCCCCCTAAGGCGAACCAGAGGGTTCGGCGGGCCGCCTGCCCAGCTCTCGTCGAGACTCAGTCGTTCACTACAATCCTCAATTGAATTTCAAGATATATATATCAAATATACATCAAAGGTTCCCAAACTTTACATATCAAAAGCGAAGCGTCCACGCTTCCGTAGCGCCACTCTATTCCTTGATCACAATTAGTACACAGGAGGAAATCTAAACGTTCAATACAATCCCAATATGAACGATTACACAAAAGGAAATCCAAATTCGATCCATACATGAGATAATCCAGGATTAAACACTACAAGCCACTCCTTCGCCTTGAGCCCTGTGGAGGGGAATAAAACATTTTGGGGTGAGCTAGAAGCTCAGCGAGTAACCAATAAAATCAGCAATCAAATTGGTTTAACAATAGTTCATTTCAATGATGTCATTTCAATATGGAGTAACAAGAAACATTTACAATGGAAAGCGATAGTAACATTCATGTAAAGGATACATTCGTTCTCCTGTCATTTCATTGCATTTGGTTTCATTCGTTCATTCATTCACCCCGTCCCTGGCTTTTGGCCAGGCTCCACCAACCTACAAGGTAATACTCGAGTATACCGAAACGTTCACCCAAGTTCCTAGTCGCCCGACCGAGTCCGCTTCTGGCTCGAGACGACCGGTAACAAGGGGCAATGGCCAGTTCAGCCCAAAAGGCTTACATTCATGCGCAAGTATCATTTAATCATTAATCATTGAAAATTTCATATTTATTTAGGTCGAGTGCGATAAAGTACACACTCGCCTAAAAAACTCGTTTTAACAATCATTGAAAGCAAAATCAATAATAATAAGACACTGATATGCAAGCACGCATGATATGTAAGAAAACAGTTCCAAAATTAACTTTGAAAACAGTTCAAAAGTAAATAATGCGGGAAAGCGGTTCAAAAGTAAATTTGGAAACAGGTCAAAAGTAAATAATGCAAGAAACGGTTCATAAATAATTTTAGAAATAGTTTGAGATCACTCACCTCCACGGCTCTGAAACCATCCATCATATAGCATTGCCTTGCTCAAATCCAAGTCTTAGATCACAAACCCAATGCAACAAGTCCCTTCAAAGTTCGGACAGCACTTCCCCTAAATTTGCTAACTTTTCCAGCCATCACGGCTTCATTATATTTCTCATTCAACCCAAAGGTACACACACAACAACAAGGTCATCCAATAGCCATCCAGCAAGCTCCAAGTAGTATTAGTACAAGTCAAGCTAGGGAAAAGTCCGGAAATGAAAGTTAAGCTCAAAACCAGAAAAACAGTTTTGGACGTCATTTTGCGGTAATGGTACCAAAGGCACTACGATTATCGGATGAAGGTCCAAGACCCACCATTTCGAAGCTAAGAACCAGGGCTACAACAATGTAGAAGGTCACTCAGTCCAAATCGCAGCACAACTAAGTCAAATATGCCAAATAACAAACCAGAACCGTAATTGCAGGTTTACAAATTACACTATGCTGTAATCAGTACAACTCAGTCTAAACAGGTCCGAATACAGAAATTCCAAAGGCATATGATAGCTAGGCCATCAAGCTACATTTCATAAGAAGACACCAACATCCAAAGCCAAAGAAATTCCAGTCAAAATAGACGATTACAAGCGCAGTTCGCACATTCTGATCAACCCAGAATAGCAACAGTAAAATCGACATATCTCATTCTACACTACTCTAATTGCCCTGAAATTTTACAGGAAGCTCAAACACATCAATACCTACAACTTTAATGTTTTAAGCAAAGGCCAATTCGGCCTTTAACCATATGATACAAAACCGGACAGAAAAGGGGGTTATGAAACCCTAACTTTCTCAAATTCCTTCCAAATCCAAAATTGGTTGCAATTACCAATCATATACACCTACTAGAGTCATAACCCCTCATTACCAACCATCATAAATAACCACAACATCATGATCACATTAAACCAGAAAATTCCTCAATAAAAAAAAAACTTCACCAATTCATTCCAAACCAAGAAATAAACCACAATTTTCAACACCATAGCCACCATTAGGCACAAATTAAACATCATTAGGTGTAAGAGGAAGTGTAATCATCACTTACCTAGTAAACAAGAGAGAGGGAGTTGTAGAACACCTTAGCTTCCTTAAAAAACTTCACCAAACAACTTACTAGCACCTAATGGAAGACTTTTATGGAGTAGAAACTAGTTGATGCAATTGGTTTGGAAGATTGAGCTAAATGGAAGCTTGAAAATTGGAGAAATCTTCTTCCTTCTTGAGCTTAAGAGAGTCGGCCACCAAGGAGTGAAAAATGGTGATTTTTAGTCAATTTTTGAGATATTTAACTTAAGGGTAAAAAGTCAAAAAGTCCAACCAATGAGAAAGTGCCACTTGGCACTCTATTAAATGCATTTCTATCCTTTAAGTCTCTCTCACATCAATCAAATCACCTCCTCTTCTTATCTCTTAACACCCGATAAATTTCACTCAGTATCCGGAACTTAATCTTATTGGCCGAATTTTTCCGAACTTTTCGCACTAGTGGGTCCCACATCCGGTATACACTCTTAATTTCTCAAAACCTATTTGATACTAGAAAAATCATTTTAAAACTATTTTTGCTCATAAACTTTATCTGGGGAATTTTTCTAATAAAGAAAATGTAGAAAAGGCGGGCGATTAAATAAAATAAACCCTAGAAAATTAGAAAATTTCCGGGTTCTCAAACTCATTTTTTTCGGGGCGTCACAATCTCCCCTCCTTAAAAGAATGTCGTCCTCGACATTCCCTCTTGTACCAATCAAGTCGAGACATCCCGCAAAAATCTCTCAAGAGTCAAATCAAACCCACAGTCCGGCATCCTAAACTTCAAGCCTAGGATACACTACAAAGATCTGAAGCCTAAGCTCTGATACCAACTGTAACGACCCCACCTCCCCCTAAGGCGAACCAGAGGGTTCGGCGGGCCGCCTGCCCGGCTCTCGCCGGGACTCAGTCGTTCACTACAATCCTCAAATGAATTACAATACAAATCTCAAATATTACAATATAAATCTCCAATATACATCAAATTCTCCAAAAATTACATGTCACAAATGCAGCGGAAACAATTCCCAACTATACATAAAATGATTCCAAATCAAAACTGTACAAAACATAGGCCATCCAATCACGTGCACAAGTACTATAAGCCCTTCCTTAAACACTTCACCAAATCACTTACTAGCACCTAATGGAAGACTTTTATGGAGTAGAAACTAGTTGATGCAATTGGTTTGGAAGATTGAGCTAAATGGAAGCTTGAAAATTGGAGAAATCTTCTTCCTTCTTGAGCTTAAGAGAGTCGGCCACCAAGGAGTGAAAAATGGTGATTTTTAGTCAATTTTTGAGATATTTAACTTAAGGGTAAAAAGTCAAAAAGTCCAACCAATGAGAAAGTGCCACTTGGCACTCTATTAAATGCATTTCTATCCTTTAAGTCTCTCTCACATCAATCAAATCACCTCCTCTTCTTATCTCTTAACACCCGATAAATTTCACTCAGTATCCGGAACTTAATCTTATTGGCCGAATTTTTTCGAACTTTTCGCACTAGTGGGTCCCACATCCGGTATACAGTCTTAATTTCTCAAAACCTATTTGATACTAGAAAAATCATTTTAAAACTATTTTTGCTCATAAACTTTATCTGGGGAATTTTTCTAATAAAGAAAATGTAGAAAAGACGGGCGATTAAATAAAATAAACCCTAGAAAATTAGAAAATTTCCGGGTTCTCAAACTCATTTTTTTCGGGGCGTCACAATAGAAATATTATGACACTTTTGAAGAGTAACTAGATCAGGCTTTTATGACATTTTTTACTTGTCAGTATAGCATCCAAATTGAAGTGTTCCAACTTCCTGCTGCATATCATCTGACGACAAAAACCACATTTCATCTTGCTGCACAAGCATCTCAGATCCTAAATTTTGAAGGATTGTAACGTAGCTAGTACAATAATATAAAAGAAGCAATACAATCATCCAAACTTGAGCAAAAGTACATCATCCAAACAATCCACACCAAAAGTGTCTACAAATTACATACTAATTTAGATGGTTTTAAATCAGTCATGTACATATAAAGGATGCACAGGACAGCAACTCAACTACAAAGCAAGGAAGATGCCTTTAAAAAACTGTCACTTGACCCAATGATGCTTTAGTTTTCTTCAATACTCATCTACAAGTGTCGTAAACCAAACAAGACAAATTACAATTCACAGTACAGTTTTAACATTAGAAAACAAATAATAACTATATTAGACAAATGGTAAAGGTATGACAAAAAGAGTACCAGATTTATTGGCCAAACAATAGCCACTCCAATTGCATCTCTAATCTTTTGGAAATTATGGTATGGCCTCATCAACTCTGTGAGTATCCAAAAATTTTCTTATTTTACTAGCTTATTTAATTATTTATTCACCTGTTTTCTCCGAATAATTAATTTCATCAATTTTACATCCATTTACATGGAACAATGCCTTACTTATATTTTAACAAACGTTCCGTTAGCAAATTTAATTTTTCTGTGGCTTGTCTAGTAAGAAATAGCGAATACACATTTTTCGAGGCAAAATTCGATTCGAGATAGAAACGAATATAAGTTTGAGATAGAAACGAATGTTTGATTCGGAATTCACAACTTTTGTTATATTTGGGATTGTATGAATGTTTGAGATAGAAACGAATATAAGTACACGTTCCAAGTTTGGGAACTGTGATTTCACTTATTTTTGAGGTTATACCTTATTCTATTTGAAGAGAGTGAACGAGTCCTGGCAAAAACTGAGCAGACGGTCCGCCAAACCCTGGGGTACGCCCTAGGGGGAGGTGGGGTCATCATAGAGGGGGGCCAAATTTTGAAAATTTTAATTCATAATATGTAAATATATGCATAAGACAAAGTTGGCCCCCCCTAATTTTTTACAATTTTAATTTATATTATGAGAGTTTAAATATATATATATATCTGTGTGTGTGTGTGTGTGTATGAATTAGCCACCTTTGATTTAATTTTTTCTTCAAAAAAAGTTATTCATTTTTTATTGTACTAATTATTTAACATTCAAAAAATTAAACATATAATTTGATGAACTATAGTAAATTGACCCAATTTGATGTATTATAATAAAAGATTCAATTCATAATTATCAATGGACTAAAACAAAAATAATTACTTTATTGGTCCATAAACAAAAGTTGGCCCGGACGGATTCACCGGGAGGTTTTTCACTTTTGCTTGGGAGGTGATTGGGCAGGATGTTTATAACGCGGTGTTGAGTTTCTTCTGTGGGGCTGAGCTACCTCGCTTTGTCACATCTACTTCCATTATCTTGCTACCGAAAGGCCCGAACCCTCAGGATTTCTCGCAGTTCAGACCGATTAGTCTGTGCAATTTCTTCAATAAAGTGTTGTCCAAGTTACTGGTGGATAGATTGGCCCCTCTCTTGCCGAGATTGGTTTCGCCTCAGCAGACTGGTTTTGTGAAGGGCAGAAACATCTCGGAGAACTACCTTGTGGCGGCCCCACTTCTCCCTAAGGCGAACCAGAGGGTTGGCGGGTCGCCTGCCTAGCTCTTGCCAGGACTCACGCAAGGAAACCGACTAAACCCTTTCCACGTATAACTTAAACCAAAACAAAATTCGTCACCCGAACAAGCCAAACCTTTAAACGACCAGAATACTAGGAACACATTAACTTCAGAGATAACATTGCCATTGGACGTCCGAACGTTCACTCTTAAGTACACCTCCAACCAGTTTACACAAAACTACATTTATACACTACAAACCACAAAGTGAACTCATAAAGTTCAAATACATTCATACAAGCCAAAACTTAGGGTTTACACTTTTCTAGCTTCAAGTGACAACCCAAGACAAAAGATACATAGTCCTATTCAAAATAACATTTACAAAAACTAAAGGCAGACTTCAAGTCTCTCGAATGCCAAAACCTGTTCAGGAAAACAAATAACGTGGGGTGAGCTAAAGCTCAGTGGTGCCCCAAACATGCAATCATATAAAACAAATAGCAAATAATAACCCCAAGCTTAAATTCAACAAGTAGGAAAGCGTTTAACAGCACAGAGTAGGATACAGGGCTCTCAGGAGCCATTTTCCACAAGCTTGATCAAAATTAATCGCAGTTGACCCTCCGTCAACTCTCACTATCTAGGGTCCATGTAGATTCGTTATTTTTTTTCTTAACACACTCCAACCAACTTACTCCCACTGGGCCCGTCTTTCACACGAGAGAGTTTGGTATTACTCGAGTATACCTTTTTGTAAACTAGTCGAGGGATTCACCCAACGACGTCACATTATAAACTAGTCGAGGGATTCACCCAACGATGTCACAACACGTTTTTACCAAGTCAGGATAGGAGGCCCTCCCACCCTAAGGTGTGGTACATTCCCCTGCCTGGTAGATTAGTTGACGAGTCCACGCTTCAGTCAACAATTGCAAGATATTCGAGAAAACATTTCAAGCAAGTCACCACTCGAAAGGTTAGTGCGATAAAGTACACACTGCCACTTCGATGGTTCAGGAAAACCACTTTCCAATTATCACATAACAAATCAAGAAAGCACTTTAACACTTTAGTCATAGAACAAGCACGAACACTCACCCAAAAGTGAAGCTCAAAAGTCAAGCTGGGAATCGAAGTCCACGTCCTCGCTAAACCCTAAAAGACCAAGTTTAAAAATTATAAGTTTTACTATACAAACGCTTGGTTTATATATAAAATATTATCTGGTGTATAACTAGTTTATTCCCTCGGAATAAATCAATAATCCTCTTAGAATTAAAACTAATAAAAGTGATAGAATATTTTGTATGTTTCTTTACAGATACCTTTCTTTCTAGAGGGTAACTAAAACCAATTTAATTCAAACAATTTTCTTGCCGAACAAGTTTTCTATGCCTTTCAATTAAAATTATAAAAATCTAGTGTTTTTAATAATTTCCCTCTAAAACAACTAGCCAGGAAAAATTTTATGAAAAATTTAGAGTTTGGAAGTTAGTGCAATTATTTCTTAAGAGTAATAAAGCTAGTGTAAGCAAAGAAAAGAATCAACAAGTTAGCAAGGGTTTAAAAGTCCCGACACTCGAATTTTAGCATTATCGTACTATACTCAATTTCTATAGCTCGATACTAGGACAAAATACTTCAATAAAGCCTGGTCAAAAGTTCTCGAATTCAAAGGACCCAAAACGGACTTCACGATTCCAATTCACTTGCACATTATGTTCCAATTTGCCAATATAGGAAAATCACAATTCAAACATCAATTTCACTAGGGCTTCATCAATCATTAGCCCTAGGTCTCAACAAGTTCAATTCTAATAAAAAATTAAACAAAGGAAGTTCAAGACATCAAAACAATTCCAGACCACAAGTCATGGACTTTCCAAGTGCATTTCGGCCAAATCACTTAAACAATATTCATAATACATACACATAAACAGTTAACACATAATTCGGAAAACACTCACCAAGGATTCAAATGACTACTCTCGAGTCTCAAGTTGGTTTCCTGGTTCACGGCTACTTCCTAGTACAAGTTAATAAGTTCAAAGTAAATATATAATTTGTAGTCGATTATTTGTTATTCTTTTATTTAAACTTATTAAAATCGAGTTTGACCTTAAAATACAACCATAACATTCTCAATATTTATTTATCATTTTATTTTCGAAACTTATTGACTTTATTATTTTTAAACCATGAAATACCTATCTTCAAGTTTATAAACTTGTATAATGTTTAAACTAATATACTTTCTCAATCCAGTATTAATTATGGCTTATAGATACTCCATTTTCCCTTTTAAGACTAACTAAGCTCTAGGTTGTTTGTGAATTAAATTTTGTTTCACAACCTTAACTTCTCAAGTTTTTTAGTCTCTTAAATATTATAAAAACTAATTTAAGTGATTAGGAGCCATTTCGTGTATATAGTCATAACAAATTACCTTAGAGTTTCTAAAATATTATATGAGTCTTAATCTCATTACCAATTCAACCATTCAACATAATTCAGCAATATTACTTCAAAATCCATTAGGTTTGGTAGCTCTAAAACAAGGTTAACGTACATATATAAATTTTAAGATCTTATAAAAAATTTGAGCTAAGATTAAATCATTTCATTCTAATCTTAATAATTGAAGCTGATGGAACTTTTATTTCTTCCCTTTTAGACTGAACTAGGCTCTAGTTTGCATGTTATTCCTATTTGTTCCACTTCACTAGCCCTTCGAGTTTTAAATTCTTTAAAGCATTCAAAACAAGGTTAAGATGCTACAAACGGATATATATATATATATAGATATATATATATTTATATGCATAGTTACAACAAACTATCTTAGAATTTTGTTCAAAAACTTCAAGGAAAGTTCATCTCTTTCCTGTTTCAGCCAACAAGTATAATTTCCAGCAATATCATTCAAATTGTTCAACAAATCTCCATCTTTTACTTGCTTGAAATACTAAACACGTAGCTCATAATTTGGCCACCCAAACTAGAACAAATAACACACAATTCCAGAACATAATCCCACCAAAAGTCTCAACTAATTCGGCCAGCAACACATTACAATTTCCAGCAGTATAGCAATTTAACATATGGTGCTTTCTCCATAATTTTCTTCAGTTTTAACTCCAACTCATCATGCAAAAGATGATTCTCCAACTACAGAGTAAACTTGATCATCAATATAAAATTTTACATCCAGAATGTCAAAGGAAAAACTGATCTGAAGTCTCTTTCTCTCTCTCGGTCAAGCTGTGACTGTTTTGGACAGCAATCAGTTTTTAAACAAGAAATTTCTCCATTAACTACTTCAGTTCCCATTCAACTCCAACATGCATGCTAAAGCTAAAAAAAAATTATGCAAGGTATTCAGCTTCAACGTAGGAATTTGGAACCCAAAATTCTGTCAAGAAAATTGGAAAATTTCCTTACTTCATCTCTCGGCTAGCTAGACAGAACCACCGGTTAATTCTTGCAAAATTTTCACTCAAGCTAACAACTCTGCACTAGTTACTCAGATAAGACAAGGAAATAACACATGGTTTGAGCTTCTAGCAGAAGTTACTCCATACATTCGGTTACTAAGCTGCAAATTTCAGTTTCTTCCTCTCGGGTGAAGCTGGAAAAATTCCAGCATGTTTCGTCATGCGGTCTCAACCCAAAGTTCCACCTTTTCCCCAAGTTTTCTTCAACTAAACTTCCCAAAACATCAGAAACCAACGTATTACATGAAAAACCTATCATTAGTTTCCATTTTTACAATAATAACAGGCTGTAACTCAACATGCAGCTCATGGTTCCCCAACTTCAGTCCAACTCCTATTTTACTTCCATATCAGAATTCCGCTCAGCTAAATCTTGTTATTCTTGGCTAAAACCCAACATGCAGCCCCTATTCTCAGTTATATTCAAGAAATAAAAAAAAGTGGTTACAAGATTCTTACCTTCTCCATTAAATTTTAATAATGGCAGATTGCTCCTGCTCCTAGCTTCGGTTTCTCCTAAAATTGCAGCAGCTTTCACTCTTCCTCTCGGTTGAAGCTAATCAGTGAAGAAACTAACAAAGTTTCTCTTCCTATCCTTCACTTTAGCTCTCAATTTTGGTCGGTTAAAGAATGCAGAAATGGGAAAGCTATTAGGATGCTCTGTTTTCTCTTTCGGTTGTTGCTGCCTAAGGAAAAATTGCAGAGTTCTCTCTCTCACTCTCTCTGTTGGTACTCCAAATGAGCTGATCACTCACTTCCTCTTCAGTCGGTGGTGATAATACCAAAGTTCTCCACTCAGCTTCTACTTCTACAATTCAGGTATCCGGTTGGCTGCATGGTAGTTCTAACCATGGCTCAAGGTTATTTCCTTTCGGTGGGAAGTGGCAGACAAGAACATATAAGATGCTTCCCTCGGTTCTTCCGCCTACCAACTCTTATTTTTCTTTCGATTTCATTCCAGAAGGTGATCCTCTCGGTTGCATGGTTAATTGCTCAAGCTTTAGGGTTAAAATGGTTTTTCAACTTTGGTTTATTTGTTTGGCAGGAGTCCAAAATTTTATTGTCTCACACATTAACTCCAAATTTCATTTATTCTAATTTGTATGTACCTTGAAAGATTTTGTTTATATCGATCTAGTGATTTCCACACATTTAGCTTTAAGGAAAATTAATTAATCATGTAACTTTTTCAACTATATAATATATTCAAATGGCTCAAATTATAATATGCATATCATATGTTTATTTGATTCATATAAATGTTTCTTTTTACACCATTCTATCATTTTGCTTATTATTTTATTTATTTATTATATCATTTTTTTCCTAAATTTTCAATTCAATTGGAATTCAATTAGGCATTTAATTTACCCATTCATTTGTTACATATAATATTTTAATTTTAATTAATTTTTTTTGACATCATTCTAGGATATTTCTAAATTCTCAATTTCCAGAATAATTAAATTTAGTCATTGAATTTGACCAATTATTTGTTATCTATAATATTTCAAATGACGAAATAAGGGTAATAATGGCTAAGTCTATTCAAGATTTTCTCGAGTTATCACATACCTCCTCGCGCAAGAGTTACTTTCAGGGATGCGCAGGTCTTCAAGGGGTGGGAATGTCGCTTTGAAGTTGAATATGGCCAAGGCATATGACAGGGTGTCGTGGTTATTCCTGGTGAAGGTTCTGCGGTGTTTCGGGTTTGGAGAAAGAGTTATTGACATGGTTTGGCGACTGATTTCCAATGTATGGTTTTCGGTTATCATTAATGGAGCTCCCTATGGGTATTTCAGGTCAAATAGGGGGCTGCGTCAGGGGGATCCGTTGTCACCTACTCTATTTGTAGTTGGGGCGGAGGTGCTTTCCAGGGCCTTAAATGACCTTGTGCTTCAGGTAGGCTTTCAGGGATTCACAGTTCCACGGGGGTGCCTTGCCGTCACGCATCTGGCCTTTGCGGATGACGTGCTGATTTTTGCTAATGGTTCGGCTCGAGCCTTACAGAAGATCGTTCGGGTTCTGGACTTGTATCAACAATCGTCGGGCCAGCTGATAAATAGGCACAAAAGTGGCTATGTGGTCCATCCTTCTGTCTCGGGTGCCCGTAGAGGGGTAATTGAGCGTATCACTGGCTTCCCAAGACAGCACACGCCAATCTGTTACCTAGGGTTCCCACTGTTTTTTGGAAAGAGTAAGGCCGCTCATTATGGGGAAGTGAGCCAGACGGTCCTTGGACGAATTCTTTCGTGGAAGACCAAGTTTTTATCTCAGGGAGGCAAGATCGTGCTCATAAAACATATGCTATCATCTATTCCATTGCATTTACTTTCGGCTTTGGTGATCCTGGCCTCAGTGTTCAACGTCATCGAAAGGGTTTGCTTGAATTTCTTGTGGGGTTCGACAGATAGGGGAAATCGGTATCATTGGATCCGATGGGATCAGTTATGCTTTCCGAAGGAGGAGGGAGGCGTGGGGTTCAGATTGCTCAGGGACGTGTATACTGCCTTCTCTCATAAGCTATGGTGGAAGTTTCGCACATGATCTTCTCTCTGGGCCGCATTTTTACAAGCAAAATACTGTCGACGTTGCCATCCCTGTCAGGTGGAGCATAGGGCAGGGTCGTCGTCTACCTGGAAACGAATGGTCAACGCGAGCCGACAAGCGGAGTTAGCCATGCGGTGGTTGGTTGATGCGGGAACCTGCGACTTCTGGCACGACAACTGGCTGGGTTCTGGAGCTCTATTTCTTAGAACTCCGGTCAACGGGGCATTGACATTCAAGGACTTTATCAGAGACGGGAGGTGGGATTCAATGGTACTAGCCCAATATTTTCCAAGTGACATCATGGCATTGATCTTGCAGCACCCAACCCCTGAGGGAGAGCGGCCAGACGAGGTTGTTTGGATGCCAACGCCTTCTGGGCAATTTTCCTTGTCTTCCGCCTTCCAGGAGGTAAGGCAAGCTCGGAATGCTTCCTGGCTATTTTCGCGCATTTGGCATCCCCAGATTCCATTGAAGGTGTCCTTCTTTATGTTACGGCTTCTGATGGGGAGGCTGCCATTGGATGACATACTGGGGAAGTTTGGTGTCCAAGGTCTGTCCAAATGTTTTTGTTGCTTGTTGTCCGAAGGGGAGTCTATAGAGCATCTTTTTCCACGCGGACAGTTAGCAAAGGCAGTCTGGGATTCCTTTGGAGCCACTTGTGGAATATTTGTATCTCAAGTTCCATTGCGTGGTAGATTGGTTGCTTGTTGGCTCTCTTCCCAATCTGATGTGCATAAACGATTAGTGGTTGATATTCTTCCGAGTTTTATCTGTTGGCACGTCTGGAAGGCGAGGAATAAGGCGGTTTGGGAAGGGGTACACTTGTCGTGCGGGGAAATCTGCCATGCCATTCTTCGGGATGTGTCCGAGGTGGTTGCGGGTAAGTTCCGCAAGGTGAAGGTGGCTTTGACTTTTAACCAGTTTTTTGATCAAATTTCTGCCCACAGGCCCATACAACACTACAGACTAGTCCGGTGGCATGCACCGAGTGGGGGGTTCATGTTGCTTAATACTGACGGGTGTTCCAAGGGCAATCCCGGTACTAGTGGTGGGGGTGGAGTCCTACGGGACTCAGCCGGTCAAGTGTTGGTGGGGTATTCGGCTTTCTTGGGGGTCAATACTAGTCTGCGTGCTGAGGCCTTGGCGCTGTTAACGGGCCTTCGTCTCTGTGTCCAGAAAGGGTACACACAGGTTCGAGTACAGTCTGACTCATTGGTTTTAGTGGGCATCCTGCAACGGCGGTTCCAGTGCCCTTGGCATATTCGTAGAGAAGTAGTCCACATTTGGCAGGTCGTTGACGATCCAGGGTTGTCCTCTCATTGCTTTAGAGAAGCGAACAAGGTGGCTGACATACTAGCTAATGAAGGGCTATTACACCCGCATGTTCCTGTTAGGGTTTATGCTCAGGCTCACAATCTTCCGCAGCTGGCTAAAGGGGAAGTCAGGATGGATAAGTTAGGTTTTCCTTCCTTCTGTCTGTAAGGGTCCCATCCGCTTGACTAGTCTTAGTCTCTGTTTGTAGTTTGGTGTTGGGTTAATAAAGCATTCGATTTTGCTCTAAAAAAAAAATCCTTCTTTTTTAATGAAAGCAAATAATTCTCCAAAAGTAATATTTTTAAATGAAATAACTTCAGTTCCCAAAAAAAAAAAGAAAAAAAAAAGACTCCCCGTCATTTCAACTAAAGTAAAAGTCTGACGGAAAACATCTAAACTAACGTCCGAAAGAAAAATGTCAAAATTGCCCCTCTATAAGTTAAATCTTTGGAAGAATGTTTCGTGCATTTGAGAATGGGTAAAATACCAAAAGCCCCCATGTGATTTGCCAAATGTACACTTTACCTCCCTATGGTTTGGAAACCTATAATTTAACTCTCTATCGTTTCACCTAAAGTGAAAGTCTGACAGAAATACCATTATTGTAGATGTTTTCTATTAGACTTTCACTTTAGTTGAAACGACAGGGAGTTAAATTGTAGGTTTCCAAACCATAGGGAGGTAAAGTGAACATTAGTCAAACCACAGGGGGTTTTTGGTATTTAATCGTTTTAAGAAAAGAGGTTGAAATTTCAAGGTATGCTAACACAACTTTTATCTTTTATTAATTAAAAATAGTTATATTATATTGTATAGTTATATTTTTGTTTTTACACAAGTGACATATTGGAGCATCTTCTCATGATGTAAAATTTGGATAGTTTGTGATGTTATAAAATATTTAATCAAAGGTTATTTTTTGTCCGAATTTTTGTTATGACTATGTTGCATATTTATGAAATAGACATACCTTTATAATTAAAGTTAATATTTGATATTTTAAGATATCATATATTTAAAAAGATGAAAATTATTTTGAACATAACATATTAAGATAATTTTGTTTAGAAAAATTTTGGCCTCCCTTGTGACGCCCCGAAAGAATGAGTGCGAGAACCCGAAAATTTTCTAAGTTTCTAGGGTTTATTTTATTGATCGCCCGCCTTTTCGACATTTTCTTTATTAGACAATTTCCCCAGAGAATTTTATTGTGTAAATATAGTTTTTAGATGATTTTTCTAGTATCAGTTAGTTTTTGAGAAATTAAGAACATATATCGGACGTGGGACCCACTAGTGCGGAAAGTTCGGCAAATTTCGGCCAGTTAGGTTAAGTTTTGGATACCGGATTTATTTTATCGGGTGTTACGAGATAATTAGAGGTTGTTATATAGATGAGAGTGGAGAGAGAAAATGATAACCATGTATTACTTGTAGTGACAAGTGTCACTTGGCGAATTGTTTTTACTTTTGACCACTATTCATTACTTTACCAAATAAATCAAAAATTGACCCAAAAAGCACTCAAAAATCCCAAGCTCTTGGCCGGCCACTCTTCAAGAGAAAAGAAGAAAAACCTCTCCAAAATTCTTGCTTCAATCTTGCCCAATTCAACAAACTAACCGATTAAACTTGAAAACTCTCCATAAAAACCTCTCTCTTAGTGATTGTGAGGTAATTAGTGAAGTGGTTTGGGAGATTAAAGTGCAAAGTTGCTCCTTTTCTTGTGTTGATAAGGTGAGTGACTATGGAACCCCTCTCTTCTATCTAATGATGTTTAATTAATGACTTGTGGTGGTTATAAGTGTGATTTGGTGGATTATTTCTTGATTTTAGTTAAGATTGGTGAATTTTTCTATTTATGTGGGATTTTTCTGTTTTCATATGATTAATATTATGTGGCCATGTATGATGGTTGGAAATGGTTTAGAATGAAGCCTTGGTGTTAAGATAGCGGCTATTTGCGGAAAATTTTAGCATTGAACGGAAAATTTCGGAATTAGGGTTTCAATTTCACCCTTTCGGTCCGGTACTGTTCCTCCTAGTTAGAGGCCGAATTAGCCTTAGGTTAAAACATGAAAGTTGTATACAATGATGTTTTGTAGTTTCCTACAAAATTTCAGCTCAATCGGAGCAACGTAACCTGTGAAAAGACCAAAATACCCTCACTGCCCTAGGATGCATTCCAGTGTTCCGTGTTAGACAATTCATCTATTTGGTTGTATTGATTCACTATGATCCATGCGGATTTAGCTATTTTCCAAAACATGAAAGTTTCAGTACTCTGTCTTAGATTTTCAACGCCACCAAGAACACCTCAAATGAATCTATGAAGCCTGAGTTATGGCCAAAAGGGTCGCATCTATTCTAAACTCAGCATTCTGCCGTGTTTCTTGTTTTAACCTCTGACCATGTTCTGTCCGTTTTGATAACTTACGAACTGGGTATTGACCCCTTCATAATAAATGTAGATCTTGGTCTTAGCTTCGAAACGGTATAAAGTTCATCCAAATCCGAGTCCCGTAGCTCCAGTTATGACCAAAACAAGATCGGTTGTCAGAACTGCCTTCGAATTTGGACAGTTCTGACAGGAATGTTTGGACCCATTTTCCTCCATGCTCTGTATTGATTCAGCTTTGGTCAAAACATGAAAGTTATAGCCTTATGTCCTAGCTTTCCAACGCCTTTGGAATTTCTTGATTTGGATTTGTGAGCTGTGTGTTATGGTCCAGCAAACAAACCCTGTTCGTCACCTGAACACGTAAATTTCTGGTACTGTTTTCCATAATTTCGACCTGCTTCCATTCAGATCTAGATTAAGGTGACTTCAGGAGAATTGTAGCCCTTCCTCACAGTTTCAAAACGGTGTCTTGTTCAACTTGATCCAACATTTCTAGCCTAATCTTTGATCAAAACGGTTTGAGATGGCGGATTTGGCCGTTTCCGTTTGTCGTTCCGCGCGCGCGCGTGTGTCCATCTTGCTGTTTCCGCACTTGCATGTGCCGATTTTTGCCATTTTGCTTGTTTTGGGTTTGTTAGTATCCGTTTGTGATATAATGTGATAAATCTTCTATTTCAGACAGTGGTGAGCTAAGCGGAGCCGGTGGGGCCCACTACTAGAGAACACGCGCGAAGTGATTTTTGCTCTTGTACTACTTTTGTGTTTTGAGTAAGTATTCGGGCCATTTTGTACATAAATTGCTTATGTGTTTAAGGGGAATGAAAGGGTGACTAGGTGAGGGTGTACTTCATCGCACTTGACCTAAACCCTAATTTACGTGCATATTTATACATGACATGTCTAAATGAATTATTTTGGGTTTGAACCCCTTGAGCTTGGAGCTTGGGGTGACTTTCGTGAGTTCGTGAAGTATGTTGAAGTTGTGGGCCCGATCTCAAGACTTGGATGGACTATTCGAGCTGGCCGGGGCTTGGTCGGACCCAGTCCAACCTAGTCTGAGGTCACCAAGTTCGTAGGTTCCAGTTGTGAACCAAGTCTGTGACCCGAGCTTGTGACTCAAGCTCAAGTTTGTGATTTCGTTCGCCCGGGCAAGTTTGTGAGGTGACTGGCCAGTGAGGGTGATAAGGTGTTCGGTGGGTGTACAAGTGGAGTTCTACGGACCTTATTTATGGTCAACGGAGTGTTGACAGGAGATTACGCATGGCAAATGACTTGGCTTTGGAGCCAACCTGTATCCTTCCTTTGTATTGTTACTTTTGCACTTGACTTGACATTTTTGTGAAATAGTTGTTTATTTAAATGTGAAACTTACGCTTTTACTCCTGTTTACTTACTAAGCTTCTAGCTTACCCCGTTTCCTTTGTTTTCCTTAGCAGGGGGCGACGCGGGGAACTTGTGGACACTGCCACTAGTATAGTTAGGGTTAGTTTGTTCTAGTTGGACAGTTAAGATGTTCCTTTTGTTTTGGTGATTTGTATAAGGACCCACCTTAGGGTCCACCCTCTGTTGGTTGTTGTTATAATGTAAATAGTGATTTGAATAGCTACTTTTGGGAATGTAAATAGAACTCTTTTGGCGTTAGATATATTGTGAATAGTACGCTTGTGGGTTTATCTAGTTTTATTGTTTTGAAATTTTGAGTCCTGGCGCGAGCTAGGCAGGCGTCCCGCCGATACCCTAGGGTTCGCCTTTGGGAGAAGCGGGGGCGTCACATCCCTCCCAAGGAAAAATCTTGGCTCCGTTATAGTCTATAGAATGGACATTTTCAATTATGAAGATAATCAAAATAAAGTTCCAAAACAAGATAAAAGATCATTTCTTGAATGATTGCCTAACAATGTACATAAAAAAGGAAGTTGTTCGAAAATTTAGCATTGATTCAATTATAAATGAATTTAGTTCTATGAAAGAACGTAAAGCTCAATTTACTTTTAATAAAAGAGGATGAAATTTCAAGGTATGTTAACATAACTTTTATCTTTTTTTAATTGAAAATGGTTATATTTATATTACATAGTTATATTTTTTTTTGTACAAGTGACATATTGAAGCATTTTCTCATAATGTGCAACTTAGATGGTTTGTGATGTTATAAGATATTTAATAAAATGTTATTTCTTATCTTAATTTTAGTTATGGCAATGCTACATATTTATGAAATAGACATAATTAAAGTTAATATTTGATATTTTAAAATGTCATATATTTAAATAAATGAAAATTATTTTGAAAATAACATATTAAGATAATTTTGCTCGAAAAAATTTTGGCCCCCCTAAGGAAAAAATCTTGGCTCCGTCACTGTATTCATGTAAGATTGAATACTTTGACTTGTACTCTAAACTTGAATTGTTAGTGACTCTATTGTATATAGCACTGGGTTGTGATGTTTTGAAATTGTGTTGTTCATTTTAGTGCCTAACAGAAATTTTTGGATTAGTGAGTCCTGGCGAGAGTTGGGCAGACAGTCTGCTAACCCTTGAGGTACGCGCTAGAGAAAGGTGGGGCTGTCACAAAGATCTTTGAACCCAAGCCTAAGATTTGGGCAATTTTGGAAGAAATGCAATCCTAAATACAATGTCCTTAAAAGTTTTTTTTTTAACTATCATCTTCAAGTCACATTGCAAGCTCATAAAATCCATCATTGACTTATCTTTCATGGTTAAATAGAAGTAAGAATTAATATTTATGAGATCTACCAATCACTCATGATTACAAGGTCATAATCTGTTTTATTATATTTAGCTATCTTTTTATCCACATATTACACGCCTATAGAGGTTATGTGTTGACCGAGTTTTCATAAGAAATAAGGGTGAGAAACTATTTTCTTTCATCAATATATGGTATTGAATGAGTTAGATTCAATTTAGACACAAAGCCAAGAGAAATCCTAATGTACAGTTTTTAGCTCTTATTTCTTTTAGCCACCTGAAAGTGTTGGGTTTGGATTTTATCCTACCAACCGTTCATTTTGTTGGATTTGAATTTTTTCCCACCAACGAGCTTGAGTTTTATCCCACCAACAGTTGGTGGGATAAAACTCAAACCCAACAAATAAATGGTTGGTGGAATAAAACTCAAATCTAACAAATAAATAGTTGATGGGATAAAATCCAAATCCAACAAAATAGACGGTTGATGGGATAAAACCCAATTGAATAAGAACCAAATCTAACAAAATAAACGGTTGGTGGGACAAAACCCAATCCCAACAAAATACGTGGTTAGTGAAATAAAACCCAAATCCAAGAAAATGAACGGTTTGTGGGATAAAATCCAAATCCAACAGAAAGTCCAAAATAATGCTGTGACAGCCCCACCTCCCCCTAAGGCGAACCAAAGGGTTCGGCGGACCGCCTGCCCAGCTCTCGCCAGGACTACGGGGTCAAATCACTCCCAACTCTATAGCACGCGTGATAGAAACCAAAGAAAACGAACGATTGGGAAACCTCCAAGTTAAATGTAACTTGCCAACCCATAATATTGTCGAAATCCCTGCCGATTTTTTTTTTCCTTTTCACACTTGGATACTATACTCGTCCGAAACCTCAGTAATTTCATTAAACTCCACGTAGCCATAAAGAATGAACACATTCGAGCAGGGTAACACATGTACATGATTAAACACTTATATATATATATATATATATATATATATATAAATACATGATTGCAAATTTACAAATCAAAAGGGAGTTGTTGGATCGAAATACATTCAAGGTTTTGATCTATTGAGGAGCTATACAAAAGAATATATATCTAGCTCAACTCATGCTTCCAAACATCATTGTTCCCAAAAGATTTTCCTGAAAGGAAAACAAGGATAACAAAACGGGGTGAGCTATAAGCTCAATGAGGTACCAAAAATAATAATAGTCAAGGACCAAGGAACTTCATGCTCAATTAATCACATAGGTGTACCAAATAAGAAGATATGTAAACAACTTAGATAGAAAGGATACAGATGGCCCTCAGGAGCCAATTTCCCGTTGCAGTACTTGATCCGACTACTTTGACCCTCCGTCAACTTCCAACTAAAGAAAACCAGTCCAGTAGAACACCGCTTTAACGCCGAATCCCGTTCACCATTCGTACCCCCTTACCGGGCCCGAACGCCAAATAGAAACAGGAATGGTAATACTCGAGTTTACCGGAATCAAGAGTCTCAATACTCAAAGATTCCATAAAAACAGGCACCCACGGATTGTCAATTTTCTCGACCAAGCCCTTGCATGGCTCGATTTAATTAACTCCCCATGAGATTGAGCTCAGGTTTAACAGGACGATCAAGTTTAACAGGACGATCGTGGACACACTTCCAAACGATCGCATAACAAGTGCAAGTAACAAGTTCAAGTACATAACAAGTACAAGTAATAGATTCCAGTTTGTTCAGTACAGGCAAGAGAACGAGTGTGATAAAGTACACCCTCGTCTCATACAAGATAAACAGTCAGGAAAGATATTCAAATAGCATGTTGCAAGTACAGAAAATCAGTTTAGCAATAACTCAGGGGAGTGGTGCACTCACCTGATCAAACAAGGATAATTTCAAAAGTTTCCTTCCCAAGTGTGGCTTTACTCGTCGTTACCTCCTAGAACAATCAAGGCAAACACTTAAGACTCGACTCCAAGACCGAGTATGGAATTCACAAGTGAGACTCGGTTACGAGCCATATGCCTAGTCAAAAGAACCATTAATGCAAAGCAAAGAGGTGACCTCGGAGTGAAAAGGTAACAATTAGTCTTAAAAGCATGAACAACCTCAAAGCCCTTCCTACAATGACTGACCAATTCCAAATTTGAAGTAGATAATGAAAGCAAGATCAATACTAGGAAAACAGAATTTTTCCAGTTCCGCGCGACCTTATATGAAAAATCATATCTCAAGTTTTGTAAGTCCAAAATTAATAAAAGTTATACCGTTGGAAAATACATTCAAAGGGCTATAACTTTCCAGAAAACACTATTGTAAGATTCAGAACGTAAGTCAGTCGAAGTCAAGTCGCAAGTTGCTGCTTTATCCAGTGGAGGACAGAACAGGTACAAGATTTCAGTAAACTTTGAAAAATCACCATAAATTGGACAGATAGAAACAGGATCTGAAATTTACACGGTTTATATTCCTATGAATCTAGTTTAAAACGCAATAAACGGAACTCAATTCCGACATTTCTATATCAAGATATAGCAAATCTCCCGAGACTGCACCGAAGCTCCTGCAAACATTTGGACAGCACTTCCCCTTGTCTTTCTTTACTTTTCCAACCAAGCCTCAACACCCAATCACAAATTATCAAACACCTTTAATTAGAGCCATAATACCCTTCAAAACAACCAAATGGTAGCTCAACAAAGAAACCCTAGAAAAGCCCCAATTATAAACCTTAAAACCAAAAAACAGTTTCGATGTCATTTAGCGGAACGGACACAACTGGAGCTACACTTATCGGATTGGGGTAAAATTTACACCGTTTTGAAACTAAGAGGAAAGGCTACAATGTTGAAGAAGGCCACTCAGTCCAGTTTGCAATGTATCTAGGTAAAATTTACCAAAATAACCCCAGATTTTCCAATTCAAACATTTACTGTGGCAGTCTGATTCATTCAGTCATATCTCAGCATACACAACTCCAATTCAAGTGATTCCAAATCCATTTGAAAGCTAAGATACAAGGATATAAATGTTAAGAAGACATTGGCAACTAAATCAGTAGTATTCCTGGTCAAAACAATCAATTACAGAAGCTGATTAGCATGTTCGGATAGAAACAGGGCAGCAGGGGTATTTCGGTCTTTTCACAAGGTACATTGCTCCGATTGAGCTGAAATTTTGTAGGAAACTATAAAACATCATTCTCTACAACTTTCATGTTTTAACCCAAGGCTAATTCGTCCTCTAACTAGGAGAAACAGTGCCGGCCAGAATGGAGAAAATTGTAAACCCTAATCTGGAAATTTTTCCTATACAAGCTGAAATTCTTTGAAGGCAAGCAAAACTAGCATTCTCAAGCTCAAAATTGCTCATAACAACTACCAAATCATGCCCAAACATTAATCATCATATGAGGACAGAAATTTTACTATCAAAACTGAAATTCACCATAACCCTACTTAAAACCATAAACTTATCCACAAAACTACACCTTTAACCTCTCCAATCCATTAATTGACAATTATCAAGAGTAAAAGGAAAGTTTTATTGAATTTACCTTGAAACTTGAGGAAAGATGATAGCTTAGGTTTTCTTCTCCAAAAATCACTCCACCACAATCCTTAATCTAACCCAAAGAGCAACTTATATGGAGAGGTTTGCAAGATTTATGGTTGGAATCCAAGATTAAAGCAAGAAAGAATGGTGCAAGATGAATTTTTTTTTTCTTCTTTCTTCCCTCCAAGGTTCGGCCAAGACACAAGAATTTGAAGATGATTTGTGGTCAAATTTTGGTATTTAGTAAAGGTAATGAATAGTGGTCAAAATGCAAGATTTAATCATATGGTGACACTTGTCACCCTATTTAATGCATGAATATCCCTTTGTTTCCTCAACTCTCATCCATATGGTATCCTCTAATCATCACTTAGCACCTAGTAAATTAAACCCTGTATACAAAACTTAACCCAATTGGCCGAATTTTACCGAACTTTCCACACTAGCGGGTCCCACGTCCGGTATACGCTCCAAAATTCCCATGAACTCATTTATACTAGAAAAATAACTTGAAAACTCTATTTGCTCATAAAAAGTATCTGGAAAATTTTCCTAATAAAGAAAATGCATAAAAGGTGTGACAGCCCCACCTCACCCTAAGGCAAACCAAAGGGTTCGGCGGACAGCCTGCCCAGCTCTCGCCGGGACTCAGTCGTTCAGTTTAGAGCGATCTAATGCGTTCCGGAACTTACAAACGCGCGTAAACAAGTCAAAATGTCAAAATAAAAAAAAAATCGAAATCGGAGTCGGTCATGAATAGTAACCGACACGTCAAAACCCAACCAAACCTCAAGCAAATATTTACATGTTGAAATTTAGCAGATACAATCCAAAGTGGCATACCAAAGTGATTCAAAAGTGGATACAAGTATGGTTTGCCAAATCAAAAGAGAAACGGACCCAAAAATACATTTAGGGTTTCAATCAATGAGCTATACAAAAGATATGTCCAACTAGCTCAATTCGGCAACCAATTGTCAAATCCAGTCCAAAAGTATTTATTTTCCTGTAAGGAAAACAAAAAGGAACGGAAAGGGGTGAGCTTGCGCTCAATGAGGTACCAGACATATAGCAGTAAGAAACATGGAACTTCATATTCAATTAATCACATATGTGCATCAAATAAAGAAGTGAACAAACACCATAGACAGAAAGGATACGGGTAGCTCTCAGGAGCCAAATTCCCATTCGCTTCACCGAAACTTGATCGAAATAACAGTTGACACTCCGTCAACGTTACAAAAGTAACCAATACCGTAGACTCCACTTTCTTCGACTCCTTCCACCTCACATATCCCCACCGGGCCCGAAATCCAATCAGATCAGAATTGGTAATACTCGAGTATACCGGAATCAAGGGGTCTCAATACCCAAAGATCCCAAAACAGACTACCGTGATTCGTTATCTAATCGACCAGGCCCTTGCCGGCCCGACTCGAGTAACTGGCCACAGGTGTTGAGTTCAGAGGTCACAGAAAGGTCGTTGCATACAAGCTTCCAAACTATGTCAGAACAGATACAGATCCAGATACAGATAACAGATACAGATACAGATAGCAGATTCAGATACGCGTTCAAAATTGGCATATGAACAGACAAGAGAACGAGTGTGATAAAGTACACCCTCGCCTCCCTTTTATCAAAACAGTAGTTGGCTCCAACAGTCATAAATAAAGTATTTCAGATATTCCGATATTTCACATAACGGGTAGCAGGTAGTGGAACACTCACCGGGGTCAGTACAGATACCTCCCAAAAGAGAGCTTTAATCACCAAGAAACCCTAAAATAATCCAAGAAAAACAATTGAAGCTTCCACTTTCAAAAATCGAGTATATGTGAGGCTCGACTACCAGTCGTATGCCTCGCCAAATAATTACTAAAGCAAGGGTACAAAACATGATTTTTGGAAACGAAAGGGTAACATGAAGACCTAGGCTCAAACAACCCAAAAGCCCTTTGCTCAAATCACAAGTAAATCCAACTAGCCTTCAAGTAAATTTCGGCAGCAGATCCCTTGTGTTTACCTATTTTCCAGCCATCATGGCTTCATTATTTCCTCAAATCAGTCCCAACATCTCGTACAAAAATAATCTCATTCCCAAAAAGTCGTTCACTAGGCTTAATGGCATTCAAGTACAAAATTTAGCTAGGAAATGACTGGATATGAAAGTGAAGCCCTAAACTATTCAAATAAACACAATAAGACTCGATTACAAGTCATAAATCAATGCCAAATACTACCAAAATAGGGTTCCATAAGCACACACAAGCAATAGAGGAAACCAGAAAAAATCCGGAAATGGAACTAGCTTTAACCCTGAAAAAATAGTTTTTGACGTCATTTTGCGGTAATGGCACCAAAGGCACTACGATTATCGGATGAAGGTCCAAGACCCACCGTTTCGAAGCTAAGAGATAGGGTTACAATATTCCAGAAGGTCACTCAACCCAGTTTCGAGTGTAACCAGGTCAAAAATGCAAGATACTACACCAGAATAAAAAAAACAGATTCACAGAACGCATTCTACCGGAAACATCATAAATCAGGCTATCCAAGTCCAAATCCAGAAATTCCAAAACTAGATGAAAGCTAAGAAACAGGGCTACATTTCATCAGAAGGCCTCAACAACCAATTCGGAAGCATTCCTAACCAAAATAACCAATTACAGAAGCAATTCTCCAATTCGGGTAAAACCAGAACCGCAAGGGTAAATTCGACTTTTCTCAAGCTACGCTACTCCGATTGTCCTGAAGTTTTGTAGGCACCTCTAAAATATCATTCCCTACAACTTTTATGTTTTAATTCAAGGCCAATTAGGCCTCTAACTAGGAGCTACAAAACCGGGCAGAATGAAGAACAATGAAACCCTAAGTTTTCAATTTCTTTCCAAAACAGCAATTGCTTGCAATTAACCACTTTTTCCACCTTCTAGCTTCCTTACATAACATTTCCAATCATCATACATGACCCCATAATCATATTCATATGAAAACAGAAAAATCCCCAAAAATTATAAAACTTCATCAATTCCACCAAAAATCAAGATATAAACCATAAAATTGCATCTTATACTACCACTAGTCATGGATTAAACATCATTTGAGGGAGGAGAGTGGTTCTTCATGACTCACCTTAGAAACAAGAGAGAGAGAGCAACAAGTCCTCTTAGCTTTCCAAATAACTCCACACAACACCTCACTATCACTTAGCAAAGAGATTTTATGGAATGATTTGGAGTTTTATTGGTTGGATTTGAAGATTGGAGCAAGATTATGAAGTAGGAAGTTGGAAGATTTTTGCCTTCTTTGAGCAAGAGAATTCGGCCAAGAGGAAGAAGAAAATGGGGAATTTTTGGTAAGTTTTTGATTTATTTAGTCAATGGTAAGAAAATTAAATAGTGGTCTTACAAGTCCCTCCAATCAAATGGTGACACTTGTCACTTATTTAATGCAAGCCTATCACTTTGTTTCCTCTCACACCAATCCAAATTGCAACCTCTACTTATCTCTTAACACCCGGTAAATTAATTCCAGTATCCAAAACTTAATCTAGTTGGCCGAATTTTTCCGAACTTTTCACACTAGTGGGTCCCACATCCGGTATACGCTCTTAATTTCTCAAAAACTATTCGATACTAGAAAAATCATCTAAAAACTATATCTGCTCCTTAAAAGTATCTAGAATTTTTCCTAATCACGAAAATGCAGAAAACAAGCCATGAAAGATAATAAAACCTAGAAAATGAGAAAACATACGGGTTCTCACACTCACTCCCCCTTAAAAGAATTTCGCCCTCGAATTTTTTTTTTCTCAACGGAATCTATCAAATCTAAAGTAACCAGTAGCCTGTACCTTCTACGTCCTCAGAAGAAACGAGGCTCTTCATTCCAGTCCCTTCTCTAGTTGACGGTCCAGGGTCGGTCTGGGTTGGCTGCTGGGTTCCTTTCTTTTCGTGCAATAAACCCGGGCAATTAGCAACCCGATGCTCAGCGCTCCCACAGCGCAGACATCTCCTTCCCTTTCTCCAACAATCCACTTCAATATGATTGGATTTTCTACAATAACCACAGATTGTCACACCACCCTCTCTACGTCCCTTCTTAGCAAATGGCCTACCTCGCTTACCCTGTTCTGGCCTTTGACTCTCAAGAGATGCGCTCCTTTTCTTTACATGGAAGGTCTTCACTTGTGGCCTTGCAACTTCTGTCCTTTGAGTTTTCTCTAGAACCTCCATAGAAGTAGTGCTTTGTGCCATTGCTAAGGCCTCCTCGGAAATCCCTTCGTATTTCCTTTTTAGCTCTAAGTTCTTGTGCAAGAGTTCAATTTTATCTGAATACTCGTGCTTCCATCGCCCTTCCCAGTATGCGATTAGTTTCTTTTGGACTTCTATTTCGTCTTGAAGAACCGCGATTTCCTTATACAGCTCAACCCAATGTGCCATCTCACAGAATTGCTGGAACTCAAATGGTAGCCTGTCGGGCAAAACAATGGGTCATAATAAAGTCTTGAATACAAGTGTCACTCTCGGTCGATGTTTTGTTCAACTGTTGTTTCCTCCCTTTCTTCTCTTGACTCTCGGTCTCGTTTTGTTCCACAGCTATGACCATGTCCGCGACTACGTCTTCCCCTCCATATATATATAGATTTTTTTCCCTCTCTCTTTTCTTTCCAAAAGGGGGTACTTTAATGAATGAATGCAGTACATTGACTAAAATAACAAAATCCATCATACCAATTACACACATAACATATCGCACATGACACGCCATAGCAAAAGACGAATAAGCAAGTACACAAATACATATACTAACATCAGGTGGTAATACTATACGGGAGAACCAAAAGGAAAAGGTGAAGTCGTCCCAGTATCAGCCCGTCTGGTCTATCACGTCACTTTCCATCCAAACTAAATGTCCATTGATCTCTTATGCTTATTCTAGTCAGACAAAGCCTGTTCATGTTTCCAAAATGAAAATTCCAAGTACTTAACGCCGCCTCAACTTTAGAGTACTCGGGCACGAGAATCCGAAATAAGATAATTCACATCTCGAGCTGGCCAGTCCCAAGAGTAAACTATCTACAATTGAAATTCCTACCCAACATACCTATCTATGATCCTCCAATACCACGGAAAGGATTAAAGGTCTATAACACTCGCAATTCATAGTTTATGCTCGAATGAGCACTTAGTCCTTAACTGTCAAATCAAATCAAATCCCACAGTCCGGCATCCTAAACTTTAGCCTAGGATACACTACAGAGATCGGAAGCCTAAGCTCTGATACCACCTGTGACAGCCCCACCTCACCCTAAGGCGAACCAAAGGGTTCGGCGGACAGCCTGCCCAGCTCTCGCCGGGACTCAGTCGTTTAGTTTAGAGCGATCTAATGCGTTCCGGAACTTACAAACGCGCGTAAACAAGTCAAAATGTCAAAATAAAAAAAAATCGAAATCGGAGTCGGTCATGAATAGTAACCGACACGTCAAAACCCAACCAAATCTCAAGCAAATATTTACATGTTGAAATTTAGCAGATACAATCCAAAGTGGCATACCAAAGTGATTCAAAAGTGGATACAAGTATGGTTTGCCAAATCAAAAGAGAAACGGACCCAAAAATACATTTAGGGTTTCAATCAATGAGCTATACAAAAGATATGTCCAACTAGCTCAATTCGGCAACCAATTGTCAAATCCAGTCCAAAAGTATTTATTTTCCTGTAAGGAAAACAAAAAGGAACGGAAAGGGGTGAGCTTGCGCTCAATGAGGTACCAGACATATAGCAGTAAGAAACATGGAACTTCATATTCAATTAATCACATATGTGCATCAAATAAAGAAGTGAACAAACACCATAGACAGAAAGGATACGGGTGGCTCTCAGGAGCCAAATTCCCATTCGCTTCACCGAAACTTGATCGAAATAACAGTTGACACTCCGTCAACGTTACAAAAGTAACCAATACCGTAGACTCCACTTTCTTCGACTCCTTCCACCTCACATATCCCCACCGGGCCCGAAATCCAATCAGATCAGAATTGGTAATACTCGAGTATACCGGAATCAAGGGGTCTCAATACCCAAAGATCCCAAAACAGACTACCGTGATTCGTTATCTAATCGACCAGGCCCTTGCCGGCCCGACTCGAGTAACTGGCCACAGGTGTTGAGTTCAGAGGTCACAGAAAGGTCGTTGCATACAAGCTTCCAAACTACGTCAGAACAGATACAGATCCAGATACAGATAACAGATACAGATACAGATAGCAGATTCAGATACGCGTTCAAAATTGGCATATGAACAGACAAGAGAACGAGTGTGATAAAGTACACCCTCGCCTCCCTTTTTTCAAAACAGTAGTTGGCTCCAACAGTCATAAATCAAGTATTTCAGATATTCAGATATTCATATAACGGGTAGCAGGTAGTGGAACACTCATCGGGGTCAGTACAGATACCTCCCAAAAGAGAGCTTTAATCACCAAGAAACCCTAAAATAATCCAAGGAAAACAATTGAAGGTTCCACTTTCAAAAATCGAGTATATGTGAGGCTCGACTACCAGTCGTATGCCTCGCCAAATAATTACTAAAGCAAGGGTACAAAACATGATTTTTGGAAACGAATGGGTAACATGAAGACCTAGGCTCAAACAACCCAAAAGCCCTTCGCTCAAATCACAAGTAAATCCAATTAGCCTTCAAGTAAATTTCGGCAGCATATCCCTTGTGTTTACCTATTTTCCAGCCATCATGGCTTCATTATTTCCTCAAATCAGTCCCGACATCTCGTACAAAAATAATCTCATTCCCAAAAGCCGTTCACTAGGCTTAATGGCATTCAAGTACAAAATTTAGCTAGGAAATGACTGGATATGAAAGTCAAGCCCTAAACTATTCAAATAAACACAATAAGACTCGATTACAAGTCATAAACCAATGCCAAATACTATCAAAATAGGGTTCCATAAGCACACACAAGCAATAGAGGAAACCAGAAAAAATCCGGAAATGGAACTAGCTTTAACCCTGAAAAAATAGTTTTTGACGTCATTTTGCGGTAATGGCACCAAAGGCACTACGATTATCGGATGAAGGTCCAAGACCCACCGTTTCGAAGCTAAGAGATAGGGTTACAATATTCCAGAAAGTCACTCAACCCAGTTTCGAGTGTAACCAGGTCAAAAATGCAAGATACTACACCAGAATCACAAAAACAGATTCACAGAACGCATTCTAGCGAAAACATCATAAATCAGGCTATCCAAGTCCAAATCCAGAAATTCCAAAACCAACTGAAAGCTAAGAAACATGGATACATTTCATCAGAAGGCCTCAACAAGCAATTCGGAAGCATTCCTAACCAAAATAACCAATTACAGAAGCAATTCTCCAATTCGGGTAAAACCAGAACCGCAAGGGTAATTTCGACTTTTCTCAAGCTACGCTACTCCGATTGACCTGAAATTTTGCAGGCACCTCTAAAATATCATTCCCTACAACTTTTATGTTTTAATCAATGCCAATTCGGCCTCTAACTAGGAGCTACAAAACGGTGCAGAATGAAGAACAATGAAACCCTAAGTTTTCAATTTCTTTCCAAAACAGCAATTGCTTGCAATTAACCACTTTTTCCACCTTCTAGCTTCCTTACATAACATTTCCAATCATCATACATGACCCCATAATCATATTCATATGAAAACAGAAAAATCCCCAAAAATTATAAAACTTCATCAATTCCACCAAAAATCAAGATATAAACCATAAAATTGCATCTTATACTACCACTAATCATGGATTAAACATAATTTGAGGGAGGAGAGTGGTTCTTCATGACTCACCTTAGAAACAAGAGAGAGAGAGCAACAAGTCCTCTTAGCTTTCCAAATAACTCCACACAACACCTCACTATCACTTAGCAAAGAGATTTTATGGAATGATTTGGAGTTTTATTGGTTGGATTTGAAGATTGGAGCAAGATTATGAAGTAGGAAGTTGGAAGATTTTTGCCTTCTTTGAGCAAGAGAATTCGGCCAAGAGGAAGAAGAAAATGGGGAATTTTTGGTAAGTTTTTGATTTATTTAGTCAATGGTAAGAAAATTAAATAGTGGTCTTACAAGTCCCTCCAATCAAATGGTGACACTTGTCACTTATTTAATGCAAGCCTATCACTTTGTTTCCTCTCACACCAATCCAAATTGCAACCTCTAATTATCTCTTAACACCCGGTAAATTAATTCCAGTATCCAAAACTTAATCTAGTTGGCCGAATTTTTCCGAACTTTTCGCACTAGTGGGTCCCACATCCGGTATACGCTCTTAATTTCTCAAAAACTATTCGTTACTAGAAAAATCATCTAAAAACTATTTCTGCTCCTTAAAAGTATCTAGAATTTTTCCTAATCACGAAAATGCAGAAAACAAGCCATGAAAGATAATAAAACCTAGAAAATGGGAAAAAATACGGGTTCTCACAAAAGGCGTGCAATTAAATAAAGTAAAGCCTAGAAAATAAGAAAATTTACGGGCTCTCACAAATGCCCAGTTGATTGGTCTTGAAGGATGAGCTAATGAGAAAGTGGGGTCCTTTTCCCTAGACACTAATCCTAAGTGAGGAAGAGACTTGTTGCAATTTGGCCTGATTTTGAGAGGTTCATCATGAATTCTCCTATGTGAGTTTGAGTATGACATTTTTTAGGCTTGTTTTTTCATTTGAATAATGCAATTTATATTGTAGCGTTACGCCAATGCACATTGCATGCTAGCATTTCATTGTTTTCTAAATTTCATGGAGCACAATTTTCTTACTATTGTAAAATAAATGGAAAGTCATTTGAACTAAAATTTTTGCGGCTATCCTCCTACTATTTATTTGAGTTTGGATCTAATCCCACCATGTATTCTAGTCTTGGGGCGCATTTTCATTTTTTTCCCTAGTTATTTGGGTTCGAGTCTAATTTCACCAAGTATTTTAGGCTTAGGGCACATTTTCATTTCTCCCACTAGTTATTTGAGTTTGGATGTAATCCCACCAAGTATTCTAGATCTGAGGCGCATTTTCATTTTTCGAGCTAGTTATTTGGACTCTCATCTAATCCCATCAAGTATTCAAAACTTGAGGCATATTTTTATTTCTCCCTATAGTTATTTGAATTTAGGTCTAATTACACCAAGCATTCTAGACCTAGAGCACATTTTCATTTCTCCCACTATTTATTTGGGTTCAAATCTAATTCCATTAAGTATTCTAGGAATAGGGCGCATTTTCATTCTCTCTCCAATTTTTTGGGTTTGAGTCTATTCCCACCATAAATTCTAGACCTAAAGTGCATTTTAATTTCTTTCGCTAGTTATTTAGATTCGGGTCTGATCCCACCCAGTATTTTAGGTCTGGGATGCATTTTCATTTTTCCCTCTAGTTGTTTGGGTTTAGATTTAATTCCACTAACAATATAGTCTTGGGAGCATATTTTTGTTCTGCTATTAGTTGTCTAGACCTGGGTTTAATCTTGCAAATAGTTATGAGCTTGTAATTTGATTTAACTATACTCATCAGTATTTAGGCATTATATTTTCATACCCATCATTTTGCTAGTTGTCTTACCTAATCATTTTTGCTATTTTCTTCATTTTTAGTTTTTTTAGCACATGTTGTACTCTATCTTGCGTTTAGACTATGTCTAATATGATGGGAAATGCAGTTAGATCCATGCAAGTTCGGTCATTTCCTCACATTTTTATTGTTAATTTATCAAGTAATACCTAATGTTTTATGTTATTTGTCTTGGTTCAATTCTAGTTGATAAAGACAGGTAGATAATTTGATATCTACGTCTTTGTCACGAGTTTCTTCGAAACTCAGACAAAGAGGAGCAAATTGCATATACCAAAATTTTCTCTCACGTCTGTTGTTATTTTTATTTTATTTATCTATTTTCAATTCAAAAAATGAATAAAAAATTTATTAAGTAACCATTTTAATTTTATTTTTGTAGGTTTGTTGCAAGGCAAAGCATTACAAGAAAAATGGAAATTCAGAAAAATCAAGAAAAAGGTAACCCATTTTGCTTCAAGCCCCAAAACCCAATTCCTAAACCCAAAAGAAATGAAAAACAAACCCAGTAATAAAACCTAGCAAAAGCTCACACATAGTCTAGCAAAATAAGCAAGAAAAGCTGAAAGAAATAAGGCTTATTGGCCCTTTTTTAAAAATAAAAAAAAAAGCTAGAATGTCACGGGCACGCTATACTCCTTCTTCCTCGCTACAGGTACGAGGATGCTACTACAACTCCATGGCTTGATTTTTTTTCTGTTTTACCTTCTTTTTCTTCCTTTCTTTTTCCCCAAGCCTCATTCATACAAGGACAACTCACATTCTTGAATCTTATGCAATACCACCAAACAAAATCTATCACAGAATGAGAGGGAAACACATCATCCTATTTTCTAGAACTTTCGTCCCAACAATTACTTTAGGGTTTTGATTCTTAACACAGGACCAGGGTAAATACATACATTAGTAAAATGTTTTAGGGTTAGGGAAGAAGAGGCTTGCCAGTTATAGGCAGCAAAAGAGATTCAAAGAGAAAAAAAGAGAGAAAAATGTGAAAGAAAATAAGAGAGATTTTTGCGAGGGAAAAAAAAAAGAAGAAACAAGGCTGTCGAACCAGTCCTGTTCTAATCCATCTTTCTCTCTCATTTTAGCTTCGTCTAGCGAGATTTCTTTTTCTACTAACTCTAGAGTTGTAGTAGAGAAACTTTTCAGTTAAAAGTTCCTAGAGAAAATCATCATAAGGCCATGAAATCTGAGCTAGAAATCATCACAATTGCAACCCTTATCACCAGCGACCGAAGAAGCAAACAACTTGGGCCATCCTGATTTTCGAATTTCTATTCATTTCCACCATTTAGTCTATCTTGACAGACACTAGAGGTGATTTTTTAAAACCCTTTTCTATCTTCATAGCTTGTTGATTTAAGATGTGATCTCATTTTTACTTTTAGGTGTAGCCTTGTTTTTGCTTTCCCTTGTTCAATCTTTTGGGGTTGAACACTTTTAGATGTAGCATGTTTCAAAACAGATTTGAATGCATGTTTCACGACTGTTGTGCTTGGATTTTGGAACCTTTGAGAGAAATTTATTTTTCTTTCCTTATTCATGAACTTGGGTAGATATAGGTTGTGTGGATTTTTTTTTTTTTTTTTGTGTTATGGAATTTGTCCATGTGAATTTTGTTCTAAAAAAAATGTTAGGAAGAATTGTTCTGACAAAATCCTGGCCACTTTGGCCTAAACGTTTCTAAAGCCGTTGATGTCTCGCTACTGCTTCTTCACTTTTCTTCCTTTTTGGTTGAATTAATTGGTTTATTGTGGTTTATGTTTGTCAGATTTAGGTTGGGCCTATTTGTGATTTTAAGAAGTTAAGTTGTGTAGAATTTTGGTTGGGCTTATTTGGTTTATTTTGTTTGGATTTATATATTTTAGATTTGGTCTAGTGGTGGTTTACAAAACTTGGATTGTTTGCGTATTTTCATGTGAGCCTGTTAGTTTTTTTTTTTATAATTAGGCAAATACTTTCTTCTAGGCCAAAGTAGGAAGACCCAGACACTCAGAATGATGGGTATTTGAATTTGGACCTAATTTTGTTAGATTTGTAGGTGTTTAGGTTGAATTAAGTAGACTTTGCCCAAGCTATTGATTTTTTTATGCAAAATTTAGTAGCTTAATTACTTTTGTTGCATTATTTGGTTATTTCTGGTTTATTATATATTCACGATCCTAATTATTTTGCTAATTTTACATGGGAGTTCCAAAAAAACAATGAATATTTATAATTTGACTAGTAATTTTTACATAATTATGCTGAGGCTCAAAAATTGTGAAGATGGGTAAAATTACTTCTTTTTGGAGTCTTGGTTTGTCTTTATGATGTTTATACATGTTTTGATGAATTAATTCTTACTCATGACCTTTCCTTGAGATTCGCTTTATGAAGTGCAGATTGAGACTCTACCTAAGATTGGTTCGGTGATTCAAGTTAAGTGGCTTCATCCCTAACTAGTTATTCTTTTCCCAAACAGATGACTTTTTATTAAAGCACATATAAAAATCAATGTTATATATGTGTGCCAAAATATTTATTTTTATCTATTATTATTGTTTTCTTTAAAAACAGACTGAATATGTTTTGTCGGTTATCTTAATTTGCTTTGAGGTGATGATTTCTTGTAGTTTAGTCGTGACTTATATTATTTGGTTGGTTGATAAGTCTAGCTCTCCTAGGGCTGTCAATAGGGTCGAATTAGTTCGAGTTCAACCCGCTTGTCCCAAAAAAAGTTTGATGAATATAACCTTTCATTGAGTTAGATTGAACTTGAATCTTAACATTAGGACTGAACTAAATGTGGGTCAACTTTGAGTCTAATTCAATATAGGACCGGCCCTTTAATATGCATCTATATATATAATTTTATATAATATATTCATATTTTGATATATTTATATACATATATATAACACTAATACTTTATACTTATGAGTTATGTGTCAAAATATATTAACAAATATAAGAAACATTAAATATACAAAATTAGTCAAAAGATTCAGAATGACAAATCTTAGTACAAGCAAATTGAGGACCTTTGAAGATATTATTTTTCATGTACTTTGAACTAAATTGATATATTATTGTTGGAAATTTCTTGGTTCGTGCATAGTTTTAATGTTGTGGTCCTGTGGATGTTAAATTAGTTTCAAAAATTAATAGTTATAGTAATTATATTAAAAAAAATTATGGAGCAATAAATAAGTTTGGATATTAAGTAAATCCTCTCTTGTAGGGGCCCTTTCTCTCTCTAAAAAAGAGAGCATCTCTTCCCTTTGTGGTAGCTCTTAAATGCCCAAAAAGGTGCATCCTTTTTAACTTTTAGCCAATCTTCAAGCAGTAAAACTAGCATTGAATGAGAATCACTGCCGGATTCTATTATTAGTAAGTAGGAGCTGAAGAGTCACTATTTACCGAAGGAGTTCTTATGATTAGAGGAGGTGAACTAGTTTTGCGGAATCAACACTTTAAATCTTGATCCGGGAAATATCGCTCACGGAACCAGATCAAAGCATGAACACGCAGTACAATCAGTGTGGCTACCACAGCAGACAAGTAAGCTAACTACCATTTTCTCATCTTACCTTGTCTGGTAGTGTAGGTGCATTAGAAGTAGGTGCATTGTGCTCTGTTTTTTTCTTTTTGTTTTTGTTGCCTACCAGTTTGCCATTTACCTAGAGAAAAGCATATTTTTTCGGTTTTCCTTTGTGGTTTTCTCAATTTTCTTTGAGATCATTGGTGTGGGGGTGAGAGATATACCAGCATTACGTCGGGTTAAGTTCCATGGCTGAGGATATTGTTGAGATTTTGCAAAGCTTCACATTATCGAGCAAGGAGTTGCAGATAACATATGTGGGGAGAGAAGAGCTGTCCTCAGGTTTAAAGGAATGCCAAAGCAGCTTGATAGGGAAGATTGTGGGTGAGAAGGTAGCTAACTATACGGGAGTTAAGTATTTTGTTACCGCAGTTTGGGGGTATCCAAAGGATTTGACTGTGGCTGAGCTCGGGCCGAACCTATTCTTGTAAGGCCCAAAGACAACCTAAGAGGGGGGTGAATTAGGTTGATTAAAATCTTAATCAAACTTATGCAATTTTTGCTTAATAAAATTTACCTTCTTTTCTAATAATGATCAATCAAGTAGATTAGAAGAAGAGAGCAATATTGATTCGAAAAACAAGTATAGATAAGCACTGAGAGTTTTATTAAACAAAAAGAATAAGATAGAATATCAAACCGATTGTCTACCAAGCTTTCCTCAAACTTGAAGACCAATCACTAGGTCGAGCAACTTCTCTTTGATGAAAGATGATCAACTAGATGTACAATGGAGGGAGCACTTCCTCCTTGCCCTAAGCCTCACTTAGTCAAGCTAAGAAGTTTTACAATCACTCAGATAACCCTCAACAAAGCTACACTAATGAAACTTTCAACCACAAGAGAAAAGCTCACAAGAAATTCACACCACTTGGAGAACAAATCTAGCTTTGGAGACTATTTTCTAGCTAAAATATCTCTTGAGATCTTGTAAACAAAGTGTGCAAAAGTCCTCTTCTGAATCAGAATCGTTTGTATTTAAAGGGAGCCAAAAATGGGCTTCATTAATACTTCCAACGGATAGAAGGCAGATGAAGAGTCAGCTAGCCGTTGGAGCTGTCGGACGTCCGACGTCTTAGTCATCGTCCGATCCCATCGTCCGAAAATCAGTCAAGTTGTTGTTCGGACGTCCGATGGTATTTTATCGTTCGAGCTTCTGTGTCCGAACGTCGTCCAGAGAGTTATCAAATCTTCGTGGAATTTTTAGGGCGTCCGATGAGATTGATGTGTTTCCGAAGCATGCGTCCGATCCTTCAGGACGTCCGATGCTTCCTTACGAGCGTCCGACAGAGTCTTGGCAGAGAGTCATCAACATTTTGTGGAATTTTTAGGACGTCCGACACGTTCGATGTGCGTCCGAGGAGTACGTCCGATCCATCCGGACGTCCGATGCTTCCTCACGAGCGTCCGACAGAATCTTCTTCTTAATGATCTTCATCCTTTCGGACGTCCGACCAATTCCTTAGGACGTCCGACATGAGTGTCCTGTTTTTGCTTCTTCTTTTGGTTGATTTTCATTTCTTGACATATTCGTACCTGTTTCTTTGATAGGCAAAAAACACTTATATTTGAAGAGAGTTAAATAAACATTTCAAAGTCCTTTGTGATCATCAAAACCAAGAATAACATTCTCCCCCTTTTTGATGATGACAAAACAAAGGTTTGAAATGAGATTTGATGATTGCAATAAAAAACTCCCCCTTTCTCAATAGACAAGAACTCCCCCTTACTTAGTGAATCATATAAAAAAAATTTGAAAAACTCCCCCTCACTTGGCTGCCCAACCGAATTAAACAATTATCCAAAATATGACAATTAAGCAGCCAACATCCAACATTTTACCAATTCAATCCATCAGCCAATCCAAATTTGATCAAATCATCAATCAATCAATCATCAATCATCAATCAATCCAGTCCTCTCCCCCTTTTTGTCATCACAAAAGGGCAATCAATCACATCCATCTCATCCACAAACATCATTCAAAAATACTTAAACATCCACACAATCATCCACAAAATTCATTACATCCACAAAATCATCATTCAAAATACTTAAACATCTATCAAACAGTACCAAAAGAAACATAAACATAATCATAACCAAATGTTGAATTCATCTACATATCCATTGTTGAACACCACAAACACATGAAATAAACAAAATGCAAATGTCCTAAATGGTGAACTATGTGGATCCAGGTGTTCTTCGAGAGAGCTGATATTGGGAGAGGTCCTCCTCTTCAGTTTCTTCATCATCTGCAGCAGCCTCTTCAACTGGTGCCTTGCCTTTATCTGATGTGGAAGGGCCATGAGGAGTCACAGGAGTTGATGAACCAGGGTCTGGAATTGATGAGCTTGGATCAGTGGGGTGTGGTTCTTTGTCATGGGAAACTTCCTCAACCACAGGTGGGGGAAAAAGAATGTTCTTTTTGTCTAGGAAGCCTGTTTGTTGCTCAGAGGACATGGTGAGCATTAGACCATGTTCTAGAAGAAGAACATGCTGTTTGAGTTCACGAAGGAACTCAATCACTTCATCATTGGAGGAGGAAGATGCCTTAGTGGCAGACTTCCTGGGATGAATGGGAGTGAGTGAAACAGATGAAGGATCATGTGCAATCTTAGACCTCTGTTCACTAGATGATGCCCCCTTATAAGCCCAAGATTATCTTTAAAAACAAGATTTTTCCTTCCAAAATATCCTTTGGTAAAGGCATAAGAAGATGCTTCTTTGGGACAAACACCTAGAATTGGAACTTTGTAAAACTCAAAAATCTTTTGAAGAAACTTTCCATAAGATAATTTTCTGCGAGAATCAGTGGCATAGCGAAGTAAAAACTTGCACATGACAAAACCAAAATCAATACGAATTTTTTCTCGAAAACAGTAAAAGAGATACAACTCCATTTTGTTTGCATCAGTTCTATGGCCATCAGTGGGTACAAGCAGGTTTGAAATGATTGAAAAGGCAATTAGATTCACAGGAGCAAGATCATTCAGTTTAGCATCAGCAGGGGAGGAAAAACTTCTTTTAAAATAAGTTAACATTTTAGCCCCATCAAAATGATTATCAGCAGTAGGGTGCTCTTCATAGGAAAAGAAATTTACAATTTTATCCTTGCATCCAGGTTCAATAGTAGTTTTAAAAACATCATTCACAATTTCAGAATCAAAGACTAAGTCTACCCCATTAACCCTGGACATGATCTCAGTTTGGTCAGTGCCTTTCTTAAGATTGGCAAAAAATTGATGCAGCATTTCAGGATAATAGACATTGGGCATAGAAATGAGATGTGACCATTTCTGGAAAGCAAATAGACTCAGAATGGATTCTAAACCTATGTGGCGAAATTCAGACGAGTTTACAGTTCGTTGAGGGATGACACCTTTCTGGGATATCCAGGAGTGTTTGTCTTTTGCAGCATCATCAAAGAATGTAGGGAGTGTGGCTGATTTTGGAGGCGGTTGAGAAGAGGTTCCCTGTCCAGATTCAGGCTGAGAGGTGGGTTGTGGAGTAGGCCGTGACATTTGACCTTTTACGGCTCCTCTCTTGAAGCGTTTGGATGAACGTTTGACCGTAGGAAGATCCTCCTCCTCATCCCTGAGTGGATGCTTGCGTCCGGCAGTAACCTTTCCTCCTCTTAGATTCACCATTGTGCGAAATGTGTGGAATGAAGGATGCAAATGATGCACACAGTAGTAGGGAAGTGAATCGCACAGAAATTTTGGGACAAAAAGGCCTTGAACAAGATTTGACAGAGCGGTTATGAGAAAGTAGGGTTTTGAGGGAAATTTGGGACTTTACGAAATGTTATGCGATTCGGTGAAATGATCAGGAGAAACGAGTCGCAATCGATCAGGAAAAGTTTTGGTTGAGTCAATTTGGGAATGAGAGCTTCAGAATGGTATGAATTTGAGAGTGAGAGATGAGAGAGTTCTCGTCCGAGAGGAAATAGAAGAAGAAGAGTTTGAAGCAAATGAGGAAGAAAGTTACTTTAAAAAGTGTACCGTTGCACTGTCGGACGGCCGAACGAAGTCGTGCGTCCGACATCTTCGTCCGAACAGGTGTTTTCTGGAAAAAATAGCTGAAGAACATTATCGGACGTCCGTTCATCTTCTTTCGGACGTCCGAAGACTTTGAGAAATTTTAAGATGATTTTTCGATTATTCCCAATTTTGATCTTAGATGAATGAACTGATCTAATGGCAAAGCTTTGGTAAAAATATCAGCAAATTGATCTTTAGAACAAACATAATTTACACAAATTTCACCTTTTTGAACAAGATCTCGAATAAAGTGATGCTTTATATCTATATGCTTTGTCCTAGAATGTTGAATTGGATTTTTGGTCAAATTAATAGCACTAGTATTATCACAGAATATAGGCATGCAGTCATATAACAATCCAAAATCATTCAAGGTATGCTTCATCCATAAAAGTTGAGCACAACATGCACTAGCGGCAATATATTCCGCTTCGGTTGTAGACAAAGATATTGCATTTTGCTTTTTGCTAAACCAAGAAACTAAGCAATTACCAAGAAAGTGACAAGTTCCACTAGTACTTTTTCTGTCCACACGACAACCACCAAAATCCGCATCCGAATATCCATATAAAGCAAATTCACAAGATCTAGCATACCAAAGACCATAGTCTAATGTACCTTTCAAATACCTAAAAATTCTTTTAACAGCATTTAAATGTGATTCTTTTGGACAAGATTGAAATCTAGCACACAAGCAAACAGCAAACATAATATCAGGTCTACTTGCGGTTAAATAGAGTAAGCTTCCGATCATACCTCTATAGTGCTTTTCATCCACATGATTACCTTCTTCATCTTTGTCAAGTTTTGTAGAAGTGCACATTGGAGTTCCAACTTGCTTTGAGTCTTCCATGCCAAACTTTTTCAGCAATTCCTTGGTATATTTTGCTTGATTTATAAAAATTCCCTCAAGGGCTTGATGTATTTGAAGTCCAAGGAAGAAATTTAATTCTCCCATCATACTCATTTCAAATTCACTTTGCATAGTGGTGGAAAAATCCTTGCATAGATACTCATTAGTAGCACCAAAAATAATATCATCAACATATATTTGCACAATAAGAAGGTCATTTAACACTTGCTTAGTAAACAGTGTGGTGTCCACAAAACCTCTTTTGAAACCATTTTCAATCAAGAAACCACTTAATCTTTCATACCAAGCTCTTGGAGCCTGTTTTAAACCATATAATGCTTTAGATAGTTTAAACACATGACTTGGAAATTTTGTATTTTCAAAACCGGGAGGTTGATCCACATATACTTCTTGATCAATAAAACCATTTAAAAAGGCACTTTTAACATCCATTTGAAACAATTTGAAACCTTTGAAACAAGCAAAAGCAAGAAGCATTCTAATAGATTCTAATCTTGCTACGGGAGCAAATGTTTCATCAAAATCAATTCCTTCTTCTTGTGCATATCCTTTAGCAACTAATCTGGCTTTATTCCTTATAACAACACCTTTATCATCCAATTTATTTCTAAATATCCACTTTGTGCCAATGATAGGTTGATTTTGAGGTCTATCAACAAGTGTCCAAACCTTATTTCTCTCAAATTGGTTAAGTTCCTCTTGCATAGCCAAAATCCAGTTATCATCCTTTAAAGCATCATTGATATTTTTGGGTTCAAAAAGAGAAACTAAAGCAAAATTGTCTATCAATATTCTAGATGAAGAACGAGTCTTTACCTTTTCGGATGGATCACCAATTATAAGCTCTCTTGGATGATTTTGGCTGAATTTCCAAGCATTGGGAAGGTCTTTGACTGAATCATCATTCTCATCTTCATCACCCTTTTCTTGATCATTATGAGCTTCATCCATCATTTCCATTGCTGCTGGTTTAGAAATTCCTTCATCACCAATTTTCAGCTTTTCCATTCCTTCACGAACACCTACATCATCATCCTCACACGACCTTTTGGAATTATCATCATTATTTTCATCAAATGTTATGTGAATGGCTTCTTCTATCACAAGAGTCCTTCTATTAAAGACTCTATATCCTCTTTTGTTCTCACAATAACCCAAAAATATTCCTTCATCAGATTTTTTCTCAAACTTACCAAGATGTTCCTTTAAATTTAAAATAAAACATTTACAACCAAAGACTTTGAAATATCCAACCGTAGGTTTTTTTTTATCAAAAATCAGTTCATAAGAAGTCTTATTCAAGATGGGTCTCAAAAGGATTCTGTTCATCACATAACATGCAGTGTTTACCGCTTCAGCCCAAAGGTATTTTGGCAAACTACATTCACTCAACATAGTTCTAGCAGCCTCTTGTAGTGTCCTATTTTTCCTTTCTACAACACCATTTTGTTGTGGAGTTCTAGCAATTGAAAACTCATGTGTTATGCCATTATGATCACAGAAATCTGGAAAACCACAATACTTGAATTCCGTTCCATTATCACTTCTAATCCTAACAATTTTTAAGCCAAGCAGATTTTGCACTTTAGCAAACAATGAAGTGAAATTCTTGAAGGCATCATCCTTATGAGCAAGAAATATCACCCAAGTATATCTAGAATAATCATCCACAATCACAAAGCAGTATTTCTTACCTCCCAAGCTAGTGATTTGAGTAGGACCAAATAAGTCAAGATGCAAGAGTTCTAAAGGTTTAGAAGTTGAAACACACTTCTTTGGTTTAAAAGAAACTTTTGTTTGCTTTCCAAATTGACAAGCATCACAAATTTTATCCTTTTCAAAACAGATTTTTGGCAAGCCTCTAACCAGCTCCTTTTTCGAAATTTCCTTTAGTAAATCCATGTTAAAATGACAAAGTCTCCTATGCCACAACCAAGGATCTTCATTTGAAGCTTTAAGACATTTGAAGCTAGAAGAATCAATTTTATCAAGAACCACAATATATATGTCGTTAAACCTCTTACCTTTGAACACAACATTATATTTGGAATCAAGCACAATGCATTCATGCTTTTTAAACAACACATTCAGGTCTTTATCACACAATTGACTAACACTAAGCAAGTTATAACCTAAATTATCAACTAAGAGCACATTATGAACAAAAGTTTCACCATCCTTACCAACATCACCTATTCCAATTGTCTTAGCTTTCACATCATCACCGAATGTCACCTTTCCACTTGATTTTGATTTTAGCTTTATGAACAAAGAGGGATCACCGGTCATATGCCTTGAGCAGCCACTATCAATAAACCATTTGGACTTGTTTGAGCCTTTTTCCTGAAAAGAGAAAATGTTTGGTACCCTTTTTAATTTTTGGGTCCACAATAGTTAGCATTGTATCTCACTAACCATATGCATTTCATCCCTTTGTTCAGATTTCTTTTCACATAGCAATCTCCTTTCAAATGCCCTTTTTGACAACAAAAATCACACATAATGGAAGAGTCCTTAACATGTACTGGTTTGACATATCTCAATCCATTTCTTCTATATGTTGTGAAACCATGTGCATTTTTGTTGCGTGCTAATGTTCTTTGATGAGCAGTAAGAAAGGTAGATGACATGTTCTTTTTGAGAAAATCTTGTTTTCTTGTTTTCAAAGTCTCATCCAAGTTGTCCATTCTTTTCTTCAAATCACCATGTCTTTCCTTCAGCATTTTACAAATATTTGTCTTTCTATCAAGCTCATTTTGAACATTAAATCCGGCTCTTACAAGACAATCATTGTCAGTCTTTAGTTGTTTATTTTGTTGAAGAAGACTTGTATTTTCATGAATGAGAAAAGCAATTTTCTGTTTTAGCTGCTTGTTTTTATCATAAGATTCCTTCAAGGCATTATGCAGTTTTTCAACAAAGGATTCAAGATCATCATCTTCTTCATCATCACTTTCAGATTGAGAGTGTATGGAAGTTACCTCATTATCTCCAATAGCCATGAAGGCCATTTGAGCTGATTCTTCCTCTTCTTCAACTTCCCCTTCAGAGTTGCATTCATTCCAAGTAATCTGGAAGTTGTTGAATCTTGGCTTTCGATCAGCTTTCCCATCTTTCATTTTCTTCATGGGGCATTCGTTTGCATAGTGTCCAGGCTGTCCACATTCATAGCATTTATCCACTAGCTTCTTGTTGAATTCTTGTTTTCCTTTGTTCCTTGCATTTGATGAATAATTTTGAAATTGATTGCTTGGTCCTCCCTTTCTATACTTCCTTTTATTCAAGATTCTCTTGAAGCCTCTTGTGATGAGAGCAAGATCATTATCATCACCATCCGAGTCTTCATCATCCAAGTGAGCTGGATCATCTTCACTTTGAGTAGTCTTCAGAGCAATATTTCTCTTTGCTCTAGCATCCTCTTCCTCCTGCACTTTAGATTTCAGTTTCAACTCATAAGAGGTTAGTGAGTTAATGAGAGATTCAATAGGCACAGAATTTAAATCCTTAGCCTCCTCTATTGCAGTCACTTTATTTTCCCATTCTTTGCCCAATGCATTGAGAATTTTCCTGTTCTTCTCTCCCAAGGTGTACTCTTTGCCCAACACCTCGAGATCTTTGATCAAGTCATTGAACCTGCAATACATTTTGTCAATATCCTCAAGAGGTTCAATTTTAAATGATTCATACTTTGTGACCAAGATAGCCTTTTTCTGTTCTCTCATATTGTCACCACCCTCATGGATTTCTCTTAGCTTATCCCACATTTCTTTGGCCGATTTACAGCCTTTTACTCTAATTGATTCATTTGAATCTAAGGCACTATACAGAACATTCATGGCTTTGGCATTCAGTGTGAGATTAGTCCTATCTTGAGCATTCATTTCAGCTCTTCTTTTTGGCCGAAGCAACCCTGTATCTGCATCAAGAAACTTAGCTTCATGCGGTCCTTCACTCACAATAAACCATAGCTCAATATCAATAGATTGCAAAAAGATAATCATCCTTTCTTTCCAGCTAACATAATTGGAGCCACTGAACATGGGATGCCTAGTAACAGATTGCCCCTCAACAAACATAGCATGACTGGTTGTCATCTTTACTCCAAGCCGTTAGAGCTTAATCTCTAGGAGACCAAGCTCTGATACCAATTGTAAGGCCCAAAGACAACCTAAGAGGGGGGGTGAATTAGGTTGATTAAAATCTTAATCAAACTTATGCAATTTTTGCTTAATAAAATTTACCTTCTTTTCTAATAATGATCAATCAAGTAGATTAGAAGAAGAGAGCAATATTGATTCGAAAAATAAGTATAGATAAGCAATGAGAGTTTTATTAAACAAAAAGAATAAGATAGAATATCAAACCGATTGTCTACCAAGCTTTCCTCAAACTTGAAGACCAATCACTAGGTTGAGCAACTTCTCTTTGATGAAAGATGATCAACTAGATGTACAATGGAGGGAGCACTTCCTCCTTGCCCTAAGCCTCACTTAGTCAAGCTAAGAAGTTTTACAATCACTCAGATAACCCTCAACAAAGCTACACTAATGAAACTTTCAACCACAAGAGAAAAGCTCACAAGAAATTCACACCACTTGGAGAACAAATCTAGCTTTGGAGACTATTTTCTAGCTAAAATATCTCTTGAGATCTTGTAAACAAAGTGTGCAAAAGTCCTCTTCTGAATCAGAATCGTTTGTATTTAAAGGGAGCCAAAAATGGGTTTCATTAATACTTCCAACGGATAGAAGGCAGATGAAGAGTCAGCTAGCCGTTGGAGCTGTCGGACGTCCGACGTCTTAGTCATCGTCCGATCCCATCGTCCGAAAATCAGTCAAGTTGTTGTTCGGACGTCCGATGCTATTTTATCGTTCGAGCTTCTGTGTCCGAACGTCGTCCAGAGAGTTATCAAATCTTCGTGAAATTTTTAGGACGTCCGATGAGATTGATGTGCGTCCGAAGCATGCGTCCGATCCTTCAGGACGTCCGATGCTTCCTTACGAACGTCCGACAGAGTCTTGGCAGAGAGTCATCAACATTTTGTGGAATTTTTAGGACGTCCGACACGTTCGATATGCGTCCGAGGAGTACGTCCGATCCATCCGGACGTCCGATGCTTCCTCACGAGCGTCCGACAGAATCTTCTTCTTAATGATCTTCATCCTTTCGGACGTCCGACCAATTCCTTAGGACATCCGACATGAGTGTCCTGTTTTTGCTTCTTCTTTTGGTTGATTTTCATTTCTTGACATATTCGTACCTGTTTCTTTGATAGGCAAAAAACACTTATATTTGAAGAGAGTTAAATAAACATTTCAAAGTCCTTTGTGATCATCAAAACCAAGAATAACACAATTAATGGTGGTCAACAGGTGGTACGAAGGAATAGAGGATGATGAAAAAGCCTTTAAACTTGCTCCACTCTGGGTGCAAGTTTGGAACCTCCCAGTTCACTAGATTTCAAAGGACGTTGGCAAAAAGATAGGATCCGTTTTTAATCAGGTTAGGGATGTCATTATACCGCAAACAAGAGGAAAAGAAGGAAGGCACCTGAAGATAGCTGTTCTGGTGGATATTGAACAACCTCTTTTGAGAGGGACAACAATTAAGGTGGCAGGGGGAGTTAAATGGGTATATTTTAAGTATGAGAGATGTTCGGATTTTTGCTATAGCTGTGGGAGAATAGGACACAGCGAGAGATCATGTGGAACGTCTTTGAGTGGGAATGAAGGGAAAAAGGATAACCAATATGGAAATTGGATGAGGGCAGGAAATGCAAATGGGAAGATGTCTCCCCAGAAAAAACAAACAGGAGTAATTTTTAACCCCCAAAGACGTCACTGGAGTTACCAGAATGGGGATTGGGTAGAGAAGGAGTGGGGGGAGACTACGGGCAGTGATGTTTTCGGAGGTTTGGATGAGACACCAATTGCAGTAATGCAGCAGGTGGACCAAACAACCACTCCGACAGAGGCTTTGCCTAAACCATCTACAAATATAGTATTCTCTCCAAACTTGGTGGGAATTGCGGAATCTGGAGCTCCAAAACCGTCCTCTAGAGGGCAACCAAATATGCATGCCGATGAGAATGCTGGTAAGAAACAGGATAGAGGAAATATGATGATTATGGGTAGCGAGCTTGATCATATTCAGGGGGAGAAGGGAGGCCAGCAGGTCTTGAAGCCAGGTCCTGAGGAAGGACACTCGGAGGCTATACTAATGCAGGTTGATGAGGATAGTACAGGTAGGAAGCAAGAGGTAGTGAAAAAACAGAACAAAAGGATTCAAAGGCCCCTGCGGTCACCAAGTAAAAGAAGATAGGCTCTTAAAGGAATATGCATCAACTTGGGGGATCTGAAAAACCAAGGGAAAAGGAAAAGTAATGAAATGGATGAGGTTATGGAGAACGCTGGGGCTGATGTGCATGACTTGAAAAAGTATAAGATTGAAGTTGCTGGAGGTTCTGAGAAGAATGGTTGTGAGGAAGCAGGGTCCATGCCTAGTTGGACCCCAGAGTGCAAATGAGGATTCAGGTGTGGAATTGTCAAGGAGTGGGGAGCCCCTTGACAATTCCCTCGCTGAGAGAGGTAAATAACCTCTTCTCTCCAAGCATGGTGTTTTTAAGTGAGACCAAAAATAGGACAACATACATGGAAAAAGTGAAGAACATTTTAAGATTTGATGAGATGGCTGTGATTGAAGCCATGAACAAGGCAGGAGGCTTGGCTCTTCTATGGAAGGAAGAAGTGAAAATTGTTCAGGTACTGATGACTGCCTTCACCATAGAGGCGCATGTGGAGGATACGGAGGCTAATTCTGATTGGTGGTTTGTAGGAATTTATGCGAGTTGTGACCATCAGGTTAGGAAACAATAGTGGAAGGTCATAGAAAAAAGGAAAGGTCTGTGGGGGGAAAGATGGGTTGTAGCTGGAGACTTTAATGATATTGTATCCAATGAAGAAAAATGGGGAGGTACATGTAGAGAGGAAAGAAGTTTTCAGAACTTTAAACAATTCATCAATGGGAATCAATTGATGGATATTGGCTTCACTGGACACCCTTGGACTTGGTGTAACAATTGGGAGGATGCGGGTGAGGTCAAGCAAAGACTAGATAGGGGACTTTGTAGCTTTTCTTGGGCACAGGTTTATGAGGATGTAAATTGCAGGCACATAGATTCTTATGCTTTCGACCACAGCATTATGATGATTAACACAACGAGGAACTCTAGTCGGAGGAATAAGAGATTCTATTTTGACAAGAGGTGGCTAAAAAGAAATGACATCGAGGAGGTGATCAGGGTTTCTTGGGAGCAGGAAACGTATGGATCTAGGATGTTTCAAGTGCAGAAAAAGATTAAGAATTGCCGTATAGCTCTCCTAAAATGGAAGATGTGAGAACCCGTATGCTCAAGGAAATAATGCTGAAATCTGTGGCCCTAGCTATGCCCACGTATACTCTGTCCTACTTCAAGATTCCATCCAGATTGTGTAAGGAAATCAGTTCACTAATGTCAAACTATTGGTGGGGAGAGACCAATGGCAAGAATAAAATACACTGGTGCTCTTGGAGAAAGCTCATTCAGAACAAGAACATGGGAGGGTTAGGCTTCAAAGATTTGGAGGCCTTTAATACAGCACTACTGGGCAAACAGGTATAGAGGTTAATAACACAATCCAACCTGCTAGTCAGTCAAGTTATGAAAGCCAAGTACTACTCCAGGTCCTCCATATTCAAGTGCAAAGTCCCCAATAATGCATCCTAGATATGGAGGAGCCTGATGGGAGCTAGATAGTTGGTGGAACAAGGAACCAGAAGACAGATTGGCAATGGAAGGAGTACACATATCTGGTAAGATAGCTAGATTCCGGACACGTCAAATGGAAGAGTAACTACCACGAGATCTATGGATGGTGGACTGCAGAGAGTAGACGAGCTAATATGCCAGAGGAGCTAGAATCGAAATTTGATTTTCCAAACCTTCAATACCAAAGATGTGGACAGAATCCTGAGGATCCCAATAAGCTTAGCAGGTACGGAAGATTTTCATTTTTGGATACACGGGATAGATGGAAATTACTCTGTCCATTCAGGGTATAAAGTTCTGATGCTTCACAAGGCTAATAAGCAGGAAAGAATCCAGAACGAGAGCTCTACAAGTTGGGACAATCACACCAGCAAGGTATGGAAGGAATTGTGGAGATTAAAGGTCAAGCATAAAAAGAAAATATTTCTATGGAAGTGTCTCAACAATGCTCTTCCAGTGAGAGACATTATCCATGGTAGAATCAAAGTGGGGGACCCTATTTGCAACGGATGCGGAGAGGAAAGGGAGACAATTGAACACACATTTCTGAACTGCGTGCAAGCAAAACTGACTTGGAAATTAGCCCCAATCCAATGGGAAGGAATGATGGAGCAACATGGCTGTTTCAGAAGATGGTGGATATCAATTACGGAAGCTAAACACAGACCACATGATTGGCAACATATCTCTTTAACTGTCCATATTCTCTGGCAAATATGGAAAGAGAGGAATGAGGTGGAATTCAATGGCAAGAAGTACCGACCATGGAGGACTATACAGAAGGCAATGAAGGAATGGTTAGAATTTGGGGAAATAGATAAAGTGGAAACTAGGATGAGCACAAACGAAACAGAAGCTCTACAACTACACCATCAATAGTTATGTTCAGAATTTAGTTCACTGATTTTCAGCATTGGGATCACAAGGGACAAGAACCAGCTTTGGCTAGGCATTGGAATCTGTCTAACAGAAGCAGATCAAGGATCAAAGAGGGGATGGGCATTACGAGAGACCAGTTCTGGATCGGTACTGCTGGATGAAGCAATAGCACTCAAACTGGCAATGTGTAAAGCTACCAATATGCAACACAGAGCAGTACAATTCTAGGTGCAGAATCAGAAACTCCTCAACCATATTCGAACCAAACAAGTAAGGGATATCAGATTAGCAACTGTTGTGGATGATATTGTTCAATTAAGACTTTTGTTTCATATGTGCTCCTTTTGTCTAGTTCAAAATGATAAGAATCAACTAAGCTCCAAGCTTAGCACCTATGCGTTAGGCATCATCTTTGATGAGGAACTTTTGTTTCCTTAGTGGTATATTTACCGCTTGTAAAGCTATATCGAGCCTTTGCTCGCACTTGTACATCTTTTGACAAGAAATACAAGCATTTATCGTTTCAAAAAAAAAAAGTTTGGATTAAATTTGAATTAGGCTCACAACTCGAATATTTTGGAAGTAAAGTTTGAGTTTCATATTTATCAACTTGAAACTCATAATTCGAAATTTGAAAATATTACTCACTATGTAGTTGAATTTGGACTTGTTAAAATCCAACTTAGATGGTCCGATTGATAGGCCTAAATCCATACTATCGCCCCAAGTGACAATAAGCTTAACCCATCAACGAAGTTGCCTTGTGTGGTTGATTAATTGGTGTTTGCTATGTTTTACTTTACATATTTAAATATGGTCTAATTGCTGAAGTTTTGGGTATGAAATGGTATAACCATTTGTAGTTATTAAGAATAACATGTTCTACTATAAATAAAATATATTGTTTTGTTTCGTTACCTGACGCACACGATTAGGCATTTAGTTAATAATTCAGCCATCGAGCTCACCCCATTGTTAGTATTATAATTTTAAGTTGGGTAAAGTACAAAAAGCTATCTGTAGTTAAGCTAATATAAGGTAAAGCTCCTTATAATTTCAAATCATATATTTTGGCCTTTTATGGTTTGAACTAATTTGAACAGCAATGGAAATCGTCAAAACTAACAGAGGCGGACGAAATGACACAATTACTCTAATATATATATATATAAGCAATAAAAGACCTTCTAACAATGATCCTATTAAGCAAATTTATAGAAAACCCCCTATTGTCAAGCCAACTCACGGAAAAGCCCCCTATGATTACTATCGCGCCCCATTTTTTTTTTTTAAAAAAATTACGAGGTATAAGAATGAATTTTTGATTAATTTTGAGTGAAAATGAGTTTTTGATTTTTAGAAAATAAATAAAGAAAAAGGGCCTAAAATGGAACTTACAAAGCGCGATGGTTTTGGTCCAAAATAATAGTCTAAAAAGTGTTTTAGGAAAAATAGGAGTCGCCACTTGGTATTGAGTTAAGGTATACCAAGTCACCTAAAAATGTATTTTTAATAATAAAAAATAAATGAAACCCTTTTTAGACGACTCCAGATCTTCGAAAAACAAGAGAAAAGAGTTCGAGAGTCACGGTTGAAAAAAGAGAAGACAAAGATTTGATCTAAGGCACCATTTCAACCTAGCTAAGGCTAGTTGCATGATTTAGTCGAAAATTTTCTTAATCTAACCTATAAAACTTATCATATTTGGATGTTTCTACATCCTGCTGTGTTTGGATAGGAGATTATTTGCCAAAATTTATTTGCTTACATCATCATTACAATTTCCAACACACCTTTTTATCTTCCCAATTACCTTTTTATCTCACATACATCACATCACAAAAAGTACTACAGTAAAAGTATCTCAAATAATTTACAATCCAAACACCTAATGGATATCGAGAGGGTCGAATATCTCTTCAAAGTTTAATTGGTGCGAATCATATTAATTATGATGCCCAAAATGATCCTTAAAAGAGGTCACAAATATGCAAAGATGAAACTCGAAGAAAATTAGAATTGTAATAAATATACGTGACCTAAAGGAAAGGAATGCAGCATAACGGGTACGAGGGACTAAGATTCGTGACTTCAATTTTCCTTTTTATCGAGGAGATACGAGCGTGTTAAGACTAAGAAGCCATACTCGTCCATTTCCCATATTTGAAGGATGACTCTTCTAATGTAGTCAAGCAAATGAGCTAGCCTATTTCTAATTTTCTAAATGGAATGCAAGTCTAAATGTCATGTTTTGCACACATAGGGGTAAGAGGGGATAATATATAGAGGAAATATCATGCAAGATGTGCAAAGATCCTAAAAATGAAAAACGTGCATGAAATGTGATGAATATCACGCAAAGAATGTGAATCTAGCGCAAAAACAGCCTAAAGGGTCTAACATTGGACTAACCCACTTCTACAAGTCATCACTAGCGTTGGACTAGTGAGAAATCGAAAGGAAAAGCCACAACTAGCGTTGGACTAGTGTGGTGACGTCATGCATTTATTATAACTAAATAAATCATATAAAGCATAATTAAAACAAGTAAACACATAAAACACATAGATCACATAACACATAAGTATAATTTCTAGATGCAAAACCCTAATGAAAGCGAGTAAACACATAAGTGCACAAGCATGCAAGCACCCAAGCAAATAAATACAAATAAGAGCCTAACTATTACATTCGGGGCCCTAACTACAATCTAAAGGGGGAAATTCTAAAAAAATAATAATAATATAACTATTACATTTATCTAACTAGATACATTTTTAGCAAAAATTAAAACCTATGTATTACATAGGCTAGCTAAATGCATGTCTTTAGCACCTATCTATTACAACTTGGCATTTTAATGCCTCTCAAATAATCATCAAAATTAAATAAAACAAATGAAACATAACATGAACAAGAATGACTAATTAAAGAAAAAGCACTGAAAACATACAATTACACATAAAAACACATTGGAGCGCATAAAGGAGTTTAAAATAATAAAAGAGGTTACCTCTCTTGAAGTGGTGATTAGATAGGGTGAAATTTGCCCTACTTATGCTCCAAAATGAACAAAATGATCAAGACGCCAATTTAATTATAAAGAAATAGAAATAATCATGAAATCTACCAATTAAAGCACTTAAATGAAGCATAATTAACAATTAAAGAAGAAAAGTAACTTATATTTAAGAAATCAAAACTGCTTGGGACCTAATTGCAAAAATTAAGAAAGATTTGGGGGTCAATTTGTAATTATTAAAATATTTAGGGTCAAATTGAAAGAAAAATAAAGTTCAGGAACCTATTTACAATTAAATGAGGGACCTAATTGAAAGAAATTAAACATTTTAGGGCCGAAATACAAAATACTCAAAATTGTAGGGACTAATCTGCAAATTCATCTCTGGTCTTCCTAACCTAACAGGCCACTTGGGCCATTTTTTTTTCTTTGGGCCAAAAGCCATCAAGCCCGAAGAAAAGCCTCAAGAATAAGGGTGGGCTGACCCATCATTTTTGCTAAGCAAAGTCCATCAAAAGGCCAGGCTTTGACCTCCAAGTCCACACAAAAACCCCATCAAAACAAAAGCACAACCCTCTTTTAAAACCCAAACAAATCAATCTTAATCCAATTTTACGAAAACCCATCAAGGCAACAAATCAATTAAAAATTATTAAACCCTAATTATGCCTTAAAACCCAGAAATAGTTCACCCCAAAAACCTACTTAAAACATGAAAAAGATTATTAAAACTTAAAAGAGCGAAATAAGCTAGATTTTTCCAAGTTTTGGGCCATGGTGAAATTAAACAAAAGTTGGGGGTCAAAAATGTAAATTTTAAAAACTTGCATGCAGCTTCTTTTTTTTTTTTCTCACAAATGATCAAGAACACACGCACACAGTTAGATTAAACACTCAGAGAGTCATCAAAGAACGGGCCAAACGGACAATCTGAGGTGGGACCCACAAAGCAACCAGATTTCACAAAGCAACCACAAATCTAAGGTGGGACCCACAACCTTGCATGCAGCTTCTTCAAAGAGCCTTCCTACAACTTCCTGGGTTTCACTAGCTACTCTTATTCAAGCACAAGAAAATCAGCCGCGAACTTAAACGAAGCCCATGGATTCATCAACTAACATAGGAACTTCAACCCAACAAGAAAACAATGTAACAACGTGAAATTAATGGTTCAAGACCCCCCCTCTTCCTTTCCTTCTCGGGTTTGCAAGCAGAAAGAGAAACAGACAACTTTCATTTGTAGATTCCAAACAAAGCCCCGAAAACATGACTCAGATCATGAGCTGCAAAACTTGCAGAGATAAAAAAATCACTGATGGCCTTTACGTTAACTTGACAGCTTTGTCATCTTTTAATAAGATGCATCAGACCCAACAATACGCATAAGGCTAGTGCAAAAACTCATGAAGCAATAATCTGACAAGGTTCCTGTTTAATGAGTTTAATTCTTTTTGCATGTGGATTGCAGCAAGCAAGGGAAAGATTAAGAGTTACCTTTGATGTTTGAAGATACCCAAATAAACGTAGGAAATCTGAGGAGAGTGTGATTCAAAGCTGAAATCTGGAAGCCAGGACCTTTGTTGCAGAAATTTCAGCAGTGACAAGGTCAAGAGTTTGTACTACAATTCGAAAGGACTGGGGATGTTTTTTCATAATGTTTTCAAAACAAAATTTGTTCTGTCACATCTGGTGATAGTGCAGAAAAAAACAAATCACTCAAAAAGGTTCAAAAACAAGTCGAAAATTGATTAGGAAAGAGGCTAGTCAGCCAGCCTGGTCGGAGATTTTTCAGCAAAATTTTTCTTTTTCTTCCCTCTTTTCTCTCTCGTTTTCTCTGTTTCTTTCTTTCTTTCTGCCGCCACCCCTTTTTCAATACCTTCCTCATTCTCCTCCCTTAGCCCCCTATTTGTATCAAATGGAGCCACCAAAACCTTGCTTTGAAGGGTGAAAATGAACCCTCATTTTGCTGCCTTTTTATAGCCATTTGATGGCTCTTGTTCCAGGACATTCCGGATAAATTTCACAAGGTGAGGTGGCATCTTGTACCAGCAAAACTTGGAAAAAAAAGAAAGGAAAAATCGAACCAGAATTTGCTCCCAAAGATGCCAGTTGCATCTTGTACTGTTTACGGGTACAAGACGAAGAAGAAGAGTTGTGCGCACTTGGCATACACGCACGCGTGGGTTGCAGATCTTTTTTTTTTTTTAACAAAAAACTGATTTTGATGATTTTTCTTTACTTTTCTTTTCTTGCTTTCTAATTTTCTTTTCTACCTGATTTTCTAAAAGCAAACGAAAGTGATTTTTGATTTTTGATTGATTGATTTTTTCTAATTGATTTTTTTCTTTTCTTTTCCCAATTTTTCTAAAAAGAGTGATTTTTTATCAAGAAATAGAAAATGAAACAAAATAAATAAAATTTAACTAAAACGAACAAAAATAGGAACAAAAATAGGAACAAAATGAAGAAAATAAAATGATAAAATTTTGGTGTCTACAATTACATGTTACTTTTATTTGTTTATTTTGTGCATAGGAATAAGATAAGTTGTATTTGGAAGTTCTTATTTATTTATCTTGTGTATAGAAATAAGGTGAATTTTATTTAAAAATTTTTATGTATTTATTTTATGTATAGAAATAAGGTGGGTTGCATTTGGGAGATTTTGGATTTTTTTTTTTTAAAATTTTATGAGTTCTAAAGGTTTTAATAGGTATATCAGCTAAAAATTTGATTTAAAAAATTATTTTCCACGTCAAGCAACCTCAAACTTGTTAATTTAGATGATTTTTGTTAATTTTTCACATTAGTTCAAACCATGAGATATTGGATTGTATGATTTGAAACCATAATGGACTTTTCTATAGATTTGTTTAATCATAAGGGGCTTTTCTGTATTATAACTCTAAGGTATAATAGAGATCAATTGAAAATTTATTTGTTTCCAATACAAACACTCGCAAAAGAAGCACATGTATTTCAAACTTGTCAATTCAGACAATTTTTGTCACTTTTTAAATTAGTTCAAACCACGAGGTTTCGGAATATATGTTTAGAAACTATAGGGAGTTTTTCTGTAAGTTCTCTTAATCTCAAGGGACTTTTCGATATTTTACCCTTTTAAGTTTTAAATCTTTGAGAATTGGATGAATCTGCGCCATTAGGTTGTGGACTTGCTTAAGTGATTTATTTTGAAATTTTACCTATGTTAAGTAAAAAAGAAAAATCATTTGGAGCTAACGTTTAGTTTTTTTTTTTTTTTTTTTTGTAATTTAGATATCTCTTGCAAAAGTTTAAAGTATACAGGATCATCTTAGTTTGGAACTTTTCCGACACCCAATTACTCATTGCCATCTAAACTTCCTTTAAGTGTTCCATTCTTACACTACAACACCATCAACTGCACAAAAGTGAAAAAAAAAAAGAACTAATGAGATAGGGAGCACTTCTTAAAGCGCCTAATTTTTTTTCCGGCAATCAGAACAGCACAATTTCCTAGCTTTTCCTTACCCAAAAAAAGAAAGAGTGAATGAAGGAAAGAAAAAACCTAGACAAAGAACAACAAACAATTTGTTGATCTACCACTCTCTCTGACACACTTACTAAGGCAATGACTTGTATAATTTTGGGTTGATAATTTTGTATATTTTTAATCTCAATTTACATACTCTGAATTTCATCTATGCATTTGGGATTTGTAAGAATTTTATATACTTTTAAAATGTCAAGATTTCTTGGTTATTTGTGATTAATTCACTGATATAATTACTCGTTTGAAAAAGTTCATATTTTAAATGTGAATTGTGTAAATGCACCAACTATCCTTTTCCATTTTTCCTTAATCATTGGTAGTTGGGATAGCATCACATTTATACAATCATAAGAATGGTGTTTTTTTGCTTAAAGAAAAAGGAAAAAGTTGCCTAAATTACATTTAAAAACAATAGTAAAGGATAAGTCCAATAAAGGAGTATTTTCTTTTGAACAAATAAAGAAAATGAAAAAAATTAAATGGCAAAAATTGTGTAAATTACTTTAAACAAAAAAAAAAAAAAAAGGAATAGCAAATGTGAAGATTGTGTGAGTGTAGGCAGATTGTTATTACAATGGAATACTTAAGGAAGTTTAGGTGATAATTAGTTACTGGGTGCCTAAAAAACTCTAAATCAGGATCATCCTGATGTACTTTAAACTCCTTTAGTAATTTGGTTATTAGAAAGTAAATTTGCTCAAGGAGTAATTATAAAGCCTTTTCTATTTTTTTTTTATAAGTGGGGGGTCTTAGGCAGAGCAGATCCTCTGTCCAATATTTTGTGTCCAATTTCCTGTCCAATGTGAAACTACGTAGTTTTACTTATTATATCTGCTGATATGGCAACTAAAAATAGGTGGTTGTTTGGCTGCCTTGTACTTCTTTTTCTTTTTTCTTTTTTGGGTTTCCTTTGTTTACACAACTTTGTTACAATTCTCATCTTTTTTAAATATTCTTTTGTATTTGAAATCCTTAATACTTTGTTTTAAAAAGATGAGAATTGTAACAAAGTTGTGTAAACAAAGGAAACCCAAAAAAGAAGAAAGAAAAAGAAGTACAAGGCAGCCAAACAACCACCTATTTTTAGTTGCCATATCAGCAGATATAATAAGTAAAACTACGTAGTTTCACATTGGACAGGAAATTGGACACAAAATATTGGACAGAGGATCTGCTCTGGGTCTTAGGACATAAATTTGCTCAAGGAGTAATTATAAAGTCTTTTCTTTTTTTTTTTTAGGTGAGTGGGAGGTTTTGAATTTGAAACCTTTCACTTACACTTTCACCTCTTATAAAGTTTTTTCTATTTAGGTAATTGGATTTAGAATTCAGCCCTGAATTTTGAAACTTTCAAGGTCGGGGCATGACTATTTAACAGTTCAAGATGAGTTAATATCATTGAAAGATTATAATCATTAATCAAATGACAAGATCTAATCAATTTAATTTTAATTCTTTTGTATAACAAATATTAGCAGTTATAAACTATGTTCTGAATAGTTTTAATTTTAAAGGATATGTTTAAACTTACAGTTTTAATTTTCAGAATTGTAGCATGTCCTATTGCACAAGTTCATGGTAGAGTTCAAGGTCGCTCTGCCTCTTATTCCTAGTTTTCCAGCCGCAATTATTTAATGTATTGCTCTACTTCGAAGTGCCTTTAAGTCTAGTAATGACGAAAACCAAAAGTCTTCCGTCTCTTATTAATTTGATTGCCAAACTCTAACCTATATTATCCTTGGATTTGGTAAATATGGTCCAAGCTAAAAAGGTAATCAATTAATTAACCAAAGCATTGTTACACTGTTTTTCTCTATAAAACCCTTTCCCCTGATAGAAAAAGCTACAGAGGCACGAAAAATTGCTCAAAAATTGTTTTTCATAGTTGCGGCTGGGTACCTGTATTCTGTACATTGGTTTAGGATCAATAAGATGAGCTCTAACCCTAGAGTTGCTTCCTCCAGTAAAAGGTTAGTATTTTAGCTTAATTTGACTGTATAGAAATGTTAAAGAACATTTAGATTGATAAATAAAGGTTTGAGAATGACAAAATGAAACTAATTTCTGCAACAATGACTCTTGCGGGTATAAAAGGATTTCTAAAATCTTTTTTGAAATTAAATAGGTTTGACAAGAACTTTTCATTGTAATACGGAGGACATCAAATGAACTAGGCAAGAAAATGATTTCATTTTAAAAAGCGTAAAGATAGATAATTGTTGTGTCAATTTTATCTGTTTATGTGTCAGTATTTTCTCATCTATGTTGGCTAGTTTTGGTGATGAAGCTAAAAAAAATCACCTGTAGCTGTTCATAATTTCATATTACCTCTGCATCTAAATTCCATTTTGGCACTTCTTTCAGGCTAGATGGTAAGGTGGCAATTATCACCGGAGGTGCCAGCGGTATAGGAGCAGCTGCGGCTCGGCTCTTTCATAGCAATGGTGCTAAAGTTGTAGTAGCCGATATCCAAGACAATCTAGGCCAAGCAATTGCCAATGAGCTTGGCAAAAATGCATGCTACATTCACTGTGATGTATCACAAGAGGACCAAATTATTGATCTTATCGATACCACCATAGCCAAATACGGCCAACTTGACATCATGTACAACAATGCTGGAATCACTGAAGGGTCCAAAATTGCTATTCTGGAAACGTCAAAGTCAGAGTTGGACCGGGTTATTGGTGTAAATTTGGTGGGCTCATTTTTAGGAGCCAAGCATGCTGCAAGAGTCATGATACCCCGGCGCAGGGGATGCGTATTGTTCACAGCCAGCGCCTCCGTCAACATAGCTGGTCTTGGACCTCATGCCTATGCAGTCACTAAGCATGCAATTGCAGGTCTAGCTAAGAATTTGTCAGCTGAGCTTGGTCAACATGGTATACGAGTCAACTGTGTCTCCCCTTATGCCGTAATGACTGGCATAGCAGGAGGGAATTATTCTGAAGAGTATATTGGGCAAATGCAGATGTTTGTAAATGCAGTGGCTAATCTTAAAGGGAAGACTTTGACAGCAGATGATGTTGCTCAAGCTGCACTGTACTTGGCAAGCGATGAAGCTGGTTATGTAAGTGGACTGAATCTTGTAGTTGACGGAGGTTTCAGCGTTGTTAATCCTTCCATGATGACTGCTGCGGCTCAGGCCAAACTACATCAGAAATGAAGCAAGCTGGTTGTTAAACTAGTTGTCGTGGACACATGCTATTGCTTCTTTTTTTTTTGTTTCGGTTCAGAGATTTACATCTTGCTTCAAGTCATGCAGCTCATTCCCACATGTGCCAATTTACAAGCTTTTATTAGAAGAAGACTTAAAACTAGGACACCTCTTTCCTTGTGGATTTTCAAAATCTTCCACCTAATAAATTACTTCAGCTTTATGTTGAGCAAGTTTAGTTTTTAAATACTTTGATTGGGTTAGGGTAACAAGTATTATAAATGAATATATGTCCTCCAACAGTCCCAAACTATTTGTGGATAATAGTTGACAAGACATATATCACTTTAATACATGGTGCAACGGGTAATGTAACGCCAAAAGTATTGTAAACAATGATCCAAATGCACTCCTAACCTTTTCTTGCATTTTAGACATCCGATCGAGTTGCATATAATTTATCTGTGGACCATAACTTGTTAAATGAATGAATGCAGTAAGGCTTCAAATCTCGAGTGTTTGACTATGTTCAAGACCAACCCTTGAATAATTCCAATAATCTTAAATTGATTTAACTCATTTCAAGAAAGTACGGAAGATCAGGAAATACTTGAATTTTTATTTGAAAAAAAAAAAATCTGATCACGTCACAAGTTTTCTTTTGCCTTCCATGAGAGAAACATTGGTAGTGCTATTGCCCCCATCGTTAAGGAGATTTCACCCAAAGTGTTTGGCATAATCACTGACTAGGTATGGAGCAGGCTCAGGTATATTATCAGCCCCTAAGATCACACCTTTCAGATTTGTTGTTACTGTTAGAAAAACAAATACTTCCGCGTTGTGCTTCTCTATTCTGCCTCATTCCACTTTTTAGCATTCGAGTGACCACTCCGAAAGAGAAAATACCACTAAGATGGATTAGGCTCCTTTCCATTACATGTACACTGACTCTGTTTTCCCTCAATATGGTATTTGATAATTGCCACATAAGATTCATTGGTTATCAATAGTCATGTCAGTGGATAGGGTTTGAGCTAAATCTCTTTGATCCAAATTCAGATCCATTAAATTTAGTTAAACCCAGATTCAGACCCAAACCCTTATAGATCTGAAAAAATAAATCCAAATTTGGATCCTCATGTATTTGGACATCCAATGCGTAATAGTGGTTTTTTTTTTTTTCAAAATATACTAACGGATTTCTAGCACTACACTCAAGTTTAATTCATAAATTCACTCATTTCCTGCAAGTATACAGGTCGCTCTTATAGTGTAGGGTGTATAAAGGATCGATCCCGAGGAGTTTAAATCAACTACAAAATCCTTCACTTACTCTATTATTTAAATAAATAACAAGTAAAGCATAAAAAGCAAATAATTCAACTTAAATAGGAAATATAAGAAACGATTTGTAGATGAACAATTTGAGAAAAAATATTACCAAATACTAATATGGATTAATTTTTTATACACTTTCACCATTTAATGCGTGACACATAATTCGAATTTGAATTTGAAATTCAAATTTTGCATATGTGTCATGCATCCAACCGTGATAATGTACACACTATAGGTTCCACTAATGACCAAGAACACAAGTGAATGGATTAAACTCTTGCTTTTAGCTTTTGTCTTATTAGGGATTCATTTCCTGTGGTAACCAAAACTCACTCTTGTGATGAATTGGCTATTACTAGCATTAGACTTCCCTATTTTTGTGGTGAAGTTCTAAGAGCTAGCTCATTTATTTTCAAAAAATGTTGTAAGAAAATCCACCTAACACAACAAGAGAAATAATCAATAGTGACAATAAATGTTGTAACAAAAAATTAAAAAGTTGTCACTAATGTGATTCATCGACAACTGTGAGGTCGCCAATCAGTCGTGACCAAAGGCTCGTTAATAAAAGTGTATAGCATCAACACATGAAAAACATCTGTGACAGCCTTTGTTACCACTCATTGATTCTATATAGTGGCAACTTTAGATTTGTTAGAGAAATTGTTGTTAAGTGTGCATTTCGTGTGTTTCAAGTGTGTTTTATTATTTAGTTTTGGTGTTCTTATTCATTTTTATAACTAATTAACTAGGTTTTTAGTGAAGTTTACATTTTGTGATTTAAGTGTGAAACATTGCATTTCTATGGATTAAAGTGCTGAAAACTTCATGTTTTGGTAGGTTTCAATGATTCACTTATCAAATGGAGTGAATTTAGAAGATATTTGAATGATTGTTGATAATTTGAAACGATTTAAAGAAAATATGAAATGCAGAATGGTCAAAAGATGAAATGCAATCAAGTATAAAAGAAGAAAAAAGAAATGTTTAACAACTTTAATACCTTTTGATAGTTTGGCTTTATCTTGAACTAAAAGTATCAGATTGAGATGATTCATGAGCCATTTTGAAGATAAAGTATAGCTCTACATTTTTTGTGAAGACATCAAAATCCATTTCATGAGTTTTCCTGGTTAAAAAGTTGAAATACTGTTAGATAGATTTGTTGTCAAAAGTTGAAACAAGGTTTTGACTAGATAAAGGTATTTTGATCTTTTTGTAGTCTACAGAGCTCCAAATTAGATGATTCTTGATGGCTTGTAAAGCTAATTCAAAGGGTTGCAACTTTCATATTTTATACAAGAGCTAGTTCAGCCTCCATTATCAGGAAAATATTAGTTGAATTTGATGCAAAAAAAGAACAAAGTTGAAGACTGATAAAAAAAAGTGCAAACTTGCTGGGGTGGCAATACACACCCACAATACATGACCAGCAGGGTGCGTATTCTATAAACGTGTAAGCAACTTGCATAGCTACTATCTCTGAATTTTTACAACTTTTTAAAACTCAATTCTAGCAAGAATTTTTGCTGCAGCTATTGATAAGTGTATATTTTACATGTTTTTTAGCGTGTTTTATTAACTAGTTTTGGTGTGTTTTATCTATTTTTATAGCTAATTAACTAGAATTTTAGTGAAAATATGCATTTGTGGTTTAAGTTTAAAAATTACATTTTTATGGATTTTAATGGTGAAAACTTCATGTTTTTGTAGGTTGAATAATTCAATCATCAAAGGGAGTGAATTGAGAACATATTTGGATGAATATTAATGATTTCAAGTAGTCTAAAAGAAGACATGAAGTGCAAGAGAGGAAATGCAATCAAGAACAAAAGAAAAGTTTTATAGCTTTGACACATTGTGGTATTTCGGCAATAGCTTGAGCTACAATGATCAGATTGAGGTGATTCTTCACATTTTGAAGCTAAGAGACAGATCTACATTTGGCATGCAGACATCAAAGTCCAGTTTAGTCATTTTCATAGTAAAAAATTCAAAATACTGAAGTGCAACTCTGTTGTCGAAAACTGAAATAGAGCTCTGACTAGTCGAGGGTATTTTGTGTGATTTCTCGGTCCATAGAGCTCCAAATGGGATGATTGTTGAGGATTGGAAAGCTAACTCAAAGGGCTACAACTTTCATATTCTACACAAGAGCTAGTTCGGCCTCCATTATCAAGAAAATAGCAATTACAGTGGTGCCAAATTCACATAAGTAAAAACGTGACTTCTTGAATACGTGGCTTGAAGTCGCGTATTCCTCAATTTCGGCTGCAACTTGCTCTGCAACTTGTGTTATTTTCATACAAGCTTTTTGACCCATTTTCCTGTGGGATCAACACCTAATACCCCTATGCTCAATAAACGACTTGTATACTCGCAGAAAAATCGCGTGTGGGATATTTAGGATTTTATAAATGTAAAACTTAATTATGATGAACTAATTATATATGTATACCCTGCACTCGTCAAGTTTTTGGTGCCGTTCACTACTACAAAAGCGTCCTTTTATGACATTCAAAAGTGTCATTATAGATCTATGTCATGACGTTTAGGCTATAATGACGCTCTACTGGAAGCGTCATCCATTGTAGCGCCACAATAGGTTTATGACAGTTTTAAGTGTCCCAATTTATCATTATTAAATGTCATTATCTATGCCTATTATGACACTTTCAAATGGCACGAAATGTTGGGGTACAATAACATATCACGACACTTTTTTAGTATAAGTAGATAGAAATATTATGACACTTTTGAAGAGTAACTAGATCAGGCTTTTATGACATTTTTTACTTGTCAGTATAGCATCCAAATTGAAGTGTTCCAACTTCCTGCTGCATATCATCTGACGACAAAAACCACATTTCATCTTGCTGCACAAGCATCTCGGATCCTAAATTTTGAAGGATTGTAACGTAGCTAGTACAATAATATAAAAGAAGCAATACAATCATCCAAACTTGAGCAAAAGTACATCATCCAAACAATCCACACCAAAAGTGTCTACAAATTACATACTAATTTAGATGGTTTTAAATCAGTCATGTACATATAAAGGATGCACAGGACAGCAACTCAACTACAAAGCAAGGAAGATGCCTTTAAAAAACTGTCACTTGACCCAATGTTGCTTTAGTTTTCTTCAATACTCATCTACAAGTGTCGTAAACCAAACAAGACAAATTACAATTCACAGTACAGTTTTAACATTAGAAAACAAATAATAACTATATTAGACAAATGGTAAAGGTATGACAAAAAGAGTACCAGATTTATTGGCCAAACAATAGCCACTCCAATTGCATCTCTAATCTTTTGGAAATTATGGTATGGCCTCATCAACTCTGTGAGTATCCAAAAATTTTCTTATTTTACTAGCTTATTTAATTATTTATTCACCTGTTTTCTCCGAATAATTAATTTCATCAATTTTACATACATTTACATGGAACAATGCCTTACTTATATTTTAAAAAACGTTCCGTTAGCAAATTTAATTTTTCTGTGGCTTGTCTAGTAAGAAATAGCGAATACACATTTTTCGAGGCAAAATTTGATTCGAGAGTGCAATAATCTTGGAGAATTAAGAATGATCAGTAGTAGACTAAGAAAGGTTAATTAAGGGATTAGAGGTGAGTGAGTTCAAATATTTGCTTTATCGCACGCGCGTCGATAGTTTCCCAAAAGACGCGCCGATACAAACTAATTGGAGATTTGAGAAATTAATACTAGACTCGTGTCAGGACTCATGTCTTTATTTCTAAAATAGTTATTTTTATGATTATTTACCCTAGTATTAGTTAGTTATATTATTGTTACAAGAATTTCTTTTAAGCTTTGCTTTATCGCGCGCGAATTGGAAGTTCGCGTATTTCGAGCCGGAATGGTTAAATGGAGATTTAAGAAATTTATACTAGACTACTAAGAGTGAATAATTATAGTGTTAAAGGAATTAAATTGGAGGTTTAGTACACAAGTATAACAAACGAGAGAGAAAACGGTGGTACGGTACTCGCGCGCGCGAACTATTCCTAGTTGATTTTTGCACAAATTTTGGCCACAAATCCCTCAATCTTCCAAAGGAAGATCCGCACAACAAACCTCTCTTTTCTCTCTCATCTTGGCCGGCCAAAAACAGCAAGGGAAGAAGGAAGAAAGCTTGGAGAAAGACACCTTCTTGCGGTTTTCTTGGGAGATTTTCGGTCAAAAATTTCTGGTTTCTTCCAAAGATAAGAGGTAGCCTTCATCAACCTTGAACATTTCCATTTTCTTCAAAGATTGGAGCTTTATTTGCAAAGGTTTGAACCCTAAACATGGATTAGGCTAGCGGACTTGAGGTGTTTAATTTCTTGCTTTAAATGTTAGGCTAGCAGTCTTGTGGTGACCTCTACGTAGCTGCCTTGAGGATTAAATGCTTGTTTAATGTTGTTTTTATGTTAAGTGAGTTGATTATGGTTAGAAAAGTGAAAGGAAAATCAAAGGAAGTGAGGAACTAGAACTGGCCGAATCTGTCCAGTGATTTTCATACCTGCCTTTCAAATTTTTGTGGGTTATTTTGCTGTGAAATTGGTTGATATATGTTATATATGGTGTGTAGAAAGTTTCTACCAAAAATCATTTGAATTGGTTGAGCAAAACTTGAAATTTCGAAATTTGAAGAAAACTGGAAAATGTGTTCAGGCAATCTGAACAGTACCACTTTGATTGAACATATCTCTTTGTACAAAAGTCAAAATCTAGTGCCGTTTGTGGAATTTGAAACTAGACACTTGTAGCTTTCCAACGGTATCAAATTTACTTTCTAGTTCAAAAATAGTGAGCCGTAGTGACTCGGCAAATTCTGCTGTCCTGTTCTGATGGTCTATCCGAGAGAAAGGTAGAAGCTGCACTTTGTGGCTCTATTTGCTCTCACTTATGAACTGATTTTCAGAATGACTTATTGTGATGAAATGTATATTTTTGAGTCTAGTTTCCAACACCACCAACCATTCTCAATTTCAAGTTGTATTGAGTGAGATATGGTTCAATTTACAAACTGTGCCAAAGCTGGAAATCTGGAAAAACCCTTTCTTCTTGTTAGCCGACTGGTTAGGTTTGATTTGGGATGTTTTGTGTCGAAAATATTGATGTCCATTGCTTTTCAAATGCTTATTAAGTATTCCTAGATCCTTGGTTTCAAAAATGGATAGGATTGGAGTTGATTTCATTGGGCAAAATATTTGAAAAAGGAAAAGAAAGCAAGAAGACAGATTTGCTTTAAGAATTTCCTACATTTCGGTAGTTTTGTTAACTACCTTCCCGTACGATTTTTTACATAAAATTTGATAGAGGAGTATTCCTCATATGGAAGTTAAATTGTACTAAATTTGGTGTCATTCTAAGACCATTTTGATACCCAAATGATGTCCCAAAATTTACTTTCAAATCTGGAAAATTTACTGTTTAGTAGTGGAAATTTACCAACTTTGAGCTGCTCTATCTTGACTCTCAAAACTCCAAATCTAATTCTGTTTGTTGTGTATGAAACCTTGATTGAAATTATTATTGTGTTACAAATTTTAGAGGCTAGTTCACTTTCTGTGAATTTTGCTGAATTTCCAAAGTTTACCGAAAAACAAGACTGAATCTGTCTTATAGGCACAAGGCAGCTACTTTGAGCTGAAAATTGAATGTCTTCCATTTAGAATCTTAGAAAAGTGTCTTCTAGGAACTTTTATTACTTTAAACCAAGATTCCAATGGTATAAAGTTTTCCAATTTTGGACCTACAGAGAGAAAGTTCTGATTTTTCTAAATTTGACGTGCAAAACTGAAATTTTCCGACTCGATGGGAAATGAGTTTTTGGAAACTCTTCCCTATCCTTTGAGATTGATTGACCGTTTTAAACTTGATTTCATGAAGTAAATCAGTTTTCCTTGTGTTATTAAATCCCACTTTTGAGCCTCGATTTACGAGTAATTAAGGCTCTCTTTCATGACATTTTCTTAGTATTGTACCAGTGTACAATCTTCCCTGTTATCCAGGGGTTTATAAGCGATAGTATGTGATGGCCAATTATTATTTGCTCAGGCGCTCAAGGGGACCTTCTAGAGGATCTCGAAGCGGACGCCTAAAAATTGTTTAAGCACTTACTCCCTATTTTGATTGGTGAGTGTCAAGTGCATGATTTGTTGCAATTATGTGAATTGCTTCTTATGGACTGAATGGTTTATAACTGTTGAGTCGAGTGTGTACTTTATCGCACCATTCTCTTTTAACTAACTGAACAACTTAACTGAACTGCTTGTAACTGAACTGTATTTGAACTGTTTGCATGTCGTTGGAGTGAATCTCCTCGACTTATAACTGAACTGTCTGTATGTCGTTGGAGTGAATCTCCTCGACTTATAATTGAACTGTGGGGACACCCAAATCTCAATTAGCCGACCTTGCGACTCAAGCCAGCAAGGGCTTGGTCGAGAAACTTGGTGAACCATGAGATAACAATAAGCTTGATCTATTGAGAGATCTTGCTTGGCCTACTCGCGTAGTAGTGCCTTTTATAGAAGTTCGGGCCCGGTGCGGTGTACGGTGGACGGAACTGTGAAGTAAGTGGAGTTCTACGGACTTAAATGCCGATCCGGTTGACGGAGTGTCATCACGGGAAGGTATTCGATCAAGGTTTGGCGAAGCAAGTGGATCTTAGCTCCTGAGAGCTCCCGTATCCTCATTGAATGTGTTTAATTGAAAATTGTGAATTGCTTAAATGTTACAGCTTTAATTCTTGCTTAAATGCCATTGCTACTTGAACTATGTGTTTTGCATGTTTTCTTGGCCTCACTGAGTGTTAGCTCATCCCATTAGATTTGTTTTCCTTAACAGGAACCGAAATGGAAGGAGTGATGGGGAAGCCCATTTGAGGCACTTTTGTATTAGGGTTTTGATTGTAATCAACTATAATCGACTAGACATATTTTGGAAGTTGTAAATTTTGGAAAAGTGATTGTATTTTGAACTTGTGCTGTAAGATTGAATATTTGTGTATGGGAATGACTTTGTGCCTTTATTCCGATTTTATCGTTAGTATTGTACTTTAAGTTGAACTGGAATTGTACTGAGTCCTGGCGAGAGCTGGCCAGGCGTCCCGCCGATATCCTTTGGTTCGTCTTAGGGAGAAGTGGGGGCGTCACAAACTCCTCATTACTCTCCACAGGCACATTCACATGAACTGCACACCAACGTGACCCCAAAGGTGTGTCACCTACTTTAGCCGTAGGATCCAAACTTCTAACCTCTCCAACAGCCAAAATTTTTTTTGGATCAATCATGCTCCTTATTGTAACTTCATCCCCAACCTTGAAAATACCAATTTTATAAAGTTTGTGAAAATCACACACAAGAGAGCAACTCCTAAACAGAAATTCATTACATAATACTACAAACCAGCCCAAATTTTAGTGGTTTACACTCATCAATTAGGTACCCTTTTGCAATCGAACCGTCAGTCCGACTTCTATTTTGAACATAATTCTTCAAGGTGCATAGGTACCTGAGATAATTACAAAATAATATGTTATAATAAGGCTAATCACATTAAGAAAAAAAAGATGAAATTTTAAACTTATGATAATTACCTTTCAATTGGATACATCCAACGACAGTATACTGGACCAATTATCCTTGCCTCAGTTGCTAAATGAATGATCAAATGAACCATTACAACAAATAAACATGGTAGAAACATATGTTTCAACTGGCATAGCACAATAGTAATTTCACTTTCCATTTGAACAAGTTCCCTAGGACAAAATGCTTTAGAACACAAATCTCTAAAGTAGTTGGACAACTTTATCAAGGGAGACTGCACCGATTTTGGAAGAAGTTTTATGTAGCATTATGGTAATAGTTGTTGCATTAAAATGTGATTGTCATGACTCTTAAGTCTGGATAGTTTAGGAGGTTTCAAGTGCACGGACTTTGAAATTGTGGTTGAATAACCATTAGGAACTTTAACTTTTTTCAGAATTTTGCAGAATAATTCTTTCTCTTTCTTAAGTATGTTACTGCACTTTATTACTATGCTACTGCACTTTATTAGCCTCTTGATGACTCTCTATCTTCCTAACAAAACCCCAAAATCCAATTACAAGGAAGAACAAATAAACCAAATTCCAAGAGCCATCAAATGAAGAATTAACAAAGCTGAAAATAAGATGCTTAAACTAGACTAATAAAGTTTCTTAAACTCTATTTGGTTTCTTATCAAAATCCGAATCCGAATCCAAGAACTTGGTAATTACCAACCACTCAAGTATCGCCCAATGTTGCCCTATTTAGGAGCACATAATTTAAGCATCATCATGTTCAACCAGCAGCATTAAAACTAGTTAAACAACTATTCAAATGGGGCAACTATATTTTGAAAGTTTCTTTTTGGCAAAACAACAAACACATAGCAAATATTATTAGACTTCACGTTTTTGGCTGGAAAAGTATAACATTAAAAGCTTGAAATCAGTCCAAACTCATGACAAACAGAATAACCCACTTAATATCAGGGTATTAGCCTTATAATTACAAACCTAAATTTCTAACCTTATTTTGCAAGGAAAACTCAACAGAAAATTGAATCAAGAGATGGAAAAATTAGGCACAAAAAGCAAATAACTTTCAAAAATCAAATGCAGACTAACCGTTTGTCTGTCACCACAATCTTGCCTTCCTCTACCTTCAAATGTCCTAATTATCACTAGTTTCAAATGCCCTAATTCCTCTTCGCAATCAAACCACGGATCCAAGAGTTACTTAGAGAGATGAAAAACGGTGTGATGAGACAAGGTGCAAGAGCATGAGAATGGATGTTGTGTATGATAATGCATGATTGGTTCTTTGGCTCAATTGGGATGATTGGTTCTGTCCAGAGAGGAAAAATTGGGGGAGGAAAGAGTAGACTTGAGGTCAGGTAGGTTCCAGAGAGTGGCTTACAAATTTTCCTGAAAAAAAGGTGCCTTGGTGGAGCGCCATTTTGTTTTAGCATTTTTTTTTCAATCCGTTTCTACCTTTACGATGTCGTTTTGGTGTCTCCTTTTCCTTTTTAATGACTATTCCTATTGCATGTCATATTAAGATTGTATTATGACATTTTGCTAAAAGTGTCATAATAAGTGTGTCACTAAAGACTATTTTTGTAGTAGTGGTTACCGGGGAAGATTTGGCAATATCGGTGCTAAGAATAACTTTATTAATTTAGACATTTTTACTTTTTTTTCTTGTGTTTATTATGTCTAGTGTCTTGTTTGTTGTATTTAGTGTCTTGTGGAGTCTTTATTTGTATGTTTTTTTGTATGCGTCAAGTCATCTATTCTTCTTGACTAAACTTGTTTTTTAAGTTACTCTGAAGACATGTTTAGGGATTCAAGGAGAGTAGAAAACATGAGGAGACAACGTATTAGAGAAGGAAGATCGGCAATAGATGGTTATTACGTGCAAAGCTCCATGGATAGAGGTAACCATGAAATTACCGAAGGTATGTCATTTGAAGATGGTTTAAGGTGTTTAAAGGTTAAATTTGATGTTATAACGTTAAAAATTCAAATGGACACCATTATGAATATGCTTGAGCAAAAAAGGAATGTTAATGCCTTTAATTCTAATCATATGATTTGTGACTTGTGTGGAGGTTATCATGCTACTTATACATGTAGGCAAGCACAAAATGTAGATAATTATGATGAATTAGGGTATTATAATCCTTATTTTGATCAATATGGTGCTAATAGGGGCAATTCTTCTACTTACTATTGGAATAATCAATATGTATATAGTGATTCTCCTTGTTTACATGATTACCAATCCAAATGTATCCAATATGAATCAAAACTATCTTGGGAATTGGCAATAGAAAGGTTAGTTAATGCATCTTTACCTTTGGAATTAGAAAGTGAACCATTAGCTAACGATTCTAAGCCATCTTGGGAATTAGCTATAGAAAAGCTAGCAAATACAACCTCCAACCATTTTGATAGGGTTGAGGAAAGATTAGATGGATTAACTTCTCATTTTGGTAGAATACACGATCAATTGCATGTTTTGTGTGAAGTTATTTCTTATAATCATATACAAAATGATTCTAGCATGAATGGTGGGAGTGTTGTATGTGACAATGGATTACATTTTGATTAAAATGATGAATCTAATGTGTGTTTCAATGAGAAAATGTCAATTTCACACGATAGTACCTTCGAAGCTAATCTTGAATGTGACAGCCCCACCTCCCCCTAAGGCGAACCAAAGGGTTCGGCGGACCGCCTGCCCAGCTCTCGCCGGAACTCAGTCGTTCACTCAAACAAATCAGAAATAAAACCACAAGAAAGAGCAAAACAAGGATCCAAAACTTAAAGCAAAATTATATACATTGCTATCTCAGAAGGAATATACAAAGGTTCTCAATTCACCATACAACCCGTCCGTACCAAGCACTAGGGCGAGAACCATTACAAAACCAAAGAACTAGACCAAGCTAGTCTATACAGAGCTCTCGTCCTTGCTCGCCTTCCCCTATTAAGGAAAAACAAAACTAAAGGGATGAGCTAAAAGCTCAGTGAGGTTCCGAACACATAAGCAGCAATCCACCCAAAACATTAAATATAGAATATCAATAATTCAAGTAACATTTACAATGGAAAGCGATAATAACACATACATTAAAAGGATACAGGCTCACAAGGAGCCATTTGTTCGTTCGTTCGTTCGTTCGTTCTCCTGACATTCCCCTTATTCCTCCATTTACTTGAAAATGCATTTTTGTAAGTAAAACCCTCGTTCGTTCGTTCATTTCATTCACCCCCTTCCCAGACATTGGCCGGGCTCCACCAGACTTCAAGGTAATACTCGAGTATACCAAACGTTCACACCCAGGGTCACCATATCGCCCGATTGAGTCCGTTTCTGGCTCGAGTCGATCGGTAACGAAGGGCAGGGCCCAGTTCAGCCAAACGGCTTACATTCATGCGCAACTAGCATTTAATCATTAATCATTGAAAATTTCACATTTATTTAGGTCGAGTGCGATAAAGTAGACACTCGCCTAGAAAACTCGTTTTAACAATCATTGAAAGCACTTAACACATTATCAATCAATAATAACAAGTCAATACGTCAAGGAAATATAACAAACAAGGAACACTCACCTATTTACGCAAAACAATGTGCAAATATCCTTCCGGATATTACCTCAGTCACCGAGAAAACCTAAGAGTAAATGAGAAAGAATATTACAGTCTATCTAGCACAAACAAGTAAGTGGAATTAAAGAAAAATCGGCAAATGATAAGTAAAATGTATAAAGACGCTTTTATAGTGAAAAGGGGATATTTGGATCGGAGGACGAAAATAACTAGGGTTTCATAAACCAAACGCAAAACTAACTCAAACGGGTTATAAAATGTCCAGCGGAAAACACTTGGACCAAAGACAACTCGGACTCCAACGAGATAGGCTAAAAATATTGTTTTCGAAATCATTTAGATAGTTCAAAATCAACTCATACCCAAGCAGCTAGTATAGAATAAACGTCATGATAAAAATCATGTGAAAAGGGGGACAATACTACCTTACGTTAACACTTAAAACCTCACTTAAAAGTGGTTCACTTGTGGCCGAGAAAACCCTAAATCATACCTCTATATTTTGGGATGGAGTAAGTAGCATTTGAAGTTTTAAACTAAAGAGGTATCATGTTTTAAAATGGAAAACCGGTCATGGTATTGGCCAAACAAAAGTATACAAGTTCAAATAGAAACTTAGCTCTCGAGCGAAAATTTGGGCAGCACGCCCTTTGTGTTTACCTAATTTTCCAGCCATTTTGGCTTCATTATTTTTCTCATTCAAACCCAAGTTTATACACAACACAAATGCATTTCAATAGCCATTCCATAGGCTCAAGACAATACAAGGACATAAATCAACAAATAACAAGTGCGGAAATGAAGTTTACAAAAGACAGATTTGACGGGTTTTTGCGGAAAGAACACATCTGAGGCTACGCTTATCGGATTGGTGTACAACTTATGCCATTTCGAAGCTAAGACGAAGTCCTACAACTTTCATGAAGATCACTTGGTCAAATTTCCAGTGTAACCTAATCAAATTCCCAGTTCACAGAACCAGGTTCCAACTAATCGGCTAATTAACCATACTACATTTAAATGGTCATATCTCAGGCTACCAAAGTCCGTTTAAGGCGTTCTTTGAGGCGTTTAAAAGCTAAGACAGAGTACTAAAATTTTAATGTTTTGGAAAATGGCTAAATATGTACGGATCATAGTGAATAAACACAGCCAAATGGATGAACGGTCTAAAACGGATCACTGGAAACATCCTAGGGCAGTGAGGGTATTTTAGTCTTTTAACAGGCTATGTTGCTCCGATTGAGCTGAAATTTTGTAGACACCTATAAAATATCATTATCTACCACTTTCATGTTTTATTCTAAGCCTAATTAGGCCTCTAACATGATGCAATAAAACCGGACAGAATAGGGCTATAATTTTCCAGAAATCTGAAATTTTGGGATTCAATGAAACTTTCTTCATTTCTTGCCTCAATCCACCACCACAACCTCCTATATAAGCTTAGATACAACATATATCATCCATATAGCAAGTATAGGCAGAAATCATCAAACCCTAACTTACATATATCACCTTAAAAATCATCACAACGACTTGTATCACAACTAAGCTAACCAAAACATGAATTATATAACATCTTAATCAAAAATAAAAGAACCAAAGCTATGGGTTAGACCTTATACCTCAACAAAAGAAGCTTGCAAGAGTAATACTTCACCTCCTCTTGGAATTTTTGGTTCCCTTAGCTTCCCAAGCTTCCAAACTAATGATTAATCGGTTTAGTTTTTCTTGTTTTCACTCATTCAAGCTCAAACCAAGATTGATTGAAGTTTCCTTTTCTCTTGTTTTTCCTCCCTCAACTCACGGCTGATATGCAGAAATAATGGAGGAAATAGGTTGGTTTTTGGTGATAAATATGGTGTAAATTAGTTAGTCAACCATCCAATGAAATACCGCCACTTGTCGCCACCAATCCCATTCATTTTTTCCCTTCTCTCTCTTGGTATTTAAAGTCAACAATTGTGGCTGATGTATGAGATATTTTGAGGGTTAATTAGCTGTAATAAAATGAGAAGATTAAGGTAATAAAGTAGGGATCAAGTGGTGTGTTCAAACGGTAGTGCACGGTTCACGTCGGTTCGCACCGTTTTTCCTTAAATCACACGTACTAGGGTTTTTACTTCCTATTCACTAACTTTTATCATTTCTTCTAATCACATATTATTTCTCACCCAAAAGCCACTCTTAAGCACCAAATTTGATCCTTACTTCATACCGGATAATTACACTACGGGTACACGAAAAATCCTATTTCACTTCGAATTGAAATCGGAAAGGAAAACCCTAATTTCCTCTGATCATTGGCACTTTTTTCTAGGGTGATTGAGTAGTAAGATGCTATAGAATAGTATTTTCCAAATAATTTTCAAATAAAAGGAAATTTTCAAGAAATATATAAGGAATTTGCAAGTCCTCACATTGAACCTTAAGAGGTGAGCCTTAAAGACTCATTTCTCACTTCTCTTGAGAAATGTATTGAGAGCATAAGTTTAAAGGTATTATTCCCCAAGAAAACCATGTAGACGTTCCTTCGGTGAGTTCTCAAGTGGTGCATATTCAAGGTAATATCTATGACTCACTTGAGAAATGTAAGCCATTTCTGTGACAGCCCCACCTCCCCCTAAGGCGTACCAAAGGATTCGGCGGACCGCCTGCCCAACTCTCGCCGGGACTCAGTCGTTCACGTCAATCCTCAATCGAAACCAGAATAAATCCACAAGACTAAACATAACAACGATCCAAAATTTAAAGCAAAACTTATATACATTGCTATCTCAAAAGGGAGTACAAACATCGAATATACAATGGTTCTCAATTCACCATACATCCAACCCGTGCCGAGCACTAGGGCGAGAACCATTACAAAACCAAAGACACCAGTCTAGGCTAGACTCTACCGAGCTCTCGTCCTTGCTCGCCGTCCCCTGTTAAGGAAAACAAAACTAAAGGAATGAGCTAAAAGCTCAGTGAGGTTCTGAACACATAGGCAACAAGAAGTTCAATGCATTCATTACATATAACCAATAATTCAAGATACAAATACAAAATAAAGTGATAAACACATTCATGAAAAGGATACGGGCTCACAGGGAGCCATATATTCGTTCGTTTGTTCGTTCTCCTGTCTTTCCCCTTATTCCTCCGGTCAATTAAATAAAATACATTTTTGGTAAATAAAACCCTCGTTCATTCTTTCGTTTCATTCACCCCCTCCTGGAAATTGACCAGGCTCCACCAGACTACAAGGTAATACTCGAGTATACCAAATTCACCCAGGGTCACCATATCGCCCGACCGAGTCTGCTTCTGGCTCGAGTCGATCGGTAACAAAGGGCAGGGCCCAATTCAGCCAAAAGGCTTACATCATGCGCAACTAATGTAGCAATCATTAAATCATTGAAAATTTTACGTTTCATTTAGGTCGAGCGCGGTAAAGTACACGCTCGCCTAGAAAACTCGTTTTGGAAATCCTTGAAAGTACTTAACACATTATCAAACAAGAACACAAGTCATGAAGTCAAGAAAAATATAGCAAACAAGGAACACTCACCTAGTTATGCAAAGTAACGTGCAAAATATTCTTCCAGATATGACCCTCAGTCACCGAGAAAACCTAAGATTAAACGAGAGAGAATATTACAGTTCATCGAGCAAACAAGTAAGTGAAATCAAAGAAAAACCGGCAAATGATAAGTAAAACGTATAAAGACGCCTTTATAGTGAAAAGGGGATATTTGGATCGGATGACAGAAATAACTAGGGTTTCATAAACCAAACGTAAAACTAACTCAAACGGGTTATAAAATGTCCGGCGGAAAACACTTGGACCAAAGACAACTCGGACTCCAACGAGATAGGCTAAAAATATTATTTTCGGAATCGTTTAGATAGTTCAGAATCAACTCATACCCAAGCAGCTAGTATAGACTAAACGTCATGATAAACATCATGTGAAAAGGAGGACAACACTACCTTACGTTCACACTCAAAACCTCACTTAAAAGTGGTTCACTTGTGGTCGAGAAAACCTTAAATCATAGCTCTATATTTTGGGAAGGAGTAAGTAGCATTTGAAGTTTTAAACTAAAGAGGTTTCATGTTTTAAAATGGAAAACCGGTCATGGTATTGGCCAAACAAAAGTATACAAGTTCAAATAGAAACTTAGCCCTCGAGCGAAAATTTGGGCAGCACGCCTTTTTTATTTACCTATTTCCCAGCCATTTATGGCTTCATTATTTTCTCAATCAATCCCAAAGGCATACACAATATAAACTCATTATAATAGCCGTTCCATAGGCTCCAGGTCATACAAGTACAAAATCAAGCTAATGACATGTGTGGAAATGAAGTTTAGTTTGGAAAACAAAAGACAGTTTTAACGTTACTTAGCAGAACAGATGTAACAGGAGCTACACTTATCGGATTGAGGTGTAATTTACACCGTTTCGAAGCTAAGATAAAGGACTACAATTTTTATGAAGACCACTCAGTCTAGTTCATGGTGTAGCTAGGTCAAAATTCCAATGCACCAACCAGAATCGCATAAATAGGTCAGCTAACCGCATTATGGTTAAACGATCATATCTTAGGTTACCGAAGTCCAATTGAGGTGTTTCCAGGGCCGTTGGAAAGCTAAGACCTAGCACTACAACTTTAGTGTTTTGGCCAAGATCTAATTTGGTAAGGATCAGAGTGAAAAGGCATGGTCAGATTGGGTGAAATGTCCACCCTGTCCAGCCAACTATTCTTGTGGCAGTTTGCGGTATTTCTGACTTTTCTCAGGCTACACAGCTCGGATTGGGCTGAAATTTATAGGCAACTATAAAACACCATTTCCTACAACTTTCATGTTTTGACCCAAAGCTAATTCGGCCTCTAACCTAGCCAAACAGAAACGGGCAGAACAGGGTCATATGGAAACCCTAATCTGGAATTTGAGTTTCAAACCAACAATTTTACACAATCAATCATTTCCAACACATACCAACTCCATCTTACACTATAACAAACCATTAATCCATGATTAACCAACACTAATCATATGAAATCAGAAAAATCATGAACAAAAGAAAAATCCATCAATATCAACCATAGGTCATGAAATCATCCATAAAATCACTTATTCAACCACTACAAATCACTAATTGAACATTAGCAAGATTAAAGGAAAGGTTCCTTAGTCACTTACCTTGCAAACCCAAGAAAAGACCCAACTTAGCACCTTTGCTTCTCAAACCACTTCACCATACACCTTAATCCTACCAAGAGAAAGATTTTTATGGAGCAAATCAAGGTTTTAACGGTTGGTTTGTGAGATTGAGCAAGAAATAGAAGGAAGAAATTGGAAGCTTTTCCTCTTTTTTTTCTCCAAGAAGTTTGGCCAAGAGAGCATAAGAAATGGGAAAGTTTTGGTCAAAATTAGCTTTAAGAAGGAAACAAATATCTTGGTCAAAAGTCCACCCTCGAATAGAAACGCGACATGTGGCACCTTTTATGTTTAAGCTTATCTTCTTGTCTCTCCATACTAATTAATCTAGCAAACCTCTAATTATGTCCTAGAATCTTGTAAATTAATCCCATAACGCAAAACTTAAGCTAGTTGTTCGAATAATACGCACTTAACGCACTAGCGGGTCCCACGTCAAACTACACTTCAAATTTAACGTACACTAACTTATATCAAGAAATTGATTTGAAAACTATATTCACTTATAAAAATGTATAGAAAATTAATATATTGAAGAAAAGTATAAATTTATAGACAAGGAAATAAAATAATGTCTAGAAAACATATAAAATTCTTTTCGGGTTCTCACAACTTCCACCTCTCATATCATTAAAACACGTGACTCTAGTTGTTAAGCCACCTTTTAATGATCCACCACATCCCAAAATGGTGGATTATTCATTAACTAAACCACCTTGATAATGAGGTTATATAGTCAAGCTAATGACTATAAAGAAGCGCTTGTTGGGAGCCAACCCAACAATTTCTTGTTTTTAGTAGGTTTTAGTTGTTTAACTACGCTTTTTTGTGTGTTTTGTAGGTGGCAATGACAAGGGTTCATGCAAATTGTTTCAAGTGCAAAAGAGCTTTTAAGGAGGAAAAAAGGAAGTTTTCAAGTTCATTTGATTCATTTCATGTGTTGTGTGACAGCCTCACCTTACCTTAAGGCGAACCAAAGGGTTCGGCGGACCGCCTGCCCAACTCTCGCCGGGACTACAGATCCGGAACAAACGGAAACCTTACCAAAGGCTCAAAAGAACTTTGAGAAGATAACATTCAAAACCCAATTGAGGCGAACTAAAAGATACAATCAATGTTTAGTACAACGTTCCCACGAAAAAATCAAAACGAGATGAAGGGCCGCTGCCCCGTCACAATCCAACCAAATACAAGTAAACTTTGTTTGACATGAGAGAATATACATTCCCAAAGACATATAACCATAAGGAAACACTGTACAATATACATATTAGTAAGTTTACACACCAAAAGAAACATTTTATTAAGATACATTTATGGTTTCCAAATTGTCGAGGAGCTAAACCCAAAAGAGCAAAAGAATTTGTAACTAGCTCAACTCATTCTTCAAAACATCGAAGTTCCAAAAGAAGGTTCCCTGTAAGGAAAACAAGGATAACGGAACGGGGTGAGCTAAAAGTTCAATGAGTTACCAAAAGTATAAACAGTAGAAATCATGAGAAATCACTTTTAGGGCACATATACACATCAAATACGAGAAAGGAATGAACACCACAATTTAATGGATACAGGTAGCTCTCAAGAGCCAAATCCCCGTTGCAATACTGATCCAACCTAGTTGACCCTCCGTCAACATTCAAACAAAGGAACCAGTCCAGTAGAACACCACTTTAACGCCAAATCCCGTCCACCAAACATACCCCTTACCGGGCCCGAACGCTAAACAGGAACAGGAATGGTAATACTCGAGTATACCGGAAATCTAGAGTCTCCAATACCCAAAGATTTTTCAGGAGCAGGCACCCATGGATTGCCAAATTTTCTCGACCAAGCCCTTGCTGGCTCGATCCAATTGACTTCCCATGAGGTTGAGCTCAGATTTAACAGGAAGGTCGTTGGATGCACTTCCAAACGACATTATAACAGGCACAGGTAACAGATTCAAGTATATACAGGAAACAAGTCACACAGGCCAGAGAACGAGTGTGATAAAGTACACACTCGTCTCGTACAAAATAAACAGTCGATAAAGACATTCAAATAGCAATTTGCAAGTACAGATAACCACTTTAGCAATAATTTAGGGGAGTGGTACACTCACCTATTAAGGCGAAATAACGTCCAGAATATCTTTCCGTGTAACACTCTCAATCACCGATGAACCCTAAGGTTAATCAAGAGAAAATATTACAGTTCCTCCAGCAAAAGTTAGGTGAATCGAAGACAATTCAAATACTACTAGTACAAAGTATAAATATGATTTTGGAAGTGAAAAGAGTACATTTAGACCAAAGGACATGAGTAAAATATTTGAAAAACTTATGCTCGCTCGTAAAACTTTGAAATATCCATTTGAGTCGAAGAAATGAAGAAAACGTATTTCTATTAGTCGTAAATTTCATTTTTTCAAGTGTACAAGTTTCGGCCAGATTTGAACTTATATACCTCGATAAAAGAGGACGCAAATATTCTAGATGGTTCATATGGTATTCGCTCTCAAATCGTTACTTAATTCTCGAGTGTAAATTTGGGCAGCACGCCCTTTGTATTTACTTATTTTCCAGCCAGTTATGGCTTCATTATTTTTCTCAATCAATACCAAAGTCATACACAATATAAATTCATCACAACAGCCATTCAATAGGCTCAAAGTCATTCAAGTACAAGATTTAGCTAGGAAAATGACCGAATATGAGCTTTAAGCTAAGAAACCCAAAAGGCAGATTCACCGCTACTTAGCGTATCAGACATAACCGAAACTACGCTTATTGGATTGAAGTACAAGTTATACCGTTTTGAAGATAAGACAGAGGGCTATAACTTTTATGAGACTACTTAGTCCAGTTCTCACCCTAACTAGGTCAAATTTACCAAAACAACCCAAGATTCTCCAGTTCGAAGCTCACTGTGCAATTCAACTAGCAGTCCTGATTCATTCAATCATATCTCAGCACACACAACTCCGATTCAGGTAATTCCAAAGCCATTTGAAAGCTAAGATACAAGGATATAATTCTTAAGAAGACATTGACAACCAATTCGGTAATATTCCTGGTCAAAATAACCACTTATAGAGGCTGATTATCATTTTCGACAGAAACAGGGCAGCAGGGGTAATTTTGTCATTTCACAAGATACCCTGCTCCGATTGAGCTGAAATTTTGTAGGCAACTAGTTAACATAATTTTCTACAACTTTCATGTTTTAACCTAAGGCTAATTCGGCCTTTTTCCTATCCAAACAGTACCAGGCAGAACAGGGTTAATTGAAACCCTAATCTGGAATTTTCCGCACAAAGTGGAAATTTTCCGCAATTAGCTACAATTTATGCACTATAGCTTCATTCTAGACTATCCTAAGCCATCATCCATGGCCACACAATATTAAACATATAAAAACAGAAAAATCAAGAATAAATATAAAATTCACCAATCTCCACCAAAAGTCACAAAAGTTTACACAAAATCAACTTTATGACTAACACAAGTCATTAATTTCACATTATCAAAACCAAAGAAGGAATTCCTTAACTACTCACCTTGCAACCTCAAGAAAAGACCCAACTTAGCACCACTTTCTTCCAAACCACTTCACAACCAACCTCACTACTACTAAACTAAGGGTTTTTATGGAGGAATTTCAAGTTTAATCGGTTGGATTGGGAGATTGAGCAAGATTGAAGGCAAGAAAGTTGAGAGTTTTCTTTTCTTTTCTTCTTGAGATGGCCGGCCAAGAGAAGCTTGAAATGAAGATGATTTTTGGGTCAATTTTGATTAATTGGTAAAGTGATGAATAGTGGTCAAAGTCCAAGATTAAATCATAAAGTGACACTTGTCACCTTTTTAATGCAACTCTATCCTTTTGTCTCTCCAATGATAATCCATCTAGGTAACCTCTAATTATCTCTTAACACCTGAGAAATTAAACCCGGTATACACAACTTAACCTAATTGGCCGAATTTTATCGAATTTACCGCACTAGTGGGTCCCACATCCGGTTTACACTCTTAAAACCTTATAAACTAACTTATACTAGAAAAAATGATTTAAAAACCATATTTACTCATAAAATTTATTTTTAAAATTTTTTGAATAAAGAAAATGTGGAAAAGCGTGCAATTAAAAGAAAATAAAACCTAGAAATTAAGAAAATTACGGGTTCTCACATGTTGCATGTTAAAGTTATCTTAGTGCATGATCATGTGTTTTCATATGTATTTAGTTGAGAAAAAAAATGCATTTTCAAGATTATAGCTTGATTTTATTCAAGGAACATGAAAGCAAATGGATATCGGTGGAATGCGGAAAGTTGGCCAAGCTAACTTGGCGGAAAACATTGCAGAAAATGCATTTTTCTGCAGAAAATCTGGCCATGAATCCCTCCAATTTCTGGCTGGATTCATGGCAGGATATGCAGGGGATAAGAAAAAAAAATTCTGCCAGCAATCCCTCCAATTTCCGGCCGGATTCTGGTCAGTTGCAGTTTTTAAGAAAGAATCCCATCACGAATTCTTCCATTTTCCTCTTGTTTCCTTCTTCCTCACTTGCACACACTCACACATCCACCTTCTAATCTTCATTTTTGACCATTTAAAGTTCAAAATTTCTTCACTAAATCACATTTCACAACCTTTAGAACTTGTTTTACCATTTGGAGTCCATCATATACACCTCAAAATTGTGTTTCAAAGTTAGGAATCCGAGGGTTCTTGAACTTCATACATTTCAAGGAGGGTCCATTTTGTGCCAGATTCTTGAGGGTTCCTGTATACTTTGCATCACCAATCATCATTCAACAAGTTGGAGGAAACAATTCTTCACCAAAATTTCCCTTTTAAATTTTGCCAATGGTGATTATTGATGACTTCTTTTGGGCAATTTCAAATATATCTATTTTGTGATATTTTGTGAATATAGTTGACTTGGTTGATGTTATTGATGACTATTAATGATGGATATGTGAAGGATGTTGATCATTCCATGTATTTGATGAAATTTTGGGGATTTTATGATAAATGTTGGCTTTGCGAAGTGTTGGGAGTTAATGGCCAATTAGGTACTTTAATTTGCTTGGTGGGAATGTTGTGAAGTTGATTTTTATATTCTAGATTGCCTAAATGTATGAGAAAGTGTATTGGCTGAATCATTTCTTAAATTTTTAGGTAATTCTAGAAGTTGAGATAATGATCTTCAATAGGCAAAATTCACGAATATAATCTTGTTATTTGTAGATTCAATGATGCTTAGCAAATTCATGAATACCCACAAAGGTAATTTCAATCTTGATTTGGTGTGTTTGGCTTCATTAGGAATAAATTGTGCATGTAGACACCAAATTTTTAGGGTATTTTTGTTTACTATTATTTTTATTATTTTTATTTACTTTTAGTCTTTTATTTTTATTTTTATTTTTTTAAGTCATTTTATCATAGAATTATCGAAAAAAAGAAAAATCATTCACAAAAAAATATGCTTTATTTCTTTTAGATTTGAGTTTACTATTATTTACTCAAAAAAAAAGAAGAAAAATCTTAGCTTTGTTGTCTTTTATTCCTAGTTTTGTTCATTTTATCCGATTTTATTTAAATTGTTGTTTTTCTTTACTTAATATTATTTTTATTATTTATTAAATTATTATTTAAAAAAAAGAGAGGAAAAAAGAAGCCGCACATGCAGCAGCATGAAAAAAAAATAATATCATTTTCACGAGAGATTTTTCTGGTTCTTTCTTGGCTCACAATGGATCGGATGGCTGAAGTTTTTGGTAGAAACCAACCCTTCATCCTCACCTTTGAGGTGAGGGTTTAGGGGTTATGGGTTCCTATAAAAGGAATAGCCGCAGCCAAGAAAGGGGGGGGCTGAGAGTGAAGTGTGTAACGGCTGGACGGAAGGAGTGCGTGAGGGGAGAGAATAGAGTGAACGGGCTGAGAAAGAAAGCTAAGGGAAGTGTGGGACAGAGCAAAAGAAAATGGAAAAGGAACTAAGGGAGAGAGGGAGCAGAGGGAGCTCGAGGAAGAGAAAGCTGCGGGTAAGAAACCAAAAAGGTGGCGGCTGAAGGAAGAAAAGAGGGATGATAGAGAGTCTGGAAGAAAAAAAGAGTAGAGGCTACGGCAGCTAGGAAAAAAGAAAAACTAGGGTTTGAATAAAAAACAAGAGAGATGGGGAAAGCTGGTGTGGCGGTTGAGAGATTGAACTAAGAAGGAAATAGCTTCGGCGGAGGAAGAAGAAAGCTTCGAGCTTGGGGGGCACTGAAAAAGGCGAGGAAGACACAAGAGAGGATCTGGGGTTGCAAGAAGGTGACGCGTTGAAAGAAAGGAAAAAGGAAAAACAGCAACGGAAAGAAAGAACCAGGAAATATAGGAAAGTTACGGGCTTTGGAGAAACTAGAAAGCAAGAGGCAAGGGTTCCGGAGCTGGGCGAGAGAAAGCAGGAACTGAACCAGAAACTGAGCTAACTCCACCACCATTACCACCACTGCAGCCCCAAGTCACGAAGTCCCTGCTGCACCCCCGCTGTGACACATTCTGTATGGGATAAGGGTCAATTTCACAGACATTTCCAGGTATTCATAACCCTTATTTCTGCTGTTTTAAAGCATTTCATTTGTAAAGGTTGGACTCCATCCTGTGTGTGACTGCCGAACCATTGCTGGGTTATGACTTGGCCGGGGGTTATTATAGGACTTTGCTTTTCAACTGATGATGTAGTCTAGGGTTTGATGAATTTGATTTATTCAGTGTTGCGATGCCATGAGGAAAGATAAGATGCACTAATAAATCTGATTAGGATCCTGGGGTTATGCATGTCTATTTCTTCCTTCATCTCGTTACTTTGTTTGCTACTGTCGTGCATATTCTTGGCCTGGAAATTTTGTTATCAGAATTGTGGTAGTTGATGTTCTTGCCAGAAGGTTTTTTGTTGTTAAATGACATGCCGTAGTTTCCCTTCCTTCTTTGTGTTGATCGTGCAATAAATCTGGACGATGTTTTGCTGTCCGTAGCAGTCATAGCTGAAAGTTGCAGCCCTTTTGTTTTTTTTCAGATTTGCACGTTTCCCTTGAATCTGTATGATGTTTCGATTCTAGTTGTGTGGTCGAATGAGTTAGGATTCATTTGAGTCACTAAGCATGTTTTAGCCAAATAAAAAGAAACGAAATTGCAGCGGCTTTGCCGAATGTGATGCTCGATCGCACGAGGTATTGATTTGTTTGATTGTTTTTTTGGTTTGCTGGCTGTTTGAGTATGTGTACTCGCAGCAGGGTGGGACATAATATCTGGCTGCAATGCATTCGGCAAGTCCGTTTTCTGCTTTTCCCCATTTGCTACCCCCTCCCTTTTTGTGTATTGTTAATGTTGGTTTTCAGCGGTAATAAGTATAAGTTGTGCATTTTCGATGGCTTGGGATTGATCTGCATCATGTGCATGTTTGATAATGAAATTCAGAAGAGAGAAATGAAGATATTAGTTGTAAAAAACAGATTTGCATACTCCTCTGTTCTGATTTTTTCTTCTCCTCTGTTTAAACCCGAGAGTTCTTGTTGTTTGATTCAAATTTGGTTTGATTGAAGTAGTGGTTGTGCGCTTCAAATTGTGTCTAAAAGCCGCATGTAAAAACTCAGAAGTGCAGAAGCTTGCGGATGTGAAGGTTGTAAAAGAATAGCTCCAGTTTGTAGAATTGTTTCTTTGTAGCATGCATGGAAATAATTCTAAAAAGTTACACTTTAAACCCCAATTTTTTAAACTAATTCTTCTTAGGCCCAGAAACTTTTGGAAAATCAATCAATTTGGGCCCTTTTAAATGTGAATTTCCTTTGATATGCTCTAATGTGATTTTTGGACAGGTTGTTTAGGAATATTGGGATGGAATTTGAATATTTAATGTGTTTTTGATATATTTTAGTTGTGATTTGGATCCTAAGTTGAATTTTGGGTATTTTGTGATTTGAATGTAGCAAATTGATTTTCATTCATTTTTGTGGACTTTATGATTGATTTTTATAGGCTTCACCTTAAGGCCTTAATTTTATTTTATTTCTTTTTAGACCCTTAACATTTGCAATAATAATACGTTGACCCCTCAAGCTTTTATAATCCTCTCCATTGGGGTCATTGTCTACTTTAAACCTTTGGATATGGGTTATGTGGTCTATTTGGGTGCTTTGAACGTTTCAATTTAGTTTCATTTCTATTTCATAATTAAAGTGGTATCTTGACCTTTTCTTTTATTTTCAAGGATAAATAAGAGATTTCACTCCATTAGGGCTCCAAATCAAGGGAGGTACACCCTGACCCTTATTTCTCACTTTATTTGACTCTACATGCCCTATGTGACTTTACATGTGAAATTGCATGCCTCTCGAGTGTTTTTATTTGTTTTATTGGCTTTAATTTTGTATACTTATTTTAGTTCAATTTTGATCATTCGAAAGGCACTTGAATGCCAAATTTGTAATAGCTAGGTATTTATTTTTATTATTTATTTGATTTCCCCTTTTAGATTGTAGTAGGCCCTCCCCAAGTGTAATAGTTAGGGGTTCATTTGCTTCGTTTTGCTTTGCATGTGGTTTGCATGCCTATGTGCTATCTGTTACCGCTTTCATAGGGCTTTTGCATCTAGACAAGCATGCTTATGTGTTACGTACTATGTGAAACTATGTGTTTTGCATGTCTATTTGCTTTAGTATGATATCTGATTATGTGGATGAATGCACGTCACCGTGGCTAGTCCAATGCTAGTCATGGTCTTCCCCTCGCCCTCACAAGTCCAATGCTTGTGAGAGAGCCTTAGTAAAGGGCTAGTCCAACGCTAGACCCTTAGGAGCCCTTTGCGCGTTAGATCATGATTGTATGATAAAATCACTTCATCTCATGCATATTTTTCACTTTTTAGGGTCTTTTATCATTTTGTATGATATTCCCCTCATACATATAGCCCTTATCCCTATTTTCCCTTATATGTATATTCCTTACTCCTATGTGTAATACATAACATTAGATTTGCATTTTATTTAAGAATTAGAATTAGGATAGTACATTTGTTTGATTAGGTTAGGGATAGCCCCTTGGATATGGGATATGGACGAGTTTGGTTTTTCTAGCCTTAGCACGCTCGTATTCCCTCTATTAAAAGGGAAAATTGAGTCACGAACATTAGTCCCCGTACCCGACATGATGCACTCCTTTAAGACATGTATATTTTTATAATTATTTGTTTCTTTTCTTAGAGTCTCATATTTTTGCATTATTCGTGACTTCTTCGAAGAGTCCACTATTGGGCGTCACAATTAATGTGATTGGCACCATTCAAGCTTTGAAGAGAAATTTTGCCCCCCGATGCCCCCTAGGTCTAGGGTTTGCATTCATTTAGTACATCCAAATGTGATAAATCTTTAGGTTAAAATAAGAAAATCTTTGACTAAATCACGCAACTAGTCTTGGCTAGGTTGAAAGGGTGCCTCGGATTTTTATCCTTGCCTTCCCTTTTTTCAAATGTGACTCCCGAACCTTTTTCTTTGATTTACGTAGACTTGAAGTCGTTTAAAAGGGTTTTTCTATTTTTTCTTTAAAAATTCATTTTTAGGTGACTTGGTACACCTTAACTCATTACCAAGTGGCGACTCCGATTTTGTTTTAAAAACCCTTTTTTAACTATTATTTTGGGTCAAATCGTCGCATTTTCAAGTCCCATTTAGACCCACATTTTTTCATTTTTCTTTTTAAATCAAAATTCGTTTTTCAATCAAAAATTGAATCAAAAGCCATTTTTTCCGAACTCGTTATTTTTTTTATTAAAAATGGGGCGCGACAGTGCACTTGTGGGATCCTTTGGAATCTTAGATATTAATGGCACAATGTATGAATGGAACTCACTTTGTTCATAAATATTAGCATATTTTATGAAACTAGCTTAACTTTACTTTGGACATTAATGCATATACTTGTTTGGTTAGGTAATTTCATAATTTTATCATCCTTGAACATTGTGTGGTTCCCCTATTTGATCCTTTTCCCCTTTTCCCTTGATTTGCATGTTCACTTCTCGATTGCAATTACTCATAAACTTGTTCTTTGTGTGTATTATTTTGATTTTGCTCTTTTTAAGTGGTGTATTATTTCAACTCTCTTTTGGTTGTAGTCTCAAACAAGGTTGGAAATTCATCGCATGGCCATGGATTTGAATAGCGCAAGTTAATGAGGGGAGTATTATCTCTTACTCTTTATTTTTTTTCCTTTTCTCACACTGAGAACAATGTGAAGTTTAAGTGTGGGGGAGGGAAATATTTGAACTTGCATTCTAGTGACATGTGGTGATATTTTGTGGATTTAAATGTATTAGAAATATTGGAATTGTGCTTGGAAATATTGCCATGTTGAACTTTTTTTGGAAAATTGGTTTGTTGACAGGGAGTTTCATCCAGTTACAAGGAGAAATTCTATCAAAATTTTTCTAAAATCTTTTCCAATATTTCACTATGGCCCAAAAATTCTTACAATTTTTGTCTTTGTTTTAAAAATGGCCAATTTGTTCCAACTTTAAGTGCTCTAATTCTTTCATTTATTGAAATTTTATATGTATTTTGGAAGATTTAGTCCTCATTTGACTTGGAAATGGTTATTATGCAATTATAATTTTTGCATTTTAGAAAGTATATCTTGTAAAGTAGAGAAAATTATGCCTATAATTTTACATGTTTAATGAGATTTCTCCTTTTTACTTAATTTTGCAAGCAAATGATTTGATATAGTCAATAGAAGGTATACTCTTCCAAGTTTGGGATTGTTTGAGATTTCTCCTTTTTACTTATTTGGGATTGTATGAATGTTTGAGATAGAAACGAATATAAGTACACGTTCCAAGTTTGAGAACTGTGATTTCACTTATTTTTGAGGTTATACCTTATTCTATTTGAAGAGAGTGAACGAGTCCTGGCAAGAGCTGAGCAGGCGGTCCGCCAAACCCTGGGGTACGCCTTAGGGGGAGGTGGGGTCGTCATAGAGGGGGGCCAAATTTTGAAAATTTTAATTCATAATATGTAAATATATGTATAAGACAAAGTTGGCCCCCCCTAATTTTTTACAATTTTAATTTATATTATGAGAATTTAAATATATATATATATATATATATCTATGTGTGTGTGTGAATTAGCCACCTTTGATTTAATTTGTTCTTCAAAAAAAGTTATTCATTTTTTATTGTACTAATTATTTAACATTCAAAAAATTAAACATATAATTTGATGAACTATAGTAAATTGACCCAATTTGATGTATTATAATAAAAGATTCAATTCATAATTATCAATGGACTAAAACAAAAATAATTACTTTATTGGTCCATAAACAAATATACAACTTAACCTAATTGATAAAAAATTTAAAATTAGTGATCTATCCTCTTGTTGACCCATATACAAATATAGAAATAATTACTTGAAGGCTTGGTGAAGACAAGAAATTGAGTGATATATCTTGTTGTTGACAGATTGATTATATTTGTTCTCACTCTTCTTATATCAATTGCAACTATAGAACGTGCATTTTCAATTATGAATATAATCAAAACAAAGCTCCAACACAAGATAAAAGATAATTTCTTGAATGATTGTCTAACAATGTACATGAAAAAGGAAGTTGTTCAAAGATTTAGCACTGATTCAATTATAGATGAATTTAGCTCTATGAAAAAATGTAAAACTCAATTTATTTTTAAGAAAGGGTTAAATACCAAAAACCCCCCTGTGGTTTGACTAATGTTCACTTTACCTCCCTATGGTTTGGAAACCTACAATTTGACTCCCCGTCATTTCAACTAAAGTAAAAGTCTGACGGAAAACATCTAAACTAACGTCTGAAAAGAAAATGTCAAAATTGCCCCTCTATAAGTCAAATCCTTGGAAGAATGTTTCGTGCATTTGAGAATGAGTAAAATACCAAAAACCCCCCTGTGATTTGTCAAATGTACACTTTACCTCCCTATGGTTTGGAAATCTACAATTTAACTCTCTGTCGTTTCACCTAAAGTGAAAGTCTGACGGAAATACCATTATTGTAGATGTTTTCTGTTAGACTTTCACTTTAGTTGAAATGACAGGGAATTAAATTGTAGGTTTCCAAACCATAGGGAGGTAAAGTGAACATTAGTCAAACCACAGGAGGGTTTTTGGTATTTAACCCTTTAAGAAAAGAGGTTGAAATTTCAAGGTATGCTAACATAACTTTTATCTTTTATTAATTAAAAATAGTTATATTATATTGTATAGTTATATTTTTTTTTTTTGAACAAGTGACATATTGGAGTATGTTCTTATGATGTAAAATTTGGATAGTTTGTGATGTTATAAAATATTTAATCAAAGGTTATTTTTTGTCCTAATTTTTGTTATGACCGTGCTGCATATTTATGAAATAGACATACCTTTATAATTAAAGTTAATATTTGATATTTTAAGATATCATATATTTAAAAAGATGAAAATTATTTTGAACATAACATATTAAGATAATTTTGTTTAGAAAAATTTTGGCCTCCCTCCCAAGGGAAAAATCTTGGCTCCGTTATATAGTCTATAGAATGGACATTTTCAATTATGAAGATAATCAAAATAAAGTTCCAAAACAAGATAAAAGATCATTTCTTGAATGATTGCCTAACAATGTACATAAAAAAGGAAGTTGTTCGAAAATTTAGCATTAATTCAATTATAGATGAATTTAGTTCTATGAAAGAACGTAAAGCTCAATTTACTTTTAATAAAAGAGGATGAAATTACAAGGTATGTTAACATAACTTTTATCTTTTTTTAATTGAAAATAGTTATATTTATATTACATAGTTATATTTTTTTTTTGTACAAGTGACATATTGGAGCATTTTCTCATAATGTGCAACTTAGATGGTTTGTGATGTTATAAGATATTTAATAAAATGTTATTTCTTATCTTAATTTTAGTTATGGCAATGCTACATATTTATGAAATAGACATAATTAAAGTTAATATTTGATATTTTAAGATGTCATATATTTATATAAATGAAAATTATTTTGAAAATAACATATTAAGATAATTTTGTTCGAAAAAATTTTGGCCCCCCTAAGGAAAAAATCTTGGCTCCGTCACTGTATTCATGTAAGATTGAATACTTTGACTTGTACTCTAAACTTGAATTGTTAGTGACTCGATTGTATATAGCACTGGGTTGTGATGTTTTGAAATTGTGTTGTTCATTTTAGTGCCTAACAGAAATTTTTAGATTAGTGAATCCTGGCGAGAGTTGGACAGGCAGTCTTTTAACATATTAAATACTGCAAATTTTGCTATTGAACTTTTAACATATTTTACTTTTGAAATGCATTTCTAAATTGGGGCAAATTTTTTATTCATTACACTAGGGCAATTTTTATTTTGAGAAAATTTTCAAAAAGGAATTTTTTTAATAAAAAGTGAAAATTGGGGTAAATTTTTAGTTAGTAATGATTTATACTAAGACAACTTTTAAAAAGAATGATCTCCAATTTTGACAATGCATTCAAAATTTGTTTTGAAAGAAAAATTGAAAATCAAGATGGTAGTGGCACATGCATATCCTTCTCAAATCCCTTGAAGAAAGTGTTTTAACTTGTATTCCTCAAGTTTCAAACCGTATTACTTTTGACTTTCATAAAAAAATGTCTATTTCTTTTACTTTTCTTCTTAAGATTGGAAAATAAAAAAATTGCAAAAATCCACCAAGTCTGCTATTGCATGCACTCTATGTTTGAGCAGCTTGCATTGTATTTTTCGCGATTGGCAGCCCCAAATTTTGCATCTTCATTCATCATAATAACATGGCATTGTATTGTAATTTTCAATCCAGAGATCTAGACACGGCATTTTACTTTTCAATCTAGCAACTCAGAACTTACAATTTTATTCCTCATTTACATTTCTTCCACTAGTTGTTTAGACTTGTATCTAATCCCTTACACTTGGGGCGCATTTTCATTTCTCCCACTAGTTATTTGAGTTTGGTTCTAATCCCACCAAGTATTCTAGATTTGGAGTGCATTTTTATTTCTTGCACTAGTTATTTGGATTCAAACCTAATCCCACCAAATATTCTAGACCTCGGACGTATTTTTATTTTTCTTGTTAGTTATTTAGGTTCAGATCTAATCTTGCCAAGTATTCTAAACCTAGAGCGCATTTTCATTTCTCCTACTAGTTATTTGAGTTTGGATCTAATCCCACCACGTATTCTAGTCTTGGGGCGCATTTTCATTTTTTTCCCTAGTTATTTGGATTTGAGTCTAATTTCACCAAGTATTTTAGGCTTAGGGCACATTTTCATTTCTCCCGCTAGTTATTTGAGTTTGGATGTAATCCCACCAAGTATTCTAGATCTGAGGTGCATTTTCATTTTTCGAGCTAGTTATTTGGACTGTCATCTAATCCCATCAAGTATTCTAAACTTGAGGCACATTTTTATTTCTCCCAATAGTTATTCGAATTTTGGTCTAATTACACCAAGCATTCTAGACCTAGAGCACATTTTCATTTCTCCCACTATTTATTTGGGTTCAAATCTAATTCCATTAAGTATTCTAGGAATAGGGCGCATTTTCATTCTCCCTCCAGTTTTTTGGGTTTGAGTCTATTCCCACCATATATTCTAGACCTAAAGTGCATTTTAATTTCTTTCGCTAGTTATTTAGATTCGGGTCTAATCCCACCCAGATTTTCATTTTTCCCTCTAGTTGTTTGGGTTTAGATTTAAGTTCACCAACAATCTAGTCTTGGGAGCATATTTTTGTTCTGCTATTAGTTGTCTAGACCTGGGTTTAATCTGGCGAATAGTTATGAGCTTGTAATTTGATTTAACTATACTCATCAGTATGTAGGCATTATATTTTCATACCCATCATTTTGCTAGTTGTCTTACCTAATCATTTTTGCTATTTTCTTCATTTTTATTTTTTTAGCACATGTTGTACTCTATCTTGCATTTCGACTATGTCTAATATGAAGGGAAACGTAGTTACATCCATGCAAGTTCGGTCATTTCCTCACATTTTTATTGTTAATTTATCAAGTAATACCTAATGTTTTATGTTATTTGTCTTGGTTCAGCTCTAGTTGATAAAGACAGGTAGATAATTTGATATCTACGCCTTTGTCACGAGTTTCTTCGAAACTCAGACAAAGAGGAGCAAACTGCATATACCAAAATTTTCTCTCATGTCTGTTGTTATTTTTATTTTATTTATCTATTTTCAATTCAAAAAATGAATAAAAAATTTATTAAGTAATCATTTTAATTTTATTTTTGTAGGTTTGTTGCAAGGCAAAGCATTACAAGAAAAATAAATAACAAAAAAATGGAAATTCAGAAAAATCAAGAAAAAGGTAACCCATTTTGCTTCAAGCCCCAAAACCCAATTCCTAAACCCAAAAGAAATGAAAAACAAACCCAATAAGAAAACCTAGCAAAAGCCCACACATAGTCTAGCAAAATGAGCAAGAAAAGCTGAAAGAAATAAGGCTTGTTTGCCCTTTTTAAAAAAAAAAAAAAAAAAAAAGCTAGAATGTCACGGCACGCTATACTCCTTCTTCCTCGCTACAGGTACAAGGATGCTACTACAACTCCATGGCTTGATTTTTTTTTCTGTTTTGCCTTCTTTTTCTTCCTTTCTTTTTCCCCAAGCCTCATTCATACAAGGACAACTCACATTCTTGAATCTTATCCAATACCACCAAACAAAATCTATCAAAGAATGAGAGAGAAACACATCATCCTATTTTCTAGAACTTTCGTCCCAACAATTACTTTAGGGTTTTGATTCTTAACACAGGACCAGGGTAAATACGTACATTAGTAAAATGTTTTAGGGCTAGGGAAGAAGAGGCTTTCCAGTTATAGGCAGCAAAAGAGATTCAAAGAGAAAAAAAAAGAGAAAAATGTGAAAGAAAAGAAGAGAGATTTTTGCGAGGGAAAAAAAAAAGAAGAAACAGGGCTGTCGAACCAGTCCTGTTCTAATCCATCTTTCTCTCTCGTTTTAGCTTCGTCTAGCGAGATTTCTTTTTCTACTAACTCTAGTGATGTGATACTCACTTGACGCGATCTAGACAACGAATCACCAACGGTTTAGCAGCGGAAATTTGACCCAAATCTAATCCCCGAGATAACGAACACTATTGATATTATCTCAACCCGTTACCTAATGAATTAGCGAACCAAACTATAGGTAGAGGAACGCCACAACCAAGGAGTTACTTGATTGATAAGTTCACTTGAATAACTTGAGAAAGATTCTCAAATATTCAAAGAGGCTCTCTTGGAAAGAGAAAGGTGAAAACTCACAATTTTATTGATCTTCCAAAATTGCCTATGAAGGTCTCTTGCCTTGGCTATATATAGCCATACAACTTGAAAACCTAAAGTGACTTGAAAACCCTATCTCGGCTAGGCTAGGCCTTTGGCCCGATTCCACTACTCAAATCCACTATCTAATGGTCAGCTTATAATCGATCCAATGAAGGCTTTAAGCTGGCCCAACATAACCCAATAAAAGCTAATTAACCAACTTAAGTTATAGTGAGCCTAGACTCTATAAATCGGATCCAACTCAACATGAGGTCTTGGACCGAATTTATTCCTAGCAAATAAAATAGAAATCTAGAAAATAAACTACTAACTATTACTAAAAGATTCAATCTCTTGCAGCCCAAAACATGGCCCATAAGCGGCCCATATTTCGTATCATTCCCCTCCTCTTAAAAAAAGATTTGTCCTCAAATCGTGTTTGGAAATGAATGGTACTACAAGAGTTGGCAGTATGAAACTTCAAATCTCCACATATTGGCTCTCTTAGAATGGATGATACTTGCATACGTCGTGATTATTGTAATTCGCTGCACATGTCTCTTGGTTGGCTTGAAAATGCTCACAATCCGCCATGGGAAACTCAAGGCTTTACTCCAACCACTCCAAAGCTCTCTAATCAGCATTGTGTCATGAATGGTCGAATTTGGACCTACACAATAAATCACACGATTAGAATTTGTAGGTATAAAATCACTTGACAGCTTACCATTCACATTCACAAGATAAGGATCTTCATAGTGATGCTCAATCAGGTTAGAAAAGTCTCGGACATGATTGTGCAAAGTTATAAAATTCATTGCAAGTTGTTGTGGGTATGGCCTATCTTGCACAAATGGAACAAGATCGAGATAGGTAGCTTTTGAACCCTCAAATTGAAGAATAAAACCAGGTTGTAAGGAATCAGAATTTGGACCAATGAGGAAAGGATTGTCACCAACAAAATAAGAAGGAAATTTATAACAAGTTTCAAGTGTAGAAACTCCCTCTGAAACTTCATTATTCCTCCCAACAAGCAAATCAGGCTCATGGTTGACGTTGAACATCAGTGGATGACAAAGAGAGACAACACTTAAGGTGCAAACTCCATGAAAAGTTTGATATTCACCAATGGATTTAGGCATAGAACATGCCAAGATCAACTCAATTTTTCCTTGCTTAACCTGCATAAAAGTAGAAACACTAAACAAAGTAGAGTCAAGATCGTTAGAAAAAACATATGATCTCACATCCTTTCTCACAATCAGCTTATTCTTAGAATTTTTTAATCTCTTTTTCATGCTCAGTAGCTGACTTTTTCCCCTCATTATTCTCAACCTCTTTCTCCTTTTCAACTCCCTCGAATTTTACCTCTTCAGTCACAATTCTCTCCTCCAGCTCTTTCTTCATACTATAACGCTCATGCTCACTCTTCATGTATGCTAGATCAATACAAAGTTGCCTAGAGTTAAGCGACACAAGCCTGGTACGACGGCCATTAAATGTGAAGGAATACTTATTAGTATATCCATCATATTTGACTTCTCGATTAAACATCCACCATTGTCCCAACAGCACATGCGTCACTTGAATGGGAACCACATCACACAACACCTCATCCACGTATTGACCAATACGAAAAGGAACAAGTGTGTGCTTAGTAATCCAAATATCACCACTATCACTTTGCAACTTGTAAGGTCGAAGATGATCAATGGTTGGAAGATTCAATTTCTCAACCAAGACAGTACTTGCGAGATTAACTTCACAACCCTTATCAATGGCTAAGCTGCAAACTTTATCCTTGATATGGCAACGTGTATAAAACCAATCATTTTTTTGAGCTTTGATGATTTCCAATTGCTCAGTTATCTCACGCAATGCCACAGTATTTACTCCTTTAGGCACAAGATGGTGAAGCTCCAGTTGAGCATTCGTTTGTCTCATACTTTTATTACCTGTAAAACTCAACAAAAATTAGTAGAACAGTCCTCACTCGCTCCCTTACGTGTTTCACTCACTCTCGTGTTTTGCTCAAGTGTTTAAAAACACTCTAATGATCTCACCATTCATTTTCAAATCCCTTGATCGCCCCCTTGAAGAAATCAGAAATTTCCCTCAAGTAGTTCAACCAAACGTCAACCAAGTTTGTCCCCAAAAGTGGTGTATGAGAATCTGGAAATTTGAAGACTAAATGATGACCTAAAACAGCAATTATACAAGCAAGAATTTTTTTCTGATTTAGTCCGCAAAAGGGTGACTTAAATGTTGGGGAAGTTTGACTTCGACAAGGACTCTAAGACTAGATCAGGACGGACTCCTTTTGGACACTTTTAGCAATCTGCAAAAATGACTCAAGATACCAATTTGTGGTGTGGACAGAACGCAAGGTTCGATTGACACAAGAACAAGATGGCGGAAATTTAGAATCCTAGAAGGACTTTACCCACTTTTTGCATGCGGCCGAATTTTCTTTGGAAGTTGGGATCAATGTTTCTTGGGTGATTTTGGGTTATGGGTGTTTTGGTGTTGGCGGCTGGTTTCCCCAATTCAAGCAAGGGAAGTCTGAAGTGGACAGCTTTGGTGGTGGCTAGGGTTTGCCCTAGCAAATCCAAGGCGGTTTGGGTTTCCTTTGTCAAGAAGGTTGCCTATTTCAAGAAGGTTTCTTATTTCTTGTGATCCAACTCTGGTTCCTCTTTCTTTCTTTCTCTTTTTTTTTTTTTTTGTTCAACCAGAATGCTTTTCTTTCTTTTGAATTTCAAATCCCACCTTCAAAACACAAGATTTTTGTGTGGTGTTTGTACAAAGGTCAGCCGCAACTCAAGATCAAGAATGGAGGTTTGTTTAGTTTCAAGATTTCAAGTATCAATCCCCCTTATCAAGATATGTATCAAGAGTTCCAAGAAGCAAGGTAAGGTTATCAAGAATTCAAGAACTATTGTAATCAGCCTTTTTATGCAAAACAAAATAATATTCCCAGCCCTCTTGTTCAAAACACTTCGATATTAAGAAACAACTAGCGACCAGAATTTTGTTTTCGCCTCTTGCATGTGTTTCTTTTCTTTTCTTTTTTTTCTTTTGGTGGTTGCTTTACACAACCAGAACGACTCAACAAAACAATGAAAAGACTAAGATCTAGTCAAAACAGTAGCAAGAGATGACAAGACAGATTGCATGCAAGAAACAAGATACAAGAACACAACGACGGCACAAAACCCTATCGGCTGGATTATTATTTTTTGACTCTAAACCAACACAAAACTTCAAGAACAATATAACAAGACACCAAAATAAGAAAGAAACACAAGTTATAAGTTTTTTTTGGGATGAACAGTGCCGCTACAGTAGAGATGAACAGTATCGCTACAGTGCGTCATGAACAGTATCGCTACTAGCGATGAACAGTACGATGCTACAGTACTTTTTTTTTTTTTTTTTGAATTGACACACAAACTGATTTGAAACAAGAGTATGTGACTCGAAACACAAAAGAAAAGAAGGATATAATCTGGTGGTTGTCGACTAGCTCTGATACCAACTGATGTGATACTCACTTGACGCGATCTAAACAACGAATCACCAACGGTTTAGCAGCGGAAATTTGACCCAAATCTAATCCCCGAGATAACGAACACTATTGATATTATCTCAACCCGTTACCTAATGAATTAGCGAACCAAACTATAGGTAGAGGAACGCCACAACCAAGGAGTTACTTGATTGATAAGTTCACTTGAATAACTTGAGAAAGATTCTCAAATATTCAAAGAGGCTCTCTTGGAAAGAGAAAGGTGAAAACTCACAATTTTATTGATCTTCCAAAATTGCCTATGAAGGTCTCTTGCCTTGGCTATATATAGCCATACAACTTGAAAACCTAAAGTGACTTGAAAACCCTAACTCGGCTAGGCTAGGCCTTTGGCCCGATTCCACTACTCAAATCCACTATCTAATGGTCAGCTTATAATCAATCCAATGAAGGCTTTAAGCTGGCCCAACATAACCCAATAAAAGCTAATTAACCAACTTAAGTTATAGTGAGCCTAGACTCTATAAATCGGATCCAACTCAACATGAGGTCTTGGACCGAATTTATTCCTGGCAAATAAAATAGAAATCTAGAAAATAAACTACTAACTATTACTAAAAGATTCAATCTCTTGCAGCCCAAAACATGGCCCATAAGCGGCCCATATTTCGTATCATCTAGAGTTGTAGTAGAGAAACTTTTCAGTTAAAAGTTCCTAGAGAAAATCATCATAAGGCCATGAAATCTGAGTTAGAAATCATCACAATTGCAACCCTTATCACCAGTGACCGAAGAAGCAAACAACTTGGGCCATCCTGATTTTCGAATTTCTATTCATTTCCACCATTTAGTCTATCTTCACAGACACTAGAGGTGATTTTTTAAAACTCTTTTCTATCTTCATAGCTTGTTGATTTAAGAAGTGATCTCATTTTTACTTTTAGGTGTAGCCTTGTTTTTGCTTTCCCTTGTTCAATCTTTTGGGGTTGAACACTTTTAGATGTAGCATGTTTCAAAATAGATTTGAATGCATGTTTCACGACTGTTGTGCTTGGATTTTGGAACCTTTGAGAGAAATTTATTTTTCTTTCCTTATTCATGAACTTGGGTAGATATAGGTTGTGTGGATTTTTTTTTTTTTTTTGTGTTATGGAATTTGTCCATGTGAATTTTGTTCTCAAAAAAAATGTTAGCAAGAATTGTTCTGGCAGAATCCTGGCCACTTTGGCCTAAACGTTTCTAAAGCCGTTGATGTCTCACTACTGCTTCTTCACTTTTCTTCCTTTTTGGTTGAATTAATTGGTTTATTGTGGTTTATGTTTGTCAGATTTAGGTTGGGCCTATTTGTGATTTTAAGAAGTTAAGTTGTGTAGAATTTTGGTTGGGCTTATTTGGTTTATTTTGTTTGGATTTATATATTTTAGATTTGGTCTAGTGGTGGTTTACAAAACTTGGATTGTTTGCGTATTTTCATGTGAGCCTGTTAGTTTTTTTTTTATAATTAGGCAAATACTTTTTTCTAGGCCAAAGTAGGAAGACCCAGATAGTCAGAATTATGGGTATTTGAATTTGGACCTAATTTTGTTAGATTTGTAGGTGTTTAGGTTGAATTAAGTAGACTTTGCCCAAGCTTTTGATTTTTTTTATGCAAAATTTAGTAGCTTAATTACTTTTGTTGCATTATTTGGTTATTTCTGGTTTATTATATATTCACGATCCTAATTATTTTGCTAATTTTACATGGGAGTTCCAAAAAAACAATGAATATTTATAATTTGACTAGTAATTTTTACATAATTATGCTGAGGCTCAAAAATTGTGAAGATGGGTAAAATTACTTCTTTTTGGGGTCTTGGTTTGTCTTTATGATGTTTCTACATGTTTTGGTGAATTAATTCTTACTCATGACCTTTCCTTGAGATTCGCTTTATGAAGTGCAGATTGAGACTCTACCTAAGATTGGTTTGGTGATTCAAGTTAAGTGGCTTCATCCCTAACTAGTTATTCTTTTCCCAAACAGATGACTTTTTATTAAAGCACATATAAAAATCAATGTTATATATGTGTGCCAAAATATTTATTTTTATCTATTATTATTGTTTTCTTTAAAAAAAGACCGAATATGTTTTGTCGGTTATCTTAATTTGCTTTGAGGTGATGATTTCTTGTAGTTTAGTCGTGACTTATATTATTTGGTTGGTTGATAAGTCTACCTCTTCTAGGGCTATCAATAGGGTTGAATTAGTTTGAGTTCAACCCGCTTGTCCCAAAAAATGTTTGATGAATATAACCTTTCGTTAAGTTAGATTGAACTTGAATCTTAACATTAGGACTGAACTAATGTGAGTCAACTTTGAGCCTAATTCAATATAGGACCGGCCCTTTAATATGCATATATATATATAATTTTATATAATATATTCATATTTTGATACATATATATATACATATATATAACACTAATACTTTATACTTATGAGTTTTGTGTCAAAATATATTAACAAATATAAGAAACATTAAATATATAAAATTAGGTCAAAAGATTCAGAATGACAAATCTTAGTACAAGCAAATTGAGGACATTTGAAGATACTATTTTTCATGTACTTTGAACTAAATTGATATATTATTGTTGGAAATTTCTTGGTTCGTGCATAGTTTTAATGTTGTGGTCCTGTGGATGTTAAATTAGTTTTAAAAATTAATAGTTATAGTAATTATATTAAAAAAATTATGGAGCAATAAATAAGTTTGGATATCAAGCAAATCCTCTCTTGTAGGGGCCCTTTCTCTCTCTAAAAAAGAGAGCATCTCTTCCCTTTGTGGTAGCTCTTAAATGCCCAAAAAGGAATCAACACTTTAGATCTTGATCGGGGAAATATCACTCACGGAACCAGATCAAAGCATGAACATGCAGTACAATCGATGTGGCTACCACAGCAGACAAGTAAGCTAACTGCCATTTTCTCATCTTACCTTGTCTGGTAGTGTAGGTGCATTAGAAGTAGGTGCATTGTGCTCTATTTTTTTTCTTTTTGTTTTTGTTGCCTACTAGTTTGCCATTTACCTAGAGAAAGGCATATTTTTTCGGTTTTCCTTTGTGGTTTTCTTGATTTTCTTTGAGATCATTGGTGTGGGGGTGAGAGATATACCAGAATTACGTTGGGTTAAGTTCCATGGCTGAGGATATTGCTGAGATTTTGCAAAGCTTCACATTATCGAGCAAGGAGTTGCAGATAACAGATGTGGGGAGAGAGGAGCTGTCCTCAGGTTTAAAGGAATGCCAAAGCAGCTTGATAGGGAAGATTGTGGGTGAGAAGGTAGCTAACTATACGGGAGTTAAGAATTTTGTTACCACAGCTTGGGGGTACCCAAAGGATTTGACTGTGGTGGAGCTCGGGCCGAACTTGTTCCAATTCATTCTGTCTAAGGAAAATGATAGGGATAGAATAGCTAAGGGAGGTCCTTGGATTTTGGATAATCAATTAATGGTGATCAACAGGTGGTACGAAGGAATAGAGGATGATGAAAAAGCCTTTAAACTTGCTCCACTCTGGGTGCAAGTCTGGAACCTCCCAGTTCACTGGATTTCAAAGGACGTTGGCAAAAAGATAGGATCCGTTTTTAATCAAGTTAGGGATGTCATTATACCACAAATAGGGGGAAAAGAAGGAAGGCACCTGAAGATAGCTGTTCTGGTGGATATTGAACAACCTCTTCTGAGAGGGACAATAATTAAGGTGGCAGGAGGAGTTAAATGGGTACACTTTAAGTATGAGAGATGTCCGGATTTTTGCTATAGCTGTGGGAGAATAGGACACAGCGAGAGATCATGTGGAACGTCTTTGAGTGGGAATGAAGGGAAAAAAGATAACCAATATGGAAATTGGATGAGGGCAGGGAATGCAAATGGGAAGATGTCTCCCCAGAAAAAACAAACAGGAGTAATTTTTAACCCCCAAAGACGTCACTGGAGTTACCAGAATGGGGATTGGGTAGAGAAGGAGAGGGGGGAGACTGCGGGCAGTGATGTTTCCGGAGGTTTGGATGAGACACCAATTGCAGTAATGTAGCAGGTGGACCAAACAACCACTCCGACAGAGGCTTTGCCTAAACCATCTACAAATATAGTATTCTCTCCAAACTTGGTGGGAATTGCGGAATCTGGAGCTCTAAAATTGTCCTCTGGAGGGGAACCAAATATGCATGCCGATGAGAATGCTGGAAAGGAATAGGATAGAGGAAATATGATGATTATGGGTAGCGAGCTTGATCATATTCAGGGGGAGAAAGGAGGTCAGCAGGTCTTGAAGCCAGGTCCTGAGGAGGGACGCTCGGAGGCTATACTAATGCAGGTTGATGAGGATAGTATAGGTAGGAAGCAAGAGGTAGTGAAAAAATAGAACAAAAGGATTCAAAGGCCTCTGCAGTCACCAAGTAAAAAAAGACAGGCTCTTAAAGGAATATGCATCAACTTGGGGGATCTGAAAAACCAAGGGAAAAGGAAAAGTAATGAAATGGATGAGGTTATGGAGAACGCTGGGGCTGATGTGCACGACTTGAAAAAGTATAAGATTGAAGTTGCTGGAGGTTCTGAGAAGAATGGTTGTGAGGGAGAAGGGTCCATGCCTAGTTGGACCCCAGAGTGCAAATGAGGGTTTAGGTGTGGAATTGTCAAGGAGTGGGGAGCCCCTTGACAATTTCCCGGCTGAGAGAGGTAAATAATCTCTTCTCTCCAAGTATGGTGTTTTTAAGTGAGACCAAAAATAGGACAACATACACGGAAAAAGTGAAGAACATTTTAAGATTTGATGAGATGGCTGTGATTGAAGCCATGAACAAGGCAGGAGGCTTGGCTCTTCTATGGAAGGAAGAAGTGAAAATGGTTCAGGTACTGATGACTGTCTTTTCACATAGAGGCGCATGTGGAGGATACAGAGGCTAATTCTGATTGGTGGTTTGTAGGAATTTATGCGAGTTGTGACCATCAGGTTAGGAAACAATAGTGGAAGGTCATAGAAAAAAGGAAAAGTCTGTGGGGGGGAAAAATGGGTTGTAGCTGGAGACTTTAATGATATTGTATCCAATGAAAAAAAATGGGGAGGTACATGTAGAGAGGAAAGAAGTTTTCCGGACTTTAAACAATTCATCAATGGGAATCAATTGATGGATATTAGCTTCACTGGACACCCTTGGACTTGGTGTAACAATTGGGAGGATGCGGGTGAGGTCAAGCAAAGACTAGATAGGGGACTTTGTAGCTTTTCTTGGGCACAGGTTTATGAGGATGTAAATTGCAGGCACATAGATTCTTATGCTTCTGACCACAGCATTCTGATGATTGACACAACGAGGAACTCTAGTCGGAGGAATAAGAGATTCTATTTTGACAAGAGGTGGCTAAAAAGAAATGACATCGGGAAGGTGATTAGGGTTGCTTGGTAGCAGGAAACTTATGGATCTAGGATGTGTCAAGTGCAGAAAAAGATTAAGAATTGCCGTATAGCTCTCCTAAAATGGAAGAACCAATTCCAATCAAACTCAAGGCAGAAGATTGAGCACTTTAAAAACCAATTGAGTGAACTGCGGCAATCACATGGGGGCACTAGAAAGGGACGTATAGCATCCCTCAAGATTCAGTTAAAGGAGGCATACAAAGAGGAAGAACAACACTGGCATCAGAAATCAAGGATACAATGGCTTAAGGAGGGTGACAAAAACACAAAATATTTCCATGCCTCAGTACAAGGTAGGAGAAGGAGAAATAGACTGAACAAACTTCAACGAGACGATGGTACTTGGATTGAGAGCGAGGAGGAGTTGAGCAATGAAATTGCGGAGTACTATAGGAACCTCCTGAATTGTAATGAAGTAAGGGACTTAACTGAGGTACTGCATGGTATACCCCACTCTATCACTGATGATCTGAATGAAAATCTGTTAAAACTAGTGTTGGAAGAAGAAATTAAATCTGTAATTTTCACTATGAACCCGGACAAAGCTCCTGGGGCTGATGGTATGTCACCTTTATTCTTTCAAAAATTCTGGACTACCATAAAAAAAGAAGTGGTAAATGCTATCCAAATCTTTTTTCACACTGGTCACCTCTTAAAGAGTGTTAATCATACTGTGATCACTCTTATCCCCAAAGTGTTAAATCCTACATCCCTGAAGCAGTTTAGACCCAATAGTCTTTATAATACCATGTACAAAATCATTGCTAAAATCTTAGCTAATAGGCTCAAAGGTGTCTTGCATTGCTGCATTTGCAAAAATCAATCTGCTTTCATCCCTGGTAGGCAAATTCTTGACAACATTATGGTCTCTCATGAATATTTGCATTATCTAAAAAACATGAGACATGGCAAGGATGGGTTCATGGCAGTAAAGCTAGACATGTCTAAAGCTTACGATCGAGTGGAATGGTGCTTTCTAGAGGTAATCATGCACAAGATGGGATTTCATAGCATATGGAGGAACTGGATTATGGAATGCTTGAGATCTGTATCTTACTCATTCAACATAAATGGGGAGGTCAAAGGGTACGTTATACCCAAAAGAGGAATTAGACAAGGTGACCCTCTCTCCCCTTATCTATTTCTACTTTGTTCAGAGGGTTTATCCAACCTACTCAGGAAGGCTAAGGAAAATAGGATGCTGTCCGGGATGAAGATAAGCAGACATGGACCTAGTATAACCCACCTGTTCTTCGCAGATGATTCCCTAATTTTTTGCAAAGCAAATAAGGATCAGGCAAAAGAGTTAATGAGGGTGTTGCATGTGTATGCCTTGGGGTCTGGTCAAGTGATTAATCTGGATAAGTCGTCTATACTTTTTAGTAAGAATGTGAGGCCAGGTTTGATGAATGAGATAAGCCATATCATGGGGAACATGCAAACAGTCAGTCAAGGCAAGTACCTCGGGTTACCAATGGTAGTTTCGAGAACAAAACAGCAGATTTTTGGTTTTGTTAAGACAACCATGCAACAGAGAATGCTCAAGTGGAAAAATAGGTTCTTAAGCTCGGCAGGCAAGGAAATAATGCTGAAATCTGTGGCCCTAGCTATGCCTACGTATACTATGTCCTGCTTCAAGATTCCATCCAGATTGTGTAAGGAAATCAGTTTACTAATGTCAAACTATTGGTGGGGAAAGACCAATGGCAAGAATAAAATACACTGGTGCTCTTCGAGAAAGCTCATTCAGAACAAGAACATGGGAGGGTTAAGCTTCAAAGATTTGGAGGCCTTTAATACCGCACTACTGGGCAAACAGGTATGGAGGTTAATAACACAACCCAACCTGCTAGTCAATCAAGTTATGAAAGCCAAGTACTACTCCAGGTCCTCCATACTCAAGTGCAAAGTCCCCAACAATGCATCCTACATATGGAGAAGCCTGATAGGAGCTAGACAGTTGGTGGAACAAGGAACCAGAAGACAGATTGGCAATGGAAGGAGTACACATATCTGGGAAGATAGTTGGATTTCGGACACGTCAAATGGAAGAGTAACTACCACGAGATCTATGGATGGTGGACCACGGAGAGTAGACGAGCTGATATGCCAGAGAAGCTGGGATCGAAATTTGATTTTCCAAACCTTCAATACCAAAGATGCGGATAGAATCCTGAGGATCCCAATAAGCTTAGCTGGTAGGGAAGATTTTCATTTTTGGATACACGGGATAGATGGAAATTACTCTGTCCATTCAAGGTATAAAGTTCTGATGCTTCACAAGGCTAATAAGCAAGAAAGAATCCAGAACGAGAGCTCTACAAGTTGGGACAATCACACCAGCAAGGTATGGAAGGAATTGTGGAGATTGAAGGTCAAGCATAAACAGAAAATATTTCTATGGAAGTGTCTCAACAATGCTCTTCCAGTGAGAGACATTATCCATGGTAGAATCAAAGTGGGGGACCCTATTTGCAACAGATGCGGAGAGGAAAGAGAGACGATTGAACACACATTTCTGAACTGCGTGCAAGCAAAACTGACTTGGAAATTAGCCCCAATCCAATGGGAAGGAATGATGGAGCAACATGGTTGTTTCAGAAGATGGTGGATATCAATTACGGAAGCTAAACACAGACCACAAGATTGGCAACATATCTCTTTAACTATCCATATTCTCTGGCAAATATGGAAAGAGAGGAATGAGGTGGAATTCAATGGCAAGAAGTACCGGCCATGGAGGACTATACAGAAGGCAATGAAGGAATGGTTAGAATTTGGGGAAATAGATAAAGTGGAATCTAGGATGAGTACAAACGAAACAGAAGCTCTACAACTACACCATCAACAGTTACGTTCGGAATTTAGTTCACTGATTTTCAGCATTGGGATCACAAGGGACAAGAACTAGCCTTGGCTAGGCATTGGAATCTGTCTCACAGAAGCAGATCAAGGATCAAAGAGGGGATGGGCATTACGAGAGACCAGTTCTGGATCGGTACTGCTGGATGAAGCAATAGCACTCAATCTGGCAATGTGTAAAGCTACCAATATGCAACACAGAGCAGTACAATTCCAGGTACAGAATCAGAAACTCCTCAACCATATTCGAACGAAACAAGTAAGGGATATCAGATTAGCAACTGTTGTGGATGATATTGTTCAATTAAGACTTTTGTTTCATATGTGCTCCTTTTGTCTAGTTCAAAATGATAAGAATCAACTAAGCTCCAAGCTTAGCACCTATGCGTTAGGCATCATCTTTGATGATGAACTTTTGTTTCCTTAGTGGTATATTTACCGCTTGTAAAGCTATATCGAGTCTTTGCTCGCACTTGTACATCTTTTGACAAGAAATACAAGCATTTATCGTTTCGAAAAAAAAAAGTTTGGATTAAATCTGAATTAGGCTCACAACCCGAATATTTTGGAAGTAAAGTTTGAGTTTCATATTTATCAATTTGAAACTCATAATTTGAAATTTGAAACTATTACTAACTATGTAGTTGAATTTGGACTTGTTAAAATCCAACTCAGATGGTCCGATTGATAGGCCTAAATCCATACTATCGGCCCAAGTGACAATAAGCTTAACCCATCAACCAAGTTGCCTTGTGTGGTTGATTAATTGGTGTTTGCTATGTTTTACTTTACATATTTAAATATGGTCTAATTGCCGAAGTTTTGGGTACTGTGACGGCCCCACCTCCCCCTAGGGCGTACCCCAGGGTTCGGCGGGTCGCCTGCCCAGCTCTCGCCGGGACTCAGTCGTTCACTACAGTCCTCAATTAAAATCGGAATAAATCACAAGAATAAATAGGGCAACGATCCAAAACTTAAAGCGGAACTTATATACATTGCCATCTCCAAAAGGAAGTATAAAGATCGAATATACAAAGGTTCTCCATCCTTCATACGTCCAGCCCGTGCCAAGCACTAGGCGAGAACCACTACAAAAGAAACAAAAGAACTAGACTGGCTAGTCTATGCTCTCATCCTGCTTGCCGTCCCCTGTTAAGGAAAACAAAACTAAAGGGGTGAGCTAAAAGCTCAGTGAGGTTCCGAACATAGAATCAAGTCATAAATCAAACGATAAGTCAAGAAACAGTTACAACATTTACAATAAACCATACATGAAAAGGATACGTTCATTCGTTTATTCGTTCGTTCGTTCGTTCTCCTGTCATTCCCCTTTCCTTCATTCGTTTGAAAATACATTTTTCATTTATCAATAAAATCCTCGTTCGTTCGTTCGTTCGTTCATTTCATTCAACCCTTCCTGGGCATTCGCCAGGCTCCACCAACCTCCACCAACCAACAAGGTAATACTCGAGTATACCAAACGTTCACCCAGGTCACCATATCGCCCGACCGAGTCCGCTTCTGACTCGAGTCGATCGGTAACAAGGGGCAGTGGCCAGTTCAGCCAAAAGGCTTACATTCATGCACAAGTAACATTTCAATCGTTCAATCATTGAAAAGTTCACAATCATTTAGGCTGAGTGCGATAAAGTACACACTCGCCTAGAAAACTCATTTTGGAAATCATTAAAAGCACTTAACATGTTATCAAACACTAATACAAGCCATGAAGTCAAGAAAATACAACAAACAAGGAACACTCACCGAATTATGCAAAATAACGTCCAAAATGTCCTATCGGATCTTACCCTCGGTCACCGAGAAAACCTATGTTTCAACGGGAAAGAATATTACAATTCATCTAGCAAAACAAGTAAGTGGAATCAAGGAACTCGACTAGTTACGAGTAAAACAGATAAAGTGAAAATAAAGCCATTTGGATCTGTGGACGGAAACAACTAGGGTGTCATAAACCAAACTCAAAGGGTTATAACAGTTCCAATGGAAAACACTTGAATCAAAGTCAAGTCGGAATCCAACCAGATAGGCTCAGAAATATTATTTTTCGGAATCATTTATGTGGTTTAAAATCGATATACATTCAAGTAGGTATTATAGCCTACATGTCTTGACTGAGAAAACTTTAGGTCATACCTCGATATTTTGGTATGAAGTAGTAAATAAACATTTGAAGGTTTTTAAGATGGAAAACGGGCATAGTATTTGCCAAACGAAAATATACAAGTTCAAATAGAAGCTTTAGCCCTTGAGCAAAAATTTGGGCAGCACGCCCTTTGTATTTTCCTATTTCTAGCCATTTATGGCTTCATTATTTTTCTCATCCAGTCCCAAAGTCACACACAAAATAGGTTCATTCAATAGCCGTTCCGTAAGCTCCAAGTAGTACAAGTACAATTCAAGCTAGGGAAAAGTCCGGAAATGAAAGTCAAGCCCTAAAATATTCAAATAAGCATAATAAGACTCGATTACAAGTCATAAATCAATTCCACATACTACCAAAATAGGGCTCCATAAGCATACATAAGCATTAGAGGAAACCAGAAAAATCCGGAAATGGAGTTAAGTGTTAACCCAAAAAAAATAGTTTTTGACATCATTTTGCGGTTTTGGTACCAATGGCACTACGATTATCGGATGGAGGTGTAAGATACACCGTTTCGAAGCTAAGAGATAGGGTTACAATATTACAGAAGGTCACTCAGCCCAGTTTCGAGTGTAACCAGGTCAAAAATGCAATCTACTACACCAGAACCGTAAAAACAGATTCACAAATCGCATTCTGGTGCAAACATCATAAATCAGGCTACCTAAGCCCAAATCCAGTAATTCCAAAGCCATCAAAAAGCTAATAAATAGGGATAAAATTCATCAGAAGACCTCAACAACTAATTCCGAAGCATTCCCAACCAAAATAACCCATTACAGAAGCAATTCTCAAATTCGGGTAAAACCAGGGCAGCAACGGTAATTCAGTCTTTTCTCAAGCTACACTACTCTGATTGACCTGAAATTTTGTAAAAATCTCTAAAATATCATTCCCTACAACTTTTATGTTTTAACCCGAGGCCAATTTGGCCCCTAGCTATGAGCTACAGTGCCGGGCAGAATGTAAGAACATGAAACCCTAGGTTTCCAATTTTCCTTCCAAAACAGAAATTTCTTGCAATTAACCACCAAATACACCTTCTAGCTTCATTCTATATCATTTCCAATCATCATCCATGGCCACAACATATGAATCATATTAAAACAGAAAAATCATGAATAATTATGAAAATTCACCAATCTTCACCAAAAGTCACAAAACCTTGCACAAATCCAACTCTATGACTAACACAAGTCACTAATTAAACATTATTAAGAACAAAGAAAGGATTGCTAGACATGATACCTTGAAATCTCAAGAAAGGTGATGGCTTAGTCCTTTCCCTTCTCCAATCACTCCACCACTACCTTCAATCTTCCTAAACAAGTGACTTTTGTGGAGGAATTTGAAATTTTAACGGTTGATTCACAAGATTGAGCAAGAAATGGAGTTGGAGTTGAAGGCTTTCTTCTTGTTTTTCCTCCTCAAGAATTCGGCCAAGATGCTAGAAGAATGAAGATGTTTTTGGTCAATTTTGATTTATTGGAAAAGTTGGTCCAAAGGTCAAAGTCTAACCAAATCACAAAGTGACACTTGTCACTCTCATTCATGCTTGGCTATCCTTTTGTCTCTCCACTCTCATCCATATAACAACCTTTAATTATCTCTTAGCACTTGGTAAAATAAATCCGGTATCCAAAACTTAACCTAATTGGCCGAATTTTTCCGAACATTTCGCACTAGCGGGTCCCACATTCGATATACACTCTTAATTTCACATGAACTAACTTATACTATAAAAATGATTTAAAAACTATATTTTGCTCATAAAAATTATCTGGGAAATTTTCTAATAAAGAAAAGGTATCAAAGTGTGAAATTAAATAACATAAAGCCTAGAAATTCGGTAAATTTTCGGGTCCTCACAGGTACGAAATGGTATAACCATTTGTAAGTATTAAGAATAACATGTTCTACTATAAATAAAATATATATTGTTTTGTTTCGTTACCTGACACACACGATTAGGCATTTAGTTAATAATTCAGTCGTCGAGCTCACCCCATTGTTAGTATTATAATTTTAAGTTGGGTAAAATACAAAAAGCTATATGTAGTTAAGCTAATATAAGGTAAAACTCCTTATAATTTCAAATCATATATTTTGGCCTTTTATGGTTTGAAATAATTTGAACAGCAATGGAAATCGTCAAAACTAATAGAGGCGAACGAAATGACACAATTACCCTAATATATATATATATATATAAGCAATAAAAGACCTTCTAACAATGATCCTATTAAGCAAATTTATAGAAAACCCCCTATGGTCAAGCCAACTCACGGAAAAGCCCCCTATGATTATTATCGCGCTCCATTTTTCAAAAAATAAAATTACGAGTTATAAGAATGAATTTTTGGTTAATTTTGAGTGAAAATGAGTTTTTGATTTTTAGAAAATAAATAAAGAAAAAGGGCCTAAAATGGGACTTACAAAGTGCGACGGTTTTGGTCCAAAATAATAGTCTAAAAAGGGTTTTAGGAAAAATAGGAGTCGCCACTTGGTATTGAGTTAAGGTATACCAAGTCACCTAAAAATGTATTTTTAATAATAAAAAATAAATGAAACCCTTTTTAGACGACTCCAGGTCTTCGAAAAACAAGAGAAAAGAGTTCGGGAGTCACGGTTGAAAAAAGAGAAGGCAAAGATTTGATCTAAGGCACTCTTTCAACCTAGCTAAGGCTAGTTGCATGATTTAGTCGAAAATTTTCTTAATCTAACCTATAAAACTTATCATATTCGGATGTTTTTACATCTTGCTGTGTTTGGACAGGAGATTATTTGCCAAAATTTATTTGCTTACATCATCATTTCAATTTCCAACACACCTTTGTATCTTTCCAATTACCTTTTTATCTCACATACATCACATCACAAAAAGTGCTACAGTAAAAATATCTTAAATAATTTACAATCCAAACACCTAATGGATATCGAGAGGGTCGAATATCTCTTCAAAGTTTAATTGGTGCGAATCACATTAATTGTGATGCCCAAAATGATCCTTAAAAAAGGTCACAAATATGCAAAGATGAAACTCGAAGAAAATTAGAATTATAATAAATATACGTGACCTAAAGGAGAGGAATGCAGTATAACGGGTACGAGGGACTAAGATTCGTGACATCAACTTTCCTTTTTATAGAGGAGATATGTGAGAACCCGTATTTCCCCTAATAATTTTCCTAGGGTTTTTCCCCTTTAATTGCATGTTTTCTGCATTTTCTGGCTTAGTAAAATTTTCTTGGTGGATTTTATGAGTAATTATAGTTTTTAGATGATTTTTCTAGCATTGGGTAGTTTTTGAAAAATTACGGATAGATTATGGACGTGGGCCCCACTAGTGCGAAAAGTTCGGAAAAATTCGGACAATAAGGTTAAGTTTTGGATACTGTGTAAAATTTATCGGGTGTTAAGAGATAAGTAGAGGAGGTGAAGTGATTGATGTGAGAGAGACCTAAAGGATAGAAATGCATTTAATGAAGTGCCAAGTGTCATTATCTCATTGGTTGGACTTTGTTAGACAACTATTCATTGTTTTGACCTTTCTTACCCTTGGATTAAATATCTCAAAATTGACTCAAAATTCACCATTTCTTTCTCTATGTTGGCCGACTCTCTTAAGCTCAAGAAGGAAGAAAACTTCTCCAATTTTCAAGCTTCCAACTAGCTCAATCTTCCAAAAACAATTGCCTAAACTAGATTCTACTCCATAAAATCCCTCCATTAGGTTCTAGTAAGTGCTTTGGTGAAGTGTCCAAGTAAGCTAAGGTGGTCTACAACTCCTCTTCTCTTGTTTTCTAGGTAAGTGGTGATTACACTTCCTCCTACACTTAATGATGTTGAATTTGTGCCTAGTGGTGGCGAAAGTGTTGACATTTGTGATTTATTTCTTGCTTTTGGATGATATGGTGAAGTTTTTATTTTATTGATGAATTTTCTGGTTTAATGTGATCATGAGGTTGTGGTTATTTGTGATGGTTTGTAATGAGGGGTTATGACTTTAGTGGATGTAAATGATAGGAAATTGCAACCAATTTTGGGTTTGGAAGGCATTTGAGGAAGTTAGGGTTTCATAACCCCCTTTCTGTCCGGTTTTGTATCATATGGTTAGAGGCCGAATTGGCCTTTGATTAAAACATGAAAGTTGTAGGTATTGATGTTTTTGAGGTGCCTGTAAAATTTCAGGGCATTTGGAGTAGTTTAGAATGAGATATGTCGATTTTACTGTTGCTGTTCTGGGTTGATCAGAATGTACGAACTGCGCTTGTAATCGTCTGTTTTGACTGGAATTGCTTGGGATTTTGATGTTGGTGTCTTCTGATGAAATGTAGCTTGATGTCTTAGCTATCGTATACCTTTGGAATCAATGCATTTGGACCTGTATAGACTGAGTTGGACTGATTACAGCATAGTGTGATTTGTAAACCTGCAATTACGGTTCTGGTTTGGTATTCTGCAGTTTTGACCTAGTTGTGCTAGGAGTTGGCCTGAGTGGCCTTCTACATTGTTGTACCCCTGTCTTTTAGCTTCGAGATGGTGGGTCTTACACCCTCGTCCGATAAGCGTAGAGCATTTTGTACCATTACCGCAAAAGGAGGACGAAAACTGTTTTTTTGTTGAGGTCAAGTTTGCGCATTGCTGAAATTTCTGGTTTGCTATTATGCTTATATATGCATATGAAACCCTATTGGGGTTGTGATTGGCATTTCTTTATGACTCGTTATCGAGTCTCATTGCACTTGTTTGCATGTTCTAGGAAGTGACGGTGGTGCACGACGTTCGTTTAACGACGGTGCTTGAAACATCACCTACTTGAGTGGTGAGTATACTACTCACTTGAATGTTACAATGTGGCTTTGCTATATGTGATTTTGATGCCTTGAAGGTTTATTTGGCTATTGGAATTGATTGAGGTGAGGGTGTACTTGACCGCCCTCACCCCTTGTGATACCGTTAATGACAGATTACCGTTTTACTGAAATACTGCACTTGCTATATGAGATATTGAATTCCATTCATGGAAAACTGATTTGGTGTCGTTTGGACGAATATCCAACGGCCTTACTGTATTACTGAGCTCAACCCCGTAGGTAGTCAATTGAATCGAGCCGGCGAGGGCTTGGTCGTGAAAATTGACATGCCACGGGGACTGTACTGGGGAATCTTGTAGTAATGAGACTCTTGGTTCCGGTATACTCGAGTATTACCAAAAGCTACTGATTGGAGTGCGGGCCCGGTTGGGGTATGTTTGGTGGAAGGGATGGGAGTGAAGTGGGTTCTACGGTTGGTACTCATAAACGTTGACAGAGAGTCAATGGGATTGGATCAAGAATATAAGCGTGGAAATGGGCTCTTGAGAGCCGTCCGTATCCTTTTACCGACTTGTCTTATTTCTTAATTGCGTACTTGAGATGAAAGTTTAAGGTTAAGTGATCTTTGTTGATTATGTGATAGTTGCTCACTGAGCTTTAGCTCACACCGTTCCATTTGTTTTCCTTACAGGAAAAATGACTATTTTGAGAAAGGAGCATACTTGTTGGTTGCCAAATTGAGCCATGTATATGTCTATTTTGAATAGCTCTTTGCATGAAACCCTAATGTGTATTGGGTTCATCTTTTGATTGGCAAACCGAACATGTGTATCCATGATGAATAGCTTTTGACATGCCAATGTGGTTGTAAATGTTGAATTTCAATGTATTCATGTTTGGTTGATGTTTGGTTGGACTTCGGAACGATTCGGCTTTCAAACGGCAAAAGAAAAATTTTTGACCGAAGAGCACTGGACTGAATCCGGTCAGGAATCCGGCCAGAAACTGGCCGGATTGTCGGCCGGATTGCTTGGGAAAAATTTTAAATCCGGAAGTTAGCTACTGGACTGTATCCGGCCAAGAATCCGGCCGCTAATCCGGCCAGATTCCGGCCGGATTCCCCTGTTCCAGGCACTATTCATCGTTTTCATTTTTTTATTTTGTTATTTTGATACTTGTGGCTTGTCCGAGCGCACTTTTACTTTCCCGAAATGTTCTAGATCGCGTGTAACCGCTCGTTAGTCCTGGCGAGAGCTGGGCAGGCAGTCCGCTAACCTCTTTGGTTCGCCTTAGGGGAATGTGGGGCTGTTACAAGATACGAGCGTGTTAATACTAAGAAGCTATACTCGTCCATTTCCCATATTTGAAGGATGACACTTCTAATGTAGTCAACCAAATGAGCTAGCCTATTTCTAATTTTCTAAATGGAATGTAAGTCTAAATGTCATGTTTTGCACACATAGGGGTAAGGGGGGATAATATATAGAGGAAATATCATGCAAGATGTGCAAAGATCCTAAAAATGAAAAACGTGTATGAAATGTGATGAATATCACGCAAAGAATGTGAATCTAGCGCGAAAACGGCCTAAAGGGTCTAGCATTGGACTAACCCACTTCTACAAGTCATCACTAGCATTGGACTAGTGAGAAATCGAAAGGAAAGGCCACAACTAGCGTTGGACTAGTATGGTGACGTCATGCATTTATTATAACTAAATAAATCATATAAAGCATAATTAAAACAAGTAAACACATAAAACACATAGATCACATAGCACATAAGCATAATTTCTAGATGCAAAACACTAATGAAAGCGAGTAAACACATAAGTGCACAAGCATGCAAGCACCCAAGCAAATAAACACAAATAAGAGCCTAACTATTACATTCGGGGCCCTAACTACAATCTAAAGGGGGAAATTCTAAAAAAAAATAATAATCTAACAATTACATTTATCTAACTAGATACAGTTTTAGCAAAAATTAAAACCTATGTATTACATAGGCTAGCTAAATGCATGTCTTGAGCACCTATCTATTACAACTTGGCATTTTAATGCCTCTCAAATAATCATCAAAATTAAATAAAACAATGAAACTTAACATGAACAAGAATGACTAATTAAAGAAAAAGCACTCAAAACATACAATTACACATAAAAACACATTGGAGCGCATAAAGGAGTTTAAAATAATAAAAGGGGTTACCTCTCTTGAAGTGGTGATTAGATGGGGTGAAATTTGCCCTACTTATGCTCCAAAATGAACAAAATGATCAAGACACCAATTTAATTATAAATAAATAGAAATAATCATGAATCTACCAATTAAAGCACTTAAATGAAGCATAATTAACAATTAAAGAAGAAAAGTAACTTATATTTAAGAAATCAAAACTGTTTGGGACCTAATTGCAAAAATTAAGAAAGATTTGGGGGGTCAATTTGCAATTATTAAAATATTTAGGGCCAAATTGAAAGAAAAATAAAGTTCAGGAACCTATTTACAATTAAATGAGGGACCTAATTGAAAGAAATTAAACATTTTAGGGCCAAATTACAAAATACTCAAAATTGTAAGGACTAATCTGCAAATTCGTCTCTGGTCTTCCTAACCTAACAGGCCACTTGGGCCATTTTTATTTTTCTTTGGGCCAAAAGCCATCAAGCTCGAAGAAAAGCCTCAAGAATAAGAGTGGGCTGACCCATCATTTTTGCTAAGCAAAGTCCATCAAAAGGCCAGGCTTTGACCTCCAAGTCCACACAAAAACCCCATCAAAACAAAAACACAACCCTCTTTTAAAACCCAAACAAATCAATCTTAATCCAATTTTACTAAAACCCACACTACAAGAAAATTGGTCATCAGTGACAACTTTTCTCTGTGACGAAAAAAAGTTGTCACAAAAGTTGATCATTTATTGACGACTTTCTAACTCGTCACAAACCTCTAATGGAGGCCAACTCGTTTGTGACGACTTAGAAAAGTCATCACTAATAAATTCCCGCCAAGATTTAGCAAGAGTGCGGGAGTGTTTAGAACACACAATAGTGACGACATTAAGAACATCATCACTATTGCTTGGCCTATTTATGGACGACTTTTTGTTGTCGTCACTGATCACTAAAAAAAAGGTTATTAGTGACAACATTTTGTAGTGATGACAACAAGTCGTCATAAAAGGTGATTCTTTAGTCGCGACACCTAAAGTTGTCACAATTGCATCAAAGCAAATAAATGTTTAGTGACGAGCCGTTATTTTCGTCACAAACTACACTGCATGAAATATGGTCATTAGTGACAACATTGTTTAGTGACGACAAAAGTCGTCATAAAACGTGGTTGTTTAGTGATGACAAGGAAAGTTGTCATAATTGCTCAAAGCAACTAAGTCTTCAGTGACGACCTTGAAAAATGTTGTCACTAAAATGATCTATATAGTGACAACTTCTAATATCGTCACTGTCACTCTACCGATTCGGATTTAGTGACAAGAATTAATCGTCACTGGTTAAAGTACTTATTTCTAAGTCACTTTCATTAATTCTACTATGCCACCCTAACTTTTACGATTTAGCCCCAAATGTTGTAAAAAATTCCATTAATTCCATTATGATACCTTAACTTTTACAATTTAGCCCCATATGTAGTACACCGATTTCTTTAATTCTGTTATTACTCTCTAACTTTTGTAATTTAGCCCCATATGTAATTCACCAATTTCATTAATTCTACTATGGCACTCTAACTTTTGCAATTTAACCCCCATATGTAATACACCAATTTTATTATTTTTATTATGGCACCCTAGCTTTTACAATTTAGCCCCTATTTTTTTATTAGGAAATTGCGAATGGTATCTTGATAAACTATGCATAAATATTTTATAATTTTCTCAAACTTAAGTAATAATTTGTTATAAACTCTAAAGATATATCTTTCATTACAATAGTTATAAGGCATGCAGGTCTTTTTATCAATGGAATAAGAAATTTATGCCAGATTTATCCTTTGTACTACATGCCAAGTAGTATTAGCAAAGGAATAACAAAGTACTACAAAGTAATTAACAAAATAGCCTTCAGGGAGTGTAGTTTATGGGCAAATGAACATTATCTATTCAAAGTACCAACTTTTTATGGGCATTTTACTCTCAAACATATAATTTATGATAAATTTATAAATGTTTGTAAGTAAAATTCAAAAAGTGTTAAACTGATTTCTTACAAAACGAAAACTGGCAGGTTATCTTTTCAACATAAATTAAATTTTTTTAAAAAAAGAAATGGCCCATAAAATACCAACTCTTTGTGGGTTTTCTCCATTACATGAACAAATATTCTGCTCTTTATGGACATTTCACTCTGAATCATTTAATTTATGTTAAATACATAAATGTTTGTAAGTAAAATTCAAAAAGTGTTGCACTAATATTTTTATGAAAGGGAAACTGGTAGATTTTGTATTTAACATAAATTAAATATGTGAAAGCAAAAAAAAAAAAAGAAATTACCCATAAATCTATATCTTGCAAATCTATTACAAGAAATTTGGTCATTAGTGACAACCAATTGTTATTCTGTTTTTGCTCTCTAATGATTTTTTTAACTATTAGGAACTCAAATTTTGTCATGTAAATTAATATTAGTGCAATAATTTGAAGTGAAATTAACCATTTGAAACAAATCATCTCTCCTTATTATAAAATAAAAAAAATTCTGGAGTTTTGGGCAAAAATAATGAAAAGAAACATAAGTAAGTTGTAATTTAGTTCACAATTTTGAGAAAGTGATATCAATATTAATACGGGATCAACTGTTTGATGTCATAAAAAAATTACCTATTATGAATATTTTTACAAAAATATTTAAAAGTTGCAAGTAATAATATATTAGTAAAATATTAATTCAAAACTAAAAAACTTGGGTTGAAATTTTGGTACGAGCAGGGGGGGAAATGTAAGGAATTGAAATTTCATTCAAAGTCAATAGTTTGAGGAGAAGCGCGGAATTGACTTGAACACTTAGTGAAACCAACAACTCGCGGTCATGTTTAGTCATTCACCGAACAAAACACTACTACCAGCCATGAGCCAACAGCCAACAAGCAACACTTAGAACCAAAAAACACACAGCTCCTCATCTCTGCCGAGAACCAAAAAACACACTGCTCATCTCTGCCGGAAACATCTCCTCGCCGAGAACCAAGAAACATCTCCTCGCCATCTGCTAATCGATCTTGGCTTGGAAATGATGAAATAGAAGACCACATTTAGCAGCAACTCTCTACAAAAAAAGGTATGCTGATTCTCTTTTGCCTCCCTAATTTTCCCCCAAATGGTTTGCCCTAATTAATTTTTTTGCCAAAAATTTCAGTCCAGTTTTTTGGGTTTCATTTGATTTATGGATGGCGGCATCTCCTCCTTTTGGAATATGCTTGCTTGTGGGTTTTGGACATGGATGTGCAGTCACACACCCATAGAAAACTCAATCACTTATAGACACCATTACACATAAATAGAACACGGGATCCCTTATAGAGACACCAAACACTCAAAGCATACAAATAGGTGACTGAATTTGGAAGATACGGTATGATAGAAAGGTGGTTACGAGAATAGGAAGGTTGGGGGTGAGGATATTAGAAATTGTCGATGCTGTAGTCTTACTTTTCCTTTTTTTTTTGTGGAGCCAGTGGAGTAGATCTTTTACTACAAAGCAGAAAGTGCTTCATTGCTTTTTTTCTTCTTTGCAATGCATGTGATTAATACATTTAACAAATTAACTCCATTTGAATCTTCTGCCATAGGTTGTGGTTAATTTCAAAAGTCTGAGATACTGGTGGTATTGTGGCAGAAAAAGAATGCTGGGGAATGCTAATATAATTAAGTCTTTGCTATTTGGTTTTATGATGTCATCAAATGGATGAGAAGGAGCTGTTTCCACCCACATGAGAAGCTAAAGGAATAACATCTGAACACAACTTCTTTGATAGTTTAAAAGTTTGATTTTCTTTTAGTTTTTGAGGTCAATGTTTCTAGGACCTGTGTAAATGTAGGTTTGAAAGATGCAATAATCAAACTAGTGTTCTCTAAGTGATAATTTGAGTTTTCCCCAACAGTTCAAGGATGCTTGCTCTTGGAAAATTGTGAAAGAAATGAACTGTATTGATAGGAAATGGCAAAAACAATAAAATATGTAGAGTAGGGTACAAGACCAATTTAGAAAAATGTTCATTCTTGGTTGAATTCTTTTTACCATTATGGTTGTCCTTATTAAATTTTTGACTTCTTGTCAGAGGCATTGTTTTCTTTTTACGTACTCACCAAAAAGTTTGAGAAAGAAAGAAGTACCATGTTAGGTAATTATTTTGTGTGGACTTTATTTAAGATATAACTTCCTTAGTACAGTAACTGTTTATGAAAACTAATTTTTCGAAGATGTACTTTGCTGTTTGCTTTCAGAACTTAACACTGAAAGGCAACCCAATCTTCTCTGCTGGCAATCATGAACTCCAGTTTCCATTTTGTGCTACATGGCATTGATATTCTTTTGACTAATCACCTCTGGATCTGCGTGTTTTAGTTCTTTGCATGCAAATGATAACGTAGTGATTTCCTTGTAAAATTGTGATTGTTGATTGTGTAACAATGCTATCATGAGAATTCTTTGTGTTCTGTTACATCACTTAGTTGGAGAGTGTGATGCGGCACCCCCTTAATGACCAGAAGGAATAGCCCTTGAGGATCTTTAGGAACCTAAGACCAATGATCTTTAGGATCTTTACAAGTTAAAAGAACGTGTTATTGGTACTTGATGGTATTAAAAGCCTGTTATATGAGTCTTAGTTTATTTTGTTGAGTGGTAATGTTAAGAAAACTAGTTCATATTTTAAAGTTCATATACTTTATAGCCAGAGGCACATGGAGTCAAGCTTTTAGTGTCGAAGAGCCAAAGTAGGATCTCACTGTTCTTAGAATGTACTTTCCTTCTTTTTAAACTTCCCTTAGCTACTAAGTGTGGTAATCCCTATTTAGTGTTCGACTTCATATTTTTTCTTCTGTATGGATGATTTATAGAGTCCCATGTTCAAATGGCATGAATATTTTTCTCTGCTGTGCTGAGATGTATATATGTATAGAATAATGAAAATTCTTCCACTGTCTCCCTTTCTCATTTTCTTTTTCTAGCATCTCTATTGCTTCCTTTTCCTATCACTCTTTCTTGTTGTTGACTCCATCGTGTTCACACTCATTTTTGGTGATGCATCAATGTGTCAAAAGCTTTGGTCCTTGAGTTAAAGATCTTACATTACTGCTAATATTGTTATCAATCTGATTTTCTACCACTTTCACACCATAGGAAGCTCAAAAATGATTTGACTGAGTTGTAAAAGAATATTAAAATCTAATCATAAGTTGTATGGTAGGCTGATTATCATGCAAGTGATTTCTTGTGAGTGTCCTGAAAACTTAATGCTTTTCATTTGTGTGACTTTGTGGTTGGTTCCATTTGGGGATGAAGTGAAATTTTTGGATGATCAAGATCTAATTAATGAAGACAAAATGAAATAATTTGTTTGTCATGTATGAAAATTAGAACATGACATGATTCTTCGCCTAGCATTTAGAGGAATGAGGATTTCTCCTTTCTGGTTGCTCTTTTTCCCTTCCCTATATTCATGCTTGTTTATGTACGTATACTACAAGCTGCCTTGTGTGTATATACTTTTATGATGACATCAAGTATATGGACCTACCATGTTTTAGAGTACTCCAACCCAACCTCTGTTCCTTCCCCCAGTCACCATGACAACATTCCCAACATCAAACTTGATGAATTCAGTAATCTTGTTGTTCTCCAGGTCAAGTTTGATGGTGTCATTGGCCTTGATGAGTGGGTCTGGGTAACGAATGGTACGACCATCATAGGTATTCAGGTATGGAATGCCCTTCTGTCCAAACTGTACTGATCGAACCTTACACAGCTTAAACTTTGCCTCCTCATCCCTGAAACTTCTGGTTTGATTAGCTGGCCCTGGCTATGTTGCTAACTAAGCTGATATGGTGATCATTGTCTGTGTGGCCCGGGATACAGTAGTGCTTGCCAAGAAAATCTCACAAGACTCCAGAATTGATTTCAGTCAAGGTTACCATCTTAAATTTGCTTTTGGTTAAAGTTGACCAAAAGCATTGCACACAGTCTTATTCAGCTTGTAGGATGAGTTTGTGTCTTGCATTGCACACAGTCTTATTTTAATTCCTATCTGCCTTACATTGTGTTTTGAATTGCACACGTACAGCCTCCTCACATGCTTACATTGTGACATGTTTGAATTTAGTAATAGCTGTGTTGTATTTTGTTTAATTTTTATTATTGTTGTAGGGAAGATTAATTTCCTATATTTATTATATGTGTTGTTGTAATATCATGGTTGCATATTTTTTTGTGTTAGGATCAACGGTGCTTTTGAAAAAACATGGATAGGAGTTGGATGACAATTAAATTTATTGTGTTAATATCAATATTATCTCTGCTATGAAGACATTTCGTTGCTTTTTCATTTTCACTGGATCTACTAGAATTTGTTTAATTTGTTTAATCTACTAGAATTTTAACTTTATTTCACATGTTTGTTTTCATTTTTATTTTTGCTGGAGTTGTCCGAATTGCAATTTTGTGTTTTTCTCCCCCTCGCATGGCAAGAGTTTGAGTATAACATTCATAAATCATAATTCTCTGTCAATTCTGCAGCCGCATATGTAGCTTGACACGTTTGCATGACTTACTGATGATTTAAAGCTACTGCTTGGACAAATCTTGAAGAACTTTAAACTTATGGAACAATAACGTTGGTATTGATTAATGAATATGATACAGTGTTTAATCCCGGAATTAAATACATTAGCTATAGGCATATTCTCTATTCTGATGTAAATTACTTCCTCGACATCTAAAGAAGCTTAAACTGATATACTGATGTCTTTATTTGCACTGATTCCTGCTTTGCGGCCCAAATGAAGGAGAGGAAGTTTACTAAAACTTTTGAACCAAATTCCCAGAACCACACACGCACATAATATTTAATAACTCGTTAGTGTTTTTATGCACTGCTCTTAACTGATCTTAAAAAGCATTTTCTCTTTGTGACCATGAACTTTGTTTTTGTACTGTTAGTCATTTATTTTGTATTCTGTATCCTGTATCCTGTATATTCAGATTTCAAGGTCTTCCATTCACCATTTAAATTTTTCTATCATCTACTAATAACTTTACTACTTTATTGCAGATATATTGCTCATTTTGGAGGTTTCGAAGAAAATTAGCAGTACGGCTTACATGTCGACTCAAAAACTGTGGTTATAGTGCTGTCTTAAGTTTAGAAAATGTTTCGGTAGCACAGAAAATGTTTTGGGACTTGGAATATGTTTTTTAGTGCAGCCTTGACTTATGAGTAGTATTTGTTCTACTGAAACTTATGAAAATATTTGTACTATGATGTTGCACTTATTTATGATATTTGAATATTTAATATGTTATTCTGGCATTTTCTATTGTAACGGGTGCCTACGTTTGTTATTTATTAAACATTGCCGATATTTTCATTTTTTAGATATTATTGTAGTAGGAAAATGTGCTGTAAATGAGTAGTATTTTTTCAGGCAGAATAGTCTTTATTGACAATTGTTATTGTCACTCAATCAAAACTGTCCATTGATAAGGGGCTGTAGTCACAGTTGATAAGGGGTTTATTGACAACAAAGTTGTGACACCCCGAATATTAGGAGGTTGTTTGTAAAGAAGATACTAAAGTGTATTTCTTTGGGTTTGATTTAAAACCTTATTTTGTTTTAAAAAGACTAGAAACCCTAAATGTTTAATCAAAAACCCTAGTTTACTTGTGACTAACTGGTTTTCTTAAATGTCTCATATTTTAATAGAAACCCTAATTTTAATCACTGAAATTGTAAAACCCTCACGTTTTTCTTAAAAATTTCCTTTTATTTGGAAATTATTATTTATTAAAGCCCTACCACCCAATCTTTCCACAATAAGTGCAAATAAACCTAGAAAGTAGGGTTTCACTTTTGGTTTCAAGATCGGAGCAAGATTAGGGTTTTCGCGATTTTTCGCCGGATGAATTTTCGGTACAGGTAAGGATTAAATTTGGAGATTAAAAGTGACTTTTAAGTGAGAAATAATATGTGATTAGGAGCAATGATATAAGGTTAGTGAATGGGAAGTAAAAACCCTAGTACGTGTGTTTTTAAGAAAAACGGCGCGAATCGGCGGGTACCGCGCACTACCGATTGAACGCACCACTTGACCACCATTTTCTTACCATACAAGCTTATTGACTTTTGAGCAAAATATCTTCTTAATTGGCAGCTGCTTTGACCGAAAATTAAGGCTTAAAATAGCAAGGAAAAGAAAGAGAAAAATGAAAGGTGGTGGTGGCGACTTCTTGACCAAGAGTTGGTCTTTCTATTTATCTCCAAATTTTGCACTTTCCTCTCCATTTCTGCTACTCCTTGGCCGAGAGAAAGAAGGGAAAAACACCAAGAGAATATTTCTCCATTTCTTCTTGAATCCAACCACAAAGTGAGAAAACAAAGGAAATAAACCGATTAAACTCACCTTTGAGTGTTTAGTTAGTGAAGTGTTGGTGAGATTGTGAAGGGGAAAGCTAAGGCTACACTTGGTGGACACTAATCAAGGTAAAGATGATGAGTTCCCTAATTCTTACTTTCAATCTTGTGTAAATTAGCTTGGTAACTCAAATTTATGGTGAATCATGGATGCTATCATGTTTTGAGGGTTTTTCCCCTTTTGGTTATATGAACTAGGGTTTGAGGACTTGCTGCCAAACTTGATGTATGATTCATATAGGTTGTATTTAAGGTTATATAAGGGGTTTTGGTAGTGTTTGAAGTAAGAAATCAAGGAAGGTTGCATTGAAAACTGAAAATTCCAGATTTCTGGAAAATTTCCCCTCTTTCTGCCCGGTTTTGTTGCTGCATGTTATAGGCCGAATTGGCCTTAGGTTAAAACATGAAAGTTGTATACAATGGTATTTTATAGGTGCCTAAAAAATTTCAGCTCAATCGGAGTAACGTAGGCCGTGAAAAGACCAAAATACCCTCACTGTTTTAAGGTTTTTCCCAGTAGTTCGTTTGGTCAGTTTATCCAGTTTATCACATTTATTCACTAGGATCCGTACTGATTTAGCTTTTTGCCAAAAAATGAAAGTTTTAGTATTCTGACTTAGATTTTAAACGCCTCCAAGAACACCTTAATCGGACCTTGGTAACCTGAGATATGACCATTCCAGTGCAGAGCGGTTAAATAGCCGACGAGTTAGATTTTGGTTCTGTAAATTGAGGATTTGACTAGGTTGCATTGGAAACTGGACTAAGTGATCTTCATGAACATTATAGCCCTGTGTCTTAGCTTCGAAATGGTATAAGTTGCGCCTCAATCCGATAAGCGTAGCCTCGGATGTGTTATTTCCGCAACCACACGTCAAATCTGTCTTTTGCTAGATTGTATTTCCGCACTTGTTATTACTTTGATTCTTATTCTTATGATGTTATGAGCCTATGGAACGGCTATTGACTTGCATTTATGATATATATGACTTTGGGATTGGTTGAGAAAAAATAATGAAGCCTAAATGGCTGGAAAATTAGGTAAACACAAAGGGCATGCTGCCCAAATTTACGCTCGAGGACTAGAGAACTATACTTGCAACTTGAGTAAGGGTTAAGAGTGATTACTACTTGAACCATCTAGGGTACTTGAGTCTTCTTGTTCCGAGGTAGATAAGTAAAGACTTGGCCGAACTTGTACCCTTGAGAAATGAAATAATGATTGCTCGAAGTATGTTTTCCTTGTACTTTCAACTTGCATGACAATTTCAAGTATAAATGTTACAAAGTTTTACTGTTTAAAAAGCGAGCAAGTGTTTCACGACTACTATTCGAGTGAATTTCAATTTCTTGATTTTTATTGAATGAAACGTCTAAGTTCTGAATCTTAGTCGATTTTCAAAATTCTTAAGCCAAGTTTTATCGCAGATTTGGACTCCAAACCCGGAGTACCACCCAGACGTGATTACTAGAGGCACTATATCTTTTGGTGAGTGCTTTCAAATACCGAATTGAACTTGATACGTGACCAATATGATTACATGTGATATACGTGAATTGTTAGGGCAAGAGTGTACTTTATTGCACTTGCCCTTACGCGATATATACTTGCTTATTGTTGCAATTGACTTGATATACTTGTTTATGATGCGCGCACTTCCTGGAATTCCAGAAACCCTGCGGCGAGTTACTTAAGTCGAGCCGGCAAGGGCTTGGTCGATTGGGTAACGAACCCTGGGTCTCTTGTTGTGTCGAGTGGAGTGATATCTCCTCGACTAATCGGTATACTCGAGTATTACCACCCGTGTTTCTTGAGGATTTTGGGCCCAGTTGGGGGTTGAACGGTGGACGGAGAGTCGTGTAAGTGGGGTTCTACTGGATTGGTTACTTACTTGAAAGTTGACGGAGTGTCAACTATTACGTGATCAAGCTCCTGATGATGAAATGGGAAGTTGGCTCCTGAGAGCCATCCGTATCCTTATGCTTTGGAATGATTATTGTTTATTGGATTATTGTTTCTTCTGAAAACTTTTACACTCGTTCATTTTGAGATTGCTCACTTTTATGAACTCTTCATGCTCGTTACTTTGCCATATCGAAAACTTGTATTTATAAATAATGGTCAATTTGCTATTTGGAACCTCACTGGGCTTTTAGCTCATACTACGCTATTTGTTTTCCTTACAGGGGGTACGAGCGAGGCGTGAGATGTGTAAAGACTAGTGTAGTCTAGTTGTTTTTGACTTTTGACTTTTGACTTGTACTCGCGCTATTCCTCGAATAGAATGTTTTGTATTTGGATTGTATACGCCTTGAACCAGTTTGAGTTTATTGAGGCTTTGTATCTTGATTTTCATCAATGTAAATTCTTGTACCCTGATTTCTATCAATGTAAATTATAAGCTTGAATTGTGGATGCTATTTATGGTCCATGGATGTGTGCACGTGATTCGAGTGAGTGAGTCCTGGCGAGAGCTGGGCAGGCGGTCCGCCGAACCCTCTGGTACGCCTTAGGGGGAGGTGGGGTCGTCACAGGTGGTATCAGAGCTCTTATCGAGCTCGTGCCGGGAGAGGATTCTCGGACTGTGGGGATTGACTTTTTAAGTGTGGAACAATTGTTTATTGTTGGGGACCTTAGATATGTATGTTGGGTAGGAATCTCTGATACGGGTGATTTGCTCTTGAGCCTGGCCAGCTTGAGTGGTGAATTATCATATTTTCGGATTCTTGTCCCCGAATACCAAAGAGTGACACCTTTACGATAAGTTGAGATCTCGCGTAATATTGGGATAAGTTTGGATTGCGAAAGCAAAGGCACGGGGAATGCAAATAGTTTGGACTTGAAATATATTGAAGATATTCATGGGATTTGGGATCCTTCTTATTCACGTGTTTCGAGCCTTGATTAAGTGTAGTGCCTGAGCGATACCTAGGGTTAATGCTTTATAAGTTATGTGACTTTTTTTATTGAATGTGTTGTATTGCCTTGTTTTATGATTTAGAGGGGTTTATGATTTGCATTATTCTGTTTTGTGCTGTTTATATTTATATAGTTACTTAGTGGCTATATTCTATTATTGATTAGTTGGTTATATTGTTATAGTTGAATAGCTGCGAACCATGGAAGGTAGAAGAAGTCAAGCTAGGGGAACTAACCGAGGACGCGGTCCTAGTCGTAGCCGTGGGGGTAGACAAGCCCAGGAACCGGTACGTGAACCGAGAGAGGAAAGAGAGGCAACGGTTGAACCACAGCCTGAACCCCAAGCTGCAGGGAGAGATCAAGTGGCAACTGCCATTCAGCAGATGACTAACATTCTGCCTCGGTTAGTGGAACAACAGGGTCAAGCCCTTGTACATCAACCTAGGGACCCTGATAATGGGCAAGATAGGGCCTTAGAGAGATTCCATAAGTTCTCTCCACCCAAATTCCTAGGAGGGCCAGACCCGGATGGGGCCGAGAAATGGCTGGAGGCCATGATAAATATTTTTGCTGCCCTAAACTATACAGAGGAGAGGCAAGTCCAATTCGCTGTTTTCCAGTTCGAGGGGCCAGCTAGGGCCTGGTGGAACGTAGTGAGGGCCAAGTGGGAGAGAGAGGCGACTGCATGGACCTGGTTAAATTTCGTACGGGAATTTAACGAAAAATACCTTCCACCCATCGTCCAGGAGAAGCGAGAGGACGATTTCATTAAACTCCGCCAGGGAATATTGAGTGTAACTGAGTATGAGACTCAGTTTACAAAGTTGCCCAAATTTGCTCCCGAACTGATAGCTACGGAGCAAAGAAAAGTACTGAGGTTTGTGCAAGGGCTAAATGTGGAGTTACAAGAAGCCTTAGCGGCAGCTCAAATTAACACGTTTACCGAGGTTTTGGAGAAGGCCCAACGAATAGAAATTGCTAGGGCACAAGTGAGGGCTTTTCATGCAAAAAGGAGAGGTGCGCCTGGTGGAAGTCATAGGCAAGGACAAGGTGAATTAGATATGCCACCCTTTAAGATAGGTCGAGGAGATGGTGGGGAGAAAACTTCAGGGACGTCTAAGGAAAGTACTCCAAGAGGAGCTTCGCGTGGCTGGGGCCAAGCAAGAGGTGCCTCACAAGGAGGTCAGACCTCAGCCCCTCAAGTATCTTGTGGGTACTGTGGGAAGGCCAATCATGTGGAGAATGATTGTTGGCGAAAGGCTGGAAAATGTTTATGGTGTGGTAGTACCGGGCACCAGCTTGCCACCTGTCCCCGTAGATCACACCTAAACCCTGAACAAGCGAATGTAGGAGGGAACCACTCAAGAGTGCCAGCTAGAGTGTACGCCTTGGAACAACAGGCATTACCTGAACCCTCGGAGATCGTAGAAGGTACGATTCGTGATTTCTATTGTTTAACTAAGCTTTGGCTATAGTGAGACCTGAGAGGTAGAAACGGATATATAAGGAAATACCCTATGTTATTTTGAAGTGCAAGTATGAATTTCGAGGACGAAATTCTTTTAAGGAGGGGAGAACCCGTAACTTTTCCATTTTCTAGGTTTTATTAACTTTCTAGGTTTTCTTATCTTCAATGGCTTGTTTTCTGCACTTTCTGTATCCGGAAATTTTTTTAGATAATTTTTATGAGTAAATATAGTTTTTAGATGATTTTTCTAGTATCGAATAGTTTTTGAGAAATTAAGAGCGTATACCTGACGTGGGACCCACTAGTGCGAAAAGTTCGGAAAAATTCGGCCAACTAGGTTAAGTTTCGGATACTGGGTTTAATTTACCGGGTGTTAAGAGATAATTAGAGGAAGCTATTTGGATTGATGTGAGAGGGAACAAAGTGATAGACTTGCATTAAATAAGTGACAAGTGTCACCATTTGATTGGAGGAACTTGTAAGACCACTATTCATTTTCTTACCATTGACCAAATAAATCAAAAATTCACCAAAAATTCCTCATTTTTGTCTTCCTCTTGGCCGAACCTCTTCCTACAACAAAAGAAAGAAAAGCTTCCAAGTTTCTTGCTCCAATCTTGCCCAATCTCACAAACTAACCGTTTCATCTTGAATTCCTTCCATAAAACCTCTTCAATTAGTGTTAGTGAGTTGATTTGTGGAGTTATTTGGAAAGCTAAGAGGACCTATTGCTCTCTCTCTCTTGTTTCTAAGGTGAGTTGTGAAGAACCACCCTCCTCCCTTAATTGATGCTTAAATCATGATTAGTGCTAGTATGAGATGCAATATTATGGATTATTTCTTGATTTGTGGTTGAAGTTATGAAGTTTTATTATTTTTGGGGATTTTTCTGTTTTAATATAAGCATGGTTGTGTGGCTATCTATGATGATTGGAAATGGTATATAATGATTCTAGAAGGTGGAAAAAGTGGACAATTGCAATCAATTTCTGTTTTGGAAGAAATTTCAGAAAATTAGGTTTTGTGAAGGAACATTCTGCCCGAATTTTTAGCTCCTAGTTAGAGGCCGAATTGGCCTTAGATTAAAACATGAAAGTTGTAGGGAATGACATTTTAGAGGTGCCTAAAAAATTTCAGGTCAATCAGAGTAGCGTAGAGTGAGAAAAGTCGAAATTACTATTGCTGTTCTGGTTTTAGCCGAATGTAAGAATTGCGCCTGTATTTGGTTGTTTTGGCTGGAATTTATTCCGAATTGGTTGTTGAGGCCTTCTGATACAATTTATCCCTGTTTCTTAGCTTTCAGCTGGTTTTGGAATTTCTGGATTTGGACTTGGAGAGCCTGAGTTATGATGTTTCCGCTAGAATGCATTCTGTGAATCTGTTTTTGTGATTTTGGTATGGTATCTTGCATTTTTGACCTGGTTTCACTCGAAAATGGGTTGAGTGAACTTCTGTAATGTTGTAGCCCTCTATCTTAGCTTCGAAACGGTGGGTCTTGCACCTTCATCCGATAATCGTAGTGCCTTTGGCACCATTACCGCAAAATGAGGACAAAAACTGTTTTTTTCAGGGCTAAAGCTAAATCATTTCCGGATTTTTCTGGTTTCCTCTATTGTTTGTGTATGCTTAGGGAACCCTATTTTGGTAGTATGTAGAATTGGTTTATGACTTGTAATCGAGTCTTATTGTGTTTATTTGAATAGTTTAGGGCTTGACTTTCATATCCGGTCATTTCCTAACTAAATTTTGTACTTGAATGCCATTAAGCCTAGTGAACGGCTTTTGGGAATGAGATTATTTTTGTACGAGATGTTGGGACTGATTTGAGGAAATAATGAAGCCATGATGGCTGGAAATTAGGTAAACACAAGGGATATGCTGCCGAAATTTTACTTGAAGGCTAGTTGGATTTACTTGTGATTTGAGCGAGGGACTTTTGGGTTGTTTGAGCCTAGGCCTTCATTTTACCTTTTCGTTTCCAAAAATTCATGTTTTGCACCCTTGCTTTAATCATTATTTGGCGAGGCATACGACTGGTAGTCGAGCCTCACATGTGCATTCTGTATACTCGATTTTGAAAGTGGAACCTTCAATTGTTTTCTTTGGATTATCTTAGGGTTTCTTGGTGATTAAAGCTCTCTTTTGGGAGGTATCTGTACTGACCCCGGTGAGTGTTCCACTACCTGCTACCCGTTATGTGAAATATCTGAATATCTGAATACTTGATTTATGACTGTTGGAGCCAAGTACTGTTTTGATAAAAGAGAGGCGAGGGTGTACTTTATCACACTCGTTCTCTGGTCTGTTCATATGCCAATTTTGAACGCGTATCTGAATCTGTATCTGTATCTGTTATCTGTATCTGGATCTGTATCTGTTCTGCGTCGTTTGGAAGCTTGTGTCCAACGACCTTTCTGTGACCTCTGAGCTCAACACCTGTGGCCAGTTACTCGAGTCGGGCCGGCAAGGGCCTGGTCGATTAGATAACGAACCACGGTAGTCTGTTTTGGGATCTTTGGGTATTGAGACCCTTGATTCCGGATATACTCGAGTATTACCATTTCTGATCTGATTGGATTTCGGGCCCGGTGGGGTATGTGAGGTGGAAGGAATCGAAGAAAGTGGAGTCTACGGTATTGGTTACTCCTTTAGCGTTGACGGAGTGTCAACTATTATTTCGATCAAGCTTCGATGATGCTAATGGGAATTTGGCTCCTGAGAGCCACCTATATCCTTCTAATTTGAATCATTGGTTCATTTACTTTACATCTGGCATGTGTACCTGATTTGTTAAATGTGAAATGCCATGATTTTACTGCTATATGTCTGGTACCTCATTGAGCGCAAGCTCACCCCTTTCTGTTCCTTTTTGTTTTCCTTACAGGAAAATAAATACTTTTGGATTGGATTTGACAATTGGCTGCCAAATTGAGCTAGTTGAACATATCTTTTGTATAGCTCATGTATTGAAACCCTAAATGTACTTTTGGGACCGTTTTCCTTTTGATTTGGCAAACCAGACATGTATCCACTTTTGAATACTTTTGTATGCCACTTTGGCTTGTAAATGCTAAGTTTCAAGATGTGAATGTTTGCTTGATATTTGGTTGGGTTCTGACGGGTCGGTTACTATTCATAGCCGACTTCGGTTTCATTTTTTTTATTTTAACATTTTGATTTGTTTACCCGCGTTGGTAAGCTCCGGAATGTATTAGCTCGTTCTATACCGAACCGTTAGTCCTGGCGAGAGCTGGGCAGGCAGTTTGCTAACCCCTTTGGTTCACCTTAGGGGAAGGTGGGGCTGTCACAAGAGGGAATTGATTTTGATGAAACATTTGCTCCCGTAACTAGATTAGAATCAATTAGAATGCTTCTTGCTTTTGCTTGCTTCAAAGGTTTCAAATTGTTCAAATGGATGTTAAAAGTGCCTTCTTAAATGGTTTTATTGATCAAGAAGTATATGTGGATCAACCCCCCGGTTTTGAAAATACAAAATTTCCAAGTCATGTGTTTAAACTCTCAAAAGCATTATATGGACTAAAACAAGCTCCTAGAGCTTGGTATGAAAGATTGAGTGGTTTCTTGATTGAAAATGGTTTCAAAAGAGGTATTGTGGACACCACACTTTTTACTAAGCAAGTGTTAAATGATCTTCTTACTGTGCAAATATATGTAGATGATATTATTTTTGGTGCTACTAATGAGTATCTATGCAAGGATTTTTCCACCATTATGCAAAGTGAATTTGAAATGAGTATGATGGGAGAATTAAATTTCTTCCTTGGACTTCAAATACATCAAGCCCTAGAGAGAATTTTTATAAATCAAGCAAAATACACCAAGGAATTGCTGAAAAGATTTGGCATGGAGGACTCAAAGCAAGTTGGAACTCCAATGTGCACTTCTACAAAACTTGACAAAGATGAAGAAGGTAAACATGTGAATGAAAAGCACTATAGAGGTATGATTGGAAGCCTACTCTATTTAACCGCAAGTAGACTCGATATTATGTTTGCTGTTTGCTTGTGTGCTAGATTTCAATCTTGTCCAAAAGAATCACATTTGAACGCTGTTAAAAGGATTTTTAGGTATTTGAAAGGTTCATTAGATTATGGTCTTTGGTATGCTAGATCTTGTGAATTTTGGTTCATTAGATTTTGGTGGTTGTCGTGTGGACAGAAAAAGTACTAGTGGAACTTGTCATTTTCTTGGTAATTGCTTAGTTTCTTGGTTTAGCAAAAAACAAAATGCAATCTCTTTGTCTACAACCGAAGCGGAATATATTGCCGCTAGTGCATATTGTGCTCAACTTTTATGAATGAAGCATACCTTGAATGATTTTGGATTGTTATATGACTGCATGCCTATATTCTGTGATAATACTAGTGCAATCAATTTGACCAAAAATCCAATTCAGCATTCTAGGACAAAACATATAGATATAAAGCACCACTTTATTCGCGATCTTGTTCAAAAAGGTGAAGTTTGTGTGAATTATGTTTGTTCCAAAGATCAAATTACTGATATTTTTACAAAAGCTTTGCCATTGGATCAATTCATTCATCTAAGATCAAAATTAGGGATTATCGAAAAATCATCTTAAATTTTTCTTTCAAAGCTTTCGGACGTCCGATAGCAGATGAACGGACGTCCGATAATGTTCTTCAGCTGTTTTCCCAGAAAGCACCTATTCGGACGAAACTGTCGGACGCAAGACTTCCTTCGGCCGTCCGACAGTGCAACGGTACACTTTTTAAAGTAACTTCCCTCCTCATTTGGTGTGTTTGGCTTCATTAGGAATAAATTGTGCACTTGTGGGATCCTTTGGAATCTTAGATATGAATGGCACAATGTATGAATGGAACTCACTTTGTTCATAAATATTAGCATATTTTATGAAACTAGCTTAACTTTACTTTGGACATTAATGCATATACTTGTTTGGTTAGCTAATTTCATAATTTTATCATCCTTGAACATTATGTGGTTCCCCTATTTGATCCTTTTCCCCTTTTCCCTTGATTTGCATGTTCACTTCTCGATTGCAATTACTCATAAACTTGTTCTTTGTGTGTATTATTTTGATTTTGTTCTTTTTAAGTGGTGTATTATTTCAACTCTCTTTTGGTTGTAGTCTCAAACAAGGTTGGAAATTCATCGCATAGCCATGGATTTGGATAGCGCAAGTTAATGAGAGGAGTATTATCTCTTACTCTTTATTTTTTTTCCTTTTCTCACAGTGAGGACAATGTGAAGCTTAAGTGTGGGGGAGGAAAATATTTGAACTTGCATTCTAGTGACATGTGATGATATTTTGTGGATTTAAATGTATTAGAAATATTGGAATTGTGCTTGGAAATATTGCCATGTTGACCTTTTTTTGAAAAATTGGTTTGTTGACAGGGAGTTTCATCCAGTTACAAGGAGAAACTCTATCAAAATTTTTCTAAAATCTTTTCCAATATTTCACTATGGCCCAAAAATTCTTACAATTTTTGTCTTTGTTTTAAAAATGGCCAATTTGTTCCAACTTTAAGTGCTCTAATTCTTTCATTTATTGAAACTTTATATGTATTTTGAATGATTTAGTCCTCATTTGACTTGGAAATGGTTATTATGCAATCCTAATTTTTGCATTTTAGAAAGTATATCTTGTAAAGTAGGGAAAATTATGCCTATAATTTTACATGTTTAATGAGATTTCTCCTTTTTACTTAATTTTGCAAGCAAATGATTGATATAGTCAATAGAAGGTATACTCTTCCTTTGATTATTATTATGTAGTTGCTACGAGGGAATGTCTATCTATTGTCTTTTATTTTTGAAAAAAATAAAAAAAATGAAGAAGAAAAGAAAAAAGAAAGAATGAAAAAAAGAGAAGAGAATAAGAGGTTTTGCTCTACTCCAATGATTATTGTACCGAGTAACCGGGAGTTGGTATCTACAAATGTCGACATTCACGTAAAAAGGTGCTTGAATTAAGAGTATGCATAGCAACTTGAATATGTGAAATGTTAAGTAACCGGAGATCTTCACCTAAAAGTGTCGATCTTCACATCAAAAGACATTTTCACTATTTGAGTAAAAATTAGTATGAATAAGTCCCTCTTAGTTGTGAAATTTGAGAAAAAGATGATTGAAGGAAGAGGATAGCTATAAATTGACTATGTGATTTGCTTATTTGTAAAATTTGGTTAGGGTGAGAGATTAAATTTAACTTGTTAAAATTAGAGTATAATTATCTTTTCTTTACTTAATATTATGAGTATTTAGTGTAAATTGAACAAGTGCATAATGATTGTTTGCCAAGTTACGAGGAATTGAATTTGAAAAAAAGTGCATATAGTGTTTCACCTCTTGAATTATTGTTGTTGATTATGTGTTAATTGCTTGAGGACAAGCAATGGTTCAAGTGTGGGGGAGTTTGATAAGTGTATATTTTACATGTTTTTTAATGTGTTTTATTAACTAGTTTTGGTGTGTTTTATCCACTTTTATAGCTAATTAACTAGGGTTCTAGGAAAAATATGCATTTTGTAGTTTAAGTGCAAAAATTGCATTTCTATGGATTTTAATGGTGAAAATTTCATGTTTTTATAGGTTTAATGATTCAATCATCAAAGGGAGTGAATGGAGAACATATTTGGATGAATATTCATGATTTCAAGTAGTTTAAAAGAAGACATGAAGTGCAACAGAGGAAATGCAATCAAGAACCAAAGAAGAAAAGTTTTGCAGCTTTGATACATTGTGGTATTTTGGCAATACATTGAGCTAAGATAATTGAATTGAGGTGATTCTTGAACCATTTTGAAGCTAAGAGATAGATCTACATTTGGCATGCAGGCATTGAAGTCCAATTCAGTCATTTTCATAGTCAAAAAGTCGAAATACAGAAGTGCAACTCTGTTGTCGAAAGATGAAATAGAGCTCTGACCAGTCAAAGGTATTTTGGTAATTTCTTGGTCCACAGAGCTCCAAATGGGATGATTGTTGGTACATTAGAAAGCTAACTCAAAGGGCTACAACTTTCATACTTTACGCAAGAGTTAGTTCGACTTCCATCATCAAGAAAATAGTAGTTGAAGTGTGACAGCCCCACCTCTCCCTAAGGCGTACCAAAGGGTTCGGCGGACCGCCTGCCCAGCTCTCGCCGGGACTCAGTCGTTCACGTCAATCCTCAATCGAAACCAGAATAAACCCACAAGACTAAACATAACAACGATCCGAAACTTAAAGTAAAACTTATATACATTGCTATCTCAAAAGGGAGTACAAACATCGAATATACAAAGGTTCTCAATTCACCATACATCCAGCCCGTGCCGAGCACTAGGGCGAGAACCATCCCAAAAGAAACTAGACTAGGCTAGTCGATACACAGCTCTCGTCCTTACTCACTTTCCCCTGTTAAGGAAAACAAAACTAAAGGAATGAGCTAAAAGCTCAGTGAGGTTCCGAACACATAGGCAACAAGAAGTTCAATGCATTCATGTGAGAACCCGTATTTTTTCCCATTTTCTAGGTTTTATTATCTTTCATGGCTTGTTTTCTGTATTTTCGTGATTAGGAAAAATTCTAGATACTTTTAAGGAGCAGATATAGTTTTTAGATGATTTTTCTAGTATCGAATAGTTTTTGAGAAATTAAGAGCGTATACCGGATGTGGGACCCACCAGTGCGAAAAGTTCGGAAAAATTCGGCCAACTAGATTAAGTTTTGGTGTGACAGCCCCACCTTCCCCTAAGGCGAACCAAAGAGGTTAGCGGACTGCCTGCCCAGCTCTCGCCAGGACTAACGGTGCAGAATAGAGCGATCTTTCACGTTCCGGAACTTATAACGCGCGCAAATAAGGCAAAAGGGCAAAATAACCCAAAATAAAAGAAACAAAATCCGGAGTCGGCCATGAATAGTAACCGACTCGTTCGAACCCAACCAAACATCGAATTACATAAACCACATAACATTTAGCCTTTACAAACCAAAAATGACATTTAAAAGTGATACAGAAGTCGTTACATATATGGTTTGCCAAAACAAAAGTGAAAACGGCCCTAATGATACATTTAGGGTCCCATTTTATATACAATACAAAAGAGTCATTCATCTAGTTCATTCGACAACCATTTATCAAAATTCATTCCAAAAGAGTCATATTCCTTTTATACATCAAGTTTATAAAAGGCCGGATTCAGTCCAGTGACTTTTCATTCAAAATTTAACTTTTGCCGTTTGAAATCCAAATCGATTCAAAGTTCATCCAAACATCAACCAAGCATATATACATTGAAATTCAACTTTTACAACCATAGTGTCATGCCAAAAACCATCTATCATGAATATACATACTCGGTTTGCCAATCAAAGAAAATGAACCCAATAGGGTTTCATTCGACCAGCTAAACAAATGCCATTTACACTAGCTCAACTTGGCAATTGACTATCCAAATCAGTCCCAAAAGTAATTATATCCCTGTAAGGAAAACAAATGGAACGGGATGAGCTAAAGCCCAGTGAGTTACTACCACATAAGCAACTAAGAGCATATAGCATAACCTTTCATTTCAAGTACACAATTAAGGAATGAAACACATCGATAAAAGGATACGGACGGCTCTCAAGAGCCCATTTCCACGCTTCCATTCTTGATCCAACCTCATTGACCCTCCGTCAATGTTGAAGAGTAACCAACCGTAGACTCCTCTTCTCTCCCATTCCTTCCACCAAACATCCCCCTACCGGGCCCGCACTCCAAACACTTGCACTGTGGTATTACTCGAGTATACCGGAATCAAGAGTCTCTCATACTACAAGATTCCTTATAACTTTACCCAAGGCTCATTAATTGTCACGACCAAACCCTTGTCGGCTCGATTCAATCAACTACCAATGGGGTTGAGCTCAATGATAACATTTGTAGTCGTTGGATACTTGTCCAATCGATATCAAGTCATGTATTTCATTTCATATATCAGTTCATATAACTTTCCAATAACTTTCCAATAACTTTTCAATAACATGTGAAACAATAAGTGAGAGTGATAAAGTACACTCTCACATCAATCCATTAACATACAACATCTCAAGTTCCAATATCAAAGCCATATAATAGCACACAAGTGAGTAGTACACTCACCAATCAATTAAGTGCTATTTCATGCACTTCCGTCAGGAGAATGTCGTGAGCTATCGTCACGCCCTAGAACATGTAAACAAATACCATAAGACTCGATAACGAGTCATAAAGTCAAACCAATTATCGCCCAATAGGGTTTCATGCATGGAAATTCAAGGGTTAAATACTTAACCTTTACTCAAGTCGAGAATATAGTTTTCTAAATCGCGAGTAAAAATTCGGGCAGCATGCCCTTTATGTTTACCAAATTTTCCAGCCATAAGGCTTCATTATTTTTCTTCAATCACAACCCAACAACACGCATATAAGCATTTCATGTCAAGAGCCGTTCCATAGCTCACAATATCATAAAACAAGAAACCATACCGAGCCATAAACAACACCAATTCACAACCCCAATAGGGTTTTATAAACATATACAAGCATGAAAGCAAACCAGAAATTAAGAAAGGCTTTAATGTTGGCCTTGATAAGAAAACCGGTTTTGACGTCATAATGCGGTAATGGCACAACTCTCACTACAATTATCGGTTAGGGGTGTAAGACCCACCGTTTCGAAGCTATGGGACAGGGCTACAACAATGTAGAAGGTCACTCAATCCAGTTCCTGACCCAACTAGGTCAAAAATGCCAAACACTAAACCAGAATCACCAAAACAGGTTTGCAAAACACAGAAAACTGTAATCGGTATATCTCAGTCCATACAAGTCCAAATGCCGAAATTCCAAAGGCATAAGTTATTTAAGACATCCAGATACATTTCATTAGAAGAAACCAACTCCAAAATCCAAACCAATTCCAGTCAAAACAGGCAATTACTATCGCAGTTCGGACCTTCTGTGCACCAAAAACAGCAACAGAAAAAACGGCATAACTCACTCTACACTTGGCCAATTTCCCTGAAATTTTGCAGGCACAATAAACTCATCAATACCTACAACTTTCATGTTTTGAGGAAAGTCCAATTCGGCCTCTAGCTATGACCTAAAATTTCGGACAGAATAGGGGTTCAAGAACCCTAACTTTTCACATTTCATTCCAAATCCAAAATTGATTGCATTTAACAACAATTCACACCTACTAGAGCCAAAGCCCCTTATTACCAACCATCATACTAGTCCAAAACATCAAAATCATATGAAACCAGAAAATTCATCATAAAATGGAAAACTTCACCAAATCAAGCCAAACCAAGAAATAAATCATATAATCCAACACTCAAGCCACTTCTAAGCATAATATAACCATCATTAGGTGTAGTAGGGTGTTCAAGCATCACTTACCAAGGAATTAAGAGAGATAGAGAGGTTGGCCACCTTAGAGCTTCAAAACAACTTCACCAAGCAACTTACTATCACTAGAAGATAAGGTTTTATGGAGTAGAATCTAGTCTAAGCCTTTGTTCATGGAAGATTGAAGCTTATGGAAGCTTGAAAGTTAGGAAATTGTCTTCTTCTTTGAGAGAGAGAGAGCCGGCCATCAAGGGTGCAAAAATGGTGAATTTTGTGCAATTTTTTGAGATATTTAACCTTTGGTCAAAAAAGTCAAAATTGTGAATAGTAATTCTTAAAAGGCATCAAATGAGAAGGTGACACTTGTTACCTCCTTAAATGCATTCCTATCTTTCTTTTCTCTCTCACATCAATCACTTCACACTCTCTACTAATCTCTTAACACCCGATAAATTTTACACAGTATCCGAAACTTAACCTTATTGGCCGAATTTTTCCGAACTTTTCGCACTAGCGGGTCCCACGTCCAATATATATTCTTAATTTTCTAAAAACTCTCCAATACTAGAAAAATCATCTAAAAACTATAATTACTCATAAAATCCACTAAGAAAATATTTCTAAGCCAGAAAATGCAGAAAACATGCAATTAAGGGGAAATAAACCCTAGGAAAATAATTAGGGTTTTACGGGTTCTCACACTCTCCCCCCCTTAAAAGAATTTCGTCCTCGAAATTTTCCTTCAAATTTAAAGTAACCAATGGCCTGTACCTTCTCCGTCTTCAGAGTCAGAAGAAACGAGGTTCTTCGTTCCAGTCCCTTCTCCACTTGACGGTGCAGGGTCGGTCTGGGTTGGTTGTTGAGTTCTTTTCTTTTTCCGCACTTTAATCGGGCAATATGCAATTCGATGCTCGATGCTCCCACAGCGCAGACATCTCCTCCCCTTTCTCCAACAATCATTCTCAGTGTGATTGGCCTTTCCGCAATAGTCACAAGTCAAGTGGACAGTCATCTTTTTGCTTACCGCCCCCATTATCCATGGCGGCCCGAATAACTGGTTCACTTTCTGTACTTTAGAAGGTGTTATTGCTTCGCTAGGTTCCTTACTCACGCTACCCACTGCACCCCTTTTCCGTATTTGGGAAACTTTCACTTGCACCTTTGCATTCTTGATGCATTGAGCCTTTTCCAGGGCCTCCTCGGAAATCCCTTCATATTTCCTTTTTAGCTCTAAGTTTTTGTGCAGGAGCTCAATTTTCTCTGTATACTCGTGCTTCCAGCGCCCTTCCCAGTATGCGACTATGTTCTTTTGGACTTCTATTTCGTCTCGAAGACCCCCGATTTCATTATACATCTCAACCCTACGTGCCATTTTACAGAGTTGCTGGACCTCAGATGGTAGCCTGTCGGCAAAACAATGGGTCATAAGAAAGTCTTGATTACAAGTAGCACTCTTGGTCCATGTTCGGTTCAGGTGTTGTTTCCTCCCTTTCTTCTCTTTGACTCTTGGTCTCGTTTTGTGTCACTGCTATGACCATGTCCGCGGGTTTTTTTTTTTTTTTTCCAAAAGGGTACTTCCATGCATGAATGCAATAAATTGACTAACATAACAAAATCTATCATACCAATAACATATCGCATATAACACGTTATATTAAAAGACGGATAAGCAGGTAAGCAAATATAGACTTAGTCATATACAGTCGAAAAGTCATCCCAGTACCAACCCGTCTGGTCTCTCACGTCACTTACTATCCAAACTAGATGTCCATTGATCTCTTGTGCTCATTTTAGTCAGACAAAGCCTGTTCACGTTTCCAAAATACAAGGCTTGTTTCCAAAACACAGGGTTCAAATACCTAGTAGCTTACATCACCTCAATTCTGGGGTACTCGGGCACGAGAATCCGAAATAAGATAGTTCACATCTCGAGCTGGCCAGTCCCAAGAGTAAACCATCTACAAATCAAAATTCCTGTCCGACATACTGATCTAGGGTCCTTATATACCATGAGAAAGATTAAAGACCTCTAACACTTCAAGGTTCATAGCTTATGCTCAAACGAGCACTTAAACATATTCATGAAATTAGGACCACAACACCACTTGGCCCAGTCTCACTTCGCGCAGAGACCACGCGACGTGGCTCTGATACCACCTGTGACAGCCCCACCTTCCCCTAAGGCGAACCAAAGAGGTTAGCGGACTGCCTGCCCAGCTCTCGCCAGGACTAACGGTGCAGAATAGAGCGATCTTTCACGTTCCGGAACTTATAACGCGCGCAAATAAGGCAAAAGGGCAAAATAACCCAAAATAAAAGAAACAAAATCCGGAGTCGACCATGAATAGTAACCGACTCGTCCGAACCCAACCAAACATCGAATTACATAAACCACATAACATTTAGCCTTTACAAACCAAAAATGACATTTAAAAGTGATACAGAAGTCGCTACATATATGGTTTGCCAAAACAAAAGTGAAAACGGCCCTAATGATACATTTAGGGTCCCATTTTATATACAATACAAAAGAGTCATTCATCTAGTTCATTCGACAACCATTTATCAAAATTCATTCCAAAAGAGTCATATTCCTTTTATACATCAAGTTTATAAAAGGCCGGATTCAGTCCAGTGACTTTTCGTTCAAAATTTAACTTTTGCCGTTTGAAATCCAAATCGATTCAAAGTTCATCCAAACATCAACCAAGCATATATAAATTGAAATTCAACTTTTACAACCATAGTGTCATGCCAAAAACCATCTATCATGAATATACATACTCGGTTTGCCAATCAAAGAAAATGAACCCAATAGGGTTTCATTCGACCAGCTAAACAAATGCCATTTACACTAGCTCAACTTGGCAATTGACTATCCAAATCAGTCCCAAAAGTAATTATATCCCTGTAAGGAAAACAAATGGAACGGGATGAGCTAAAGCCCAGTGAGTTACTACCACATAAGCAACTAAGAGCATATAGCATAACCTTTCATTTCAAGTACACAATTAAGGAATGAAACACATCGATAAAAGGATACGGACGGCTCTCAAGAGCCCATTTCCACGCTTCCATTCTTGATCCAACCTCATTGACCCTCCGTCAATGTTGAAGAGTAACCAACCGTAGACTCCTCTTCTCTCCCATTCCTTCCACCAAACATCCCCCTACCGGGCCCGCACTCCAAACACTTGCACTGTGGTATTACTCGAGTATACCGGAATCAAGAGTCTCTCATACTACAAGATTCCTTATAACTTTACCCAAGGCTCATTAATTGTCACGACCAAACCCTTGTCGGCTCGATTCAATCAACTACCAATGGGGTTGAGCTCAATGATAACATTTGTAGTCGTTGGATACTTGTCCAATCGATATCAAGTCATGTATTTCATTTCATATATCAGTTCATATAACTTTCCAATAACTTTCCAATAACTTTTCAATAACATGTGAAACAATAAGTGAGAGTGATAAAGTACACTCTCACATCAATCCATTAACATACAACATCTCAAGTTCCAATATCAAAGCCATATAATAGCACACAAGTGAGTAGTACACTCACCAATCAATTAAGTGCTATTTCATGCACTTCCGTCAGGAGAATGTCGTGAGCTATCGTCACGCCCTAGAACATGTAAACAAATACCATAAGACTCGATAACGAGTCATAAAGTCAAACCAATTATCGCCCAATAGGGTTTCATGCATGGAAATTCAAGGGTTAAATACTTAACCTTTACTCAAGTCGAGAATATAGTTTTCTAAATCGCGAGTAAAAATTCGGGCAGCATGCCCTTTATGTTTACCAAATTTTCCAGCCATAAGGCTTCATTATTTTTCTTCAATCACAACCCAACAACACGCATATAAGCATTTCATGTCAAGAGCCGTTCCATAGCTCACAATATCATAAAACAAGAAACCATACCGAGCCATAAACAACACCAATTCACAACCCCAATAGGGTTTTATAAACATATACAAGCATGAAAGCAAACCAGAAATTAAGAAAGGCTTTAATGTTGGCCTTGATAAGAAAACCGGTTTTGACGTCATAATGCGGTAATGGCACAACTCTCACTACAATTATCGGTTAGGGGTGTAAGACCCACCGTTTCGAAGCTATGGGACAGGGCTACAACAATGTAGAAGGTCACTCAATCCATTTCCTGACCCAACTAGGTCAAAAATGCCAAACACTAAACCAGAATCACCAAAACAGGTTTGCAAAACACAGAAAACTGTAATCGGTATATCTCAGTCCATACAAGTCCAAATGCCGAAATTCCAAAGGCATAAGTTATTTAAGACATCCAGATACATTTCATCAGAAGACACCAACTCCAAAATCCAAACCAATTCCAGTCAAAACAGGCAATTACTATCGCAGTTCGGACCTTCTGTGCACCAAAAACAGCAACAGCAAAAACGGCATAACTCACTCTACACTTGGCCAATTTCCCTGAAATTTTGTAGGCACAATAAACTCATCAATACCTACAACTTTCATGTTTTGAGGAAAGTCCAATTCGGCCTCTAGCTATGACCTAAAATTTCGGACAGAATAGGGGTTCAAGAACCCTAACTTTTCACATTTCATTCCAAATCCAAAATTGATTGCATTTAACAACAATTCACACCTACTAGAGCCAAAGCCCCTTATTACCAACCATCATACTAGTCCAAAACATCAAAATCATATGAAACCAGAAAATTCATCATAAAATGGAAAACTTCACCAAATCAAGCCAAACCAAGAAATAAATCATATAATCCAACACTCAAGCCACTTCTAAGCATAATATAACCATCATTAGGTGTAGTAGGGTGTTCAAGCATCACTTACCAAGGAATTAAGAGAGATAGAGAGGTTGGCCACCTTAGAGCTTCAAAACAACTTCACCAAGCAACTTACTATCACTAGAAGATAAGGTTTTATGGAGTAGAATCTAGTCTAAGCCTTTGTTCTTGGAAGATTGAAGCTTATGGAAGCTTGAAAGTTAGGAAATTGTCTTCTTCTTTGAGAGAGAGAGAGCCGGCCATCAAGGGTGCAAAAATGGTGAATTTTGTGCAATTTTTTGAGATATTTAACCTTTGGTCAAAAAAGTCAAAATTGTGAATAGTAATTCTTAAAAGGCATCAAATGAGAAGGTGACACTTGTTACCTCCTTAAATGCATTCCTATCTTTCTTTTCTCTCTCACATCAATCACTTCACACTCTCTACTAATCTCTTAACACCCGATAAATTTTACACAGTATCCGAAACTTAACCTTATTGGCCGAATTTTTCCGAACTTTTCGCACTAGCGGGTCCCACGTCCAATATATATTCTTAATTTTCTAAAAACTCTCCAATACTAGAAAAATCATCTAAAAACTATAATTACTCATAAAATCCACTAAGAAAATATTTCTAAGCCAGAAAATGCAGAAAACATGCAATTAAGGGGAAATAAACCCTAGAAAAATAATTAGGGTTTTACGGGTTCTCACACTTGGATACTGGAATTAATTTACCGGGTGTTAAGAGATAAGTAGAGGTTGCAATTTGGATTGGTGTGAGAGGAAACAAAGTGATAGGCTTGCATTAAATAAGTGACAAGTGTCACCATTTGATTGGAGGGACTTGTAAGACCACTATTCATTTTCTTACCATTGACTAAATAAATAAAAAACTTACCAAAAATTCCCCATTTTCTTCTTCCTCTTGGCCGAATTCTCTTCCTCAAAGAAGGCAAAAATCTTCCAACTTCCTACTTCATAATCTTGCTCCAATCTTCAAATCCAACCAATAAAACTCCAAATCATTCCATAAAATCTCTTTGCTAAGTGATAGTGAGGTGTTGTGTGGAGTTATTTGGAAAGCTAAGAGGACTTGTTGCTCTCTCTCTCTCTTGTTTCTAAGGTGAGTCATGAAGAACCACTCTCCTCCCTCAAATGATGTTTAATCCATGATTAGTGGTAGTATAAGATGCAATTTTATGGTTTATATCTTGATTTTTGGTGGAATTGATGAAGTTTTATAATTTTTGGGGATTTTTCTGTTTTCATATGAATATGATTATGGGGTCATGTATGATGATTGGAAATGTTATGTAAGGAAGCTAGAAGGTGGAAAAAGTGGTTAATTGCAAGCAATTGCTGTTTTGGAAAGAAATTGAAAACTTAGGGTTTCATTGTTCTTCATTCTGCCCGGTTTTGTAGCTCCTAGTTAGAGGCCTAATTGGCCTTGGTTTAAAACATGAAAGTTTTAGGGAATGATATTTTAGAACTGCCTGCAAAATTTTAGGTCAATCAGAGTAGTGTAGCTTGAGAAAAGTCGAAATTACCCTTGCTGTTCTGGTTTTACCCGAATTGGAGAATTGCTTCTGTAATTGGTTATTTTGGTTAGGAATGCTTCCGAATTGGTTGTTCAGGCCTTCTGATGAAATGTAGCCCTGTTTCGTAGATTTCAGCTGGTTTTGGAATTTCTGGATTTGGACTTGCATAGCCTGATTTATGATGTTTCCGCTAGAATGCGTTCTGTGAATCTGTTTTTGTGATTCTGGTGTAGTATCTTGCATTTTTGACCTGGTTACACTCGAAACTGGGTTGAGTGACCTTCTGAAATATTGTAGCCCTATCTCTTAGCTTCGAAATGGTGGGTCTTGGACCTTCATCCGATAATCGTAGTGCCTTTGGTGCCATTACCGCAAAATGACGTCAAAAACTGTTTTTTCAGGGTTAAAGCTAGTTCCATTTCCGGATTTTTTCTGGTTTCCTCTATTGCTTGTGTGTGCTTATGGAACCCTATTTTGGTAGTATTTGGCATTGGTTTATGACTTGTAATCGAGTCTTATTGTGTTTATTTGAATAGTTTAGGGCTTGACTTTCATATCCAGTCATTTCCTAGCTAAATTTTGTACTTGAATGCCATTAAGCCTAGTGAACGGCTTTTGGGAATGAGATTATTTTTGTACGAGATGTTGGGACTGATTTGAGGAAATAATGAAGCCATGATGGCTGGAAAATAGGTAAACACAAGGGATATGCTGCCGAAATTTACTTGAAGGCTAGTTGGATTTACTTGTGATTTGAGCGAAGGGCTTTTGGGTTGTTTGAGCCTAGGTCTTCATGTTACCTTTTCGTTTCCAAAAATCATGTTTTGTACCCTTGCTTTAGTAATTATTTGGCGAGGCATACGACTGGTAGTCGAGCTTCACATATACTCGATTTTTGAAAGTGAAACCTTCAATTGTTTTTCTTGGATTATTTTAGGGTTTCTTGGTGATTAAAGCTCTCTTTTGGGAGGTATCTGTACTGACCCCGGTGAGTGTTCCACTACCTGCTACCCGTTATGTGAAATATCTGAATATCTAAAATACTTGATTTATGACTGTTGGAGCCAAATACTGTTTTGATAAAATGGAGGCGAGGGTGTACTTTATCACACTCGTTCTCTTGTCTGTTCATATGCCAATTTTGAACGCGTATCTGAATCTGCTATCTGTATCTGTTATCTGTATCTGGATCTGTATCTGTTCTGACGTCGTTTGGAAGGTTGTATCCAATGACCTTTCTGTGACCTCTGAGCTCAACACCTGTGGCCAGTTACTCGAGTCGGGTCGGCAAGGGCCTGGTCGATTAGATAACGAACCATGGTAGTCTGTTTTGGGATCTTTGGGTATTGAGACCCCTTGATTGCGGTATACTCGAGTATTACCAATTCTGATCTGATTGGATTTCGGGCCCGGTGGGGGTATGTGAGGTGGAAGGAGTCGAAGAAAGTGGAGTCTACGGTATTGGTTACTTTTGTAACGTTGACGGAGTGTCAACTGTTATTTCGATCAAGTTTCGGTGAAGCGAATGGGAATTTGGCTCCTGAGAGCCACCCGTATCCTTTCTGTCTATGGTGTTTGTTCACTTCTTTATTTGATGCACATATGTGATTAATTGAATATGAAGTTCCATGTTTCTTACTGTTATATGTCTGGTACCTCATTGAGCGCAAGCTCACCCCTTTCCGTTCCTTTTTGTTTTCCTTACAGGAAAATAAATACTTTTGGACTGGATTTGACAATTGGTTGCCGAATTGAGCTAGTTGGACATATCTTTTGTATAGCTCATTGATTGAAACCCTAAATGTATTTTTGGGTCCGTTTCTCTTTTGATTTGGCAAACCATACTTGTATCCATTTTTGAATCACTTTGGTATGCCACTTTGGATTGTATCTGCTAAATTTCAACATGTAAATATTTGCTTGAGGTTTGGTTGGGTTTTGACGTGTCGGTTACTATTCATGACCGACTCCGGTTTCGATTTTTTTTTATTTTGACATTTTGACTTGTTTACGCGCGTTTGTAAGTTCCGGAACGCATTAGATCGCTCTAAACTGAACGACTGAGTCCCGGCGAGAGCTGGGCAGGCTGTCCGCCGAACCCTTTGGTTCGCCTTAGGGTGAGGTGGGGCTGTCACAATTCATTACATATAACCAATAATTCAAGATACAAATACAAAATAAAGCGATAAACACATTCATTAAACGGATACGGGCTCACAGGGAGCCATATATTCGTTCGTTCGTTCGTTCTCCTGTCATTCCCCTTATTCCTCTGGTCATTTAAATCAAATGCATTTTTGGTAAATAAAACTCTCGTTCGTTCTTTCATTTCGTTCACCCCCTCCTGGAAATTGACCAGGCTCCACCAGACTACAACGTAATACTCGAGTATACCAAATTCACCCAGGGTCACCATATTGCCCGACCGAGTCCGCTTCTGGTTCGAGTCGATCGGTAATGAAGGGCAGGGCCCAGTTCAGCCAAAAGGCTTACATCATGCGCAACTAATGTAGTAATCATTAAATTATTGAAAATTTCACGTTTCATTTAGGTCGAGCGCGGTAAAGTACACGCTCGCCTAGAAAACTCGTTTTGAAAATCCTTGAAAGCACTTAACACATTATCAAACAAGAACACAAGTCATGAAGTCAAGAAAAATATAGCAAACAAGGAACACTCACCTATTTACGCAAAACAACGTGCAAATATCCTTCCGGATATTACCTCAGTCACCGAGAAAACTTAAGAGTAAATGAGAAAGAATATTACAGTCTATCTAGCACAAACAATTAGGTGAAATCGAAGAATCCCACCAATTGATGAATAAAACGTATAGAAATGACTTTAAAGTGAAACGAGGGCATTTGGACCGGTGGACGGAAATCGCTAGGGTTTCATAAACTAAACGCAAAACCAAACAAAAAGGGGTATAAAATTTCCAATGGAAAACACTTGAACCAAAGACATGTCGGAATCCAATTATATAGACTAAGAAATATTGTTTTCGGGATTGTTTATGTGGTTCAAAATCATCTCATATTCAAGTAGATATTATAGACTAAATGTCTTAATGAAATTCATGTAAAAGGGAGGACAAAATACCCAAGAAAACCCTAAACCACTCCTTTTTATTTGGGTAAGAGTAAGTAAATATTTGGAGTTTCCAATTGAAGAAGGATCATGTTTTAAGATGGAAAAACGGTCATAGTATTTGCCAAACGAAAATATACAAGTTCAAGTAGAAACTTAGCCCTCGAGCGAAAATTTGGGCAGCACGCCCTTTGTATTTACCTATTTTCCAGCCATTTATGGCTTCATTATTTTCCTCAATCAATCCCAAGATTACACACAATATAAATAGCCACTCAATAGGCTCAATGTCATATGATTACCAAATCAAGCTAGGACATGTGCGGAAATGACGTTTAGGTTGGAAAATAAAAGGCAGATTTGCTGTTGCTTAGCGGAACTAACACAACTGAAGCTACACTAGTCAGATTGAGGTGCAATGTACACCGTTTCGAAGCTAAGAGAAAGGGATACAATGTTGAAGAAGGCCACTCAGTTCAATTTGCAATGTATCTTGGTCAAATTTACTAAAACAACCCCAGATTTTCTAGTTCGAAATTCACTGCAGAAATCAACTAGCAGTCCTACTTTATTCACTCATATCTCAGCACACACAACTCCAATTCAGGTAATTCTAAAGCCATTTGAAAGCTAAGATAAAGGCTATAATTCTTAAGAAGACATCAAAAACAAAATCAGTAGTATTCCTGGTCAAAACAACCAATTACAAAAGCTGATTAGCATGTTCGGATGGAAACAGGGCAGCAGGGGTATTTTGGTCTTTTCACAGGGTACGTTGCTCCGATTGAGCTGAAATTTAGTAGGAATCTATAAAATATCATTCTATACAACTTTTATGTTTTGTACCAAGCCTAATTCGGCGTCTAACATAGGGTACTGAAACCGGACAGAACTGAAGCACACAATTCCAGAAATCTGAAATTTTGGGATTTCAAGGGCAATCTCTTCATTTTCTTGATTCAATCACTACCACAACCTCTTATACAAGCCTATATACATCATATACCACTCCTAAAACATGTATAAGAAGGAAATCAGTCAAACCCTAGCTTACATACATCACCCCAAAATCATCACAACAACTTGTATAGCTACTAATCTAACCAAAACATGAGTTATATAACAACTTAAACAAAAATAAAAGAACTAAAGCCATGGGTCAGACCTTATACCTCAACAAAAGGGCTTTCAAGAGTAATACTTCACCTCCTCTTGAAATTTTTGGTTCCCTTAGCTTCCCATGTTCACAACTCACAAGTTAATCGGTTTAGTTTTCCTTGGTTGCACTCAAATGGTTGGATTCAAGATGGATTGAAGATTTTTCTCTCTTGCTCTCTCTCTCTCCCTTGCTCGGCCAAAAGACAGAAAGAATGAAGGAAAATAAGCTGAAATGAAGGATAAAAGAACAAGGAAAAACAATTAATCAAAGAGCCATAGGGTGGTGACACTTGTCACCACCAAAGCCATGCAAATTTCTCTTTCTTTCCCTTGCATTTTTGGCCACAAATTTTTGGCCATATGGGTGAGTATGAGGGGGGATATTTTGTAAAAATATCAGGGGTTTGCGGTGGTAAGAAAGTGGTGGTCAAGTGGTGGGTTCAATCGGTAGTGATCGATACCCGTCGGTTTGACGCGATTTCTCTTAAATCGCATATACTAGGATTTTTAGCTTATAATCACTAACTTATTATTATCACTTCTAGTCATATAGTATTTCCTCATCCAAAATTCACTTTTACCTATCAAATTTGATCCTCACCCCGTACCGAATAATCATACTACGGGAAAACGTGAAACTCTAATTCGCTCTTAACTTGGAAACGAAAAGTGAAACCCTACTTCCTAGGTTCATTTGCACCTATTGAGGAATGATTGGGTATTAGGGCCATAATAAATGAATAATTTCTAAATAAAAGGCATTTTTAAGAAAAACGTGAGGAATTTTACAATTTCATTGATTAAAATTAGGGTTTCAATTAAAATATGAGTGATTTAAGAAAACGGGTTAGTGGCAAGTAAATTAGGGTTTTTAATTAAAATTTAGGGTTTATAGTCTTTTAAAACAAAATAAGGTTTTAAATCAAACCCAAAGAAATACACTTTAGTATTTTCTTTACAAACAACCTCATAATTTTCGGGGTATCACAATCTCCCCTCCTTCAAAAAATTTCGTCCTCGAAATTTTCTTTTCCCCAAAAGGTAATGTAGTGAATAAATGCAGTGAGTTGACTAGATTAACTAAATTCTAGCACACCGGATACACAAATAGACATATACACGCATAACACACCACATGTCAAGAAAACAGATAGTCAAGTACACACATACATATCAAATTAGACAGATATTCGTACATATACACAAATACACCAACTAATGTCATGTCATAACGATATAAGGCAAATCAAAAGAAAAGGCGATATCGTCCCGGTCTCAGTTAAAAACCCCGTCCGGTCTCTCACGTCATTTTCTATCCACAATATCCACATCCATTGACCTCTTGTACTCATTCTGGCCAAACCAAGCCTGTTCATGTTCCCAAAATACAAATCTCTAAGTACTCGGGCACAAGAATCCGAAATAAGACAATTCACATCTCGAGTTGGCCAGTCCCAAGAGTGAACCATCTACAAATCGAAATTCCTACCCGACATACCTATCGATGGTCCTTAGATATCATGAGAAAGATTTAAGACCTATAACACTTCAGGGTTCATAGCTTATGCTCGAACAAGCACTTAGTCCTTCATACTTATTCACCACTTAGCCCAAGCTCACTCCGCGCAGAGACCACGCGAAGCAGGCTCTGATACCACCTGTGACAGCCCCACCTCCCCCTAAGGCGTACCAAAGGGTTCGGCGGACCGCCTACCCAGCTCTCGCCGGGACTCAGTCGTTCACGTCAATCCTCAATCGAAACCAGAATAAACCCACAAGACTAAACATAAAAATGATCCGAAACTTAAAGTAAAACTTATATACATTGCTATCTCAAAAGGGAGTACAAACATCGGATATACAAAGGTTCTCAATTCACCATACATCCAGCCCGTGCCGAGCACTAGGGTGAGAACCATCCCAAAAGAAACTAGACTAGGCTAGTCGATGTCGCGCCCCACTTTTTGATGTTTGTTGTGGTGTGTGTGAGTAGTGGAATGTGAGCGTGTGCGAAATGAAAAGTAAAAAGGCCATGGGACTTGAGAATGCGACGATTTGGCCAAGCAAAGTTCAAAAAGGGTTTTTAATGAAAAATGGAGTCGCCACTTGGTATAGAGTTAGGGTGTACCAAGTCACCCAAAAGTGATTTTTTTGGAAAGCGAAATAAACAAACCCTTTTTAGAACTTTTAGGTCTACGTAACCAAAGCGAGGGATCAGGGGTCACATTTGATAAGGGAGAAGGCAAAGGCAAAGCCTAAGGCACTCCCTTACCCTAGCAAAAGCTAGTTGCGTGACTAGCCCTTCTTTTCCTAGTTTTTCTACCCAAGGTATGTATCGCATGTTGGACGAACTATATGAATGCAAAAAACCTAGACCTAGGGGGACATGGGGGAAATTTCTCTTCAAAGGTTGAGTGGTGCCAATCACATTAATTGTGAATCCCAATAATGATCCTTTGGAGAGGTCACACATAATCCTAAATGACGTAAAAATGAGTGGAATGCATGCCATGTGAAAATGTGAGTTTGTGTGAAGTGATAAAAGTGATAAAAATAATAGGATGTAAGTGGAGGTGTGCAAATGTATTTACAAGGTAAGGTGAGTAAAGAATGATAATGTGAAAATAACATAAGGTGCATGTGTGCGAGTGATATGGTATAAAGTGTGAGTAGTTAAGTGAAAACATCCAAAAGTAGTGTGAAGTGAGAATGTGGAAAAAAGGATAGAATATAAAGTAGAAGTGTATGTGATAGCGAATGAATAAAATGCATGAACACTAGAGGAATGCATCAGGACGGGAACGGGGACTTCTAACTTTGTGACTTTAATCTTCCTTTTGATTAGAAAGGAGAACTAGCGTGCTAAGGCTATTTGTAGAGCCACACTCGCTCGTTTCCCTTGTCGAAAGGGGACTCTCAAGCAAATGTACCCTATAACTAGCATGAGATGCAAAAACCTAGAATGAAGGGGAGAAGGGGTTCGAGGAGCATGCCAAATGATAAAACTAAGAAAAATGCATGACATGTAGTGAACACGCAAATATGCACGAATGAGAAGGGCGGCCTATTCGAGTCTAGCGTTGGACTAGCCCTTTCTATGAATTTCCTACTAGCGTTGGACTAGTGGAAAACGTGACAATGAACCACAACTAGCGTTGGACTAGAGTGGTGACGGGGAAGGGGGCCACAACTAGCATTGGACTAGTGTGGTGACGTCCATTCATCCATCACATTCATTCATGACTATAAAAAACGAGTAGACATGCAAATCACTTATAATCACGTAGCACATAACACTTTGCATGCTCGACTAGATGCAAGAGCCTAATAAAGCACTTAACACATAACACATAGGCATGCAACCAAGCTAATGAATCTATTACATTTGCTAACTAAAACAAAAGGGGAAGGGGAAAATGGACCAAATTGCTCGCCAAGCCCTATCTATTACAAGCCAAGAGGTGTACACATACCCCATAATGAATAACTTAAATAAAAGTAAAAATAACTGAAATTGCTGCAAGGAATTAAGGAAAGGCAAGGAAAGCGAAATAGACATGCATATTCACATAACACGTTGAATCACATAGGAGAGACAAAAAGGGATAAAAGAAGTTGTACCTCCCCCGTTCGTAATGCTAATAAGGTGGGCAAGACTTAAACTGGGCTAAAGTCACCAAAGAACGGGATAAATTGAACTAAAACCATCCAAAACAAAAGATTAATGCACCAATTTAATGATAAATAAAACAATCCGAATCCACCAAACACGAATCCTTCCTCACTTTGCAACTTAGAAATGGTCAAATAATGCATGAATTCCAAGCAAAATGAATCATTAATCAAAATTCTAAAATAGACAAATGATTAAAGACCCAATTGCAAACATTAATGAAACATTCAAGTCCAATTGAAGCATTTAAAAAACTTCAAGGGTCCAAAACAAAGCAAAGGTCAAATAATCACGTACAATTACATAAATATAGAATTGAACTGTTAAAAGCCTTTAGATGCCTAAACACCCCATATTCATGAAATAAGGCCCCAACTATTGATTAAATCATCAAAACATCCAAATTCCACATAAAAGTCAAATTACCCCATAAATCTAGACAAAGTTCTTGAAATCCTTTGAACTCATCCTACAACTCCTTACAAATCTATCCAAGAGTCAAACCAAAACATACCAACAGCAATTAAGATTATAGAGCGGCAAGATTGATCAGATAATTCAAGTAATTGGGACATAGTAGAACTAAGGTAAACATGGAGGGTCAAGGCGCAATTGTTTTAGGACCAAATTGTAAGAACAAAACACATAAATGGGCCTTTGGAGCATAGCTAGAGACTAGAGGGAACAAAGTACAATTTTTCCTTCTTGATCATGCATGCAGCTACGTAAGAAACAGAATTTTCTGCAACTACAAAAACCTGTTGCCTTTTCTCAAACTTGCGGCAAATTCCAGCAACAATTACATCCATTTCATCATACAAACAAGTTCATTAAACCAGAAATTATTGACCCAAATCAAAACATGAAGTTTTGTTTGCAGGATTGAGATGGCAAATCTGGTTTTGATCAACAACAAAAGAAGTAAAGAAAGCTCCAAGCAAAACTGCTGCATTTTTACTTTCCAAGACCGAAATCAGACTCCTTTAACTAAAGTTTTCTTGATCTAACACCCAAACTTTGAACTAAACAAACAAGTCATGATTGTGACATCCGAACAAACAAGAAACATGGAAAAGAAACTGGTGCCAAAAGAATCTGGAATCGTGTGTCAATGGCTTAGCAACCTCAAATGAAACCAGCGGTGGTATCATCAAGACCCAAAGAAAATTTTTAGCTTCCTCACTCAAACCAGCAAACATCAGACCTTTTCCAATATCAGATCAAACAGCAAATTGGATGACCGAAACTCAGTGAGCCGTGGTAGGAAAGAAAACAGCAAAGAGAAATGCAGGAACTTTCTGTTTTGCGGCAAAAAAAAAATGCAGCTCAGCCCATCTGTTTATATTCTTATGAGACCCGAAACGAACCTATCATTTTGTTAGCCTAAACGACGTAATCATCAACCCCTTATTATTTACAGAAACCAAACAGATTGAAAACAAAATCTGAAACCCAAAACGTAAGCATCTTAAAAACAAAATAGATTAGAAAGTCATGCAAATCTGATAAAGGGAAAGAAAAATCTACAATTTTGCTGGGCTTGCTTGTCATGAATATCAGCCATGAAAATCAAACAAAGGCATCTTAAATTCATGATAAAAAACACCACCGAGGACTCCCAAGCCATTGTCCATGCGTTCATCAACCGTAAATCAAACATTAATGACATAAAAATCCAATCTTGGCGTGAGTTTATGACTGAAGTACCTTGGAGCAGATCTGTAGAAGGCGATGGAGAGGAAAGAAAATGAAAGCTTCGGTCTCTACCTCAGCTCCTGTAATTTCCCTTGCTGGTTTTCTCTTTGTTTTCGGCTCACCTCCAAACCACCACTCAAGCTCAGCCGTCAAACTTTCTTTTATCAGCCCTCAAACCCTCGGCCTTGCCCCCCAGCTCTCTGGTTTCTTTTCCCTCTAAACCTCTCTATCTCTCTCTATTTCTTCGAGACTCCAGCCGCCATCTCCTTTCTTTTTAGCCTGAAACCCCCTCTCAAAACCCCTGCTCTCAGCCGTCACCCTTAGTCCTCTCTAGTTTCTGTTTTTCTTTTGTTCTCTTTCTATTTGCGGCCGTCCACTCTCTCTGAAAACCTCTCCTCTTGCGGCTGTGGTTTCTTTGGCTTTTATATATGGGACACTCTACCCTAAACCCTCAACCATTTTCCAAAAATTGCAGCTAAGGGGGCTGCCCAGTCCTTTGTTTGCAAGCTGCGTAAAAACGCAGCTTGCATGCCGCGACCTCTTTTTTTTTTTTTTAAAACTAATTAAAAATTGATAATAGTAAAAATAAATAACAAAAACAATTTAATTAACATTGGATGAAAAATAAATAAACTAGAAACAACAAAGTGCAAATTCCAATTCATTTTTTTTCATTTTCCATTTTTCATCGTTTTTCTCTTTTCTAAATGAACCAATCAATAAACAAAAATAAAAGATAAATTAAGTAAAATTGACTACAAATAGATAAATAAAGCCAAATAAAAACAAAATTGCTATTTTTCTTTTTTTCCTTTTTTCCTTTTTCCTTTCTTTTTTTTATTATGATTTTTCTTTTTTTCAATTAAATTAGTAAATGAAATAAATGTTCGTAAATCAATTAAAATAAGAGACACAAAACAGGAATCCACTAAAATAAATCTAAAATTGAAACAACAAATCTAAAATTAAACTAATTAAATAAGTAAAATTCGAAACCAAAAATTTGGTGTCTACAGTCGATGCACAACTCTCGTCCTTGCTCGCTTTCCCCTGTTAAGGAAAACAAAACTAAAGGAATGAGCTAAAAGCTCAGTGAGGTTCCGAACACATAGGCAACAAGAAGTTCAATGCATTCATTACATATAACCAATAATTCAAGATACAAATACAAAATAAAGCAATAAACACATTCATTAAAAGGATACGGGCTCACAGGGAGCCATATATTCGTTCGTTTGTTCGTTCTCCTGTCATTCCCCTTATTCCTCCGGTTATTTAAATCAAATGCATTTTTGGTAAATAAAACCCTCGTTCGTTCTTTCGTTTCGTTCACCCCCTCCTGGAAATTGGCCAGGCTCCACCAGACTACAACGTAATACTCGAGTATACCAAATTCACCCAGGGTTACCATATCGTCCGACCGAGTCCGCTTCTGGCTCGAGTAGATCGGTAATGAAGGGCAGGGCCCAGTTCAGCCAAAAGGCTTACATCATGCGCAACTAATGTAGCAATCATTAAATCATTGAAAATTTCACGTTTCATTTAGGTCGAGCGCGGCAAAGTACACGCTCGCCTAGAAAACTCATTTTGGAAATCCTTGAAAGCACTTAACACATTATCAAACAAGAACACAAGTCATGAAGTCAAGAAAAATATAGCAAACAAGGAACACTCACCTATTTACGCAAAACAACGTGCAAATATCCTTCCGGATATTACCTCAGTCACCGAGAAAACCTAAGAGTAAATGACAAAGAATATTACAGTCTATCTAGCACAAACAATTAGGTGAAAATTGAAGAATCCCACCAATTGATGAATAAAACGTATAGAAATGACTTTAAAGTGAAACGAGGGCATTTGGACCGGTGGACGGAAATAGCTAGGGTTTCATAAACTAAACGCAAAACCAAACAAAAAGGGGTATAAAATTTCCAATGGAAAACACTTGAACCAAAGACATGTCGGAATCCAATTATATAGACTAAGAAATATTATTTTCGGGATTGTTTATGTGGTTCAGAATCATCTCATAGTCAAGTAGATATTATAGACTAAATGTCTAAATGAAATTCATGTAAAAGGGAGGACAAAATACCCAAGAAAACCCTAAACCACTCCTTTTTATTTGGGTAAGAGTAAGTAAATATTTGGAGTTTCCAATTGAAGAAGGATCATGTTTTAAAATGGAAAAACGGTCATAGTATTTGCCAAACGAAAATATACAAGTTCAAGTAGAAACTTAGCCCTCGAGCGAAAATTTGGGTAGCACGCCCTTTGTATTTACCTATTTTCCATTCATTTATGGCTTCATTATTTTCCTCAATCAATCCCAACATTACACACAATATAAATAGCCACTCAATAGGCTCAATGTCATATGATTACCAAATCAAGCTAGGACATGTGCGGAAATGACGTTTAGGTTGGAAAACAAAAGGCAGATTTGCTGTTGCTTAGCGGAACTAACACAACTGAAGCTACACTAGTCGGATTGAGGTGCAATGTACACCGTTTCGAAGCTAAGAGAAAGGGATACAATGTTGAAGAAGGCCACTCAGTCCAGTTTGCAATGTATCAAGGTCAAATTTACTAAAACAACCCCAGATTTTCCAGTTCGAAATTCACTGCAGAAATCAACTAGCAGTCCTGCTTTATTCACTCATATCTCAGCACACACAACTCCAATTCAGGTAATTCTAAAGCCATTTGAAAGCTAAGATACAAGGCTATAATTCTTAAGAAGACATCAACGACCAAATCAGTAGTATTCCTGATGAAAACAACCAATTACAAAAGCTGATTAGCATGTTCGGATGGAAACAGGATGGCAGGGGTATTGCGGTCTTTTCACAGGTTACGTTGCTCCGATTGAGTTGAAATTTTGTAGGAATCTATAAAATATCATTATCTACAACTTTTATGTTTTGTACCAAGCCTAATTCGGCATCTAACATAGGGCACTGAAACCGGACAGAACTGAAGCATACAATTCCAGAAATCTGAAATTTTGGGATTTCAAGGGCAATCTCTTCATTTTCTTGATTCAATCACTTCCACAACCTCTTATACAAGCCTATATACATCATATACCACTCCTACAACAAGTATAAGAAGGAAATCAGTCAAACCCTAGCTTACATACATCACCCCAAAATCATCACATCAACTTGTATGGCTACTAATCTAACCAAAACATGAGTTATATAACAACTTAAACAAAAATAAAAGAACCAAAGCCATGGGTCAGACCTTATACCTCAAAAAAAGGGCTTTCAAGAGTAATACTTCACCTCCTCTTGAAATTTTTGGTTCCCTTAGCTTCCCAAGTTCACAACTCACAAGTTAATCGGTTTAGTTTTCCTTGGTTGCACTCAAATGGTTGGATTCAAGATGGATTGAAGATTTTTCTCTCTTGCTCTCTCTCTCTCCCTTGCTCGGCCGAAAGACAGAAAGAATGAAGGAAAATAAGCTGAAATGAAGGATAAAAGAACAAGGAAAAACAATTAATCAAAGAGCCATAGGATGGTGACACTTGTCACCACCAAAGCCATGCAAATTTCTCTTTCTTTCTCTTGCATTTTTGGCTACAAATTTTTGGCCATATGGGTGAGTATGAGGGGGGATATTTTGCAAAAATATCAGGGATATGGGGTGGTAAGGAAGTGGTGGTCAAGTGGTGGGTTCAATCGGTAGTGATCGATACTCGTCGGTTTGACGCGATTTCTCTTAAATCGCATATACTAGGATTTTTAGCTTATAATCACTAACTTATTATTATCACTTCTAGTCATATAATATTTCCTCATTCAAAAGTCACTTTTACCTATCAAATTTGATCCTCACCCCGTACCGAATAATCATACTACGGGAAAACGTGAAACCCTAATTCGCTCTTAACATGGAAACGAAAAGTGAAACCCTACTTCCTAGGTTCATTTGCACCTATTGAGGAATGATTGGGTATTAAGGCCATAATAAATGAATAATTTCTAAATAAAAGGCATTTTTAAAAAAAACGTGAGGAATTTTACAATTCTAGTGATTAAAATTAGGGTTTCAATTAAAATATGAGTGATTTAAGAAAACCGGTTAGTCACAAGTAAATTAGGGTTTTTGATTAAAATTTTAGGGTTTCTAGTCTTTTAAAACAAAATAAGGTTTTAAATCAAACCCAAAGAAATACACTTTAGTATTTTCTTTACAAACAACCTCCTAATTTTCGAGGTATCACATGAAGCGGTTGCAAATTCACATAAGTGAAAATGCGAGTTCATGAATACGTGGTTTGAAGTCGCATATTCCAAAGTCACGTATTCCAAAGTCGCATATTCCTCAATTTCGGTTGCAACTTGCTCTGTAACTTGTGTTTTTTTCACAAAAGTTTTTTTGTGACAGCCCCACTTTCCCCTAAGGCGAACCAAAGGGGTTAGCGGACTGCCTGTCCAGCTCTCGCCAGGACTAACGGTGCAGTTTAGAGCGATCTATTGCGTTCCGGAACTTATAACGCGCGTAAACAAGTCAAACAGGCAAAATAACCCAAAATAAAAAAAAATGAAATCCGGAGTCGGCCATGAATAGTAACCGACCCGTCAGAACCCAACCAAAAATCAAACAAACATTCACATCTTGAAATTTAGCATTTACAAGCCAAAATGGCATATGAAAATTACTCAAAATTAATACATGTACGGTTGCCAAAATAAAAGTGAAAACGGCCCCAATGGCACATTTAGGGTTTCAATTCATAAACTATACAAAAGAGATATTCATCTAGTTCATTCGCCAACCAATTATCAAAAGTCATTCCAAAAGCAGTCAGATTCCTGTAAGGAAAACAAAAGGAACGGGGTGAGCTAATTGCCCAGTGAGAATACTATCACTCAAGCAACCAAGTACATATAAGCATCAAGCTTTTCATTCAATACATTAAAAGTAAGCAAAGGCACACATCACATGTGGTGATAAAAGGATACGGGTGGCTCTCAAGAGCCCTTTTCCCTCGTTTGCATTTCTTGATCGAACTTCATTGACTCTCCGTCAATTCAAAAGTAACCAACATACCCCTACCGGGCCCGAACTCCAAACACTTGCACTTTGGTATTACTCGAGTAAACCGGAATCGAGAGTCTCTCATACTACAAGATTCCATATAACATTTCCCCAAGGCACATCAATTGGCACGAACAAGCCCTCGCCGGCTCGATTCAATCAACTACCAATGGGGTTGAGCTCAAAGATAACAATTGTAGTCGTTGGATACTCGTCCAAACGACACCAAGCCATGTACTTTCATTTCATGTAACATGTCGTATAACATTCCAATAACATGGTAAACAATAAGTGAGAGTGACAAAGTACGCTCTCACTTCAATCAATTCACATTCAATTCACTTCAAGCAATTCACATTCAAAGCCATATAGTAACACACAAGTGAGTAGTACACTCACCAAGCTTGCAAATGAGGTTTCATGCACTTCCGTCAAAAGAACGTCGTGCACCAACGTCACGCCCTAAAACATGCAAACAAGTACAATGAGACTCGTTAACGAGACATAAACCAATGTCAAATACGACCCCAATAGGGTTCCATAAGCATATACAAGCATTAGAGAAAACCAGAAAATCCGGAAATGGATTTAGCTTTGCCCTGAAAAAAAAAACAGTTTTTGACCTCTTTTTGCGGTAATGGCACCCAAGGCACTACGATTACCGGATGAAGGTGTAAGATACACTGTTTCGAAGATAAAAGATAGGGCTACAACATTACAGAAGGTCACTCAACCCAGTTTTGAGTGCAACCATGTCAAAAATGCAAGATACTACACCAAAACCGTAAAACAGATTCACAAAACGCATTCTAGCGGAAACATCATAAATCAGGCTATCCAAGTCCAAATCCAGAAATTCCAAAACCAACTGAAAGATAAGAAACAGGGATACATTTCATCAGAAGGCCTCAACAACCAATTCCCAAGCAATTCCAACCATAACAATCAATTACAGGCGCAATTCTTACATTCGGATAAAACCAGGACAGCAAGGGTAATTTCGACGTTTCTCATCCTACACTACTCCGATTGACCTGAAATTTTGTAGGCATCTCTAAAATATCATTCCATACAACTTGCATGTTTTAAGCCAAGGCCAATTCGGCCTCTAACTATAAGATACAAAACCGGGCAGAATGTACCTTAATCAAACCCTAATTTTCCAGAATTGCTTCCAAAACAGAAATTGGTTGCAATTACCCACTTTTTCCACCTCCTAGAGTCCTTAGACATCATTTCCAATCATCATAGATAGCCACACAATCATGTTCATATTAAAACAGAAAAATCACCAATAAATAGAAAACTTCACCAATTCAACCAAAACTCAAGATGTAATCCATAAAGTTTCATCTCATACCACCACTAATCATAAATTAGGCATCATTAGAGGAAGGAAAGTGGTTCTTCACAACTCACCTTAGAAACAAGAGAGAGAGAGCAATAGGTCCTCTTAGCTTTCCAAATAACTCCACACAACACCTCACTATCACTTCCTTAATGTTTTCTATGGAGCAAAAACAAGAATCAATGGTTGGTTTTGATGATTTGGAGCAAAGCTTGGAGAGTTTTCTTCCTTTTGCTTAGAGAGAGAGAGAGAGAGAAAGAGAGAGGGAGAGCCGGCCACAATAATGAAGATTTTTTATGATTTTTGGCAGTTTTTGGTTTATTTAAGTCAAAGGGTAAGACAAGAAATAATGGTCAAAAGTTCTCCCAACCCTATGGTGACACTTGTCACCTAATTAATGAATCTCTATCTCTTTGTTCCCTCTCACACCAATCCAAATCGCTTCCTCTAATTATCTCTGAACACCCGGTAAATTAATTCCAGTATCCAAAACTTAACCTAGTTGGCCGAATTTTTCCGAACTTTTCGCACTAGTGGGTCCCACGTCTGGTATACGCTCTTAATTTCTCAAAACCTATTCGATACTAGAAAAATTTTCTCAAAACCTATTCGATACTAGAAAAATCATCTAAAAACTATATCTGCTCCTTAAAAATATCTAGAAATTTTTCCTACTCACGAAAATGCAGAAAACAAGCCATGAAAAATAATAAAACATAGAAAATGGAAAATTACGGGTTCTCACATTTTTGACCCATTTTCCTGCAAGAATATCGGTGGAAACAGCCCAAGACAGCTGCAAAAGAAGCTTTACAACTCATATCTAGTTTGTTTGTGGGTTCAAGGCATGATTAAACACTTTGTCTCTTGCATGAATTATTTCTACAAATATAGACCTTTGGAGACCATTTTAACAACTTTGGAAGGCTAGAGAAACTCACCAAACATGTAGTCCTCACTAGTTTTTCTTAGTTCATTAGTATAGTATAGGTAGAGTAGTTTATCCTTCTTGTATTTGTAACTAGATTTGGATGAAGATTGGGGAGCAAAGATGGAGAGGTTGATCTCATGTGACAAGGGTGATATCTCTTCTACTACTTTCTCTCTTGTATTTGATTTCATGTTTAGCTATAATACAATTTTGATTTTGTGTTTTTATCATGTTTAGTTAAAGTTTATGCCTAGAGTTATAGATGAACTTTCTATATCTTGTTTGTGATGTTTACTTGGTTATTTGATGATGTTATTTTGAGCAAGTTATTTATCACTTTTACTTATCTAATTATGATTAACCATCTATTAATTGTGATTATCTAAAGGTGTTAAATTTGCAATGAGAATTGAAATTTAATACTAGTTCAAGGAAGTGATAAACATAGGGAGTTCACTCGCGAGAGTAGAGGAGCACCTTTGTGGCTTTTGTGACGATCCCACCTCCCCATAGGGTTTACCCTAGGGTTTACTGGACTGCCTGCCCAACTCTCGCCAGGATTCACTCACTCACTTCGAATAAAATAGTTTACAATCTCAAGAGTAAAGGAAATAACAGTTCCTAAATATATTAAAAGATATGAATTCTAGATACATTCAGCCGTAATCGAGCACTAGCGCGAATACAATTACAAAATTTCTAAAAACTAGACTATACTAGTCTGTACCAGTCTCACGCCCTCGCTCGTACCCCCTATAAGGAAAACAAATGGCATGGAATGAGCTCAAAGCCCAGTGAGGTTCCAAATAGCAAGTTGACCATTATTTAAAAGTACAAGTATCAACATAGCAAAATAGCGAGCATAAAAAGTTCATAAAAGTGAGCAATAACACTTCAAGTAGCAAATATCAAAATGAGCGAGTGAAAAGTTTTTGAAAAGAAACAATAACACTACGAGTAACAATCAAAGTATAAGGATACAGATGGCTCTCAAGAGCCAATTTCCCGTTGCGTCACCATAGCTTGATCAAATAGTAGTTGACACTCCGTCAACTTTCAAGGAACGTAACCAGTCCAGTAGTGCTTCGCTTCACACCAATCCGTCCACCATTCAACCTCCTTACCGAGCCCGAACACTAACTAAACACTGATGGTAATACTCAAGTATACCGATTGGTCGAAGAGATAACACTCCACTCGACAACACTAGATACCCATGGTTCGTTATCTAATCGACCAAGCCCTTGCCGGCTCGACTCGATTAACTAGCCAGTGGGGTTTGGATCCCCAAAAAGTCGATAAGATAATATCTCCAATTGACTGAATCAAGATAAAAGTACGGAGACGGGAATGAGAGGTATTTCCCACTAGGATTGAGTGTGGTACATGCTGCCGCTCAGCACTTACAAGTCAAGTACAAGTATATCAAGTCAATTGCAACAATAAACAAGTATATATCACATTAGGGCAAGTGCGATAAAGTACACCCTTACCTGACCAAACCAATCAAATATCAAGTATTTAAATCAAGTGTCATGTTCAATCATGTACTTGGAAGCACTCCCCAAAGATTTAGTGCTTGTCAAAATCACGTTCAAGTGTAACTCCTTGGTTGGAGTCCAAATCTGTAATAAAATATCATTTATGAGATTAAAATCAACTAGGGTTCGAAACTTAAGAGTTTTGCTTTAAGAAGATCAAGTAAATGAAACTCATTTCGATAGGATTCATGTTACGTATTAAACTCTATAAAATTCATGTTCGTACTTTTAGTGTTGCTAAAGAAGCAACTAAAACTTTGGAATTCGCATTTGAGTCTAAAAGACGAGGAAAACATATTCCGAGTGGTCACTACTTTCTTTTTTCCAAGGGTACGAGTTTCGGCCAAATTTTAGCTTATATACCTTTACGAAAGAAAACTCGAATGCCATAGACAATCCAAGTTCAATTCGACCTCAAATCTTCGCTCAAGTCGCGAGTACACATGCCTAACCCTCGAGTGAAAATTTGGGCAGCATGCCCTTTGTATTTCGCTATTTTCCAGCCATTTATGGCTTCATTATTTTTTTCAGCTCAGCCCAAATTCACACATAAACAATCTTAACACAATAGCCCTTCAATAGGCTCAACGTCATCCCAATACAAGGCAATTCTAGCAATGCAACTATCAAAATCAAAGCTGGAACTAGTATTAAAGAAGAATAACTAAGTAACAGGTTTGACATCTTCCGGCGTTTTGGTCACAGATGAAGCTATGCTTATTGGATTGGGTTACATTTTATGGCGTTTCGAAGCTAAGATAGAGAGCTACATTTCTTATGAAGACATCAGCATCCAGTTCGTGCATTTTCAAGGTCAAAATGTGAAATCTCCGAGAAAACAGAAAGCTGCCCGCGAAATAGGCTTTTGTCAGTCAGGGGTATTTTAGTCATTTCACATTCTACAGTGATCTGATTGAGATAAAATTTTATAGGAAGATAGTTAACTCCATTCCCTACAACTTTTATGTTTTGAGCAAGACCTGATTCTGTGATACCCCGACTTCTTTAAACCCTAAATTCTAATCAAAAGAAAAAAAAACCTAGTTTACTTGTGACTAATCGATTTTCTTAAATTTTTCATTTTTAATCGAAACCCTAATTGTAATCAATGGAATTGTAAAATCCCGCACATTTTTCTTAAAATTCCTTTTATTTGGAAATTATTACTTTATAATGGCCCTACTACTCAATCACACCACAATAAGTGTAAATGAACCTAGAAAGTAAGGATTTTCGTTGTCCGTTTTCAAGTTAGCGCGAATTAGGGTTTTCACGTTTTTCCGTAGTGTGACTATTCGGTACGGAGTGAGGATCAAATTTGGTAGGTAAGAGTGTCTTTTGGATGAGGAAATATTATATGATTTGAAGTGATAATAATAAGTTAGTGATTAGAAGGTAAAAACCCTAATATACGTGATTTAAGAAAACGGCTCGAACCGACGGGTATCGATCATTACCGATTGAACCCACCACTTCCCTACCACCACATACCCTTGATATTTTTGCAAAATATCTTCCTCATCCTCAGCCATATAACCGAAATATGTGGGCCAAAATGCAAGGAAAAGAAAGTAAAATTTGGATGGTTTTGGTGGTGACAAGTGTTGGTCATCTATGGTCCCTTGACCAACCCTTTTGTCTTGCCTTCTTATCTCTCATTTCAGCTCATTTTCCCTCATTTTCTTTCTGTTTTGGCCTAGAGCAAGGAGAGGCAAAAGAGTGAGGAGAGTTTTCAATCTTCTACCTTGAATCCAACCTTTTGAGTGCAACCAAGAAAAACTAAACCGACTAATCACTAGTTTGGAAGCTTGGGAAGCTTAAGGAACCAAAAATTTCAAGGAGAGGTGGAGGATCATTCTTGCAAGCTCTTGTCTTGAGGTATAATGGCTGATCAACGTTTCTTTCCCCATTAATCATGATTAAGTTGGGTATTAATGTTAGTATTGTGCTTGTGATGCTTGTTTCAAGTGATTTTGATGATTATATGGATGACTTTTGAGTTAGGGTTTCTTGTGGGTTAGGTGTTGTATGATGTATATATCTGGTATATAATCTTGTAAAGGAGAAAGTAGTGGTAGTTTTAAGGTAAAAATGTGAATTATAGCTTGAATATAGCAAAATTCCATATTTCTGGAAATTGTAGCTTCAGTTCTGCCCGATTCCATTTCATTATGTTAGAAGCCGAATTAGGCTTAGAACAAAACATGAAAGTTGTAGAGAATGACATTTTATGGTTGCTGCAAAATTTCAGCTCAATCGGAGCACCGTAGCCTGTGAAAAGATGAAAATACCTAAACTGCCCTAGGAGTAAAATCAGCGGACAGTTTTGACAATACACTAAGTTGGTTGCATTTGTTCACCTGGATACCTACTGAACTAGCCTTTAGCCAAAACATGAAAGTTTTAGTACTTTGTCTTAGCTTTTCAACGCCTCCAAGAACGTCTTCTGGTAGCTTGAGATATGGCCATTTGAAGGTAGTGTGGTTAACTGGTCTACTAGTAGGAGTTTGGTTCTGTGAATTGGGAATTTGACTGGGTTACACTGGAAATTGGACTAAGTGATCTTCATCAAAATTGTAGCCCTTTGTCTTAGCTTCGAAATGGTATAAGTTGTACCTCAATTCGATAAGCGTAGCCTCGGTTGTGTCCGTTACGCAAAACCACATCAAATCTGTCTTTTGCTAGACTTCATTTCCGCACATGTCGTTAACTTGATTTTGTACTTGCATGACCTTGATCCTATTGAACGGCTATTGAAATGAGATTATTTTGTATGTAACTTTGGGTTTGATTGAGGAAAAGAATGAAGCCATAAATGGCTAGAAAATAGGAAAATGCATAGGGCGTGCTGCCTAAATTTACGCTCAAGGGCTAGGTAGACATACTTGCAACTTGAGTAAGGGTTAAGAGTGATTATTGTTTGAGCCATCTAGGATATTTGCGTCTTCTTTTATCGAGGTATATCAGTGAAGATTCGGCCGAACTTGTACCCTTGAGAAATACAATCATGACTACTAGGCATACGTTTTCCTTGTACTTTCGACTCAAATGGCATTTCCAAGTATAAATGTTACAAAGTTATATAGTTTGAAAAGCGAGCGAGTGTTTTATGAATATTCTCCAAGTGAATTTCCATTTCTTGATTCTTATTGAACGAAACGTCTAAGTTTCGAACCTTAGTCATTTTTCAAAGTTCTGAAACAAAGTTTTATCACAGATTTGGACTCCAAATCCGGAGTATAACCCAGACGTGGTTACTAGGGGCACTTCATTTTGGTGAGTGCTTCCAAATACCTGATTGAACTGGACACTTGCTTCCAATACTTGATCAATATGATTGAATGATATATGATTGGTTTGATCGGGCAAGAGTGTACTTTATCGCACTTGCCCTTATTTGATATATACTTGTTTATTGTTGAAATTGATTTGATATACTTGTTTATGATGTGCACACTTCCTGGAATTCCAGAAACCCTGCGGCAAGTTACTCAAGTAGAGCCGGCAAGGGCTTGGTCGATTGGGTAACGAACCCTGGGTCTCTTGTTTGTCGGGTGGAGTGATATCTCCTCGACTAATCGGTATACTTGAGTATTACCACCAGTGTTTATTGAGGATTTTGGGCCCAGTAGGGGGTTTGAATGGTGGACGGAGAGTAGTGTAAGTGGTGTTCTACTGGATTAGTTACTTACTTGAAAGTTGACGGAGTGTCAACTATTACGTGATCAAGCTCCTGGTGATGCAATGGGAATTTGGCTCCTGAGAGCCATCGTATCCTTATACTTTGAGATGATTGTTACTTGTAGTGTTATTGTTACTTTTAAAACTTTACACTCGCTCATTTTGAGATTGCTACTTGAAGTGTTATTGCTCACTTTTATGAACTCTTCATGCTCGTTACTTTGCTATATCTATGACGACCCCACCTTCCCCTAAAGCATACCAAAGGGTTCGGCGGACCGCCTGCCCAACTCTCGCCAGGACTCACTCGCTCGTATCACGTGCATACATTCGTGGACCATAAATAACATCGCAATTCAAGGTTATAATTTACATTGATGCACAATCAAGATACAAAACCTCAATATACCCAAACTGGTTCAAAGTGTATACAATCCAGATACAAAACATTCTAATCGAGTAATAGCGCGAGTACAAGTCAAAAGTCAAAACAACTAGACTACGCTAGTCTTTACACGTCTCACGCCTCGCTCGTACCCCTGTAAGGAAAACAAAACTAACGGAGTGAGCCAAAGCTCAGTAAAGTTCCAAATATCAAATTGGCCATCAAACAAAGTAATAACAGTGTAATAGTGAAATAGCGAGCAAACAAGTCCAATCAAAGAGATAATACTTCAGGTAATCAAGAATATATGGATCATATTCACATGTAAGGATACAGTGGCTCATGTCTCAGCTCCATCCCAGCTTGATCGATTGGTAGTTGACACTCCGTCAACTTTCAAGTAATAACTAGTCCAGAAAGAAAAACCCACTTCACGCCAGTCTCCGTCCACCAATCAACCCCCTTATCCGGGCCCGCACGCCACACGAAACACGGGTGGTAATACTCGAGTATACCGATTAGCCGAGAAGATAACACTCCACTCGACATTACTAGTTACCCAGGGTTCGTTATCTAATCGACCAGGCCCTTGCCGGCTCGACTCGATTAACTAGCCATAGGGTTTCTGAAATTCCAAACAAGATACAATTCATATGCATGTAGAGCAAGTCAAGTGAAATCGATAAACAAGAACAATTCTCGTTAGGGCAAGTGCGATAAAGTACACCCTTGCCCGATCAAATCACTTATATATCATGTAATCACATTGGTCAAAGATAAATCACAATTATCAAGTTCAATCAGATATTTGGAAGCACTCACCAAAAGTAGTGCCTCTAATGTTCGCGTCTGGGTGGTACTCCGGGTTTGGAGTCCAAATCTGCGATAAAACTTGATTTAAGAACTGTGAAAATCAACTAAGGTTCGAAACTTAGACGTTTCGTTCAATAAGAATCAAGAAATTGAAATTCACTTGGAGAATAGTCGTGAAACGGTTGCTCGCTTTTCAAACTGAAAAATTTTGTAAGATGTATACTTGAAAATAACTTTTGAGTCGAAAGTGCAAGGAAAACGGATTTATAGTGATTATTACCGTTTTTCCTAAGGGTACAAGTTCGGCTAGGTTCTAACGTATAACCCTCGATAACCAAAGTAGCAAAAGTCCTAGATGGTTCAAGTGATATTCATTTATCTACTTTACCCAAGTCGCAAGTATATTTCTCTAGTCCTCGAGCGTAACTTTGGGCAGCATGCCCTTTGTATTTTCCTATTTCCAGCGATTTATGGCTTCATTATTTTCCTCATTCAAACCCAAAGGTACACACACAACAATCTAATTTCAATAGCCCTTCAATAGGCTCAAGACAATACTGTGAGACCCCGATTAGTCCTTAAGTTTGATAGTAGGTGAGGTGAAATATTTGGGCGGAAAAATTGGGCTTTAGGGCTAATGAGAGAACCCTAGTTGGGGTTAGGATTGAAACCCTAGTTTTGTATTATTCATAAGTTTGAGTTGTAATGCATGTTTGGTATTTTAGTGTGTGTTTTGGTACAGGTAAGTATAGGAATAGATTTCTTTTACAAAGGTTAAGTAGGTTTAAGAAGGTTAACAACCCTAAATGAGCAAAACCTCTAGTGTTATAATTGATTAGAAGTCCTAAGTTGGGGTTAAAACCCTAATTTTGCCTTTGACAAAAAGGTTGTTGTTTAATTGTTTTGATGTAGGATAAAGTATGATTAAGTATAGGTTGTTAAGATAGGAGTGTGATTAGTGAAGTGATTAAGTGTGATCAAGTGCTTTAGACTAGATTAAGTTATCATTTATGGAGTTAATTGAAAGATTATCAAATGTTTGAGGGAAAAGGAGTAAGAAAGAGAAAGTAAAGGTGTAAGGGCTAAGAGGCAATAAACAAGTTTTTATTTGATTGGTTGAATGGTAAATATCTTCCCAAGGATTTGACTACTATTTGATGGTAGGAAAATACAAGATAAAGCTAAGAAATAAACAAAACAAAGCAAAAGAAAAAAAGAAAGAGGGAAGGCCGAGAGAGAGGGAGAGCAAGAGAGGGGAGAGATTTTCTTCAAAGTTCTTCAATTTTTAGCCATCCATCTTGCTTGTGGAGCTTAAGAAGACAACTTGAGCACTTGATTGTTGTAGTTTGCACATCAACAAAGCTTATTTGAAGGTATATCATCTTACTTGGAAGTTAAATTTTGGGGTTTTAATCTTGAAGCTATGGAAGTGATGCTTTTGTTGTGATTATGCATTTTTATGGGTTGTATGATGATTATGGAGTAGTTTTATGGTTTATTTTGATGGTTATATTGCTGATTTTGGTAAAGGCTAGGAGGAAAAGGTAGGGTTTCTTGATTCATGATTCATAGAGTTGGTTTGGTTGGATTTTGGCTTGTTAATGGCATCTTTGATGTATTAAATTCACTTGTATGGTTGGTGAGTAGCAAATTCCAGATTAGTCATGAAACCCTAATTCAAAGGAAAGTTAGTTTGGTTGGGTTAGGGCTTAAGTGATTAGAGTTTGATTGATTAGGTGGTGAAACTAGTAAAGTTAGTAGGATTAACACCTAGATTATGGTTAGTTTTTGGCAATTTTGTAGTGACTTAGAGGGAAAGTTTCGGACCATTGGTAGGTCTTTTAGAATATGGTATAGGTAGTATTTTTTGGTATGAGTTTGGCTAGAAAGGTTGTATGAGAACCATAGAAACGGACTGTGCGGTTACGGCGCGCGAAACCGGCAAAACTGGAAACAGGGCAGTCCACAAATCCGAATTTGGGTTCTATTTTTCTTTATGCTGCGTGAGGATTCAGAGGTTTCTCAGAACATGAAAGTTGTAGTTTCTTAAGTCCTTAATGTGCCTACAAAATTTCAGGTCAAACGGATCAGTGTAGCCCGAGTTATAGCTAAAACACTTGCACCTGTTTTGAACACTGGATTGTGTTACGCTTTTGGATTTAGCCTCTGACCATGCTCGGTTCGCCTGGATAACGTGCGAACTGGGTGTTAACCCCTTCATAAGAAATGTAGATCTTGGTTTTAGCTTCAAAATGGTATAAAGTTTATCCATATCCGAGTTCTGTAGCTCCAGTTATAACCAAAACAAGATCGGTTGTCAGAACTGCCTTTGAATTTGGACAGTTCTGACAGAAAATTTGGACCCGTTTTTCACCCTGCTCTGTATTGATTCAGATTTTGGCCAAAACATAAAAGTTTTACCATTATGATCTAGATTTCTAACACCTTTGGAATTTCTTGATTTGGATTTACGAGCTGTAAGTTATGGTCCGGGAAACAGACCCTGTCCGTCACCCTAAAGTGCAAACTTCTGGTACTGTTTTCCATAATTTCGACCTGCTTCCCTTCAGATTTAGATTAAGGTGTCTTCATGAAAATTGTAGCCCTTCCTCTTAGCTTCGTAACAGTACCTCATGAACTTTGATCCGACACTCGTAGCTTTGATTGTGTTCAAAACAGTTTTTGACACCAAAACGGTTATGCTGCCATTTCCGTTTCCGTTTGCCGATTCCGCACATGCATGTGCCAATTTTGCCGTTTTGCTTGTTTTAGGCATGCTAGTAGCCGTTTGTGATATTATGTGATGCAATCTTTTATTTCAGACGGTGGTGAGCTCGACGGAGTTGGTGGGGCCTACTAGCTATCCTTCGCGACGCGATTTTCATACTTTTGCTATCTTTGTTCTTTGAGTAAGTATTCGGGCCGTTTTTGTATATAACTTGCTTATGTGTTTTGAGGTGAATGAAAGGGTACCTAGGCGAGGGTGTACTTCATCGCACTCGACCTAAACCCTAATTTACATGCATATTTATACACGACATGTCTATATGAATTATTTTGGGTTTGAACCCCTTGAGCTTGTAGCTAGGGGTGACGTTTGTAAGTTGGGGTTGATCTTCCGACCTAGATGGACTGTTCGAGCCGGTCAGGGCTTGGTCGAAGCCAGTCCAACCTAGTCTGAGGTCACCAAGTTTGTGAATCTGGTTCACCGAGAATGTGAACCAAGCTTGTGAACCAAGCTCAATTTCGTTTGCTCGAGCAATTTTGTTAGGTGACTGGCCAGTGAGGGTGATAAGGTGTTAGATGGGTGTACAAATGGAGTTCTACGGACCTTAAGTGTGGTCGACGGAGGGTCGGCAGGAGGTTACACCTGGCAATTGACGTGGCTTTGGAGCCAACCTGTATCCTTCATTTGTATTGTTACTTTTGCACTTGACTTGACATTTTTGTGAAATAGTTGTTTATCTTAATGTGAAATTTACGCTTCCCCCCCCAGTTTACTTACTAAGCATTTAGTTTACCCTTTTTCCTTTGTTTTCCTTAACAGGGGGCGACGCGGGGAAACCCTTTTGCACTATCACTAGTGTAGTTAGGTTTGGTTTGTAATGGTTGGACAACTAAGATATTTCTTTTACTTTGGTGATATGTATAAAGAATCCGTCTTCGGGTCTACTTTTGCTCTTGGTTCTGTAGTAGCCTCGATAACTCCTTTTGATGATGTAAATACCCTTTTTGGGATTAAATATATTATGAATTGTACTCTTTTGGTTTATATAGTTTTATTAGTTTTGTGTTTTGAGTCCTGGCGCGAGCTAGGCAGGCGTCCCGCCGATACCCTCGGGTTCGCCCTTGGGAGAAGTGGGGGCGTCACAGGTGGTATCAGAGCGCCTAGGTTAGAGGACTTGAGCAATTGTGGGACATACATGATAGGCATTAGGAATACGTGATTCTCTTTAAGATGAATGATATATTTTAAATTGAAATGCCGGTGAACTGACAACTTAATATTTTGTAGGTATGGATCCGGGCAGTTCTAGTGGTGCTGGACCTAGCGGCGTGGGACTGGGACCGAGACCTCCGAGTGCGAGGGGCCCGGAGGACCGGGTGTTGCGTAGGCGGGTGATCCGATATTGGCAGAGGCCTGGGGAGCCCTACACTTTGTATTCCCCCTTCGGTCAGGTGTCGCGCCGACCCTGTGAGTGTTGCTATACGTATGGCTACCCTGACGAGGTCGTCCTGGCAGTGGACGATGAGCGACGCAGCTTTGGGAAGGCTTGCGATCGTTTGACTAGACAGTTAGAGGAGGCTAGAGAGGTTGGCCATGGGCAGGCGTTGCGCATTAGGGACTTGGAGCGGGGTCTCCGAGATGAGGTGGAGAGGACAGACGCTTTACGTCGTCAGCTTCACGACACACACCAGCACCTCTTCGCAATGAAGAGGCAGCTGAGGGAGAGGGTTCGAGGTCTTATGCTGGACTGTGAGGTCCTATTAGATGTGGCCGCGGAGGCACCACCACGAGCTACCGGCCCAGAGCGGATGGATGAGGTAGATACTCTAAGTTCCGTTGGGGATTGGGGCCCTAGGGGAGGCGCGTAGGGCCGTTGTTTGGATTCTCTTGTGGTCATTTGACCTATTTTTGTTCTAACCAGTATAGTTGGTTCTTTGGTTATCTGCTGGCTAACTAGATTTTTGGAGCCCGATTGCTCATGTATTTAAAGGGTTTTGTTTCGACCGGATGTCGGATAACTTGTATATCTTTTGGTGTGCTTTTGTAAATATATGTATATATTTGAGCTTAATCTTTTGAACTTATCTTTTGCGTCTCTTTGTGTATATGCTTTGTATTCTTTTATTTCGTTCATGGCTTGAATAATAAGTACACGTTATGTTTCAATTTATAGACTTTTGAACCGAAATGGACTCTGGTGGTAGAGGTAGAGGGCGAGGAAGAGGCCCCGAAGGAGGAAATGAGAACGAGCCAGATCAGGTAGCTACAGCCATCCAACGAATGGCTGACCTGCTAGAACGAATGGTTAACCAACAGGCTCAGGGCCAGGGAGGTAATGCCGAAAACCCTGGAAATAATATAGGTAATCACGAGGGGGAGGACCGTGCTTTAGAACGGTTCCAAAAGTTTGCACCCCCAAAATTCATAGGTGGGCCCGATCCTGACTTAGCGGAAGGCTGGCTGGACCGTATGTTAGATATATTTTCCGTGCTTAGGTATTCGGAGGAACGACAGATATCTTTTGCTGTCTTTCAGTTTGAGGGGGCCGCCCGAGCCTGGTGGAATGTGATTAGAGCCAAGTGGGAGCGGGAACAGACCCCCTGGACATGGGTCAATTTTACACGAGAATTTAATGAAAAATATTTACCTTCCATTGTGCAAGAGAGACGTGAGGATGATTTTATCCGCCTGTGCCAAGGGGCATCTAGTGTGGCGGAGTATGAAACCCAGTATACAAAACTCTCTCGCTTCGCTCCAGAATTGGTGCTAACGGAGCAAAAGCGAATTCGCCGCTTTATCCAAGGCTTGAATGTGGAGATCCAGGAGTCACTAGCAGCTGCTCAGTTGGACACGTTTAGCCAAGCGCTAGAAAAAGCACAACGGATTGAGACTGTTAGGGGATAAGTAAAAGCCTTTCATGATCGGAAAAGGAGGCAACCCGATCCGAGCCATTTTGCGACCGGACAGAGTTCGAGAAGTGAGTCACCTTTTAAGAGGGGTGGAGGAACAGATGGTCCCCGACCCGCAGGAATCCTAAACCAGGGTAATTTTTGGAGAGGTCGAGTAGGGCAAGGGCCCCAGAGGGGTGCTCAGCGTGGAATATTAATTGCAGGAACTAGGCCAACCAGTGGTTTCTGCGGGGCCAATCACACCGACGAAAACTGTTGGAAGAATAGTTCGATCCGAAAATGCTATAAATGTGGTAGTACAGAACATCTGATTGCCCAATGCCCCAAGATGCAGAAAGAGGGACCTAAGCCGACAAATACAGGGGAAAATCGACCCAAAGGACCAGCTAGAGTATATGCAATGGGTCAACAAGAGGTGACTGACCCTTCGGCAGTCATCGAAGGTACGCTCTCTCTTATCGGCGCACCGCAAGTGTTTAACAGATCCTGATGACACGTACTTTTTGTAAACCCTGCAATTATGGTTCACGAACAAGGGTATCAATTTCGGGGACGAAATTATTCTAAGAGGGGGAGGTTGTGAGACCCCGATTAGTCCTTAAGTTTGATAGTAGGTGAGGTGAAATATTTGTGCGGAAAAATTGGGCTTTAGGGCTAATGAGAGAACCCTAGTTGGGGTTAGGATTGAAACCCTAGTTTTGTATTATTCATAAGTTTTAGTTCTAATGCATGTTTGGTATTTTAGTGTATGTTTTGGTACAGGTAAGTATAGGAATAGATTTCTTTTACAAAGGTTAAGTAGGTTTAAGATGGTTAACAACCCTAAATGAGCAAAACCTCTAGTGTTATAATTGATTAGAAGTCCTAAGTTGGGGTTAAAACCCTAATTCTGCCTTTGACAAAAAGGTTGTTGTTTAATTGTTTCGATGTAGGATAAAGTATGATTAAATATAGGTGGTTAAGTTAGGAGTGTGATTAGTGAAGTGATTAAGTGTGATCAAGTGCTTTAGACTAGATTAAGTTATCATTTATGGAGTTAATTGAAAGATTATCAAATGTTTGAGGGAAAAGGAGTAAGAAAGAGAAAGTAAAGGTGTAAGGGCGAAGAGGCAATAAACAAGTTTGTATTTGATTGGTTGAATGGTAAATATCTTCCAAAGGATTTGACTACTATTTGATGGTAGGAAAATACAAGATAAAGCTAAGAAATAAACAAAACAAATCAAAAGAAAAAAAGAAAGAGGGAAGGCCGAGAGAGAGGGAGAGCAAGAGAGGGGAGAGATTTTCTTCAAAGTTCTTCAATTTTTAGCCATCCATCTTGCTTGTGGAGCTTAAGAAGACAACTTGAGCACTTGATTGTTGTAGTTTGCACATCAACAAAGCTTATTTGAAGGTATATCATCTTACTTGGAAGTTAAATTTTGGGGTTTTAATCTTGAAGCTATGGAAGTGATGCTTTTGTTGTGATTATGCATTTTTATGGGTTGTATGATGATTATGGAGTAGTTTTATGGTTTATTTTGATGGTTATATTGCTGATTTTGGTAAAGGCTAGGAGGAAAAGGTAGGGTTTCTTGATTCATGATTCATAGAGTTGGTTTGGTTGGATTTTGGCTTGTTAATGGCATCTTTGATGTATTAATTTAACTTGTATGGTTGGTGAGTAGTAAATTCCAGATTAGTCATGAAACCCTAATTCAAAGGAAAGTTAGTTTGGTTGGGTTAGGGCTTAAGTGATTAGAGTTTGATTGATTAGGTGGTGAAACTAGTAAAGTTAGTAGGATTAGCACCTAAATTATGGTTAGTTTTTGGCAATTTTGTAGTGACTTAGAGGGAAAGTTTCGGACCATTGGTAGGTCTTTTAGAATCTGGTATAGGTAGTATTGTTTGGTATGAGTTTGGCTAGAAAGGTTGTATGAGAACCATAGAAACGGACTGTGCGATTACGGCGCGCGAAACCGGCAAAACTGGAAACAGGGCAGTCCACAAATCTGAACTTGGGTTCTGTTTTTCTTTAAGCTCCGTGCGGATTCAGAGGTTTCTCAAAACATGAAAGTTGTAGATTCTTAAGTCCTTAATGTTACTACAAAATTTCAGGTCAAACGGATCAGTGTAGCCCGAGTTATAGCTAAAAAACTTGCACCTGTTTTGAACACTGGATTGTGTTACGATTTTGGATTTAGCCTCTGACCATGCTCGGTTCACCTGGATAATGTGCGAACTGGGTGTTAACCCCTTCATAATAAATGTAGATCTTGGTTTTAGTTTCGAAACGGTATAAAGTGCATCCAAATCCGAGGTCCATAGCTGCAGTTATCACCAAAACAATATCGGTTGTCAAAACTGCCTTTGAATTTGGACAGTTCTGACAGGAACTTTGGACCCGTTTTTCACCCTGCTCTGTATTGATTCAGGTTTTGGCCAAAACATAAAAGTTTTAGCATTATGACCTAGATTTCGAACTCCTTTGGAATTGCAAGCTGTAATTTATGGTCCGGCAAACAGACCATGTCCGTCACCCTATAGTGCAAACTTCTGGTACTGTTTTCCATAATTTCGACCTGTTTCCCTTCAGATTTAGATTAAGGTGTCTTCATGAAAATTGTAGCCCTTGCTCTTTGCTTCGTAACAGTACCTCATGAACTTTGATCCGACACTCGTAGCTTCGATTGTGTTTAAAATAGTTTTTGACACCAAAACGGTTATGCTGCCATTTCCGTTTCCGTTTGCCGATTCCGCACATGCATGTGCCAATTTTGCCTTTTTGCTTGTTTTAGGCATGCTAGTAGCCGTTTGTGATATTATGTGATGCAATCTTTTATTTCAAACGGTGCTGAGCTAGACGGAGCCGGTGGGGCCTACTAGCTATCCTTCGCGACGCGATTTTCGTACTTTTGCTATCTTTGTTCTTTGAGTAAGTATTCGGGCCGTTTTTGCATATAACTTGCTTATGTGTTTTGAGGTGAATGAAAGGGTACCTAGGCGAGGGTGTATTTCATAGCACTCGACCTAAACCCTAATTTACATGCATATTTATACATGACATGTCTATGTGAATTATTTTGGGTTTGAACCCCTTGAGCTTGTAGCTAGGGGTGACGTTTGTAAGTTGGGGTTGATCTTCTTGTGACAGCCCCACTTTCCCCTAAGGCGAACCAAAGGGGTTAGCGGACCGCCTGCCCAGCTCTCGCCGGGACTCAGTCGTTCACTACAATCCTCAATTGAATTTCAAGATAAAACTTCAAATATTACATCAAATTCTCCAATAATATAAATCTCAAATATACATCACATGGTTCACAAATATACATCCAAGTCTCCAATAATTACATGTCACAAAAGCAGCGGAAACAATTCTCAACTATACATAAAATGATTCCAAATCAAAACTGTACAAAACATAGGCCATCCATTCACGTGAATAAGCACAACAAGTCCTGCCTTCGCCTTGAGCCCTGTGGAGGGGAATAAAATATTTTTGGGGTGAGCTAGAAGCTCAGCGAGTAACCAGTAAAACCAGAAATCAAATATATTTCACAATGTGGCATTTCGATCATTTCGATGATGTCATGATTCAGAGATCAAATGTCCGTTTAGTGCTCTCGTGAGCCGGTGAAATCATTGCACTAGAACACCCAACGCTCAAATAGATCATAACACACGAACAGAGAGAGGAAGCCCCTTTTTGAGCTCCAGATAACCATGAACATGAACCACAAACAGAATGGAGACGTTGGTGTCCAGCACAAGACTTTCCCAGAACTCATTGAAGCCAAAATCATATCATGAATTCACATGCAAGCACGCATGAGATGCAATCGAATAAATAATGCAAGAAACATTTCACAAATAACTTTGGAAATAGTTTAGGGTCACTCACCTCCACGGCTCTGAAACCATCCATCATATAGCATTGCCTTGCTCAAATCCAAGTCTTAGATCACAAACCCAATGCAAACAAATCCCTTCAAAGTTCGGACAGCACTTCCCCTGAATTTGCTAACTTTTCCAGCCATCACGGCTTCATTATATCCTCAGCCAGTCCCAAAGGTACACACACAACAACAAGTTCATCCAAAAGCCATTCAGCAAGCTCCAAGTAGTACTCGTACAAGTCAAGCTAGGGAAAAGTCCGGAAATGAAAGTTAAGCTCAAAACTAGAAAAACAGTTTTGACGTCCTTTTGCGGTAATGGCACAAAAGGTACTATGAGTATCGGATGGAGGTAAAAGACCCACCATTTCGAAGCTAAGAACCAGGGCTACAACAATGTAGAAGGTCACTCAGTCCAAATCCCAGCACAACTAAGTCAAATATGCCAAATACCAAACCAGAATCGTAATTGCAGGTTCCCAAATCACACAAAACTGTAATACGTCTATCTCAGCCAACACAGGTCCAATTGCATTGATTCCAAAGGTACATGAAAGCTAAGACATCAAGATACATTTCATCAGAAGACACCAACAACAAAATCCAAACCAATTCCAGTCAAAACAGACAATTACTATCGCAGTTCGCACATTCTGTTCACCAAAAATAGCAACAGTAAAAACGGCATAACTCACTCTATACTACTCCAAATGCCCTAAAATTTTGTAGGCACCTTTAAAATGTCATTCCCTACAACTTTCATGTTCTGAGCTAAGGCCAATTCGGCCTCTATCTATGACCTAAAATTTCGGACAGAATGTAGCTTCAAGAACCCTAATTTTCCAGAATTTCTTCCAAACCCAAAATTGGTTGCTATTATCACCAATTCACACCCACATGAGTCATTTCCACTCATTAACAGCCATCATAGATGACCACAACATCTCATTCATATTAAACCAGAAAATTCCTCATAAATATAAAAACTTCACCAAATCACTTCAAATCAAGAAATAATTCACATAATCCATCACTTTAGCTACTACTAAGCATCACTTAAGCATCATTAGGTGTAGTAGGATGTTCAACCATCACTTACCTAGGAAACAAGAGAAGAGGAGTTATAGACCACCTTAGCTCTTCCAAAAACTTCACCAAACTCACCACTAACACAAAAAGGCAAGATTGTATGGAGTAAAAACTAATTTATGTGATTGATTTTGGAAGATTAAGCTAGTTGGAAGCTTGAAATGTTGAAGAAACTTTCTTCCTTCTTGAGCTGAGAGGGCCGGCCATCCAAGGGTAAGAAATGGTGAAATTTTAGTGATTTTTGAAGATATTTAACTCAAATGGGTCAAAAGTCAAAAAAAGTGAATAGTAACTCTTAAGTCAAAACCAATGTAGTGGTGACACTTGTCACCTTTAGGTTTAAAACTTATCTTTTTGTCTCTCCAATACAAATATCTTAACACATTGTAAACTAATATCACTTAATACAAAATTCCAACAAGTTGTCAAAAATATAATGCATTTACCGCACTTGCGGGTCCCACGTCCAAAATACGCTTTTAATTTCTCAAAAACTAACCGATACTAGAAAAATCATTTGAAAACTATATTTGCTCATAAACTTTATCTGGGGAATTTTTCTACTAAAGAAAATGTAGAAAAGGCGGGCGATTAAATCAAATAAACCCTAGAAACTTAGAAAATTTCCGGGTTCTCAAACTCATTTTTTTCGGGGCGTCACACTTCTGACCTAGATGGACTATTCGAGCTGTCAGGGCTTGGTCGAAGGCAGTCCAAGCTAGTCTGAGGTCACCAAGTTTGTGAATCCGGTTCACCGAGAATGTGAACCAAGTTTGTGAACCGAGCTTGTGAACCAAGCTCAATGTCGTTCGCTCGAGCAATTTTGTGAGGTGACTGGCCAGTGAGGGTGATAAGGTGTTAGGTGGGTGTACAAGTGGAGTTCTACGGACCTTAAGTGTGGTCGACGGAGGGTCGGCAGGAGGTCACACCTGACAAATGACGTGGCTTTGGAGCCAACCTGTATCCTTCATTTGTATTATTACTTTTGCACTTGACTTGACATTTTTGTGAAATAGTTGTTTATCTTAATGTGAAATTTACGCTTTCCCCCCCCCCGTTTACTTACTAAGCATTTAGCTTACCCCTTTTCCTTTGTTTTCCTTAACAGGGGGCGACGCGGGGAAACCCATTTGCACTATCACTAGTGTAGTTAGGTTTGGTTTGTAATGGTTGGACAACTAAGATATTTCTTTTACTTTGGTGATATGTATAAAGAATCCGTCTTCGGGTCTACTTTTGCTCTTGGTTCTGTAGTAGCCTCGATAACTCCTTTTGAGGATATAAATACCCTTTTTGGGATTAAATATATTGTGAATAGTACTCTTTTGGTTTATATAGTTTTATTAGTTTTGTGTTTTGAGTCCTGGCGCGAGCTAGGCAGGAGTCCCGCCGATACCCTCGGGTTCGCCCTTGGGAGAAGTGGGGGCGTCACAAATACAAGAACAAAATCAAGCTAACAACAAGTGCGGAAATGAAGTTTAACAAGAGACAGATTTGATAGAGTTTTGCGTAACGGACACAACCGAAGCTACGCTTATCAGATTGGGGTACAATTTATATCGTTTCGAAGCTAAGACGAGGGCCTACAACTTTCATGAAGATCACTTAGTCAAATTTCTAGTGTAACCCAGTCAAATTCCCAATTCACAGAACCAACTTCTAACTAACCGGCTAGTTAACCGTACTACATTTAAATGGTCATATCTCAGGCTACCAAAGTTCTTTTAAGACGTTCTTGGAGGCGTTGAAAAGCTAAGACAGAGTACTACAACTTTCATGTTTTGGAAAATGGCTAAATCAGCACGGATCATAGTAAACAGACACGGTCAACTGGATGAACTGTCTAAAACGGATCACTGGATGCATCCTAGGGAAGTGAGGGTATTTTGGTCTTTTCATAGGCTAAGTTACTCCGATTGGGCTGTAATTTTGTAGGAATCTATAAAATATCATTCTCTACAACTTTCATGTTTTATTCTAAGCCTAATTCGGCCTCTAACATCACGAACTGGAACCAGACAGAACTGAGCTACAGTTTTCCAGAAATCTGAAATTTTTCGTTTTCAAAGGAAACTTTCTTCATTTCTTGCCTCAATCACCACCACAACCTCTTATATAAGCTTAGATACAACATATACTATCCATACAGCAAGTATAGGAAAAAAATCATCAAACCCTAACACATGTAACTCAAGAACATACACTATATCCATCCAAATCATTATAATAGGTATCATCCACCACAAATTTAAGGTGCTATGCCAAATTAAACAAGATCAAGAGTAAGAAATGGTAAATCATCCTTATTACCTTATTAAAGTTACTACCAAGAGCAGCCCTAGCTTTTCCTTCCAAACTTTCACCAACACACCACTAGCTAAACACTCAAAGAAGGTTTTAATCGGTTTAGTTTCTTGTTTCCTCACTTGGATGGCTCAAACTCAAGATGAAATGGTGTATCTCTCCCTTGGTTTTTTCTCTCCCTCTCTCTCGGCCAAAGAAAGAAGAAATGATGAAGAAAGGAAGCAAAATGGTGATAATAATGCAAGACAATTTGGTCTTGGTCAAGGCCCTAGATGGCCAACAAGTGTCACTACCAATTTCCACTCATTTTTTTGTTTCTTTTCCTTGCCAATTTGGTCAAAATTTTCGGCCAAAGCCAGCTGGAAATGAGGGGATATTTTGTTCAAATATTAATGAGCTTATATGGTAAGAAAGTGGTGATCAAGTGGTGTGTTCAATCGGTAGTGCACGGTACACGTCGGTTCGCACCGTTTTTCGTTAAATCACACGTACTAGGGTTTTTACTTCCTATTCACTAACTTTTTATCATTGTTTCTAATCACATATTATTTCTCACCTAAAAGTCACTCTTAAACACCAAATTTGATCCTTACTCCATACCGGATAATTACACTACGGATAGACGAAAAATCCTATTTCACTTCGAATTGAAATCGGAAAGGAAAACCCTAATTTCCTATGATCATTGGCACTTTTCTAGGGTGATTGAGTAGTAGGATAGTGTAGAATAATAATTGCCAAATAATTTTCAAATAAAAAGGAATTTTCAAGAAATATATAAGGAATTTACAAGTCCTCACACTCTCTCCCCCTTCAGAGAATTTCGACCTCGAAATTCATACCTTTCATCGTGAACAGGTCGGGATATTTCTCTTGCATGTCCTTTTCTAGTTCCCAGGTTGCTTCTTCCACTTCATGATGCTTCCATAGAACCTTTACTAATGGAATCTGCTTGTTTCTCAGGTCCTTCACCTTCCGATCCAATATTTGAATGGGTCGTTCTTCATAGTTTAAGGACTCGTCGAGTTCAACATCTTCTGGTGGCAAAATGTGAGTCGGATCCGGATGGTATTTCTTAAGTAAAGAAACATGAAAAACGTCATGGATCCGAGACAAACTAGCTGGTAATTCAAGTCGATAAGCCACATTTCCTATTCGCTGGAGTATATTGAAAGGTCCTATGTACCGTGGTTGCAATTTTTTCCCTTTTCCTGCTCTAATCTTTCCTTTCAACGGGGTAATTCGAAGAAACACCTTATCTCCTATCTCGAACTCCAAATCCTTCCTCCGATGATCGGCATAACTTTTCTGTCGGCTTTGAGCTGTTTGAAGTCTTTGGCGGATCACCTTTACCCATTCGTAGGCTTCCTCAACCCATGGTATTGTAGCCGGATCTATAATCTTTCTCTCTCCTACTTCATCCCAATGGATTGGGGATCGACATCGTCGTCCATACAAGGCTTCATATGGGGCCATTTGAATAGAGGAATGATAATTATTGTTATATGCAAATTCAACCAAGGTTAAGTATCGGCTCCAACTTCCTCCAAAGTCCACAATACAGGCTCTCAGCATATCCTCAAGAATTTGAATGGTTCTTTCAAATTGTCCATCAGTTTGCGGGTGATATGCTGTACTATAATTCAACTTAGTTCCTAGAGCCTCTTGCAATTTCTACCAAAATCGGGATACAAACCTAGGGTCTCTATCGGATACAATGCTTACTGGTACCCCGTGTAGTCTTACCACTTCATCCATATAAAGTTTGGCAAGTTTCTCCAAAGAATATTTCATATTTACTGGCAGGAAATGTGCGGTCTTAGTTAATCGATCCACTATTACCCAAATCGCATCATGCCCCTTTTGTGTTTGTGGCAACCCTGATACAAAATCCATCGTTATGTGCTCCCATTTCCATTCAGGGATCTCTAAAGGCTGTAACAGACCTGACGGTTTTTTATGCTCAACTTTCACTTGTTGGCACGTAAGACACCTTTGTACAAACTGGGCAATCTCCACCTTCATATTCTCCCACCAATACAGACTTTTGAGATCTTGGTATATCTTATTATTCCCTGGGTGCACCGTATACCTAGAGCGGTGTGATTCCTCCAAAATCTCTCTCTTTAACTCCTCCTCCCTGGTACAACGACACGATTTCGAAACTTTAAGATTCCATCAGGACCTAGGTTAAAGTTAGACAACTCCCTTTTCTTCACCTTTTCCACACACTTTTGCACCATTGGGTCCTTCACTTGGCCCTCTTTGATCCGATCCAACAGTGTCGACTTCACCTCAATATTTCCAAAAATCACCTTCTTCGGTTCCAGACGAGATTTCCACTCACCTACATCTTCCAACAAGCTCCACTCTCTCACCATGGAACTTGCTAGTTGAGCCTTTCGGCTTAAAGCATCTGCTACAACGTTGGCCTTTCCGGGATGATAGTTAATCGTGCAATCATAATCTTCTAAGAACTCCACCCACCGACGTTGTCTTAGATTTACCTCCTTCTGAGAAAACAGATACTTAAGACTTTTGTGATCCATATATACCTCGAAAGTCACACCGTATAGATAATGTCGCCATTTTTTCAAGGCAAACACAACAGCTGCAAGCTCCAAGTCATGGGTTGGATAGTTCTGCTCATGAGGTTATAACTTTCGAGACGCATAGGCTATCACATTCCTATTTTGAATCAACACGCACCCTAGCCCCTCTTTTGAAGCATCGGTATAAATCGTGTAACTATCGTTCCCATTGGGCAAAGCTAAAACTGGAGCCATAGTCAATTGCTTCTTAAGTTCTTGGAAACTACTCTCACACTTAACATCCCAGATGTACTTTCCTTGTTTCTTTGTCAAGTTAGTTAAGGGTCCCGCAATTCTCGAGAAGTTCTTTATAAATCGGCGGTAGTACCCTGCTAAACCTAGAAAACTTCGCACCTCTGTGGGGTTCTCTGGTCGCTTCCATTTGGCTACAGCTTCCACTTTCGCCGGGTCTACAGCAAGCCCATCTTTTGAAATTATATGACCTAGGAACGCCACTTTTTCCAGCCAAAATTCACATTTGCTGAACTTAGCGAACAATTGGTGCTCTCTTAGGGTTTGCAGCACTATTCGCAAGTGTTGTTCATACTCCTCCCTTGATTTCGAATATACTAGGATATCATCAATAAACACCACTACAAACCTATCCAAGTAAGGTTTAAACACTCGATACATTAAATCCATGAACGCTGCTGGGGCATTGGTTAAGCTAAAAGGCATTGCCGCAAACTCAAAATGCCCATATCGAGTGTTAAACGCCATTTTTGGCACATCCTCCTTTCTGATTCTCAACTGATAGTACCCTTGTCGCAGATCCAATTTAGAAAATACCACCGCCTCTTGTAACTGATCAAACAATTCATCGATGTGGGGTAGAGGATATTTATTCTTAACAGTTGCTGCATTCAGCCCTCGATAATCAATGCATAACCTTAAACTCCCGTCTTTCTTTTTAACAAATAGCACTGGAGCTCCCCATGGTGACTCGCTCTCATGTATGAACCCCCGTTCTAGCAAATCCTGTAATTGTACCTTTAACTCCTTAAGCTCAGCAGGTGCCATTCGATAAGGGATTTTAGAGATGGGAGTAGTTCCGGGTACTAGATCAACCTTAAATTCAATCTCCCTTTCAGGTGGCAATGACCCCAACTCCTCCGGAAATTCGTCCGGATATTCTCGGATTACCGGCATGTCCTCCAACTTAATCTTCTCTCCCGGAGTGTTAATTAGAAAAGCTAGATAACCGTGCGCCCCACGACTAAACAATTTCCTAGCCCTTATTCCCGAAATGAGTGCAGTTGAGGCTAACATACCCCTCACGTCTAACTTCAAAGTTGCCTCACCTGGTATGCAAAACTCTACCACTTTCATCCTACAATCTACCCGAGCATGGTAATGAGCTAGCCAATCCATACCTAGAATGACATCGTACCCCTTAATGGCTAGACTAATGAGGTCGACTACTAATTTCCGTTCGCCAACCCAAATATCACAATTTCTGTACACCTCATTTGCAAGGAAAATTTGATTACCCGTAGGTGTTTTTACTTCTAAGTCATAAGGTAGACTTTCAACTTTCATGTCAATTCCAAGCATAAATGTAGGGTTATCAAAAGAATGAGTGGCACCGGGGTCTATCAAAATTTTGGCTAACCGGTGAAAAACAGGAATCGTACCTTCCACTACCTCCGTTGATTCAGGCACGGATTGTTGGTCCAGCGAATACATTCTGGCCGGTACCCTCGACCTGGTCACTCCGACATTGGTCGGCTTTGGGTTTGACCTGGCAGCCGACTGAGTATCACTGATCAACGGGCAGTTGACTATCTGGTGCTCCGTACTTCCACACTTTAGGCACTTCCGAGCCTTTCTCCAGCATTCATCCTCTGTATGGTTCGGTTTTCCACAATATCCGTACATTACTCGGGGAGTGGAGGTTTGGCCTCCCTGCGGAATGCCTCTACCTTGTCCCCTACTGTGACAGCCCCACCTTCCCTTAAGGCGAACCAAAGGGGTTAGCGGACTGCCTGCCCAGCTCTCGCCAGGACTAACGGTTCGGTATAGAGCGAGCTACAATCCGAAACTTACAAACGCGCGTAAACAAGTCAAAATGTCAAAATAAAAAAAAATAAAACCGGAGTCGGCCATGAATAGTAATCGACCCGTCGAAACCCCAACCAAACATCAAGCAAATATTTACATGTTGAAATTTAGCAGATACAATCCAAAGCGGAATACCGGAGTGATTCAAAAGTGGATACAAGTACGGTTGGCCAAATCAAAAGAGAAACGGTCCCAAAAGTACATTTAGGGTTTCAATAAATGAGCTATACAAAAGGTATGTCCAACTAGCTCAATTCGGCAACCAATTATCAATTGCAGTCCAAAAGTATTTATTTTCCTGTAAGGAAAACAAAAAGAATAGAGTGAGCTAATTGCCCTGTGAGATAATACTACTCAAGCAACCAAGTTGATAGATGCATCAAGCTTTTCAGTCCAATTCATTAAAGGTAAGTAAAGACACACATCAATAATGATGATAAAAGGATACGGGCGGCTCTCAAGAGCCCTTTTCCTCGTTTGCATTCTTGATCGGATCTCATTGACTCTCCGTCAATGTTTAAAAGTAACCAACCGTAGACTTCACTTTACTTCCATTCCTTCCACCTAACATTCCCCTACCGGACCCGAACTCCAAACACTTGCACTGTGGTATTACTCGAGTATACCGGAATCGAGAGTCTCGCATACTACAAGATTCCATATAACTTTCCCCAAAGCTCATTAATTGTCACGACCAAGCCCTCGCCGGCTCGATTCAATCAACTACCAATGGGGTTGAGCTCAATGATAGCAATCATGGTCGTTGGATACTCATCCCAACGACATCAAGTCATGTACTTTCATTTCATGTAACATTCCAATAACATGAGAAATAAGTGAGAGTGATAAAGTACACCCTCACTTCAATCAATATCAATGGTGCAATAACATTTAACTCATCAAGTTCAAGTATCAAAGCCATATAGTAACACACAAGTGAGTAGTACACTCACCAAGCTCGAAAGTGATATTTCATGCACTTCCGTCAAACGAACGTCGTGAACCACCGTCACGCCCTAAAACACGCAAACAAGTACAATGAGACTCGATAACGATTCATAAACCAATGCCAAATATTCCCAAAATAGGGTTCCATAAGCACACACAAGCAATAGAGGAAACCAGAAAAATCCGGAAATGGAACTAGCTTTAACCCTAAAAAAACAGTTTTTGACGTCATTTTATGGTAATGTACCAAAGGCACTAGGATTATCGGATGAAGGTCCAAGACCCACCGTTTCGAAGATAAGAGATAGGGCTACAATATTACAGAAGGTCACTCAACCCAGTTTCGAGTGTAACCAGGTAAAAAATGCAATCTACTACACCAGAACCGGAAAAATAGACTCACAGAACGCATTCTGGTTCAAACATCATAAGTCAGCCTACCTAAGTCCAAATCCATAAATTCCAAAGCCATCCGAAAGCTAAGGAAAAGGGCTACATTGCATCAGAAGACCTGAACAACCAATTCGGAAGCATTCCTAACCAAAATAACCAATTACAGAAGCAATTCCTAAATTCGGGTAAAACCAGGGCAGCAAGGGTAATTCCGTCTTTTCTCAAGATACGCTACTCCGATTGACCTGAAATTTTGTAGGCATCTCTAAAATATCATTACCTACAACTTTCATGTTTTAACCCAAGGCCAATTCTGTGACAGTCCCACCTTCCCCTAAGGCGAACCAAAGAGGTTAGCGGACTGCCTGCCCAGCTCTCGCCAGGACTAACGATGCAGTTTAGAGCGGTCTATCGCTTTTCGGAACTTATAACGCGCGTAAACAAGGCAAAAGGGCGAAATAACCGAAAATAAAAAAATGAAATCCGGAGTCGGCCATGAATAGTAACCGACCCATCAGAACCCAACCGAATATCAAACAAACATTCACATCTTGAACTTTAGTAATTACAATCCAAAGTGACATACAAAAGTTTTCAAAAGTTAACATATACACGGTTTGCCAAATTTAAAGTGAAAACGGCCCTAAAGATACATTTAGGGTTTCACTTCATATACGATACAAAAGAAATATACATCTAGTTCATTCGGCAACCATCTATCAAGATTCATTCCAAAAAGAGTCATATTCCTGTAAGGAAAACAAAAAGAACGGTGTGAGCTAATTGCCCAGTGAGATACTATCACTTACGCACCCAAGTGCATATAAGCATCAAGCTTTCATTCAATTTAGTAAAAATAAGCAAATGCACACTTCAATTAGGGTGATAAAAGGATACAGATGGCTCTCAAGAGCCCTTTCCTCGTTTGCATTTCTTGATCGGGCGTCATTGACTCTCCGTCAATGTTCAAAAGTAACCAACCGTAGACTTCACTTCTCTCCCATTCCTTCCACCTAACAACCCCCTACCGGGCCCGCACTCCAAATACTTGCATTGTGGTATTACTCGAGTATACCGGAATCGAGAGTCTCTCATACTACAAGATTCCTTATAACTTTACCCAAGGCTCATTAATTGTCACGACCAAACCCTTGCCAGCTCGATTCAATCAACTACCAATGGGGTTGAGCTCGATGATAACATTTGTAGTCGTTGGATACTCGTCCGATCGACACCAAGTCAAGTACTTTCATTTCATGTAACATTTCATGTAACATTCCAATAACATGACAACAATGATATAAGGCATATAAGTGAGAGTGATAAAGTACACTTTCACTTCAATCAAGTCACATTCAATTCACTTCATGCAATTTACATTCATAGCCATATAGTAACACACAAGTGAGTAGTACACTCACCAGGGTCAGTGCAGATACCTCCCAAAAGAGAGCTTTAATCACCAATAAACCCTAAAATAATCCAAGGAAAACAATTGAAGGTTCCACTTTCAAAATTGAGTATACAGAATGCACATGTGAGGTTCGACTACCAGTCGTATGCCTTGCCAAATAATTACTAAAGCAAGGTGCAAAACATGATTTTTGTATGAGATGTTGGAACTGATTTGAGGAAATAATGAAGCCATCATGGCTGGAAAATAGGTAAACACAAGGGATATGCTGCCGAAATTTTACTTGAAGGCTAGTTGGATTTACTTGTGTGTTGAACGAAGGGCGTTTGGGTTGTTTGAGCCTAGGTCTTCATGTTACCTTTTCGTTACCAAAAATCATGTTTTGCACCTTGCTTTAGTAATTATTTGGCAAGGCATACGACTGGTAGTCGAGCCTCACATGTGCATTCTGTATACTTAATTTTGAAAGTGGAACCTTCAATTGTTTTCCTTGGATTATTTTAGGGTTTATTGGTGATTAAAGCTCTTTTGGGAGGTATCTGCACTGACCCTGGTGAGTGTACTACTCACTTGTGTGTTACTATATGGCTATGAATGTAAATTGCATGAAGTGAATTGAATGTGACTTGATTGGAGTGAAAGTGTACTTTATCACTCTCACTTATATGCCTTATATCATTGTTGTCATGTTATTGGAATGTTACATGAAATGTTACATGAAATGAAAGTACTTGACTTGGTGTCGATCGGACGAGTATCCAACGACTACAAATGTTATCATCGAGCTCAACCCCATTGGTAGTTGATTGAATCGAGCCGGCAAGGGTTTGGTCGTGACAATTAATGAGCCTTGGGTAAAGTTATATGGAATCTTGTAGTATGAGAGACTCTCGATTCCGGTATACTCGAGTAATACCACAATGCAAGTGTTTGGAGTGCGGGCCCGGTAGGGGTTTGTTAGGTGGAAGGAATGGGAGAGAAGTGGAGTCTACGGTTGGTTACTTTTGAACATTGACGGAGAGTCAATGACGCCCGATCAAGAAATGCAAACGAGGAAAGGGCTCTTGAGAGCCATCTGTATCCTTTTATCACCCTAATTGAAGTGTGCCTTTGCTTATTTTTACTAAATTGAATGAAAGCTTGATGCTTATATGCACTTGGGTGCGTAAGTGATAGTATCTCACTGGGCAATTAGCTCACACCGTTCTTTTTGTTTTCCTTACAGGAATATGACTCTTTTTGGAATGAATCTTGATAGATGGTTGCCGAATAAACTAGATGTATATTTCTTTTGTATTGTATATGAAGTGAAACCCTAAATGTATCTTTAGGGCCGTTTTCACTTTAAATTTGGCAAACCGTGTATATGTTAACTTTTGAAAACTTTTGTATGTCACTTTGGATTGTAATTACTAAAGTTCAAGATGTGAATGTTTGTTTGATATTCGGTTGGTTTCTGATGGGTCGGTTACTATTCATGGCCGACTCTGGATTTCATTTTTTTATTTTGGGTTATTTCGCCCTTTTGCCTTGTTTACACGCGTTATAAGTTTCGGAACGCGATAGACCGCTCTAAACTGCATCATTAGTCCTGGCGAGAGCTGGGCAGGCAGTCCGCTAACCCCTTTGGTTCGCCTTAGGGGAAGGTGGGGCTGTCACAAATTCGGCCTCTAACTATGAGCTACAAAACCGGGCAGAATGTAATTCAAGGAACCCTAGCTTTCCAATTTTTCTTCCAAAACAGAAATTGCTTGCAATTTACCACTTTTTTCACCTTCTAGCTTCCTTAAATACCATTTCCAATCATCATACATAACCACATAATCATATTCATATGAAAACACAAAAATTCCCAATAATTACAAAACTTCACCAATTGAACCAAAAATCAAGATATAAACCATAAAATTGCATCTTATACTACCACTAATCATGATTTAAGCATCATTAGAGGGACAGAGGGGTCCTTCTCAACTTACCTTAGCAAGACAAGAAAGAGGGCAACTAGTCCTCTTAGCTTTCCAAATAACTCCACAAAACAACTCACAAACACTCCCTTAAGGGTTTCTATGGAACAAAAACAAGAGTAAATGGTTAATTTGGTAGATTGGAGCAAGATTGGAGCAAACTTGGAGAGCTTTCTTTCTTCCTTTCTTGAGAGAGAGGGCCGGCCACTAGAGCTTGGAAATGGAGGAATTTTTGGTAAATTTTTAGCTTATTTAGTCAATTAGTAAGACATGGAATAGTAGTCAAAAGTTTCTACCAACCCTATGGTGACACTTGTCACCATCATTAATTGCTTGGCTAACTTTTGTCTCTCTTATACCAATCCACTTAGCATCCTCTACTTATCTCTTAACACCCGGTAAATTAATTCCAGTATCCAAAACTTAACCTAGTTGGCCGAATTTTTCCGAACTTTTCGCACTAGTGGGTCCCACGTTCGATATACACTCTTAATTTCACATGAACTAACTTATACTAGAAAATGATTTAAAAACTATATTTTGCTCATAAAAATTATCTAGAAAATTTTCCTAATAAAGAAAATGCAGAAAACAAGCCATTAACCCGAATAAAACCTAAAACTGGAAAAAAATTACAGGTTCTCACACCTACCACTTTGGCCTCCCCTCTGGGCACCTCCTTTCTGAGCACCTCCCCTAGATGCACTCGAAAACCGTCCACCTCCAGCCCCATGACCAGATTTAGCGGGTGGCATGTTCCGATCACTCCGCATTGACCTTGGGCTCCACCAGGTACCCCTTTCCGTTTTGCGTGGAAATTTCTCACTTGCGCCCTAGCAGTCTCTATCCTTTGGGCCTTCTCCAGAACCTCCGTAAACGTATTAATCTGAGCTGCCGCCAAGGCCTCTTGTATCTCCACATTGAGTCCTTGCACAAATCTCCGTACTCTTCTTTGTTCCGTAGCTATCAGTTCAGGAGCAAATTTTGATAATTTCGTAAACTGAGTCTCATACTCAGCTACAGTAGAAGTTCCCTGTCGGAGCTTAATAAACTCGTCCTCTCTCTTCTCCTGGACGATAGGAGGAAGGTATTTCTCATTGAACTCCCGTACAAAGTTTAACCAGGTCCACGCAGTTCCCACTTTTTCCCATTTGGCCCTAATTACATTCCACCAAGCCCTGGCTGGACCTTCAAACTGGAAAACAGCGAATTGTACTTGCCTCTCCTCTGTATAGTTTAAAGGGGCAAAGATGTTGACCATGGCCTCTAGCCATTTCTCAGCTCCTTCTGGGTCTGGTCCTCCCAAGAACTTAGGTGGGGAGAACTTCTGGAATCTCTCTAAGGCCCTATCTTGCCCCATATCGAGGTCCCTAGGTTGATTTACAGGGGCTTGACCCTGTTGTTCCACTAGACGGGCCAAAATATTAGTCATTTGTTGGATTGCGGTTGCCACTTGATCTCCCCCTACAGCCTTGGGTTCAGGTTGTGGCTCAATCGTTGCCTCTCTCTCCTCTCTCGGTTCTTGCATCGGCTCCTGTGCTTGTCTACCCCCACGATCCCGACCAGGACCGCGTCCTCGGTTAGTTCCCTTGACTTGACTTCTTCTACCCTACATGTTTTGGATTTAACCAACTATGGACATATAAACAAAGTAAGGTATGGCTCGTATCGCACGTTGCAAAAGGATAAATAGAGGTAATAAAACGTATAATAAACAAGTACTTTATATACATAGCAAACAAGTCACATATACATGCCAACCTAGGCAAGTCAAAGGCTATACTAGCCAAGGAACATAGAACAAAAGAAACCCTATTTACATCCACCGTGACACGTCAAAATCAAAAACAAAAGAAAACGTGTCGTCCAACTATGTTCCTAACTACCCCACAAAAATCTCCTCAATCCCCGATCCTAACAAGTCGTCTGGCTAGACGCCGACCCAACAGACTCTGAGGATGCACTCGGCTCCTCCTCCGGGTCCTCCTCAGGATCCTCCTCCGGATCCTCCTCAGGAGCACCAGGAACGTCAGGGGCTATAGGCACTTGACCCTCCTCGGCCAAGTCCTGTATCACATCCTCTACCAGTGCCTCGCACTTGGTCAGGATATGGCAAGTCCGGTCTCGGATGTCCTCAACCACTCGCATGAGGCGCCCAGTAGTCGCCTGAGCCTGCTCGCGGAAGGCATCAGTCCGCTGCTGCTCCTCCAAAATTGAGGCCTCCAGCTCTCAGATCCGGGCTCCCTGGTCTCGGAGAGTAGCCTGGAGACGTTCTATCTCCGAATGGCACCTACGATTGGCGCTACCCAATCGTCTCCGCTCGTCGTCCACTGCAAGCACTACCCGATCAGGGTAGGAATAGGTCTTCCAGCAGTCGCAGCGTCGGATCTTGCGCGCTGGGGACCACCGCTACACTGGCCCACCGGGGCTCTCTTGATACGTGATCACGCGACAGATGGGCCCCTTCAGATGTGGCTCGTCAATAGGAGCGTCAGTAGGTATGTCAGTAGGTACGGGCTGAGACGGCCCAGTACTCCCAGATGCATCAGTACCCGCCATCACCTAGGTTTGCAAATAACATTGCAAGGTAAGTAAAGGAGACGTAGAAAACAAGGCTAAAGGCTAAGCTCAAGAATAAAACCCTAGCCTATCGTGTCAAGCACTCAATCTATCCAGATCAATTCACAACCTAGGCTCTGATACCACCTGTGACAACCCAACCTTCCCCTAAGGCATACCAAAGGGTTCAGCGGACCGCCTGCCCAACTCTCGCGAGGACTCACTCACTCGTATCACGTGCATACATCCGTGGACCATAAATAACATCGCAATTCCAGCTTATAATTTACATTGATGCACAATCAAGATACAAAATCTCAATATACCCAAACTGGTTCAAAGTGTATACAATCCAGATACAAAACATTCTATTCGAGTAATAGCGCGAGTACAAGTCAAAAGTCAAAACAACTAGACTACGCTAGTCTTTACACGTCTCACGCCTCGCTCGTACCCCTGTAAGGAAAACAAAACTAACGGAGTGAGCCAAAGCTCAGTGAAGTTCCAAATATCAAATTGGCCATCAAACAAAGTAATAACAGTGTAATAGTGAAATAGCGAGCAAACAAGTCCAATCAAAGAGATAATACTTCAGGTAATCAAGAATATATGGATCATATTCACATGTAAGGATACAGTGGCTCATGTCTCGGCTCCATCCCAACTTGATCGATTGGTAGTTGACACTCCGTCAACTTTCAAGTAATAATTAGTCCAGAAAGAAAATCCCACTTCACGCCAGTCTCCGTCCACCAATCAAGCCCCTTATCCGGGCTCGCACGCCACATGAAACACGGGTGGTAATACTCGAGTATACCGATTAGCCGAGGAGATAACACTCCACTCGACATTACTAGTAACCCAGGGTTCGTTGTCTAATCGACCAGGCCCTTGCCGGCTCGACTCGATTAACTAGCCACAGGGTTTCTGGAATTCCAGACAAGATACAATTCATATGCATGTAGAGTAAGTCAAGTAAAATCGATAAATAAGAACAATTCTCGTTAGGGCAAGGGCGATAAAGTACACCCTTACCCGATCAAATCACTTATATATCATGTAATCACATTGGTCAAAGATAAATCACAACTATCAAGTTCAATCAGATATTTGGAAGCACTCACCAAAAGTAGTGCCTCTAATATTCGCGTCTGGGTGGTACTCCGGGTTTGGAGTCCAAATCTGCGATAAAACTTGATTTAAGAACTGTGAAAATCAACTAAGGTTCGAAACTTAGACGTTTCGTTCAATAAGAATCAAGAAATTGAAATTCACTTGGAGTATAGTCGTGAAACGGTTGCTCGCTTTTCAAACTGAAAAATTTTGTAAGATGTATACTTGGAAATAACTTTTGAGTCGAAAGTGCAAGGAAAACGGATTTATAGTGATTATTACCGCTTTTCCCAAGGGTACAAGTTCGGCTAGGTTCTAACGTATAACCCTCGATAACCAAAGTAGCAAAAGTCCTAGATGGTTCAAGTGATATTCATTTATCAACTTTACCCAAGTCGCAAGTATATTTCTCTAGTCCTCGAGCGTAAATTTGGGCAGCATGCCATTTGTATTTTCCTATTTCCAGCCATTTATGGCTTCATTATTTTCCTCATTCAAACCCAAAGGTACACAGACAACAATCTAATTTCAATAGCCATTCAATAGGCTCAAGACAATACAAGGACAAAATCAATCTAACAACAAGTGCGAAAATGAAGTTTAACAAGAGACAGATTTGGTAGAGTTTTGCTTAACAGACACAACTCAAGCTACGCTTATCGGATTGGGGTGAAACTTATACCATATCGAAGCTAAGACGAGGGCCTACAACTTTCATGAAGATCACTTAGTCAAATTTCCAGTGTAACCCAGTCAAATTCCCAATTCACAGAACCAACTTCCAACTAACCGGCTTGTTAACCATACTACATTTAAATGGCCATATCTCAGGCTACCAAAGTCCGTTTAAGGCGTTCTTGGAGGCATTGAAAAGCTAAGACAGAGTACTACAAATTTCATGTTTTAGAAAATGGCTAAATCAGCACGGATAATAGTAAACAGACACGGTCAACTGGATGAACTGTCTAAAACAGATCACTGGATGCATCCTAGGGCAGTGAGGGTATTTTGGTCTTTTCACAGGATTCGTTGCTCTGATTGGGCTATAATTTTGTAGGAATCTATAAAATATAATTATATACAACTTTCATGTTTTATTCTATACCTATTTCGGCCTCTAACATCACGAACTGGAACCGGACAGAACTGAGCTACAGTTTTCCAGAAATCTGAAATTTTTCGTTTTCAAAGGAAACTTTCTTCATTTCTTGCCTCAATCACCACCACAACCTCTTATATAAGCTTAGATACAACATATACTATCCATACAGCAAGTATAGGCAGAAAATCACCAAGCCCTAACTCATGTAACTCAAGAACATACACTATATCCATCCAAATCATTATAATAGGTATCATCCACCACAAATTTAAGGTGCTATGCCAAATTAAACAAGATCAAGAGTAAGAAATGGAATATCATCCTTATTACCTTATTAAATTTACTACCAAGAGCAGCCCTAGCTTTTCCTTCCAAACTTTCACCAACACACCACTAGCTAAACACTCAAAGAAGGTTTTAATCGGTTTAGTTTCTTGTTTCCTCACTTGGATGGCTCAAACTCAAGATGAAATGGTGTATCTCTCCCTTGGTTTTTTCTCTCCCTCTCTCTTGGCCAAAGCAAGCAGAAATGATGAAGAAAGGAAGCAAAATGGTGAAAATAAGGCAAGACAATTTGGTCTTGATCAAGGCCCTAGATGGCCAACAAGTGTCACTACCAATTTTCACTCATTTTTTTGTTTCTTTTCCTTGCCAATTTGGTCAAAATTTTCAGCCAAAGCCAGCTGGAAATGAGGGGATATTTTGCTCAAATATTAATGAGCTTATATGGTAAGAAAGTGGTGATCAAGTCGTGTGTTCAATCGGTAGTGCACGATACACGTCGGTTCGCACCGTTTTTCCTTAAATCATACGTACTAGGGTTTTTACTTCCTATTCACTAACTTTTTATCATTGCTTCTAATCACATATTATTTCTCACCTAAAAGTCACTCTTAAGCACCAAATTTGATCCTTACTCCATACCGGATAATTACACTACGGATACACGAAAAATCCTATTCCATTTCGAATTGAAATCGGAAAGGAAAACCCTAATTTCCTATGATCATTGGCACTTTTCTAGGGTGATTGAGTAGTAGGATAGTGTAGAATAATAATTACCAAATAATTTTCAAATAAAAGGGAATTTTCAAGAAATATATAAGGAATTTACAAGTTCTCACAATATCAAAAACTTGTACTTATAAATAATGGTCAATTTGCTATTTGGAACCTCACTGGGCTTTTAGCTCATTCCACGCCATTTGTTTTCCTTACAGGGGTACGAGCGAGGCGTGAGATATGTAAAGACTAGCATAGCCTAGTTGTTTTTGACTTTTGACTTGTACTCGCGCTATCACTCGATTAGGATGATTGTACTTTGATTGTATACACTTTGAACCCGTTTGGGTATATAGAGGCTTTGTATCTTGAATATGCATCGATATAAATTGTAAGTGTGAATTGCGATGTTATTTATTGTCGATAGATGTATGCACGTGATACGAGTGAGTGAGTCCTGGCGAGAGCTGGACAGGCGGTCCGCTAAACCCTAGGGTACGCCCAGGGAGAGGTGGGGCCGTCACAGATTCGGCCTTTATCATGGACGAATATACAGGGCAGATTCTACTACAATTGCTGAAATTTGATGTTTCAAGGCTTAATACTCACATTCATGTCTTGAATCACTACCCCAAGTTCCTATCCTAGCTCATCAACATCATATACTAGATAAACAACAATAATCACAACTGAAATTTTCAAACCCTAGCTAAACATTCCACCATATCATTCAAAACTAACTAATTAACCATAGGAAACCAAAAACATAAGCTTATTTCCCAATTTTAACATGACTAAGTACAAGAAAAGGAAAGAAAACCATTATACCTTACAAAGCTGCTTGTAGGTGAAAACCTAACCCCTTTCTTCCAAAAATTTTACCACACAAATCTTGCCAAACACCACAAGATAAGTTTAATCGGTTTAGTTTTGTGGATTTCAATCAAACAAGGCAAAATCTAAGATTGGAGTTGAAAGTTTCTCTCTTGTTTTTCCTCTCCTAAGTTCGGCCAAGATGGAACAAAAATGGAAGAAAATGGAGCCAAGAAGAAGATAAGAAGGAAAGAAAAATTCTTGGTCAAAATTTCCTATGCTACCGACAAATGTCACCACAAGAATAATTTTCATTTTTTTTCTTTCTTTTCTCTCTTTTTCTTGGTCCAAAATTTCGGCTGGATTGAGGATATTTTGGGGTTGATTTTCCTCAATTAATAACAAGGAGATTAAGGTAATAAAGTAGTGTTCAAGTGGTGCACTCAATCGGTAGTAAACAGTGCACGTCGATTCAAGCCGTTTTTCCTTAACTCGCTCGTTCTTGTGTTTTTTACTTATGATTCACTCACTTATTATTAACACTTCTAATCACACACTTTTCTTACCTAATACTCATTCTTATCCACCAAATTTAGTACATACACCTCACCAAGTGATCATACTACCAAAATGCACCAAAGACACACCAAAAATCCTAGTATTCACAAAAAAAACCCTAACTTTTTATGCCCTCTCTTTAGAAAAATCATAACTTGAGTTATAAATATCAAAAATTCATAAAACTAGGCCTGTTAAAAACTAGATTTCAAATACTAATAATCTTTAGAAAATACCTAAAAGAGATTCAGTTCATAAGTTAGTCCAAATTGAGCCATAAGCTACTACAACATTCCTATTGTTACTTGTGCAGGGCAGAATTTTCAGTCAACTTTGCCAATTTTCTATAATTTATAGAGATTGAATCAAACTCTAAATTTTATACTGTAGGAAGCCTATGAGTCTAGTTTCAAATGCAACAAACGGAACTCAATTCTGACTTTTCTATACGAAGTTATAGCCAATTTTCCAAAGCTGCGCAGAGCCTCCTGCGAAAATTTCTAGATTTTCTAACACCTTGAGAATATGAAACTTTAATTAACAAAATTCACTCTCTTGGCTCAAATTCAACCATTAAAGAAACTGAGAATCAAAGGTAAGTGAGTTCACATAAGGGTTATAAAGACAAGTAAAATTTCGGGGTCTCACAGCTTTAGTGACTTATTTCATGTAATTTCATAGAAGAAATGAGCTTGTAGTTAACTTTATAACCATGAGAGTTGGTATAGTTTAGCTACAAGTATAGTTGATTCACTACGAGAGTAGGTTTCACATACATTAGGAAATTACGCCATAACTAGCCAAGATAATAACATACAAGTAACCGGTAATGTCATTTGCAAGAGTAATAAGGAATTCCATACCTCTAGGAGCTTTCTAGTGTTAATTTTATTACTTTTACTTCATGTTTATAGTCTAAATAATAAAGGAGTTCAAAAATCACCGGTAATTGTCACTCCTCCCTGTGGGATCGACACCTGATACCCCTATGCTCAATAAATGACTTGTATACTTGCAGAAAAATCGGGTGTGGGGTATTTAGGATTTTGTAAATGTAAAATTTGATTGTAGATGAGCTAATTGTATATGTATATCCGGCACTCATCAGCTATAAAGAAAAGCATGGAGACTTGTAGAAGAATATTTTGGGAATCTAAAGAATATTTTACATCAACTTTAACAACTCATTTGGACCTTGAATTCATCTATAAATTGGGGGCTTGAAGACATGTTTTCAAAACTTTTGGAAGGGTAGAAACACTATCAAAAATGTGGTCTTCACTAGTTTTTCTTAGTTCATTAGTTTAGTTCATTAGTATGGTATGGTTAATGTAGTTTATCCATCTTGTATTGGTAGCTAGATTTAGATAAAGAATTAAGGAGCAAGATGGAGAGCTTGGAACTTATGTGATAATGGTGACTTCTCTCCTATCACTTTTTCTTTTGTATTTGAATTCATGTTTAACTATATTACGAGTATGGTCTTTTTTTCATTCTCTTCATGTGTTGCAAAAGTTTATACCTAAAGTTATGGATGAACTTTTTATATCTTGTTAATGATGTTTAATTGGTTATTTGATGATATTATTTTGACCAAGTTATTTAGCACTTTTTCTTATCTAATCATGATTAACTCGCCATTAATTATAATAATCTTAAAGTGTTAAATTTGCAATGAGAATTGAAATTTAACACTAGCTCAAAGAAGTGCTAAACCTAGGGAGTTCACTCACCAGAATAAAGGTGTACCTTTGTGGTTTTAGTGGCTTGTTCCATGTAATTTCATAGAAAAGATGAGCTTGTAGTTAATTTCATAACCATGAGAGTAGGTATGACTTAACTGCAAGTATAGTTGATTCACTACAAGAGTAAGTTTCACATACATTACGAAATTACGCTATAACTAGTCAAGATAATCACATTCGTTTAACCGATAACTTCACTTACAAGAGTAGTGAGGAATTCCATAGCACTAGGAGCTTTCTATTATTATTTTTATTACTTTTATTTCATATTTGTGGTGCAGATTTAATCTCTTGAATTTGTGGTAGTCTAAATAATAAAGGAATTCAAAAACCATCGGTAATTGACAATTTTCCTTGTGGGATCGACACCTTATATCTCTATACTCAATAAACAATCTGTATACTTGCAAAAAAAAGGGGCATTTAGGTATTATTAAAATTTGGTGCATGGTAGAACATTGTCAAGTTATTGGCGCTGTTATCGGGGAAAATTTGATTTAATATCGGTGCTAAAAACAACTTTATTAGTTTAGACATTTTTACTTGTTTTTCTTATTTTTTTTGTGCCAAGTGTCTTATTCGTTATGTTTAGTGTCTTGTTGAGTCTTTTGTTTTGTGTTTAATATCTTGTTTTTGTTTATATCTTTAAATCTTTTCTTCTTAACCAATCTTGCTTTTGAGATTGTTTGAAAACATTTTTAGGTTATAAGGAGGACAATAAACAAAAGTGGATAAAAGCTTGAGAGATGAAAGTTTGGCAATGGACTACAATTTTCAAAATTACAATTATAGAGGTAACCAAAGAATGTTCAAAGGTATGTCTTTTGAAAATAGTTTAAGGAGCTTAAAGGCTAAATTTGATTTTATAATATTAAAAGTTTAATTGGACACCACTACAAATATACTTGAACAAAAGAGGAATGTTAATGTTTTTAATTTTAATCAAGTGATTGTTGACTTGTGTGGAGGTTATTATACTACTCAAACATGTAGGCTGTGAAGCCTTGAAATACGAAGAAAGAAAAATTTTTGGTTAGAAATCTTTTTGGAGAATCCGGTTGGAAATCCGGCCAGTTCTTGGCCGGATACCTGGCCAGATTGGCAGGGGTTTTGGAAAAAATTTTGATTTCGCCACTCCCACGAATCCGGCCAGATTTTGGCGGGATTGTGACGTGGCACTTCAGCAACCAAGTTTGACCGGCTGATTTTCCTACATTCTTATCTTGTTTCTTGGCTGAAATATCTTCATTTCTCTCCTTGCTTGGCCGGCTGTTTTGAGAGAGGAAAACTTTATTTTCTATTTCAATTTCTTGCTCAAATCTTGAGTTTTAGCCAACCAAATTGGAAACTATTCCATACAAGTGTGTACTAAGGAAGTTTAAAGGCTTTGGTGGAGTCTTTGGTGAACGGGAAGCACTAAGCTACCTTGTTTCTTGTGGTTATAAGGTGAGTTGCTAAGAAATTCCCTCTTTGTTCTTAATAAGGGCGGATTAGTGGTTTTATTGGTTAAATATGCAATTTTGTGGAAGATTTCATGATTTTAAATAGAGTTTGACAAATTTCTGATTTATTAGTGAATTTTCTGATTTTACATGATAATTGTTGGTTGGTCATGGAATGATAGCTTGATATGGTGTCAAATGGAGCCTTTGTGTGTTAGTTGTGGTTGTTTGCGAAAAATTTCAGATTTGTGCGGAAAATTTCAGTTTTAGGGTTTCAAATTTGGGGCTTTCTTATGGTTGGTTATTGAGCTTTTAATTGGTTAAGATTTAACGGGTATTGTGACCTAATTAAGTGTGTTGTATGGCCTATGATTTGTACGTGTAATTATAATTGAATTGAGATGTTATTGGTGATGTATTGTAGGATGGAAAAATAAGAAAATTAAGGGGAAATGCTGTCCAATCTTTGAGGGCATTTGATTGCTTTGAGTTTGAGTTAACTCTTGGTAGAAATGAAGGGCTTGGACTTGATCGAGGAAGCTGTCTATGTTGGATGAGGTTCATGAGCTATGGTTGGTGAGTGATTCCACAACTATTTCCAAAGTTACTTCTCGAACTAATTCTTGTATTGGTTACTCGATTGCATATCATGTGTGCTTGTGTGTGTGCCATGAAATTTTTGGCTCAAATGAGTGCTTGGAATTCGTGTGCTTAAACTCAATGTCTCCACCACTGTTTATTTGGAGCACCGATGGCTACCTATTACTGTTTCACTGTTACTGGATCTGTTTGAAAGTTGGATGTTTACAATGATTTCCCTGGCTCACAAGAGTAATAAACGTATCTTTGATCACTGATTCATGACATCATCTAAATGCAATATTGTGAAGCTTATTTGATTTCTGATTTTTACTGGACACTCGCTGAGCTTCTAGCTCACCCCAAAAATATTTTTCCCCTCCAAAGGTCTCGAGACAAAGGAAGCGCGTGTAATGAGTTATTAGTGTGTCTGAAGAGATATCTCATGTGTATTTTGCTTTTCGATTCACTTGTGGTATGTAATTCGTGGAACTTTGGAAGATGTAATATTGATACTGATATCGTAATTGTAATTATTTGGGAACTGAGAACTTTTGTCCTATTCGGGGAATTGTACCACTATTTGAGATTTGAATGTATGTACGTATATGTTCTAAGCTTGAAAAATGTTATTTCGTTTATTATTGAGGTTGTACCCTATGTTATTGGATGTGAGTAATGAAATTTATTTGAGAACTGTAGTGAGTCCCGGCGAGAGTTGGGCAGGCGATCCGCCGAACCCTTTGGTTTGCCTTAGGGGAAGGTGGGGCTGTCACAGTTGGTATCAGAGTTTAGGCTTCAGATCTCTGTAGTGTATCATAGGCTAAAGTTTAGGATGCCGGACTGTGGGATTGGTTTGGAAGTTAAGCGACTACTCGGAGGGATAAAATCCAGAGCTACTTCGCGTGGTCTCTGTGCGGAGTGAACTTGGGCCAAGGAGTAAGTGCTCTTTGGGAGCGTAAGTTGTGAATCATGCGTGGTAAGCGTAAGATATGACTTGGTTGATTTACGCTTGGGAGCATACGGCCTGAGTTGTAAAGTTTCTTAGTTTTGGATTCTTGTACTTGAGTACTCGATACTTTTCCTGAGGAAATGCTTGTGAATTTGGACGGAACATGGTCTAGTGTATGATGATGTGAATAGAAATTATAAGTGAATTTGAGATAAGTTGTAATGGCACAGGTTAGAGTACAGAGGATTTCGTATTGTACTAGAGACTTAACCGGATGAGGAGATTGAAATAATAAATGTTATCTAGAACTTGTCCAATAAGATTTTGGCTAGGATTTTGATAGATTGTGGTGGTGGCCGGAATTATTGAGAAAACTTCTGGTTTTGCATCCTTTTCTAGTCTTCTTGTTTGATTAAAGTTTGCATCACCCAATTTGTAAGTGTTGGGATTTGAAATACTTGAACTGCCTGAAACCGACTAAACTGAGCTCACATGAGACTTGAACCTGTTTAGGCGAGTGTGCTCTTACGTACACTTAATGACCTGACTTGCCTGAATATATGGTATCTCTTTTACGCATGATTAAGTAGCTTGATTCGTATATGACCTATATGTGGACTTGAAGTCTGTGATTGCTTGAGAATGTGAATTGCTGGGTATAGGCTAGGCAAGTGAGTTCTCATTCGTACTCGTGCTCCTTGAACTTGAAGTTGTGATACCCCGACTTCTTTAAACCCTAAATTCTGAAAAAAAAAACCTAGTTTACTTGATTGAAACCCTAATTTACTTGTGACTAACAGGTTTTCTTAAATGTCTCATATTTTAATAGAAACCCAAATTTTAATCACTGAAATTGTAAAACCCTCACGTTTTTCTTAAAAATTTCCTTTTATTTGGAAATTCATTATTTATTAAAGCCCTGCTACCCAATCGTTTCACAATAACTGCAAATAAACCTAGAAAGTAGGGTTTTACTCTTCGTTTTCAAGATTGGGGCAAAATTAGGGTTTTCGCGATTTTTCGCCAGATGAATTTTCGGTACGGAGTAGGGATCAAATTTGGGGCTTAAGAGTGACTTTTAAGTGAGAAATAATATGTGATTAGGAGCAATGATATAAGGTTAGTGAATGGGAATTAAAAACCCTAGTACGTGTGTTTTTAAGAAAAACGGCGCGAACCGACGGGTACCGCGCACTACCGATTGAACACACCACTTTCTTACCATACAAGCTTATCACTAATTGAGCAAAATATCTTCTTATTTTCCAGCTAACTTGACTGAATTTTAAGGCTAAAAATAGCAAGGAAAAGAAAGAGAAAAATGAAAGGTGGTGGTGGCGACAAGGGTTTCTTGACCAAGAGATTAGTATTCGTTTTTAACCCCAATTTTTGCATCTTTCCTTCATTATTTCTGCTCCATAGCCGAACAAGAAGAGAGAGAAAGGGAGAGCAAGAGAAAACCATTTCCTTCTTGATTTGTACTATCCAAGTGAGAAGAAAGAAAACTAAACCGATTAAAGAGTGAGTTGTGGAGTTGGGAAGCTAGGGGAACTAAAAATTTCCAAAGGAGGTGGAGTATCACTCTTCCAAGCTTTGTCTTTGAGGTATAAGATCTGATCATGGTTATTGTTCTTTTAAATTTTGGTTTAAGATGTTATCTAGTTCATGTTTTGGCTTGATTACAAGATATGCAAGTTGGGGTGATGATTTTAGATGATATATGCAAGTTAGGGTTTAATAAATTTCTGCCTAAACTTGTTGTATAGTTAGTATATATTGTATATAAGATTATATAAAGGGCTTTGGTAGTGTTGGAAGCAAAAAAATGAATAGATTGTCATGAAATCCCAAAAATTCCAGATTTCTGGAAATTTCCTAATTCAGTTCTGCCCGGTTTTGGTACTCATATTTAGAGGCCAAATTAGGCTTGGAATAAAACATGAAAGTTGTATAGAATGGTATTTTATAGGTTCCTACAAAATTTCAACTCAATCAGAGCAACGTACCTTGTGAAAAGATGAAAATACCCTCGCTGTTCTAGGTTACATTCCAGAGTTCCGCGTGGACAGTTTAGTCTATTTGGTTGTGTTTATTCACTATAATACGTTGGGATTTAGCTATTTTCCAAAACATGAAAGTTTTATAATTCTGTCTTATATTTTAAACGCCTCTAAGAACACCTTAATCGGACCTTGGTAACCTGAGATATGACCATTCCAGTGCAGTGCGATTAATTAGCCGACTAGTTGGATTTTGGTTCTGTAAATTGGGAATTTGACTAGGTTGCATTGGAAACTGGACTAAGTGATCTTCATGAAAATTGTAACCCTGTGTATTAGCTTCGAAATGGTATAAGTTACACCTCAATCCGATAAGCGTAGCCTCGGATGTGTTCTTTCCGCAATCACACGTCAAATCTGTCTTTTGCTAGGTTACATTTCCGTACTTGTTATCACTTTGATTTTTGTTCTTATGTTGTTATGAGCCTATGGAACGGCTATTTACTTGAATCTATGATATGTATGACTTTGGGATTGGCTGAGGAAAATAATGAAGCCATAAATGGCTGGAAAATTTGGTAAACACAAAGGGCGTGCTGCCCAAATTTACGCTCGAGGACTATAGAAATATACTTGCGACTTGGGTAGAGTTGATATGAATATCACTTGAACCATCTAGGGTACTTGAGTCTTCTTGTTCCGAGGTATATAAGTAAGGACTTGGCCGAACTTGTACCCTTGAGAAATGAAATAATGATTGCTCGAAGTATGTTTTCCTTGTACTTTCAACTCACATGACAATTTCAAGTATAAATGTTACAAAGTTTTACTGTTTAAAAAGCGAGCAAGTGTTTCACGACTACTATCCGAGTGAATTTCAATTTCTTGATTTTTATTGAACGAAACGTCTAAGTTTCGAATCTTAGTCATGTTTCAAAGTTCTCAAACTGAGTTTTATCGCAGATTTGGACTCCGAACCCGGAGTATAACCTGAAAGTGACCAGTAAAGGCACTATATCTTTTGGTGAGTGCTTTGAAATAACGAATTGAACTTGATACTTGAACTTGATACGTGACCAATATGATTACATGTTATATAAGTGAATTGTTAGGGCAAGAGTGTACTTTATCGCACTTGCCCTTATGTGAGATATACTTGTTTATTGTTGCAATTGACTTGATATACTTGTTTATGATGCGCGCACTTCCTGGAATTCCAGAAACCCTGCGGCGAGTTACTTAAGTCGAGCCGGCAAGGGCTTGGTCGATTGGGTAACGAACCCTGGGTCTCTTGTTTTGTCGAGTGGAGTGATATCTCCTCGACTAATCGGTATACTCGAGTATTACCACCGGTGTTTCTTGAGGATTTTGGGCCCAGCTGGGGGTTTGAACGGTGGACGGAGAGTCATTTAAGTGGTGTTCTACTGGATTGGTTCCTTTACTTGAAAGTTGACGGAGTGTCAACTACTACGTGATCAAGCTCCTGATGATGAATGGAAGTTGGCTCCTGAGAGCCATCCGTATCCTTATGCTTTGGAATGATTATTGCTTATTGGATTATTGTTTATTTTGAAAAACTTTTACACTCGCTCATTTTGAGATTGCTACTTGACATGTTATTGCTCATCTTTATGAACTCTGCATACTCGTTACTTTGCTATATCGAAAACTTGTACTTATAAATAATGGTCAATTTGCTATTTGGAACCTCACTGGGCTTTTAGCTCATTCCACTCCATTTGTTTTCCTTACAGGGGGTACGAGCGAGGCATGAGACATGTACAGACTAGCGTAGTCTAGTTGTTTTGAGTTTTGCTCTTGTACTCACGCTAGTACCCGACTAGGGTTGATTGTACTCGAAATATAAAGACTTTGTATCTGGATTTGAGCAGCAATGTATATATTAAGTTGAAATGGATATGTTATTCATTTTCTTTGGATGCACATTGTTTTGCTTGAGCTATGGGTGAGTGCGTGAGTGAGTCCTGGCGAGAGCTGGGCAGGCGGTCCGCCAAACCCTTTGGTACGCCTTAGGGGGAGGTGGGGTCATCACAGAAGTAATTGATCTTGCTTGCGGACTTGCATGTTTATATGTGTGGTTGTAGACCAACTACTACTCTTCTGTAGCGGTTGAACTGAAGCTCTCTGGTGGGGCATTGCCTGTTGTGTTGTCCAGTACCGCCAGTCTTCTGACGAGGCATGCCTGTTGTGTTGTCCAGCACCACCAGGGATAAATTCCTGAACTGAGACTCTCTGGTGAAGTATAGCCGTTGTACTAGCTTGTTGTGTTGTCCAGTACCACCAGGGATAAATTCCTGAACTGAGACTCTCTGGTGAAGTATAGCCGTCGTGCTAGCTTGTTGTTTTGTCCAGCACCACCGGGGATAAATTCCTGAACTGAGACTCTTTGGTGAAACATAGCTGTTGTGCTAGCTTGTTGTGTTGTCCAACACCACCAGGGGCAAATTCTTGAACTGAGACTCTCTGGTGAAGTATAGCTATATGCTAACTTGTTGTGTTGTCCAGCACCCCCAGGGGTAAAATTTCCGACCTGGGGCTAAGCCATGTCCTGAATTTTTCGAATATCTGGGACTTTAAATCCAACTCAGGGCTAGTTGGTTGAATCAAGCCCTATTGCATGTTGTATCTGGTTACTCGTTTAGTTATCTTTCGGATCATGATTATTAGATAAGTGGGATTAGAGTGATTCTTAGTACTTGACTGACTTTCGAGGACTATTTTGACCTGATTAATACATGTTGGAATGTCGAGGACGACATTCTTTCAAGGGGAGGAGTTTTTGAAGCCCCGAAAGACGAAGAAAGAAAAATTTCTGGTTAGAAATGTTTTTGGAGAATCCGTCCGGAAATCCGGCCAGTTCTTGGCCGGATACCTGGCCGGATTAGCAGGGGTTTTGAAAAAAATTTTGATTTCGCCACTGCCACGAATCCGGCCAGATCTTGACCGGATTGTGACGTGGCACTTCAGCAACCAAGTTTGACCGGCTGATTTTCCTACATTCTTATCTTGTTTTTTGGCTGAAATATCTTCATTTCTCTCCTTGCTTGGCCGGCTGTTTTGAGAGAGAAAACAAGAGAGGAAAACTTCATTTTCTACTTCAATTTCTTGCTCAAATATTGAGTTTTAGCCAACCAAATTGGAAACTACTCCATACAAGTGTGCACTAAGGAAGTTTAAAGGCTTTGGTGGAGTCTTTGGTGAAGGGGAAGCACTAAGCTACCTTGTTTCTTGTGGTTATAAGGTGAGTGTGACAGCCCCACCTCACCCTAAGGCGAACCAAAGGGTTCAGCGGACCGCCTGTCCAGCTCTCACCGGGACTCAGTCATTCACTACAGTCCTCAAATAAATTACAATATATATCTCAAATATTACATCAAATTCTCCAATAATTACATGTTATAAGCGAAGCGGAAACAATTTCCCAAACTATACATAAAATGATTCCAAATCCAAACTGTACAAGATATATGCCATCCAGTCACGTGAATAAGTACTACCAGCCTTCCTTCGCCACGAGCCCTGTGGAGGGGAATAAAATATTTTTGGGGTGAGCTAAAAGCTCAGTGAGTAACCAATAAAATCAGTAATCAAATATATTTCACAATAATGCATTTCGATGATGTCATGATTTCAAGATCAAATGTACGTATTTTTGCTCTCGTGAGCCAGTGAAATCATTGCACTTAAACACCCAACGCTCAAATAGCTCAGATAACAGATAAACAGGAATGAGGAGCCATCGTGCTCCAAATAACTAGTAAACAGATAGTGGAGACGTTGGTGTTCAGCACAGACTTCCCAAGAACTCAGTTAAGCCAAATCATGTCATGAACTCGCATGCAAGCACGCATGATATGCAGTCGAGTAAATGATGCCAGAAACATTTCAAAAGTACTTGGGAAATAGTTGAGGGTCACTCACCTCCACGGCTCAGAAACCATCCATCATATATCATTACCTTGCCCGAGTCCAAGCCCTAAATCACAAACTCAAAGCAATCATACATTCTCAAAGTTCGGACAACATTTCCCCATAAATGCTTCATTTACAACCTACAATATATTACCAATCACACATACGATTAATAAGCAATAAAATATATCCAATTAGGCCACAATATCCCTCAATCAAAGCTAATTGGAAGTTTAAGAGCCACCATTAGAAAAAGCCCCAATTAAACCCTAGAAACCGGAATTCATTCCCTCAAGCGTAAATTTTCCGCAACGATCGCAATTAACGTATAAAAGTTCCATTTAACACCTTTCGGCACAATATCCATAACTGAAGCTACCCTTATTGGATTGAAACGAATCTTATGGCGTTTCGAAGCCAAGACATAAAGCTACAACTTTTATGAAGACTACTCAGTCCAGTTCTCACCCTAACTAGGCCAAATTTACCAAAACAACTCCAGATTTTCCAGTTCGAAACTCACTGTGAAATTCAACTAGCAGTCCTGATTCATTCACTCATATCTCAGCACACACAACTCCAATTCAGGTAATTCCAAAGCCATTTGAAAGCTAAGATACAAGGATATAATTCTTAAGAAGACATCATCAACCAATTCGGTAATATTCCTTGTCAAACTAACCACTTACAGAGGCTGATTTTCATTTTCGGACAGAAACAGGGCAGCAGGGGTGTTTCGGTCTTTTCATAGGCTACGTTGCTCTGATTGAGCTGAAATTTTGTAGGCAACTATAAAATATCATTCTATACAACGTTTATGTTTTGTACTAAGGCTAGTTCGGCCTCTAACTAGGTGTAACAGTACTGGGTAGAATTGGGGAAAAATGAAACCCTAATCTGGAATTCATGCATTCAAGTGCTAATCTTCCACAAAACAACATCTAACACAACTAAAAACCACTAATAAGCAATTAATTGAAGTAAAGAGGATGTTCTTGGTAAAATACCTTAAAACCACAAGAAAGGTAGGAGCTTAATCTTTCCTCCTCCAAAACAACTCCACCAACACCTTTAACCTTCCCTAATGATCACTTGTATGGTGTAGTTTGTGATTTGGTTGGTTGGAACTCAAGATTTGAGCAAATTTGGAAGCTAGAAATTGAAGAGCTTTCTTTTCTTTTCTTGTTGAGAGGGCTGGCCAAAGGAGCTAAAAATGAATAAATAAATTGGCCAAAATTAGCTTTAAGAAAGTAAAAATATCTTGGTCAAAAGTCCAATGATGAATTGAATTGTGACACTTGTCACCTTTTAGCTTAAAGCTTATCCTTTTGTCTCTCCATAATTAAACCATCTAAGTCACCTCTAATTATCTCTTAACATCTGATAAATTAAATCCAGTATACAAAACTTAATCTAGTTGGCCGAATTTATCGAATTTACCGTACTAGTGGGTCCCACATCCGGTATACACTTCAAACTTAAAGTGAACTAACTTGTATCAAGGAAATGATTTGAAAACTATATTCCCTTATAAAAATGTATAAGAAATTAATATAGTGAAGAAAGGTATAAAATTATAAACAAGGAAACAAAATAATGTCTCGAAAATATATAAAAATTTTCGGGTTCTCACACTCATCCTTTCGGGGTGTCACAGTGAGTTGCTAAGAAATTCCCTCTTTGTTCTTAATAAGGGTGGATTAGTGGTTTTATTGGCTAAATATGCAATTTTGTGGAAGATTTCATGATTTTAAGTAGAGTTTGACAAATTTCTGATTTATTAGTGAATTTTCTGATTTTATATGATAATTGTTGGTTGGTCATGGAATGATAGCTTGATATGGTGTCAAATGGAGCCTTTGTGTGTTAGTTGTGGTTGTTTGCGGAAAATTTCAGATTTGTACGAAAAATTTCAGTTTTAGGGTTTCAAATTTGTGGCTTTCTTATGGTTGGTTATTGAGCTTTTAATTGGTTAAGATTTAACGGGTATTGTGACCTAATTAAGTGTGCTATATGGCCTATGATTTGTACGTGTAATTATGATTGAATTGAGATGTTATTGGTGATGTATTGTAGGATGGAAAAATAAGGAAATTAAGGGGAAATGCGGTCCAATCTTTGAGGGCATTTGATTGCTTTGAGTTTGAGTTAACTCTTGGTAGAAATGAAGGGCTTGGACTTGATCGAGGAAACTGTCTATGTTGGATGAGGTTCATGAGCTATGGTTGGTGAGTGATTCCACAACTATTTCCAAAGTTACTTCTCGAACTAATTATTGCATTGGTTACTCGATTGCATATCATGTGTGCTTGTGTGTGTGCCATGAAATGTTTTGGCTCAAATGAGTGTTTGGAATTTGTGTGCTTAAACTCAACGTCTCCACCACTGTTTATTCGGAGCACCGTGGCTCCCTATTACTGTTTGACTATTACTGGATCTATTTGAGAGTTGGATGTTTAAGTACGATGATTTCTCTGACTCACAAGAGCAATAAACGTATATTTGATCACCGATTCATGACATCATCTAAATGCACTATTGTGAAGCTTATTTGATTTCTGATTTTTACTGGACACTCACTGAGCTTCTAGCTCACCCCAAAAATATTTTTTCCCTCCACAGGGCTCGAGACAAAGGAAGCGCGTGTTGTGACAGCCCCACTTTCCCCTAAGGCGAACCAAAGAGGGTAGCGGACTGCCTGCCCAGCTCTCGCCAGGACTAACGGTGCAGTATAGAGCAATCTATTGCGTTCCGAAACTTATAACGCGCGTAAACAAGGCAAAAGGGCAAAATAACCCAAAAATAAAAAAATGAAACCCGGAGTCGGTCATGAATAGTAACCGACCCGTCCGAACCCAACCAAACATCGAAATACATATACAACATAGCATTAAGCATTTACAAGCCAAAATGGCATTTAAAAGTGATATAAAAGTCACTACATATGTGGTTTGCCCAAAACAAAAGTGAAAACGGCCCTAATGATACATTTAGGGTCCCACTTTATATACAACACAAAAGAGACATTCATCTAGTTCATTCGGCAACCATCTATCAAGATATATTCCAAAAAAATCATATTCCTGTAAGGAAAACAAAAGGAACGGGGTGAGCTAATTGCCCAGTGAGAATACAACTCAAACAACCAAGTTCATAGATGCATCAAGTTTAACAGTCCAATTTACCAAAAATAAGTAAAGCCACACATCAATAATGAGGATAAAAGGATACGGGTGGCTCTCAAGAGCCCTTTTCCTCGTTTGCATTCTTGATCGAATCTCATTGACTCTCCGTCAATGTTTAAAAGTAACCAACCGTAGACTCCACTTTACTCCCATTCCATTCCTCCTAACATCCCCCAACCGGGCCCGCAATCCAAACACATGCATTGTGGTATTACTCGAGTAAACCGGAATCGAGAGTCTATCATACTACAAGATTCCATAACATTGCCCCAAGGCACATTAATTGGCACGACCAAGCCCTCGCCGGCTCGATTCAATCAATTACCAATGGGGTTGAGCTCATTGATAACATTTGTAGTCGTTGGAGACTCGTCCAAACGACACCAAGTCATGTATTTCATTTCATATACATTTCATATAACATTCCAACAACTTTCCTATAACATGCGAAACAACAAGTGAAAGTGATAAAGTACACTCTCACTTCAATCAATTAACATTCAACATCTCAAGTTCAAGTATCAAAGTCATATAATAACACATAAGTGAGTAATACACTCACCACGCTAGCAAATGTGGTTTCAAGCACTTTAGTCAAAAGAACGTTGTGCACCACCGTCACGCCCTAAAAATCATGCAAACAAGTACCACGAGACTCGATAACGAGTCATAAACCAAGGCCAAACATGACCCCAATAGGGTTCCATAAGCATATACAAACAATCATGGAAACCAGAAATTTCGGAAATGTAACTAACTTGGCCCTGAAAAAAACAGTTTTTGTCCTCATTTTGCGGTAATGGCACAAATTGCACTACGCTTATCGGATGAGGGTGTAAGACCCACCATATCGAAGCTAAAATATAGGGTTACAACATCACAGGAGGTCACTCAACCCAGTTTTGAGTGCAAACAGGTCAAAAATGCAAGATACTTCATCAACAACATAAAACAGATTCACCAAAACGCATTCTAGCGGAAACATCATAACTCAGGCTCTACAAGTCCAAATCCAGAAATTCCAAAACCAGATGAAATATAAGAAACAGGGATAAATTTCATCATAAGGCCTCAACATCCAATTCGGAAGCAATTCCAGCCAAAACAACTAATTACAGGCGCAGTTCTCACTTTCGGGTAAAACCAGAACAGCAATAGTCATTTCGACTTATCTCATTCTACACTACTCCGATTGACTTGAAATTTTGTAGAAACCTCTAAAATGTCATTCCCTACAACTTTCATGTTTTGAGATAAGGCCAAATCGGCCTCTATCTAGGACCTAAAATTTCGGACAGAATGTAGCTTCAAGAACCCTAGATTTTTCAATTTTCTTCCAAAACAGAAATTGGTTACAATTATCTATCATATACACCTACTAGAGTCATTAAACATCAGTTCCCATCATCAAGGATAGCCACAACATCACATTCATATTAAACCAGAAAAGTCATCAATAAATTGAAAACTTCACCAATTCATCTCAAACCAAGAAATAAACCACAAAATTCATCACTTTAACTACCACTAGGCACTAATTAAGCTTCATTAAGTGAAGGAGAAAGTTCAATCATCACTCACCTAGTAAACAAGAGAGGAAGAGTTGCTTGTCCTCTTAGCTTCCCAAAACACTTCACCAAACCACTTACTAACACCTAAAGAAGAGATTTTATGGAGTAGAAACAAGTCTAAGTGATTGCTTTGGATGATTTGCACTAGATGGATGCCAAACTTTGAAGAGTTTTTATTTCTTCTTTGCTCAAGGTGGCCGGCCACAATGGAGGTAAGAAATGGTGATTTTTGTGATAATTTTTGAGATATTTAATCAATTGGTCAAATAAGTCAAAAAGGTGAATAGTTGTCATAAGTTACAACCACTCTTAAGGTGACACTTGTCACTTCATTTAAATCATCTCTATCCTTTAAGTCCCTCTCACATCAATCACATCTCAACCTCTACTTATCTCTTGACACCCGATAAATTTCACTCAGTATCCGGAACTTAACCTCCTTGGCCGAATTTTTCCGAACTTTTCGCACTAGCGGGTCCCACGTCCGTTATATATCCTTAATTTTTCAAAAACTATCCAATACTAGAAAAATCATCTAAAAACTATATCTGCTCATTAAAAAATATCAAGAAAATTTTCCTACTAAAAAAAATGCAGAAAACAAACCATTAAATAAATAAAACCCTAGAAAATGGGAAAAGTACGGGTTCTCACACGTGTAATGAGTTATTAGTGTGTCTGAAGAGATATCTCATGTGTATTTTGCTTTTCGATTCACTTGTGGTATGTAATTCGTGAAACTTTAGAAGATGTAATATTGAGACTGATATCGTAATTGTAATTATTTGGGAACTGAGAACTTTTGTCTTATTCGGGGAATTATACCACTATTTGAGATTTGAATGTATGTACGTATACGTTCTAAGATTGGGAAATGTTATTTCGTTTATTATTGAGGTTGTACCCTATGTTATTGGATGTGAGTGATGAAATTTATTTGAGAACTGTAGTGAGTCCCGGCGAGAGTTGGACAGGCGGTCCGCCGAACCCTTTGGTTTGCCTTAGGGGAAGGTGGGACTGTCACATAGGCAAGCACAAAATGTGCGTTATTATGATTAATTGAGGCATTGCAATCTTTATTTTGATCAAAATGGTCCTAATTGGGGTCATTCTTATACTTATGGTTGGGATAATCAATGTGCATATTATGATTCTCCATGTTTTTATGATTATCAACCCGATTATATCCAACTTGTATCAAAATCATCTTGGGAGCTAGCCCAAAGGATAGAGACTGCCAGGGCACAAGTGAGAAATTTCCACGCAAAACAGAAAGGGGTACCTAGTGGAGCCCAAGGGTCAGTGCGGAGTGATCGGAACATGCCACCAGCTAAATCCGGTCGTGGGGCTGGAGGTGGACAGTTTTCGAGTGCATCTAGGGGAGGTGCTCAGAGAGGAGGTGCCCAGAGGGGAGGCCAAAGTGGTTGGGGACAAGGTAGAGGCATTCCGCAGGGAGGCCAAACCTCTACTCCCCGAGTAACGTGCGGATATTGTGGAAAACAGAACCATACAGAGGATGAATGCTGGAGAAAGGCTCGGAAGTGCCTAAGGTGTGGAAGTACGGAGCACCAGATAGTCAATTGCCCATTGATCAGTGATACTCAGTCGACTGCCAGGTCAAACCCAAAGCCGACCAATGTCGGAGGGACCAGGTCGAGGGTACCGGCTAGAGTGTATTCGTTGGACCAACAATCCGTGCCTGAACCAACAGAGGTAGTGGAAGGTACGATTCCAGTTTTTCACCGGTTAGCCAAAATTTTAATAGACTCCGGTGCCACTCATTCTTTTGTTAACCCTACATTTATGCTTAGAATTGACATGAAAGTTGAAAGTCTACCTTATGACTTAGAAGTAAGAACACCTACGGGTAATCAAATTTTACATGCAAATGAGGTGTACAGAAATTGTAATATTTGGGTTGGCGAACGGAAATTAGTAGTCGGCCTCATTAGTCTAGCCATTAAGGGGTACGATGTTATTCTAGGTATGGATTGGCTAGCTCATTACCATGCTCGGGTAGATTGTAGGATGAAAGTGGTTGAGTTTTGCATACCAGGTAAGGCTGTGAAGCCCCAGTCCGTTCTTAAGGTTGATATTAGGTTATATTCATTATTTGTGCGGTAACATTTGGTTTTGGGACTACTTCGAAAACCCTAAGTTGGGGTTAGGATTGAAACCCTAGTTTTTGTATTAATTATAAGTTCGAGTGGTGATTAAAGTTAGCTATGTTAGTGTGTGTTTTAGAATAGGTAAGTATAGGATTTGATCTGATTTATATCGGTTAAGTGAATTTAAAAGTTAGAAAACCCTAAAAGCTAGCAAAAACCTTTAGCGTTATGATGTATTAGAAGCTTAAGTTGGGTTTAAAACCCTAATTTCACCCATGACAAAAAGGTTGTTGTTTAATTGCTTTTATGTGGGATTAAGTATGATTAAGTATAGGTGAGTAAGATAGGAAAGTGATTAGTGAAGCAATTAAGTATGATTATATGTTTTGGACTAGATTAAGTTATCATTTATGGAGTAAATTGAAAGCTTTTCAAATGTTTAAGGGCAAGAGTTGATCAAATGCAAAGTTGAAGGTGTAAGGGCTTGAGAGCCAAAATGAAGCTTTTGTGTGATTGGTGGAAATAGAAATATCTTCCAAGGCTTTGACCATCTTGTATATATCATAGGATTTCCATAAAAAACAAAACAAAATAAGAAAGAAGAGAGAGAGAGAGGTGGCCGAACCAAGGAGGAAAGAAAAGAGAAAAATTTCCTTCAAGTTCTTCATCTTCTAGCCTTCCATCTTGTTGTTGGAGCTTAAGGGATTAACTTGGGTACATGATTGTTGAAGGTTGATCAACTACAAAGCTTGTTTGAAGGTAAATCACCTCTTGTGAAAGTTAAGTTTTGGGGTTTTACTCTTGAAGTTATGCAAGTGACACTTTTGTGGTGATTATGCATTTTTATGGGTTGAGTGATGATTATTGAGTAGTTTAATGGTTAATTTTAGTGATTTATTGCTGCTGGAATTTCGGTCAAGATAAGAAAGAATTAGGGTTTCATGATAAACATGTTAGTTAGCTTTAATCTTGTGTTATTGAACTTGTTATGGTTGTGTTTGATGATGTATTTCATTTGTTTGGAGAGTGGGTGGTAGAAACTGATTTGGGGTTAAGAAACCCTAGGCTAAAGTGAGGAGTAATTGCTTGGTTAGGGTTAATTTGGCTAGGGTTTGTTGCTCTAATGGTTAGATTAAGTTAATGAGTGCATATGAAGTTCAATTAGAAGGTGTAGATAATATGTGGTTAGTTTGTGGAAATTGTATGGTGCAATTTCGGATCATTGGAAGCCTTCATAGGAGCTGGTTTAGGGTGTGTATTTGGTGTGCATTTAGCTAGAAAACCTGCATAACAATCATAGAACGGACCATGCGTTTGCGACGCGCAAAACCGGCAAATCCGGGTAAGCAGGGCAGCCCAGCACCTGAACATGAGCTCCGTTTTTCTTGACACTACGTATTGATTCAGAAGTTTCTCAAAACATGAAAGTTGTAGCCTCTTAGGTCCTGAATATGTCAGAAAAATTTCAGGTCAAACAGATCTCTGTAGCCTGAGTTATGGCCAAAATAGTCGCATCTATTCTAAACTCAGAATTCTGCCGCGTTTCTTGTTTTAGCCTCTGACCATGTTCTGTCCGTTTTGATAACGTACGAACTGGGTGTTGACCTCTTCATAATAAATGTAGATATTGGTCTTAGCTTCGAAACGGTATAAAGTTCATCCAAATCCGAATTCCGTAGCTTAACTTATGACCAAAACAATATCGGTTGTCAGAACTGCCTTCGAATTTGGACAGTTCTGACAGGGATGTTTGGACCCATTTTTTCTCATGCTCTGTAATAATTCAGCCTTTGGTCCAAACATAAAAGTTATAGCCTTATGAATGAGCTTTCTAACGCCACTGGAAATTCTTGATTCCAATTTCTGAGCCGTGAGTTACGGTCTTTCAAACAGGGCCTGTTTGGTAAACCGAAATGAAATGGCTGGAACTATTTTGTGCATTTTGGACTAATACCTATTGAGATCTGGGTTGAGATGTTTAAATAAAAGTTGTAGCCCTTCCTCGTAGCTTCGAAACGGTGTCTCACCCACCTTGATCCGATATTACTAGCCTAACTTTTGATCAAAACGGTTTGAGATGGCAGATTTGGCCGTTTCCGTTTGCCGTTCCGCGCGCGCACGTGTGTCCATTTTGCCGTTTCCGCACTTGCATGTGCCGATTTTGCCGTTTTGCTTGTTTAGGGCATGTTAGTGGCCATTTGTGATATAATGTGATGCAATCTTGTATTTCAGACCGTGGTGAGTTAGGCGGAGCTGGTGGGGCCTACTACTAGCTAACACGCACGAAGTGGTTTCTGTTCTTGTACTACTTTTGTGTTTTGAGTAAGTATTCAGGCCGTTTATGTGTATAAACTACTTATGTATTTTGATGTGAATAAAAAAGGGGACTTAGGCGAGAGTGTACTTGATCACACCCGACCTAAACCCTAGTTTGTACCTATGTTTCTTATGAGATGTGTATACATGAATTATTTTGGGTTTGAACCCCTTGAGCTTGTAGCTCGGGGTGACGTTTGTAAGTTGGGGTTGATCTTCCGACCTAGATGGACTATTCGTGCCAGTCAGGGCTTGGTCGAAGCCAGTCCAACTTAGTCTGAGGTCACCAAGTTTGTGATTCCGGTTCACCGAGAATGTGAACCAAGTTTGTGACCCGAGCTTGTGACTCAAGCTCAAGTTTGTGATTTCGTTCGCTCGAGCAAGTTTGTGAGGTGACTGGCCAGTGAGGGTGATAAGGTGTTAGGTGGGAGTACAAGTGGAGTTCTACGGATCTTATTTGTGGTCGACAGAGTGTTGGCAGGAGGTCACGCATGGCAAACGACTTGGCTTTGGAGCCAACCTCTATCCTTCATTTGTATTGTTACTTTTGCACTTGACTTGACATTTTGTGAAATAGTTGTTTATCTAAATGTGCAATTTATGATTTTACCCCTGTTTACTTACTAAGCATATAGCTTACCCCGTTTCCTTTGTTTTCCTTAGCAGGGGACGACGCGGGGAACTCCTTGGCACATTCACTAGTATAGTTAGGTTTGCTTGTAATAGTTCGACAATTAAGATGTTTGTTTTTGTTTTGGTGGTTTGTATAAGGACCCTCCTTAGGGTCTACTTTCTACTGGTTGTTATCATAATGTAATATAGTGGTTTGACTAGCTGCTTTTGGGGATGTAAATAGAACTCTTTCGTAGTTGGCTATTGTGAATAGTACGCCTGTGGTTTATCTTGTTTTTGTTTACCTAGCTTTTATTGCTTTAAGTTTTGAGTCCTGGCGCAAGCCAGGCAGGCGGCCCGCCGATACCCATGGGTACGCCCTTGGGAGAAGTGGGGTCGTCACATGTGGTATCAGAGCGCCTAGATTAGAGGACTTGGGCAATTGTGGGACATACGTGATAGACACTAGGCATATTTGATTCTTCTAAGATGAATGATATATTTAAGCTGAAATGCCGGTGAGCTAACGAATTAATGTTTGTAGGTATGGATCCGGGCAGTTCTAATGGTACGGGACCCAGCGGCATGGGACCGGGACCGAGACCTCCGAGTGCGAGGGGCCCGGAGGACCGGGTGTTGCGTAAGCGGGTGATCCGATATCGGAAGAGGCCTGGAGAGCCCTACAGTTTGTATTTCCCCTTTGGTCAGGCGTTGTACCGACCCTGCGAGTGTTACTATACGTACGGCTACCCTGATGAGGTCGTCTTGGCAGTGGACGACGAGCGATGCTGCCTGAGGAGGGCTTGCGATCATTTGACTAGACAGCTAGAGGAGGCACGAGAGAGAGACTACTGGCAGGCTAGGCGCGTTAGGGACTTGGAGCGGAGTCTCCGAGATGAGGTGGAGAGGACAGACGCTTTACGCCGTCAGCTCCATGACACACACCAGCACCTTTTCGCCTTGAAAGGGCAGCTTAGGGAGAGGGCCCGGAGTATTATGATGGATTGTAAGGTTCTATTTGATGTGGCCGCAGAGGCACCGCCACGAGCTATCGGTCCAGCGCCGATGGACGAGATTGACACCTTGGGTTCTGTTGGGGATTGGGCTCCTAGGGGAGGCATTTAGGGTCGCCTTATACTTTCTTTTGACTATCTGGTAGATTATTTTTGGCATGGCTAGTTTCTTTTGTTATCGGGTTGACTGACTACCTTTTTGGAGCCGGAGTGCTCATGTAAATAAGTGGTTTTGTACCGACCGGACGTCGGATAACTTGTATATTTTTTGGTGTGACTCTGTGAATATATGTATATATTTGAGTATAATCTTTTGCACTTATTCTTCGCATGTCTTTTGTGCATCTGCGTTGTGTTCTTTATTTTGTTTCTAGTATGAATACTAAGCACACGTTATGTTTGGATTTATAGACTTTTGCACCTAAATGGCCTCCGGTACTCGAGGTAGAGGTAGAGGGCGAGGACGAAGCCCTGAAAGGGAACATGAACATGAGCCAGATCAAGTAGCTACAGCCATCCAACGAATGGTTGACCTGTTAGAATGTATGGTTGACCAACAGGGTCAGGGCCATGGGAATACTACAGGAAACCCTGAAAATAATCCAGGCAATCACGAAGGAGAGGACCGTGCTTTAGAACGGTTCCAAAAATTTGCACCCCCAAAGTTTATAGGTGGGGCCGACCCTGACTTAGCGGAAGATTGGCTGGACCGTATGTTAGATATATTTGCCGTACTTAGGTACTCGGAGGAGCGGCAGATATCTTTTGTCATTTTTCAGTTTGAATGGGCCGCCCGAGCCTGGTGGAATGTGATTAGAGCTAAGTGGGAGCGGGAACAGACCCCCTGGACATGGGTTAATTTTACGCGAGAATTTAATGAAAAGTATTTACCTCCCATCGTACAAGAGAAATGGGAAGATGATTTTATCCGCCTGCGTCAAGGGACATCTAGTGTAGCGGAGTACGAGACCCAGTTTACAAAGCTCTCCCATTTTGCTCCGGAGTTGGTGCTAACGGAGCGAAAACGAACCCGCCGCTTCGTTCAAGGTTTAAATGTGGAAATCCAGGAAGCACTAGCGGCCGTACAACTGGACACATTTAGTCAGGCACTAGAAAAGGCACAAAGAATTGAGACAGTTAGGGGACAAGTAAAAGCTTTCCATGACCGAAAAAGAAAGCAACCTAGCTCCGACGTTGCGACTGGACAAAACTCGAGAAATGAGTCACCTTTTAAGACGAGTAAAGGAACAGATGGTCCACGACCTGCAAGCATTCTGAATAACTTTGGGAGAGGTCAGGTAGGGCAAGAGCCCCAGAGGAGTGCCCAGCGTGGAGGATCAAGTGCAGGCAGTAAGCCAATCTGTGGTTTCTGTGGGGCCAATCACACCGACGAAAACTGTTGGAAGAACAGTTCGATCCGAAAATGCTATAAATGTGGTAGTGCAGAACACCTGATTGCCCAATGCCCTAAGATGTAAAAAGAGAGACCTAAGCCACCGACTGAAGGGACCACAGCTAAGCCGTCGAGTGTAGGGGAAAATCGACCTGAAGGACCAGCTAGAGTCTATGCAATGGGTCAACAAGAGGTGTTTGACCCTTCGACGGGCATCGAAGGTACGCCCTTTTTTATCGGCGCACCGCAAGTGTTTAATAGACCCTGAGGACACGTACTTTTGTAAACCCTGCATTTATGGTTCACGAACAAAGGTATCAATTTCGAGGACGAAATTGTTCTAAGTGGGGGAGGTTGTGAGGCCCCAGTCCGTTCTTAAGATTGATATTAGGTTATATTCATTATTTGTGCGGTAACATTTGGTTTTGGGACTACTTCGAAAACCCTAAGTTGGGGTTAGGATTGAAACCCTAGTTTTTGTATTAATTATAAGTTCGAGTGGTGATTAAAGTTAGCTATGTTAGTGTGTGTTTTAGAATAGGTAAGTATAGGATTTGATCTGATTTATATCGGTTAAGTGAGTTTAAAAGTTAGAAAACCCTAAAAGCTAGCAAAAACCTTTAGCGTTATGATGTATTAGAAGTTTAAGTTGGGTTTAAAACCCTAATTTCACCCATGACAAAAAGGTTGTTGTTTAATTGCTTTTATGTGGGATTAAGTATGATTAAGTATAGGTGAGTAAGATAGGAAAGTGATTAGTGAAGCAATTAAGTATGATTATATGTTTTGGACTAGATTAAGTTATCATTTATGGAGTAAATTGAAAGCTTTTCAAATGTTTAAGGGCAAGAGTTGATCAAATGCAAAGTTGAAGGTGTAAGGGCTTGAGAGCCAAAATGAAGCTTTTGTGTGATTGGTGGAAATAGAAATATCTTCCAAGGCTTTGACCATCTTGTATATATCATAGGATTTCCATAAAAAACAAAACAAAATAAGAAAGAAGAGAGAGAGAGAGGTGGCCGAACCAAGGAGGAAAGAAAAGAGAAAAATTTCCTTCAAGTTCTTCATCTTCTAGCCTTCCATCTTGTTGTTGGAGCTTAAGGGATTAACTTGGGTACATGATTGTTGAAGGTTGATCAACTACAAAGCTTGTTTGAAGGTAAATCACCTCTTGTGAAAGTTAAGTTTTGGGGTTTTACTCTTGAAGTTATGCAAGTGACACTTTTGTGGTGATTATGCATTTTTATGGGTTGAGTGATGATTATTGAGTAGTTTAATGGTTAATTTTAGTGATTTATTGCTGCTGGAATTTCGGTCAAGATAAGAAAGAATTAGGGTTTCATGATAAACATGTTAGTTAGCTTTAATCTTGTGTTATTGAACTTGTTATGGTTGTGTTTGATGATGTATTTCATTTGTTTGGAGAGTGGGTGGTAGAAACTGATTTGGGGTTAAGAAACCCTAGGCTAAAGTGAGGAGTAATTGCTTGGTTAGGGTTAATTTGGCTAGGGTTTGTTGCTCTAATGGTTAGATTAAGTTAATGAGTGCATATGAAGTTCAATTAGAAGGTGTAGATAATATGTGGTTAGTTTGTGGAAATTGTATGGTGCAATTTCGGATCATTGGAAGCCTTCATAGGAGCTGGTTTAGGGTGTGTATTTGGTGTGCATTTAGCTAGAAAACCTGCATAACAATCATAGAACGGACCATGCGTTTGCGACGCGCAAAACCGGCAAATCCGGGTAAGCAGGGCAGCCCAGCACCTGAACATGAGCTCCGTTTTTCTTGACACTACGTATTGATTCAGAAGTTTCTCAAAACATGAAAGTTGTAGCCTCTTAGGTCCTGAATATGCCTGAAAAATATCAGGTCAAACAGATCTCTGTAGCCTGAGTTATGGCCAAAATAGTCGCATCTATTCTAAACTCAGAATTCTGCCGCGTTTCTTGTTTTAGCCTCTGACCATGTTCTGTCCGTTTTGATAACATACGAACTGGGTGTTGACCTCTTCATAAGAAATGTAGATATTGGTCTTAGCTTCGAAACGGTATAAAGTTCATCCAAATCCGAGTTCCGTAGCTTCACTTATGACCAAAACAATATCGGTTGTCAGAACTGCCTTCGAATTTGGACAGTTCTGACAGGGATGTTTGGACCCATTTTTCTCATGCTCTGTAATAATTCAGCCTTTGGTCCAAACATAAAAGTTATAGCCTTATGAATGAGCTTTCTAACGCCTCTGGAATTTCTTGATTCCAATTTCTGAGCCGTGAGTTACGGTCTTTCAAACAGGGCCTGTTTGGTAAACCGACATGAAATGGCTGGAACTATTTTGTGCATTTGTGACTAATACCTATTGAGATCTGGGTTGAGATGTTAAAATAAAAGTTATAGCCCTTCCTCGTAGCTTCGAAACGGTCTCTCACCCACCTTGATCCGATATTTCTAGCCAACTTTTGATCAAAACGGTTTGAGATGGCAGATTTGGCCGTTTCCGTTTGCCGTTCCGCGCGCGCACGTGTGTCCATTTTGCCGTTTTAGCACTTGCATGTGCCGATTTTGCCGTTTTTCTTGTTTAGGGCATGTTAGTGGCTGTTTGTGATATAATGTGATGCAATCTTCTATTTCAGACCGTGGTGAGTTAGGCGGAGCTGGTGGGGCCTACTACTAGCTAACATGCATGAAGTGGTTTCTGCTCTTGTACTACTTTTGTGTTTTGAGTAAGTATTCAGGCCGTTTATGTGTATAAACTACTTATGTGTTTTGATGTGAATAAAAAAGGGGACTTAGGCGAGAGTGTACTTGATCACACCCGACCTAAACCCTAGTTTGTACCTATGTTTCTTATGAGATGTGTATACATGAATTATTTTGGGTTTGAACCCCTTGAGCTTGTAGCTCGGGGTGACGTTTGTAAGTTGGGGTTGATCTTCCGACCTAGATGGACTATTCGTGCCAGTCAGGGCTTGGTCGAAGCCAGTCCAACTTAGTCTGAGGTCACCAAGTTTGTGATTCCGGTTCACCGAGAATGTGAACCAAGTTTGTGACTCAAGCTCAAGTTTGTGATTTCGTTCGCTCGAGCAAGTTTGTGAGGTGACTGGCCAGTGAGGGTGATAAGGTGTTAGGTGGGAGTACAAGTGGAGTTCTACGGACCTTATTTGTGGTCGACAGAGTGTTGGCAGGAGGTCACGCATGGCAAACGACTTGGCTTTGGAGCCAACCTCTATCCTTCATTTGTATTGTTACTTTTGCACTTGACTTGACATTTTGTGAAATAGTTGTTTATCTAAATGTGTAATTTATGATTTTACCCCTGTTTACTTACTAAGCATATAGCTTACCCCGTTTCCTTTGTTTTCCTTAGCAGGGGACGAAACGGGGAACTCCTTGGCACATTCACTAGTATAGTTAGGTTTGCTTGTAATAGTTGGACAATTAAGATGTTTGTTTTTGTTTTGGTGGTTTGTATAAGGACCCTCCTTAGGGTCTACTTTCTACTGGTTGTTATCATAATGTAATATAGTGGTTTGACTAGCTGCTTTTGGGGATGTAAATAGAACTCTTTCGTAGTTGGCTATTGTGAATAGTACGCCTGTGGTTTATCTAGTTTTTGTTTACCTAGCTTTTATTGCTTTAAGTTTTGAGTCCTGGCGCAAGCCAGGCAGGCGGCCCGCCGATACCCATGGGTACGCCCTTGGGAGAAGTGGGGTCGTCACATGTGGTATCAGAGCGCCTAGATTAGAGGACTTGGGCAATTGTGGGACATACGTGATAGACACTAGGCATATTTGATTCTTCTAAGATGAATGATATATTTAAGCTGAAATGCCGGTGAGCTAGCGAATTAATGTTTGTAGGTATGGATCCGGGCAGTTCTAATGGTACGGGACCCAGCGGCATGGGACCGGGACCGAGACCTCCGAGTGCGAGGGGCCCGGAGGACCGGGTGTTGCGTAAGCGGGTGATCCGATATCGGAAGAGGCCTGGAGAGCCCTACAGTTTGTATTTCCCCTTTGGTCAGGCGTTGTACCGACCCTGCGAGTGTTACTATACGTACGGCTACCCTGATGAGGTCGTCTTGGCAGTGGACGACGAGCGATGCTGCCTGAGGAGGGCTTGCGATCATTTGACTAGACAGCTAGAGGAGGCACGAGAGAGAGCCTACTGGCAGGCTAGGCGCGTTAGGGACTTGGAGCGGAGTCTCCGAGATGAGGTGGAGAGGACAGACGCTTTACGCCGTCAGCTCCATGACACACACCAGCACCTTTTCGCCTTGAAAGGGCAGCTTAGGGAGAGGGCCCGGAGTATTATGATGGATTGTAAGGTTCTATTTGATGTGGCCGCAGAGGCACCGCCACGAGCTATCGGTCCAGCGCCGATGGACGAGATTGACACCTTGGGTTTTGTTGGGGATTGGGCTCCTAGGGGAGGCGTTTAGGGTCGCCTTATACTTTCTTTTGACTATCTGGTAGATTATTTTTGGCATGGCTAGTTTCTTTTGTTATCGGGTTGACTGACTACCTTTTTGGAGCCGGAGTGCTCATGTAAATAAGTGGTTTTGTACCGACCGGACGTCGGATAACTTGTATATTTTTTGGTGTGACTCTGTGAATATATGTATATATTTGAGTATAATCTTTTGCACTTATTCTTCGCATGTCTTTTGTGCATCTGCGTTGTGTTCTTTATTTTGTTTCTAGTATGAATACTAAGCACACGTTATGTTTGGATTTATAGACTTTTGCACCTAAATGGCCTCCGGTACTCGAGGTAGAGGTAGAAGGCGAGGACGAAGCCCTGAAAGGGAACATGAACATGAGCCAGATCAAGTAGCTACAGCCATCCAACGAATGGCTGACCTGTTAGAATGTATGGTTGACCAACAGGGTCAGGGCCATGGGAATACTACAGGAAACCCTGAAAATAATCCAGGCAATCACGAAGGAGAGGACCGTGCTTTAGAACGGTTCCAAAAATTTGCACCCTCAAAGTTTATAGGTGGGGCCGACCCTGACTTAGCGGAAGATTGGCTGGACCGTATGTTAGATATATTTGCCGCACTTAGGTACTCGGAGGAGCGGCAGATATCTTTTGTCGTTTTTCAGTTTGAATGGGCCGCCCGAGCCTAGTGGAATGTGATTAGAGCTAAGTGGGAGCGGGAACAGACCCCCTGGACATGGGTTAATTTTACGCGAGAATTTAATGAAAAGTATTTACCTCCCATCGTACAAGAGAAATGGGAAGATGATTTTATCCGCCTGCGTCAAGGGACATCTAGTGTAGCGGAGTACGAGACCCAGTTTACAAAGCTCTCCCATTTTGCTCCGGAGTTGGTGCTAACGGAGCGAAAACGAACCCGCCGCTTCGTTCAAGGTTTAAATGTGGAAATCCAGGAAGCACTAGCGGCCGTACAACTGGACACATTTAGTCAGGCACTAGAAAAGGCACAAAGAATTGAGACAGTTAGGGGACAAGTAAAAGCTTTCCATGACCGAAAAATAAAGCAACCTAGCTCCGACGTTGCGACTGGACAAAACTCGAGAAATGAGTCACCTTTTAAGACGAGTAAAGGAACAGATGGTCCACGACCTGCAAGCATTCTGAATAACTTTGGGAGAGGTCAGGTAGGGCAAGAGCCCCAGAGGAGTGCCCAGCGTGGAGGATCAAGTGCAGGCAGTAAGCCAATCTGTGGTTTCTGTGGGGCCAATCACACCGACGAAAACTGTTGGAAGAACAGTTCGATCCGAAAATGCTATAAATGTGGTAGTGCAGAACACCTGATTGCCCAATGCCCTAAGATGTAAAAAGAGAGACCTAAGCCACCGACTGAAGGGACCACAGCTAAGCCGTCGAGTGTAGGGGAAAATCGACCTGAAGGACCAGCTAGAGTCTATGCAATGGGTCAACAAGAGGTGTTTGACCCTTCGACGGGCATCGAAGGTACGCCCTTTTTTATCGGCGCACCGCAAGTGTTTAATAGACCCTGAGGACACGTACTTTTGTAAACCCTGCATTTATGGTTCACGAACAAAGGTATCAATTTCGAGGACGAAATTGTTCTAAGTGGGGGAGGTTGTGAGGCCCCAGTCCGTTCTTAAGATTGATATTAGGTTATATTCATTATTTGTGCGGTAACATTTGGTTTTGGGACTACTTCGAAAACCCTAAGTTGGGGTTAGGATTGAAACCCTAGTTTTTGTATTAATTATAAGTTCGAGTGGTGATTAAAGTTAGCTATGTTAGTGTGTGTTTTAGAATAGGTAAGTATAGGATTTGATCTGATTTATATCGGTTAAGTGAGTTTAAAAGTTAGAAAACCCTAAAAGCTAGCAAAAACCTTTAGCGTTATGATGTATTAGAAGTTTAAGTTGGGTTTAAAACCCTAATTTCACCCATGACAAAAAGGTTGTTGTTTAATTGCTTTTATGTGGGATTAAGTATGATTAAGTATAGGTGAGTAAGATAGGAAAGTGATTAGTGAAGCAATTAAGTATGATTATATGTTTTGGACTAGATTAAGTTATCATTTATGGAGTAAATTGAAAGCTTTTCAAATGTTTAAGGGCAAGAGTTGATCAAATGCAAAGTTGAAGGTGTAAGGGCTTGAGAGCCAAAATGAAGCTTTTGTGTGATTGGTGGAAATAGAAATATCTTCCAAGGCTTTGACCATCTTGTATATATCATAGGATTTCCATAAAAAACAAAACAAAATAAGAAAGAAGAGAGAGAGAGAGGTGGCCGAACCAAGGAGGAAAGAAAAGAGAAAAATTTCCTTCAAGTTCTTCATCTTCTAGCCTTCCATCTTGTTGTTGGAGCTTAAGGGATTAACTTGGGTACTTGATTGTTGAAGGTTGATCAACTACAAAGCTTGTTTGAAGGTAAATCACCTCTTGTGAAAGTTAAGTTTTGGGGTTTTACTCTTGAAGTTATGCAAGTGACACTTTTGTGGTGATTATGTATTTTTATGGGTTGTGTGATGATTATTGAGTAGTTTAATGGTTAATTTTAGTGATTTATTGCTGATGGAATTTCGGTCAAGATAAGAAAGAATTAGGGTTTCATGATAAACATGTTAGTTAGCTTTAATCTTGTGTTATTGAACTTGTTATGGTTGTGTTTGATGATGTATTTCATTTGTTTGGAGAGTGGGTGGTAGAAACTGATTTGGGGTTAAGAAACCCTAGGCTAAAGTGAGGAGTAATTGCTTGGTTAGGGTTAATTTGGCTAGGGTTTGTTGCTCTAATGGTTAGATTAAGTTAATGAGTGCATATGAAGTTCAATTAGAAGGTGTAGATAATATGTGGTTAGTTTGTGGAAATTGTATGGTGCAATTTCGGATCATTGGAAGCCTTCATAGGAGCTGGTTTAGGGTGTGTATTTGGTGTGCATTTAGCTAGAAAACCTGCATAACAATCATAGAACGGACCATGCGTTTGCGACGCGCAAAACCGGCAAATCCGGGTAAGCAGGGCAGCCCAGCACCTGAACTTGAGCTCCATTTTTCTTGACACTACGTATTGATTCAGAAGTTTCTCAAAACATGAAAGTTGTAGCCGCTTAGGTCCTGAATATGTCAGAAAAATTTCAGGTCAAACAGATCTCTGTAGCCTGAGTTATGGCCTAAATAGTCGCATCTATTCTAAACTCAGAATTCTGCCGCGTTTCTTGTTTTAGCCTCTGACCATGTTCTGTCCGTTTTGATAACGTACGAACTGGGTGTTTACCTCTTCATAATAAATGTAGATATTGGTCTTATCTTCGAAACGGTATAAAGTTCATCCAAATCCGAGTTCCGTAGCTTCACTTATGACTAAAACAATATCGGTTGTCAGAACTGCCTTCGAATTTGGACAGTTCTGACAGGGATGTTTGGACCCATTTTTCCTCATGCTCTGTAATAATTCAGCCTTTGGTCCAAACATAAAAGTTATAGCCTTATGAATTAGCTTTCTAACGCCTCTGGAATTTCTTGATTCCAATTTCTGAGCCGTGAGTTACGGTCTTTCAAACAGGGCCTGTTTGGTAAACCGACATGAAATGGCTGGAACTATTTTGTGCATTTGTGACTAATACCTATTGAGATCTGGGTTGAGATGTTAAAATAAAAGTTGTAGCCCTTCCTCTTAGCTTCGAAACGGTCTCTCACCCACCTTGATCTGATATTTCTAGCCTAACTTTTGATCAAAACGGTTTGAGATGGCAGATTTGGCCGTTTCCGTTTGCCGTTCCGCGCGCGCACGTGTGTCCATTTTGCCGTTTCAGCACTTGCATGTGCCGATTTTGCCGTTTTTCTTGTTTAGGACATGTTAGTGGCTGTTTGTGATATAATGTGATGCAATCTTCTATTTCAGACCGTGGTGAGTTAGGCGGAGCTGGTGGGGCCTACTACTAGCTAACACGCATGAAGTGGTTTCTGCTCTTGTACTACTTTTGTGTTTTGAGTAAGTATTCAGGCCGTTTATGTGTATAAACTACTTATGTGTTTTGATGTGAATAAAAAAGGGGACTTAGGCGAGAGTGTACTTGATCACACTCGACCTAAACCCTAGTTTGTACCTATGTTTCTTATGAGATGTGTATACATGAATTATTTTGGGTTTGAACCCCTTGAGCTTGTAGCTCGGGGTGACTTTTGTAAGTTGGGGTTGATCTTCCGACCTAGATGGACTATTCGAGCCTGTCAGGGCTTGGTCGAAGCCAGTCCAACTTAGTCTGAGGTCACCAAGTTTGTGATTCCGGTTCACCGAGAATGTGAACCAAGTTTGTGACCCGAGCTTGTGACTCAAGCTCAAGTTTGTGATTTCGTTCGCTCGAGCAAGTTTGTGAGGTGACTGGCCAGTGAGGGTGATAAGGTGTTAGGTGGGAGTACAAGTGGAGTTCTACGGACCTTATTTGTGGTCGACAGAGTGTTGGCAGGAGGTCACGCATGGCAAACGACTTGGCTTTGGAGCCAACCTGTATCCTTCATTTGTATTGTTACTTTTGCACTTGACTTGACATTTTGTGAAATAGTTGTTTATCTAAATGTGCAATTTATGATTTTACCCCTGTTTACTTACTAAGCATATAGCTTACCCCGTTTCCTTTGTTTTCCTTAGCAGGGGACGACGCGGGGAACTCCTTGGCACGTTCACTAGTATAGTTAGGTTTGCTTGTAATAGTTGGACAATTAAGATGTTTATTTTTGTTTTGGTGGTTTGTATAAGGACCCTCCTTAGGGTCTACTTTCTACTGGTTGTTATCATAATGTAATATAGTGGTTTGACTAGCTGCTTTTGGGGATGTAAATAGAACTCTTTCGTAGTTGGCTATTGTGAATAGTACGCCTGTGGTTTATCTAGTTTTTGTTTACCTATCTTTTATTGCTTTAAGTTTTGAGTCCTGGCGCAAGCCAGGCAGGCGGCCCGCCGATACCCATGGGTACGCCCTTGGGAGAAGTGGGGTCGTCACATGTGGTTTCAGAGCGCCTAGATTAGAGGACTTGGGCAATTGTGGGACATACGTGATAGACACTAGGCATATTCGATTCTTCTAAGATGAATGATATATTTAAGCTGAAATGCCGGTGAGCTAACGAATTAATGTTTGTAGGTATGGATCCGGGCAGTTCTAATGGTACGGGACCCAGCGGCATGGGACCGGGACCGAGAGCTCAGAGTGCGAGGGGCCCGGAGGACCGGGTGTTGCGTAAGCGGGTGATCCGATATCGGAAGAGGCCTGGAGAGCCCTACAGTTTGTATTTCCCCTTTGGTCAGGCGTTGTACCGACCCTGCGAGTGTTACTATACGTATGGCTACCCTGATGAGGTCGTCTTGGCAGTGGACGACGAGCGATGCTACCTGAGGAGGGCTTGCGATCATTTGACTAGACAGCTAGAGGAGGCACGAGAGAGAGACTACTGGCAGGCTAGGCGCGTTAGGGACTTGGAGCGGAGTCTCCGAGATGAGGTGGAGAGGACAGACGCTTTACGCCGTCAGCTCCATGACACACACCAGCACCTCTTCGCCTTGAAAGGGCAGCTTAGGGAGAGGGCCCGGAGTATTATGATGGATTGTAAGGTTCTACTTGATGTGACCGCAGAGGCACCGCCACGAGCTATCGGTCCAGCGCCGATGGACGAGATTGACACCTTGGGTTCTGTTGGGGATTGGGCTCCTAGGGGAGGCGTTTAGGGTCGCCTTATACTTTCTTTTGACTATCTGGCAGATTATTTTTGGCATGGCTAGTTTCTTTTGTTATCGGGTTGACTGACTACCTTTTTGGAGCCGGAGTGCTCATGTAAATAAGTGGTTTTGTACCGACCGGACGTCAGATAACTTGTATATTTTTTGGTGTGACTCTGTGAATATATGTATATATTTGAGTATAATCTTTTGCACTTATTTTTCGCATGTCTTTTGTGCATCTGCGTTGTGTTTGTAGACACCAAAATTTTGGTGTAATTTCATTTACTATTTAGTTTTTATTTGTCGTGTTAGTTTTATTCACTTTTTAGTTTTAGTTTTTTTAGTTTTTATTTTATTATTTTTATTTGTAAGCTTTTAGCATAGAATTTCTCGAAAAAGAAAAAAAAGAGAAAGAAAGAAAAGAAAAAAGGAAAAGCATTCAAAAAAAAATATATGATTTAGTTGTTTTTTTTTAATTCAATGTTTTCGTGGAAAAATGATGAAAAGGAAAAAGAAAAAATGAAAAATTGCAATTTTGCTGTTTATCATTTCTAGTTTATTCATTTTATCCGATGTTAATTAAATTGTTGGTTTTTATTTAATTTTATTACCATTTTGTTAAATTACTTGAAAAAAAAAAAAAAAGAGGGCCGCGGCATGCAAGCTACATATTTTTGCAGCTTGCAAAGGACAATCACACATGCCCCATCGGAGGGCTGGATTCTAAGGCAAGGGCAAGCCTTTCATCCTCACCATTGGGGTGAGGGTTTAGGAACCTTGGGTTCCATATAAAAGGAACAGCAGCCACAAGAGAAGGGGGATTGTGGGAGATGACGACTGAGTTTGAAAAAAGAAAGACACAACCGAGGAGAAGGTTTTGAGAGTGAGCGAAGCGAGAGAGAGGCTTCCGTAAGAGGGAAAGAGAGGTTTCAGAAGAGTAACGGCTGGGGGGTTTTGGAAAAAAGAAAACAGCTAGAAAAAGAGAGAGCAACATAGAAGGGGTTACGGCTAGAATCTTGGAGGGGCTGAGAGTTGACGGCTGAAAAAAGAGAGGGCAGCGGCTGGTTTGAGAGAGGAGGAAGCAACTGGGGCTAGCAAAAAAAGAAAAACCAGAGAGGAACAAATGACGGCTGGAAAACAGAGAAGAAAGTTCCGTGGCTAGAGAGAAAGAGCGAGAGAGATAGAAGGAAACTGGGCAGGCTGTAACCTGAAGCAACAAACCTGAGCAAAGGATTGTTAGAGAGCAAGGAGAGCCACTGGAATTGCTAACCTTCACGCCACCAGCAGAGGCGGATCTTCATCAAGAAAGCCTGAGTACTGTAAGTAGTTCCTCTCCTTTAGATCCCAGTATCTCTTTGAACGATGTTTTGTGATTTTGCTTATGGAAAGATCACTGCTTTGCTTGTCTACTCTTCCGCCCCTTTTGTTTCATGTTCACCAAGAGTTCATTTCTTCGTCTGTGAGTAAAAGGTCCAGTCTTGTGGCTGTGGATGATGTCTATGTGATAAAAGAAAGAAATCAGTGCTTGATGTTTACAGAAAAATTTCTAAAATTATGATGATTTTTAAAAAAATTCTACAAAGGGGGTATTTTGTGTACTGATTTCTGTTTTTAGGATCTTCGCATTCATCAAATGCGAGTTCCTTGAGCTCGCATTTGCTGAATGCGAACTCTCCTTCAATTTTCTACCACCGAAATTTAAAAAAAAAATCAAAAAACAAAAGCTGACCTCGCATTTCTGAAATGCGAGGTCATGCACCTCGCATCAAACCACAAAGCCTCCGTTGTCCAGTGGGCGCTGCAAGCTGTAATTTTACACTTATGATTATTGGTAGTGATCAGTATTCACTATGTACCTATGTTGTTTGCTTTCCAACAACAGGATTCTAGATTTTGCCTAAAATTTTTTCTTTTGGCTTCAGTTGTAATGCCATTTTCTCTTGCTTTATGATTTCATTGCAAATTTCTACAAATTTTACTACTTAAGGCTCTAAATTCATCACAACTGGAAAAAAAAGATCCCATAATATTGACATCAATAGTTGATAATAATTTGGGGGAATAAATCTTAACCAATGTAGCAAGCTTTTTGGTTGGACTTTATCTTGCATCCGATAAATACGAATTCCTAGAAAAATTGCATTAAAAAATTCAAATATTTTTTAAATTACTTTCTAAATTTGTGTATTTGTTAAATTCATTCTTAATAATTTACCATAAACTCTTTGTTGTTAAAAAATATATGGAGCTGATATTGTAAAGTGTATTAATCTAGTACGTCAACAATTTTTGCAAAGTGTATTAATCTAGTAATTCAATAATTTAAGTATCTATAAAGTAATTGAGAATTCGTAGTTAGTCAACTACTTATATTAAAAGTAACTTATTATATACGACACAAAAAGAAAGTTAGCAATTATTATTTATAGTGAAATAAATAATAAGAATGAACAAGAATAGTATTTTATTTTTTTGTTATTGATACTACTAATAATTGATTAATCAATTTCTCTAATTTGCTATTATGTAGTGGAAAAGTTAAATTTCTTAAATGACATTTATAATACATTTATAAATATTTGTAAATAAATGTATTTACGTATTGATAAAAAAATCTGTAAATGTATTTATAAATGTATACGTAATATAAATATATTTATAAATGTTTAATTAATATAATTATAAATGAATATTATATAAATCTATAAATTATAATTTATAAATATATATTAATATTATTTATAAATGTATAATTCATATTGTTTGTAATTTAAAATTTTTATTGTTTAAATATTTATATACATTGATGTGTTTGTAATAAATTTATAAATATTTATAAATAAATATATTTATATACTTATATAAAAATACAAAAATATATTATATTGTATATAATACATAATATAAATATAATATAAATGTATTAATTGTATAAATTAAAAATGAATATTATATAAATGTATAAATTAATATATTATAAATACATATATTAAATTTATGTATAAATGTATTAATATAATTAATATAAATGTATAATTAATATTATGTATATTTGTCGCGCCCCACTTTTTGAAATGAATGATGTTTGGATGTGTGTGTGAAGTGTGGTGTGAACGTGTGCAAAATGAAAAGTAAAAAGGCCATGGGACTTTGGAAAGCGACGATTTGGCCAAATGAAATTTTAAAAAGGGTTTTTTAAATATGAAAACGGAGTCGCCACTTGGTATAGATTTGGGGTGTACCAAGTCACCCAGAAAGTGTTTTTTTAAAAGACAAAGTAGCAAAACCCTTTTTAAAACGACTCCTAGTCCACGTAAGCCAAAGAAAAAGGTTCGGGGGTCACGTTTGACAAAGGGGAAGGCAAGGATAGAATCCAAGGCACCCCTTTGACCTAGCCAAGGCTAGTTGCGCGACTTAACCAATTTTTCCTAATTTTTCTACCCAAGGTATGTATCGCGTATTGGATATGTCTATATGAATGCAAAAACCTAGGCCTAGGGGGATTGGGGGAAATTTCTCTTCAAAGGTTGAGTGGTGCCAATCACATTAATTGTGAAGCCCAATAATGACCCTTTTGGAGAGGTCACACCTAAACCTAAATGACGTGAAAAATGAGTGGAATGCATGCCATGTGAAAGTGTGAGTTTATGTGAAGTGAAAAAATGATAAAAGTAATAAGATAAGAGTGAAGGTGTGCAAATGTAGATGAAAGTACTCGTGTGCGAATGAAGATAAAAATGCTCGTGTGCAAGTGAAGATAAAAAAGTGTTCGTGTGCAAGTGGAGTTAAAAGAGTGTTCGTGTGCAAGTGGAGTGATAAAAAGGTGCATGTGTGCAAATGAGACAAAAGTGAAAGTGTGATGATAGAGTGGATTGAGAATGCATGAGCCTAGGGAATGCAAGCAAGATGGGTACGGGGAGACCTAAATCGTGACTCAATTTGCCCTTTGATAGAGGGAATACAAGCGTGCTAAGGCTTAGAAAAAGCCACACTCGTCTATATCCCATATTTAAGGGGACTCTTCAGGCAAATGTACCCTAACTAGCATGAAATGCAAAAATCCTAAAATGAGGGGAAAGGGAGTCGAGGAGCATGCCAAGTGATAAAACTAAGAAAAATGCATGATATGTGGTGAACAAACAAATGATATGCTAATGAGGGGAAAACCCTAAGGGTCTAGCGTTGGACTAGCCCATTCTATGAATTCCGACTAGCGTTGGACTAGCGGAAACGTACATTCATCCATTCCATTCATTCATGGCTATGAAAGCAAGTAGACATGCCAAAATACTCGTAAACACATAGCACATAGCATTTAGCATGCTCGACTAGATGCAAGAGCCTAATAAAGCAATTAAACATGTAGCAACAAAAACAAGCAAGCAAGGGGAAGGGGAAGTGGACCAGATGCTCTCCGAGCCCTATCTATTACAAGCCAAGAGGTGTACACATACCCCATAAAAGCATAAAAGGGAAAGGGTGAATGGACCAGATGCTCTCCGAGCGCTATCTATTACAAGCCAAGAGGTGTACACATACCCCATAAAACTTAAATAAAAGTAAAAGCAAGTAAATGCATGCAAGGAAGTAAGGAAAGCGGAGTAGGCATGCATATTCACATAACACGTAGGAGCACGTAAGGTCAAATGTAGTGCAAATGAGGGATAGAGTGTACCTCCCTTGAATTGACGCCCCAATGAAGTGAAATTATTCAATTACCCTCCAAAATAATAAAGAGGTCAAGGTACCAATTTATTTAGGAAAATTAAATAAAATAGGCAAACACAAGCTCACTTGGTCATAAAACCCCTAAAGTCATGAATTAAGTGCAATGGAAACAAAGCATGGTAATTAATTAAAGCAAACAAGCAGTGAAGTTGCAAAAATAAAAAATGTGAAGGATCAAATTGATGAAATTATTCAATTGGTTGGGTCATAGTGAAACAAAAGGGAACTTGGGAGGTCAAAGTGCAATTTTCAGAAATTATTTCATGCAAGCTCATGCAAAGCCATGACACAACGTCTGCAATCAAACATTCCTGCTGAAATTTTTCTGCAACAACCAAACGGACTTCAGCAGCCAAGGTTCCATCCGCAAAGCTTCACCCATAACATTTAACAAACAAACTTTGCGCTAACTCTAATCAAGCATGTCTAAACATCATTAAACCAAGCAATTCTTAACAGCAAACATAAGGAAACAGCAAGAACCTGACAACAAACGCAGCAAAAAAAACAGCAAAACATAGGTGGGAGAAAACTCAGAAACCGCTCACTAGTTTGACCAGCAAACACAAGTGCTGGGACCTCATCTCGCTGTTTATCGACCCAAAATCACGCAACTCCATAAATTCTTAACTCAAACATGATTGTTCAGCTTTAATGAATCCCTCGGATAGCACCCAAGCCAAGAAAACAAAACAAAGCAGCAAAATGCAGCAAAGGAATCCAGTTGAAGCTTCATTTAACATGGCTGGAGTTCTTTTCCCTTTAAGGTAGATAGTTACAATGGATTCACAATATCGCAGCAATTCACCTTTTATTATGTTCTTAACTGGCATATGGACAACACAACCCAAACACCAAATGAAAACAGGTTACAGCAAGAGAAAGAAACTCATGAAGCTTCGGAACTCCAACAATTTTCAGTCACAAACGCAGCCCATGCGACCTGAACATCTACTTAGACTCAACCAAAAAAATCAAGAAAACAGCATTACCCATCTTGTTATGAGCAAAAATCGATTATGTAAAAGGTCAAACCATTCTAACGAATTTAGACTGCAAACCAGGACATGTATCTATCCACTTGAAACAAGCTAGACCCGATGGCTTAAGCATGACGAATACAGGACAACATGGAGAATATCACAATTCCCAACTCCCTTCTTCTTCTTCTTTTAAACCCAACCCAATTTTGCAGTAGTGCAAACTAATCATGAACATCCACTGACCTCTAACTTAACAAAATCAATGCTAGAAAAAAAAACAAAAACAAGTGAAACAGGACCTTCAAACACTATCGTAAGCTGAACAAGAAACATTGCCCGAGATTTTCATATCATTTTCTGATTTCGTTCACACAATCACATGTGGGTCAGCCAGGATCAATAAACAAACACTTTCATGTATTTATCACATAAGCCCATGAAAGAAGAAAAAGAAAGAAATTCAGGCTTCTATCCTTAAACTCAAACCGTTACCCACTGATTTTTACCTCAACCATACTCATTCAACAGGATGCCAAGGGGAATAGCCATGAAAAGAAAATAAAACAAAACAAAACATAACAGCAAAGATCTTAACATTTCTGAGCCAAATCTGATGGTATTTGTCGGGCAAAGGATGAAGATGTACCTTTAATCACCAAGTGAGGCGAGAGAGGATCAAGAAAAAAAATTCAAGTGGCTCTACTAGAGATTCAGAGGAACGCCAATGACGATGATGATTCGGTCAACTTCTTGCAACCCCAACTCAGACTCTCTCCTTCTTTTGCTGTTTCCTCTATTCTACCGTCACCTCCGTCTTTCCTCCTCACTCTATTTCAGCCGCCCACCTCTAATCCTTCTGTCCTGATTTTTCTTTTGCCGTTTCTCCTATATTCCCAAACTCCCCCTGTGCGGCTGTAGCTTTCTTTTGCTATTTATATGGCACCTCCCTCACCCTAAACCTTCAGTCCTTCTTCTGCAATTTGCAGCCAAGGAGCTCCCCAAAGTCCATTTGCAAGCTGCGGCAAAAACGCAGCCTTCATGCTGCGCGTTTCTTCTTTTTCTTTTTTTTTTTTTTTTTAACTTTAAACTTAATAAATACAGAAATGATAAAATATAAATAATAATAATAATAACAAATTGCCAAAACCATGTAATAATAATAAGAATGAAAACAAATAAAAAAAACAAACTAAATAAATAAATAAAAACAACAAAAATGTCCATTTTTCCAAATTTTCTTCATTTTTCCTTTTTTCTCTTCTTTTTTCAAAATAACTTAATAAAAATAACTAAAGTGCAAAAAGGTTGCATTTAAAGAAATAAATATATTTTTGTGAACAAATTTCCTTTTTCCCTTTTTTTTCATTTTCATTTTCATTTTTCTTTCAAGAAAGCATTGAATAAAAACAAAATGACTAAAACATATTTTTTTTGAATGCTTTTCTTTTTCTCTTTTTTTCTTTTTCAACAAATTCTATGATAAAACTTAAAAATAAAAATAAAACTGGAAACTAAAAACTAAAAATGAACACGACAAATAAAAACTAAAAAATGAAATTACACCAAAAATTTGGTGTCTACAGTTTGCCCCTCTTTGTCTGAGTTTTGAAAAAACTTGAGACAAAGAAGTAGACACCAAATACTTACCTGTGTTATTGGGTTGCAAAATACTCCAACGAACAAGAATTCTAACACGGGACTGATCCGAATAAGAATTTAAAATTGGGATAGACCCACGGAATAGACCCGGACAGATATGTAAAATTGGGATAGACCCACGGGATAGACCCGAACAGAAATTTAAAATTGGGATAGACCCGGACAGAAATTTAAACTTGGGATAGACCCACGGGATAGACCCGGACAGAAATTTAAAATTGGGATAGACCCATGGGATAGACCCACGGGATAGACCCGGACAGAAATGTAAAATTGGGATAGACCCACGGGATAGACCCGGACAGAAATTTAAAATTGGGATAGACCCACGGGATAGACCCACGGGATAGACCCGGACAGAAATTTAAAATTGGGATAGACCCACGGGATAGACCCGAACAGAAATGTAAAATTGGGATAGACCCACGGGATAGACCCGGACTGAAATTTAAAATTGGGATAGACCCACGGGATAGACCCGAACAGAAATGTAAAATTGGGATAGACCCACGGGATAGACCCGGACTGGAATGTAAATTTGGGATAGACCCACGGGATAGACCCGAACAGAAATTTAAAATTGGGATAGACCCACGGGATAGACCCGGACAGAAATTTAAATTTGGGATAGACCCACGGGATAGACCCGGACAGAAATTTAAATTTGGGATAGACCCACGGGATAGACCCGAACAGAAATTTAAAATTGGGATAGACCCGGACAGAAATTTAAAATTGGATTTGATCTGTCAAGATATAAGAAATTAAATTTTGATTTTCCAAGAAACAAAAATTTGAACTTGATTTTCGATTTTTGACTTTTGAATTTTTCTGATTTTCGAGAGAATCTTTTTCCAAAAATAATTTGCCCCAGTGTAGGGCCCTTTTCCCTTCTTTCTTCTCTTTCTTCGGCATCGGCCTTCTACATCGCCAGATGCTTTTCGTCGACTTCAACTGTGAATACCTGCACAGGGCTTACGTGCACTCAAATGAGCGTGACTGATTTGAAAAATGCATTATTTTGATTCTTGGACGAAATCCTCAATTGGACTACAAAAATATTTGCCCCTGTGTGGGCTTATTTTGCAAAATTTTGCAAATAAAAATTTTGCCCCAGTGTGGGCCCATTTGATTGTCAAAATTGGTTTGGATGTCTCTCCATTTATTTGAACCAAGAGAAATCGCACTTTTCAAAACTTAGAAAGTAATCATATATACAACGTGAAGAAATTTGAACGTTGAGTTTGACCTCAGGCCGAAATTTCATGATGAATTTCTCAAAATAATGTCAAATTACAAAAGATTTCCTCCTTACTTTAGTATCGATGCCTTGGGTAATGGGTGTTATGTCTGATTTGGAAATGGGAGGTCAAGATTTGTCTTATTCTTGTGCCCAAATGGTATGTAATCCCTTCAATACCACATCTTAGTGAAAGCAAATAGTATGTCACCCCTATTTCTTAAGAAAATTTAGTCAACATATAAGCTTCATTCGCTTGCAGAGTTTTGGGTACAAACGATAGCTAAACAATGTGAAAACTGGTTATACCCTTATGATCATGAGTGATCGATGGATTTCTTATGAGCATAATCCACACTTCGGGTTGTCATGAATGAATAAGTCAACGATGGACTTTATGAGCTTGTAATTTGGCTTGAAAACGATAGCTAAAGAAATAATTTTCAAAGGACATTGCACCGAAGATCGCATTTTTCAACATTGCCCTCATCTGGACTCCAAATTCTTGGACTTTGTTTGACTTTTTATCATCACCCAACAGCATCAAATCTTTTTGCATCTTTCTTTTGCATTCGCTCTCTTTTTCCTTTTCCAAAAATGCCCTCGCGGGGTTTCACATGAAGAGCAGCGTCAACCTCACACCCAATCAATTCAGAAATACAGCTAAAACTTCCGGCATCAGAAATTTGCTTGACAGGGCCATTGCAAAGAACAGAAGTCAGGACTTTCGGCTTTGTAATGGGGTCAGGTGGGGTGCTTAGAAAAGTTAAGGCTTGAAAACGGATTTCAAAACTGGTTTGAAGAATCTGAGATCGCATTGTTGCGCCAACCCTATTTTAGGGTAAAATCAGAATTTGCCTCAGTTTTTGCTCAATTGAGGCTTTTTCTCTTTCATTTTTCTTTTTCCTTTTGACTTTTCGGCCTTTTTGCCATTCTTTGAAATTTCTCAAAATTTGCCCCAGTTTACTTTTGAACTGAGGTTCTCTTTTCTTCTTTTGCCTTTGATTTTGCAGCATTGTCACTTTTTCACTTCTTGAAATTTTCTTTTCAAACTCGCCTCCAGTGCGGGGTTTGCGATTCTCAGGGGTTGCCAAATGAAGTACTTTATTCTGAAGGTTCAAAAGGGAAAACTAGGGATAGAACGTTTGATTGGAAAAGAAGAGGGCCTGACTTTTATTCCGTTGCTTACATTAACTCTGAGAGGAAATTTTCATTAATGGGAAATTTCTGGCATGTATCTGAATTAATTGACTGAGGAAAACTCTCGCTCATTCATATCTATGAAACATAAGTGGTCCACCGAACAGAACTTGTCCTTTTTCCTCTTTTCTTTTATCCAAAAATTGAAACCCAGGTAGAATCAAAATTTCCCCAATTTGCGGTTCCCTCCTTATTCTAGCATTTTTGCTTTTCCCTTTTCTTCTTTTTTTTCTTTTTTTGAAAATTCTCCAATCTCCCTCCCCAATGTGGGGTACGACCATGAGTGCATTAGAAAAAAACCACCAATTTTAGCTCAAAATGGGGATGCAAGGGGTGATCAGTGTTTAGGTTGTAGAAACGACGGCCAAAGCATCATTCTTACACCTCATGACAACCAAAGTAACGAAACGGTTATTGAAAACCCATTCTTCTTTTGATATTTGAAAATTTTTCAATGAAGGGTAGTGATCATTAGGGCTTTTATCTGAAACGAAATTATTCTTTCATAGGCTCATGGGAGAGCAAGTGATAAAAATCTGTATAGGTAGTGAAACAAATGCTCAAAGTATCATTCCAAATTTCCCAAACAAATAAGAACAATGCACATTTTTGCTTTCACTTAGACGTGATTGAACCAGATTGGACACCTTGAACATTTTCAAGCAAAAGTTGCCCCAATTTGCGATTTATCAATCAATGTGACTGATTTTATTTTGGGGTTCAGTGAAGGAGAAAAGATATCTCATTGGGCCTTCTGAATGACCTCTTTTAACTCTGAACACTCTTATTGTGAATTTTCAGGTCGGAGGTTGAAAAAAATCCCAATTTAGTCTTATTTCTTAAAATTCATCATGAAATCTCCAATGAATAAGAATAAAGAATGAAATGTACATAAATTTACACAAAACAATAATTGTCCAAAACTTTATTGCTGAAAAAGTTTGAAACAAAAATTCCTCGTTCAGTTACGATACAAATGAGGAGAGAAACTTCTAAAGAGCTCCACATGTACACTTTTCGTCTCCTTTTCTTTTGAAACAAAAAAAATGTATTAACAAGTCAAATATACAAAATTTTCCTTGAAAGCAATTATGAAATCTCTTAGAAACTCTTAGCCTAGAGCTTTCAGATGGATCTTTCATGTTGACATTGTTGGATCTGCCCAAGAATCGAATAATACTTTCAAACTTTATTAGATCAGAATTGTTATCAGATATAGAAAGATATTTTCACCTTATTGAAATATTTTTATGAATGCAGGGGAGGGGGAAAACAAAAGAAAAATACCCGGAGTCAGTAAGCAAGAATAAAAAATCGGTATGCATGTCCTATAGGGGAACCCTTTTCATGCAAGGGTAGGCCTAGCATGAAAATGCAATCCTGTAGGGTAGGCACTATACCATACCTGATGGATCCAATCAGCTTATGGAGTGAAAAATAATTTAAAAAATTTTGGCCCATTGGAATGAGAAGAGACGTTTGCCAAAATGAGGACCTCGTCCAAAGGGATTGATCACTTTTGATCGATACAAGAACTTGCAAAAATGCACGGATTTGACCTTGACGAACTTCCTATCGAAGAGATTGGAATTCGTCTTGACAAACTTTTCTCAGTGAAGCACGGGTCAAAACTCCAACTGATCAAATGACTGGATGCAATGGATGCTTTTCTCAAAATCGACTAGGTTTTTCATTTTGAAATTCGACATTGAAATCCTAATTGGTCAAATGAAATTGACAATTTATTAAAAATCGACCGGATTACCCTAAAAAGGGAAACAGGTCAAATGAATTGAATGAAATTTAATTTATCCAAAATTAATCAGATCACCCTAAAAAGGGTAAATTGATCAAATAGATTGAACGAAACTTGATTTATTCAAAATCGGCTCGGTTGTCCTAAAAATGGGTAAATTGGCCAAATGAATGAAATTGAATTAGGGATTTATTCAAAAATCGGCCGAATGACCCTAAAAAGGGTGAATTGGTCAAAAGACCCTAAAAAGGGTAATTTGGTCAATTGAATTCATAATTTATTCAAAAGCGACCGAATGACCCTAAAAAGGGTAAATTGGTCAAATGATTTGATGATTTATTCAAAAATCGACCAGGTGACCCTAAAAAGGGTAAATTGGTCAAAGGAATGGTTTATTTAAAATCGATTATGAATTGACAAAATGGATTGATCGAATCGGCCGGCCATTGGTGGTTTCTGAAAATCAGTCTATGAGCCTTCTAAAATCACAATTTGGCCTCAATTTATTTATCATCTCAATAGGAGGAATCATTTGTGAATTTCTTCAAATTAATGTCCTTCACGCAAAGGATTTTTACCAATTTTTGATAAAATGGCCAAAAAGTGATTATTAGATGCTCACATTCCAAAGATCACTCTATAAAAATGATCAGATCCTACCTTACCTTGTGCACTCCCCCTTTGGATGGTACAGAAATGTAAACGTGCAAGTCTCACTGGATTAAGTACCCGAGACACAAGGTGGCTTATTTCTAAACACGGGATTCCCTATGTGGCATTCCCTTTCTATGGTTTATGCATGATGTCATTTATTAAAGCGATGTAAATATGTGACAAATATGGCCTAAAGGACATGAATAATGCATCGGGGGGAAAGGGTCTAAACATGAAATGTATTTACTGAAAGATAAGTGCAAAGATTGAAATTTAGACATGTGAGCTATCTAGTGGGCGAGTCACTAAAAGAGTGCCAAAGAGGCCCCTTATTGCTAAGGCACATGAATGCAATCCAAGAAAACAAAAGAATGGTTAGTGCAATTGATAGTACACATAACACATTGGGAGCAATTAAGAAAAGAAATACAATAAAAACAAGTAAAAGGGGTGGAACCCCTTCCCTCGTGCCTAATGTGCTTAAAAGGGTGAAGTTGACTCTAACCTAGGCAAACTAATATGGATGCATGAGGCTGGGGCTTACTAATGCAACTAGACTCGATAAGTCTCGGCTCCCAAGCCTTCAGACCTAAAGGCGAAGGGTCATCACTCCCAGGGCCTTTGATCGGTGGCTCGAGTGATCCCTTAGGTAGCGCTATGGGCGCAGAGCACACCAGCCGCCTACCCAAGGCAATCGATCCTAATCCTATAAGGCGGTGTGGGAAACGCCCACGAAAAATAAAATAAAATGGGATAACAGTAAATAGACGTGCACGTATGAAGTGCTCCCTATTTTGAGGGAAAGGGGTGAGAACCACGCGAAGCTCTAAAGGTGACACACACCCCCCAAATGCAATGCAAGCGCGAGATACATACATCCAATCAACCAAACATACACACGTGAGTGAGGGAATAGTTTGATACGCGCGCGAGGCGGAAAAGTCCTAAAATAGAAAATGCAACCCTAATATCCAAATGCAATGCATAAAAAGGGTAGAAAAAGGAAATGAATGGCTAAGCCAAATGCTTGGACCCACTTAGGAAGTCCCCAGTGGAGTCGCCAACTGTCGCGCCCCACTTTTTGAAATGAATGATGTTTGGATGTGTGTGTGAAGTGTGGTGTGAACGTGTGCAAAATGAAAAGTAAAAAGGCCATGGGACTTTGGAAAGCGACGATTTGGCCAAATGAAATTTTAAAAAGGGTTTTTTAAATATGAAAACGGAGTCGCCACTTGGTATAGATTTGGGGTGTACCAAGTCACCCAGAAAGTGTTTTTTTAAAAGACAAAGTAGCAAAACCCTTTTTAAAACGACTCCTAGTCCACGTAAGCCAAAGAAAAAGGTTCGGGGGTCACGTTTGACAAAGGGGAAGGCAAGGATAGAATCCAAGGCACCCCTTTGACCTAGCCAAGGCTAGTTGCGCGACTTAACCAATTTTTCCTAATTTTTCTACCCAAGGTATGTATCGCGTATTGGATATGTCTATATGAATGCAAAAACCTAGGCCTAGGGGGATTGGGGGAAATTTCTCTTCAAAGGTTGAGTGGTGCCAATCACATTAATTGTGAAGCCCAATAATGACCCTTTTGGAGAGGTCACACCTAAACCTAAATGACGTGAAAAATGAGTGGAATGCATGCCATGTGAAAGTGTGAGTTTATGTGAAGTGAAAAAATGATAAAAGTAATAAGATAAGAGTGAAGGTGTGCAAATGTAGATGAAAGTACTCGTGTGCGAATGAAGATAAAAATGCTCGTGTGCAAGTGAAGATAAAAAAGTGTTCGTGTGCAAGTGGAGTTAAAAGAGTGTTCGTGTGCAAGTGGAGTGATAAAAAGGTGCATGTGTGCAAATGAGACAAAAGTGAAAGTGTGATGATAGAGTGGATTGAGAATGCATGAGCCTAGGGAATGCAAGCAAGATGGGTACGGGGAGACCTAAATCGTGACTCAATTTGCCCTTTGATAGAGGGAATACAAGCGTGCTAAGGCTTAGAAAAAGCCACACTCGTCTATATCCCATATTTAAGGGGACTCTTCAGGCAAATGTACCCTAACTAGCATGAAATGCAAAAATCCTAAAATGAGGGGAAAGGGAGTCGAGGAGCATGCCAAGTGATAAAACTAAGAAAAATGCATGATATGTGGTGAACAAACAAATGATATGCTAATGAGGGGAAAACCCTAAGGGTCTAGCGTTGGACTAGCCCATTCTATGAATTCCGACTAGCGTTGGACTAGCGGAAACGTACATTCATCCATTCCATTCATTCATGGCTATGAAAGCAAGTAGACATGCCAAAATACTCGTAAACACATAGCACATAGCATTTAGCATGCTCGACTAGATGCAAGAGCCTAATAAAGCAATTAAACATGTAGCAACAAAAACAAGCAAGCAAGGGGAAGGGGAAGTGGACCAGATGCTCTCCGAGCCCTATCTATTACAAGCCAAGAGGTGTACACATACCCCATAAAAGCATAAAAGGGAAATGGTGAATGGACCAGATGCTCTCCGAGCGCTATCTATTCCAAGCCAAGAGGTGTACACATACCCCATAAAACTTAAATAAAAGTAAAAGCAAGTAAATGCATGCAAGGAAGTAAGGAAAGCGGAGTAGGCATGCATATTCACATAACACGTAGGAGCACGTAAGGTCAAATGTAGTGCAAATGAGGGATAGAGTGTACCTCCCTTGAATTGACGCCCCAATGAAGTGAAATTATTCAATTACCCTCCAAAATAATAAAGAGGTCAAGGTACCAATTTATTTAGGAAAATTAAAGAAAATAGGCAAACACAAGCTCACTTGGTCATAAAACCCCTAAAGTCATGAATTAAGTGCAATGGAAACAAAGCATGGTAATTAATTAAAGCAAACAAGCAGTGAAGTTGCAAAAATAAAAAATGTGAAGGATCAAATTGATGAAATTATTCAATTGGTTGGGTCATAGTGAAACAAAAGGGAACTTGGGAGGTCAAAGTGCAATTTTCAGAAATTATTTCATGCAAGCTCATGCAAAGCCATGACACAACGTCTGCAATCAAACATTCCTGCTGAAATTTTTCTGCAACAACCAAACGGACTTCAGCAGCCAAGGTTCCATCCGCAAAGCTTCACCCATAACATTTAACAAACAAACTTTGCGCTAACTCTAATCAAGCATGTCTAAACATCATTAAACCAAGCAATTCTTAACAGCAAACATAAGGAAACAGCAAGAACCTGACAACAAACGCAGCAAAAAAAACAGCAAAACATAGGTGGGAGAAAACTCAGAAACCGCTCACTAGTTTGACCAGCAAACACAAGTGCTGGGACCTCATCTCGCTGTTTATCGACCCAAAATCACGCAACTCCATAAATTCTTAACTCAAACATGATTGTTCAGCTTTAATGAATCCCTCGGATAGCACCCAAGCCAAGAAAACAAAACAAAGCAGCAAAATGCAGCAAAGGAATCCAGTTGAAGCTTCATTTAACATGGCTGGAGTTCTTTTCCCTTTAAGGTAGATAGTTACAATGGATTCACAATATCGCAGCAATTCACCTTTTATTATGTTCTTAACTGGCATATGGACAACACAACCCAAACACCAAATGAAAACAGGTTACAGCAAGAGAAAGAAACTCATGAAGCTTCGGAACTCCAACAATTTTCAGTCACAAACGCAGCCCATGCGACCTGAACATCTACTTAGACTCAACCAAAAAAATCAAGAAAACAGCATTACCCATCTTGTTATGAGCAAAAATCGATTATGTAAAAGGTCAAACCATTCTAACGAATTTAGACTGCAAACCAGGACATGTATCTATCCACTTGAAACAAGCTAGACCCGATGGCTTAAGCATGACGAATACAGGACAACATGGAGAATATCACAATTCCCAACTCCCTTCTTCTTCTTCTTTTAAACCCAACCCAATTTTGCAGTAGTGCAAACTAATCATGAACATCCACTGACCTCTAACTTAACAAAATCAATGCTAGAAAAAAAAACAAAAACAAGTGAAACAGGACCTTCAAACACTATCGTAAGCTGAATAAGAAACATTGCCCGAGATTTTCATATCATTTTCTGATTTCGTTCACACAATCACATGTGGGTCAGCCAGGATCAATAAACAAACACTTTCATGTATTTATCACATAAGCCCATGAAAGAAGAAAAAGAAAGAAATTCAGGCTTCTATCCTTAAACTCAAACCGTTACCCACTGATTTTTACCTCAACCATACTCATTCAACAGGATGCCAAGGGGAATAGCCATGAAAAGAAAATAAAACAAAACAAAACATAACAGCAAAGATCTTAACATTTCTGAGCCAAATCTGATGGTATTTGTCGGGCAAAGGATGAAGATGTACCTTTAATCACCAAGTGAGGCGAGAGAGGATCAAGAAAAAAAATTCAAGTGGCTCTACTAGAGATTCAGAGGAACGCCAATGACGACGATGATTCGGTCAACTTCTTGCAACCCCAACTCAGACTCTCTCCTTCTTTTGCTGTTTCCTCTATTCTACCGTCACCTCCGTCTTTCCTCCTCACTCTATTTCAGCCGCCCACCTCTAATCCTTCTGTCCTGATTTTTCTTTTGCCGTTTCTCCTATATTCCCAAACTCCCCCTGTGCGGCTGTAGCTTTCTTTTGCTATTTATATGGCACCTCCCTCACCCTAAACCTTCAGTCCTTCTTCTGCAATTTGCAGCCAAGGAGCTCCCCAAAGTCCATTTGCAAGCTGCGGCAAAAACGCAGCCTTCATGCTGCGCGTTTCTTCTTTTTCTTTTTTTTTTTTTTTTTTTTTTAACTTTAAACTTAATAAATACAGAAATGATAAAATATAAACAATAATAATAATAACAAATTGCCAAAACCATGTAATAATAATAAGAATGAAAACAAATAAAAAAAACAAACTAAATAAATAAATAAAAACAACAAAAATGTCCATTTTTCCAAATTTTCTTCATTTTTCCTTTTTTCTCTTCTTTTTTCAAAATAACTTAATAAAAATAACTAAAGTGCAAAAAGGTTGCATTTAAAGAAATAAATATATTTTTGTGAACAAATTTCCTTTTTCCCTTTTTTTTCATTTTCATTTTCATTTTCATTTTTCTTTCAAGAAAGCATTGAATAAAAACAAAATGACTAAAACATATTTTTTTTGAATGCTTTTCTTTTTCTCTTTTTTTCTTTTTCAACAAATTCTATGATAAAACTTAAAAATAAAAATAAAACTGGAAACTAAAAACTAAAAATGAACACGACAAATAAAAACTAAAAAATGAAATTACACCAAAAATTTGGTGTCTACAATATTAATATAAATGTATAAATGTATTATATTATACATAATACATAATATTAATGTATATTATAAATATACATAAATGTTAATATAAATGCATACAAATGTATAATTACATAAATACGTATACATAAATGTATAATATATATTATATATATGTTAAATATATAATATTTAAATAAATGTATAATTACATATTTATATTATATTTAATTTATAAAAATATATAATATTTATACAAATATATTATAAATATATAAAAATATAGTTTGTAGGGGTTATTTGCATTAACCCTTTATGAAATGATTATTACGTGATTATTTATAACTTAGGTTTGCTTAGATTATTTATAACTTAGATTTGCTTATTTGTTTATTGTAATTTATTGTGATTAATATACATACATATATACATTTACTTTTTATTTTTGGAAAAAATTTGACAGAGTCTCCCCTTAAAAGTGGCCTAAATTCCCTGCCAGCAAATCCAAAATAGACAACATTTAATCTGAACAATAAGTCCTACATTGAAATAACAATATATTGACATGTCAACTGTGTTAGACTTGTAACATATGCGTAGCACATTAGCAACAAAAGATTAATCTAAAAACAAAGATTATAGCCTGTGACTAATTTCCGTGTTCATTTCGCTCCACTCGGCTTGTGTTTTGACCACCACTCAATGCCTCCAATCTGTCTTCGATTGCAGACAATTGCCCCTCGACTGCATGTACTCTCCCATCCAACCGATCAACCACTTCACGCATTGCACGCATCTCAGTGATCACAGCTCCAATCATGTCTTGAATTGTTCGCCCATTTGTAGCCTGAGAAGATCCTGCATCAGTTGTGGCCTGCCTGTTTTCGCCCTCTTCTTCTTGTTCTTCCTCACCCAATTCCGTTTCATCGCGATAGGCAATTCGGTCCATTGTGGCTTGGTTCATTATTGCTGATGCAGTGTTGTACGATTCGCCAATCAAATTTACACCGAAGTGCTCAAAGATACGCGTTAGTGTCCTAGCATAGGGTAGTGCTTTCTTAGCCCCCTTAAACCCTGCAGTTCTTGACATGGCACCGAGTATGATTGTGGATATCGGAATCCCTGATACATTGCCTAAACCAGCCTCTAATTTGTCTAGGAAATACACATCCATTACCCGGACTTCATTCTTGCTGCTTGAAGCCGGCAGAATGTTGTGGTTCAACAAATATACCAATAAACTGTGCCGGAGCGTAAGACTCTTAGTGGGAATAGGTGCTGATTCCATTCTTGAGTCCCCCGTGACAGGATCCACTATGGTTTTAAAAGAACTAAAGTTATTGGTATACTTAGGGAGAGTGACCTCGAATTCCCATGTTGGATCCCCTCGGACTATGTACTTTCCATGTTCAAACACGGGACCCTCGTCATCACCTCTTAAAATCTCGGACAGAGTCTGTCTCGTTAGAGTTATATGTACCCCTTTGACATAACTCTGCAGTTCTACAGAATTGACAAACCCTTTATTCGAGATGTTAGCATAGAATTGCCGCACCAAATTTGGGTAATACCGTCGAGGTAGATTCATCATACAGTCCCACCCCATTGTTTCAAACTGTTCTCGAAAGTGAAATTTCCGATCAAAGACAGGATCAAGGTCCACTTCAACTAGAACTGTATTATTAGCACGAACGAGATACCAATCTTGATTTTCAACTGAAGTGAACCTACTAACATCGAAGTTGGGGCCTGCACTGGTGCTAGCAGTGCTGTTTTGGTCCCGACTCCTCTTTCGTGTGCCTCTTTTTGCATTCCTAGGTGGCATTGTCAACTGACTCAAGTTTGCAACGTTGCTTCGTTGACCAAAACTGATTAAATCAAACAACACCTAATTAATCTCCTCAAAAGGTTTTCTATTGTGACCCACGGACAAAAGGTTTTCGATCTAATGGAAGTAAAAGGGCTTTCAGAAACAGGATGTCACGGAATGATTTAGTAGCCCTGCTCTAGCAAGGGACTTATATTATTTCATATGTGGACTAGCATTTGAGCTTCTGTCAAATACACTAATGGTGGATTGTAGAAAAGATGATTTGAAGAATTTAAACCAAAAAGACAGAAACCAGATATGTATAAACATTTCGTCACTGTAGACATAAGCAGAAAAAGCTTTGGCCAAAGAAAGAAAAGAACCTTGCTGTACAGAAAATAAAATTCTGTTTCATTATAGAATCTTTGTGTCACTGCACTTTGGTTAATAAAGTTTTCTAATTATAGGATTAAGTGTTTACCTATAATAGCACATCTATTGAAAAACTGGCAACTATGATAAATGGTAGTATGAGATTATTATTGAAAGAGTCATGGTTATTTTATCTATGTTAACCTGTTATATTTAGCCTGACAAGACAAACAATAAGATTTGTTCAACAACTGAGAAACATGTTTTGGAAGCTTCTGTCAAATTGTCACTTCACTTCACCAAGTAATCAAACGTGCCAAAAATTCATACCAAGTAATCAAACGTGCCAAAAATTCATCCCATTTCGCCAAATGGAAGTACTTGAATTAGAGTTAAACTTTCTACATGCTTCAATATCAAATTATAATACAACTCCACAATGACGTGGTTATGAATTACTAAATTAAGTGACACAAGGGACCATATGATAGGCTGTCCAACTTAAAGTCCGACGACCTTTTTTTCCCTTTTTTTAAATCCATTTTTCAGATAATACCAAAAGAAAAAGACTTTTACTGAGGCTGTTGGTGGAATTTAAAAGTGAAGTACAGGGAATTTAACAGTTTAGTACCAACATCTAATACTTGACCACCAATTAATTGACATTTTTCACAGTCAGCCAAAAACATTAACAGGGAGTCTACCTCCCAATTAAGTTCCAGATACAGCAACGGCGCAACTCAACAACAGGCCACCCAAATGATCTACCGAGTCAAAAAAAATGACCCATTGCAGGACAAATAGGCTGACAGCTTATCTAATTTGATTTAGGCTAATCAGCTTATGTATTTTAGGACAAAGCAAAAAAAAATTTGGACAGAGTCTAATCAGCCTATAATAAGGATCATATGCAATGACAAATTAATAAGGATCATAAATTGATAAAAATTACAGCAGTACATAAACATTATACAGAGGGCCGAGGGGACGGAAGGGCAACTAAAACCGAGTAATAAAAAATGAAATGAAACAAAAAGGAAAAAGGATAAACAAACCTGGTATAAGCTGAGATGGGTAGTAGCTGACAAATGAAACGGCGAAGGGGACGGAAGAGGGCCGAGGGGACGGAAGGCTATGAAGCGGCGAAGGCTACAAACCCAGCAACCAGACGTGAAGCCTATCAGATGAAAGGAATAAAAGGGGAAAAAGGGATAACCAAAACCCAGCTGAGCTAAATTGATGGGTAGCAGCTGAGAAATGAGAATCAAAGCAGATGAATTGAGCTAAAGTGGGGAAGACTGAAGCGGCGAATCTGTAACAGCCCCACTTTCCCCTAAGGCGAACCAAAGGGGTGAGCGGACTGCCTGCCCATCTCTCGCCAGGACTCACGATGCAGACTAGAACTATCTATAGCGATCCGGAACTTACGAACGAGCGTAAACGAGTCAAAATGGTAAAATAACCCAAAATAAAAAAAATGAAATCCGGAGTCGGCCATGAATAGTGACCGACCCGTCAGAACCCAACCGAAATAGCCAACAAACATTCACATCTGAACTTTAGCGTTTACAAATCAAAATGACATACAAAAGTTTTGAAATTTGCCAAATCAAAAGAGAAAACGCCCCAAAAGTACACTTAGGGTTTTAATACATGAGCTATACAAAAGATATGTTCAACTAGCTCAATTTGGCAGCCATTTGTCAAATCCAGACCAAAAGGGTTTATTTTCCTGTAAGGAAAACAAAAGGAACAGAAAGGGGTGAGCTTGCGCTCAATGAGATACCAAACAGATAGCATTAAAAGCATGGCATTTCACATTTAACAAATCAGGTACACATGTCAGAGGTAAAACAAAAGAACCAATAATTCAAATCAGAAGGATACGGGTGGCTCTCAGGAGCCAAATTTTCCCAGCGCAGTACTTGATCCAAACCGGTTGACTCTCCGTCAACGTATATAGAACCAACGCGTCCGTAGACCCCTCTTTACACCGAATTCCGTCCACCAAACACCCCTTTACCGGGCCCGCTCACCGTAACCGAACAGAAATGGTAATACTCGAGTATACCCGGAATCAAGGGTCTCAATACCCAAAGATCCCAAAACAGACTACCGTGGTTCGTTATCTAATCGTCCAGGCCCTTGCCGGCCCGACTTGAATAACTTAACCACAGGATTGAGCTCATAGGTCATAGAAATCCGAACAGATGCAGACACAGATAACAGATTCAAATTTTGCATAGTAAATTGGCATATGAACAGACTAGAGAACGAGTGTGATAAAGTACACCCTCGTCTCGAACAAATAAACAGATTTCAGAGCAGAAATCAAGTTAAACAGCAATGGAGGGGAGTGGTACACTCACCGGCTTAACTTCAAAAGTTTTCACTTCAGATTGGCCTTAATCGCCAAGAAACCCTAAAATAATCAAAATAAACCAATTGAAGGTTTTACTTCCAGAATCGGGTAAACACAATGCACATGAGGCTCGACTACTAGTCGTATGCCTCGCCAAAATAATTACTAATGCAAGGGTGGAAAACATGATTTTCTTGGAAACAAAAAGGTAACATGAAGACTTAGGCGCAAACAACCCAAAAGCCTTTCATTTCCACCAAAAGGCAAATCTACTTTAAGGAACCAAACGGCCTAGAAAATCGGGCAGCACCGTCCCTAAAATTCTTACTTTTCCAGCCATTAAGGCTTCATTATTTCCTCCAATCAGTCCCAACATTTCACACAAAAGTCATCTCATTTCCCAAAAGCCGCTCACTAGGCTCAAAGTAGTACAAGTACAAAAGTTAGCTAGGAAAAGACCGGAATGAGAGCGAGCCCTAAACATGCAAACAAAAACATGGAGACTCGATAACGAGTCATAAAGCCATACCAATCTTAACCCTAATAGGGTTTCATATGCATAAATAAGCATCATAGGTAACCAGAAATTAAGAAAGGGCTTTAATGTAGGCCTTGATAAGAAAACCGGTTTTGACGTCATAATGCGGTAATGGCACAACTCTCACTACAATTATCGGTTGGGGGTGTAAGCCCACCATGTCGAAGCTATGAAACAGGGCTACAACAATGTAGAAGGCCTCTCAGTCCAAATCCTAGCACAACTAGGTCAAAAATGCAGAAAACCCAGCCAGAACCGCAATTGCAGGTTCCCAAATCACACAAAACTGTAATACGTCTATCTCAGCCTACACAGGTCCAATTGCATTGATTCCAAAGTCACATGAAAGCTAAGATATCCAGATACATTTCATCAGAAGACACCAACAATAGAATCCAAACCAATTCCAGTAAAAACAGACAATTCCTACCGCAGTTCGGACATTCTGTTCACCAAAAACAGCAACAGTAAAAACGGCATAACTCACTATATACTACTCCAAATGCCCTGAAATTTTGTAGTCACTTCATACTCATCAATACCTACAACTTTCATGTTTTGAGCAAAGTCCAATTCGGCCTCTATCTATGACCTAAAATTTCGGACAGATTAGGGGTTCATGAACCCTAACTTTTCACATTTCATTCCAAACCCAAAATTGATTGCATTTAACCACAATTCACACCTACTAGAGCCAAAGCCCCTTATTACCAACCATCATACTAGTCCACAACATCAAAATCATATGAAACCAGAAAATTCATCATAAAATGGAAAACTTCACCAAAACTCTTCAAATCAAGAAATAAATCACATATTCCATCACTCAAGCTACTTCTAAGCATAACATAAACATCATTAGGTGTAGAAGAGTGTTCTAGCATCACTTACCAAGTAACAAGAGAGAGAGAGATGTTGGCCAACTTAGAGCTTCAAACAAACTTCACTAATACACTTACTATCACTAGAAGAAAGGTTTTTATGGAGTAGAATCTAATCTAGGCTTTTGTTTGTAGAAGATTGAAGCATATGGAAGCTTGAAATTTGAAGAATTTCCTTCCTTCTTTGCTCAAGGAGAACCGGCCACAAGGAGAGAAAAATGGTGCATTTTGTGCAATTTTTGATATTTAATCCTTTGGTCAAAAAAAAGTCAAGAAAGTGAATAGTGTTTCTTAAAGTCCAACTAATGAGAAGATGACACTTGTCCTCATTAAATGCATTCTTATCTTTCTTTTCTCTCTTACCTCAATCACTTCACACACACTACTTATCTCTTAACACCCGATAAATTTTTCACAGTATCCGAAACTTAACCTTATTGGCCGAATTTTTCCGAACTTTTCGCACTAGTGGGTCCCACATCCAATATATATTCTTAATTTTCTAAAAATTCTCCAATACTAGAAAAATTATCTAAAAACTATAATTGCTCATAAAATTTCCCCAAGAAAATATTTCTAGCCAGAAAATGCAAAAAACATGCCATTAAAGGGGAAAACCCTAGGGAAAAATATTAGGGAAATACGGGCTCTCACACTCTCTCCCCCTTAAAGAAATTTCGTCCTCGAAATTTTCTTATCAGCGGAATCCATCGAATCTAAGGTACCCAACGCATCGTACCTTCTACGTCCTCAGACGAGTCAGGGACCTGATGATGCTCCAGGGAATATACTCGAGCCGGTACTTTCGCTCCAGTCCCTTCTCCTTTCGACTGTCCAGGGTTGGTCTTAGCTGGTTGCTGAGAATTAGTCTTGGTTGGTGGCGGAGTCCCTCTCCCTTCGCGCAGTCGTGCTGGACAATTAGCAATTCGATGTTCGGCGCTACCACAGCGCAGACATTTTCCTTCTTTCTTCCAACAATTTGCCTCCGTGTGCTTTGGCCCTCCGCAATATCCACAGGGACCTCGAGTAGCAGTGACCAATCCTCCCGGTGAGACACCACTGGCCACCCCCGGTTGTCGTACTCCCCCGTTCCCTTTTCCACTCTTAGGGGGTGTGCTCTTATCTTCCTGTTCCGAGCTGCTCCCAGGAAAGCCCCTTTTCTTGGTTTGGAAGTTTCTAACTTGTAGCCTCGCATCTTCAACCCGTTGAGTTTTCTCCACAGCGTCACTAAAGGTACTAAGTTGAGCTACAGCCAAATCCTTTTGAATCTCAACGTTTAGCCCCTGAATAAAACGCCTTATCCGTCTTTGTTCGGTTATGATCAGTTCAGGCGCAAACTTAGACAACCGAGTGAATTGACTCTCATACTCGGCTACGGTTTGTGTTCCCTGGCGAAGCCGAATGAATTCATCTTCCTTATTTTCTTGAATGAGAGGAGGGAAAAACTTGGCATTAAATTCTCTCATAAAGTTCGCCCACGTCCTCGGGGTTTGTTCTCTTTCCCATTTCATTCGAATAACATTCCACCAGGAACGGGCGGCTCCCTCTAGTTGAAAGACAGCAAATGTCACCTGTCTCTCCTCGGTATAGTGTAAGGCAGCGAAAATATCGATCATCTTCTCCAGCCATTTCTCAGCTACGTCAGGATCAGGGCCTCCAAGAAATTTGGGTGGGGAGAACTTCTGAAATCTCTCAAGGGCTCTATCCTCGCCCTCCATGTGATTACCAGGATTCCCAGGGTTAGGGTTAGGGTTTTGACCTTGTTGGTGCACCACTTGGGCTAGCAGAGCAGTCATTTGCTGCATGGCAGCAGCTATTTGGACATTAGGGTTTACTTGCGGTTCCAGATTGGGTCCAGTAGAGGTTTACCCCGTACCCCTAACCGGTGTGGGTTGTCTAGTTCCGCGCCCACGTCCCCGACCACTCCGTGTACCTTCCATGAGTTTTACTTGGTCTAGGCAATAATACTAAACCAAAATAAGCACGATGCATGTAAGTCACACTCAAAACTTTTATGATAACACCCATTTATACATTCCAAACAAGATCAAAGCATATATATACAAGTCGGTCAAAATTAAGCCACACACATATATACAGCCAGTTAAGTCAAGTACAAACATAGACGATCCACCGAGGAATGGTCTTTCTAGTTCACCAAATCCTTTCTAACCTAGGCCCTCATATCTTTCGTATCCGGGCGCAAGAATCCCATCTAAGATAATTCACAACTCGAGCCGGCCGGTCCCAAGAGTAAACCATCTTTATTAAGGATTCCTACCCGACATACATACCTAGCTTCCTCGAGTCCCATGATAATGATTCGTACACTTATCACATGCCTGGTTCATAACTTATGCTCAAACGAGCACTTAGACATATTCATGAAATTAGGACCACAACACCACTTGGCCCAGTCTCACTCCGCGCAGAGACCACGCGAAGTGGCTCTGATACCACTTGTAACAGCCCCACTTTCCCCTAAGGCGAACCAAATGGGTGAGCGGACTGCCTGCCCAGCTCTCGCCAGGACTCACGATGCAGACTAGAACTATCTATAGCGATCCAGAACTTACGAACGAGCGTAAACGAGTCAAAATGGTAAAATAACCCAAAATAAAAAAAATGAAATCCGGAGTCGGCCATGAATAGTGACCGACCCGTCAGAACCCAACCGAAATAGCCAACAAACATTCACATCTGAACTTTAGCGTTTACAAATCAAAATGACATACAAAAGTTTTCAAATTTGCCAAATCAAAAGAGAAAACGCCCCAAAAGTACACTTAGGGTTTTAATACATGAGCTATACAAAAGATATGTTCAACTAGCTCAATTTGGCAGCCATTTGTCAAATCCAGACCAAAAGGGTTTATTTTCCTGTAAGGAAAACAAAAGGAACAGAAAGGGGTGAGCTTGCGCTCAATGAGATACCAAACAGATAGCATTAAAAGCATGGCATTTCACATTTAACAAATCAGGTACACATGTCAGAGGTAAAACAAAAGAACCAATAATTCAAATCAGAAGGATACGGGTGGCTCTCAGGAGCCAAATTTTCCCAGCGCAGTACTTGATCCAAACCGGTTGACTCTCCGTCAACGTATATAGAACCAACGCGTCCGTAGACCCCTCTTTACACCGAATTCCGTCCACCAAACACCCCTTTACCGGGCCCGCTCACCGTAACCGAACAGAAATGGTAATACTCGAGTATACCCGGAATCAAGGGTCTCAATACCCAAAGATCCCAAAACAGACTACCGTGGTTCGTTATCTAATCGTCCAGGCCCTTGCCGGCCCGACTTGAATAACTTAACCACAGGATTGAGCTCATAGGTCATAGAAATCCGAACAGATGCAGACACAGATAACAGATTCAAATTTTGCATAGTAAATTGGCATATGAACAGACTAGAGAACGAGTGTGATAAAGTACACCCTCGTCTCGAACAAATAAACAGATTTCAGAGCAGAAATCAAGTTAAACAGCAATGGAGGGGAGTGGTACACTCACCGGCTTAACTTCAAAAGTTTTCACTTCAGATTGGCCTTAATCGCCAAGAAACCCTAAAATAATCAAAATAAACCAATTGAAGGTTTTACTTCCAGAATCGGGTAAACACAATGCACATGAGGCTCGACTACTAGTCGTATGCCTCGCCAAAATAATTACTAATGCAAGGGTGGAAAACATGATTTTCTTGGAAACAAAAAGGTAACATGAAGACTTAGGCGCAAACAACCCAAAAGCCTTTCATTTCCACCAAAAGGCAAATCTACTTTAAGGAACCAAACGGCCTAGAAAATCGGGCAGCACCGTCCCTAAAATTCTTACTTTTCCAGCCATTAAGGCTTCATTATTTCCTCCAATCAGTCCCAACATTTCACACAAAAGTCATCTCATTTCCCAAAAGCCGCTCACTAGGCTCAAAGTAGTACAAGTACAAAAGTTAGCTAGGAAAAGACCGGAATGAGAGCGAGCCCTAAACATGCAAACAAAAACATGGAGACTCGATAACGAGTCATAAAGCCATACCAATCTTAACCCTAATAGGGTTTCATATGCATAAATAAGCATCATAGGTAACCAGAAATTAAGAAAGGGCTTTAATGTAGGCCTTGATAAGAAAACCGGTTTTGACGTCATAATGCGGTAATGGCACAACTCTCACTACAATTATCGGTTGGGGGTGTAAGCCCACCATGTCGAAGCTATGAAACAGGGCTACAACAATGTAGAAGGCCTCTCAGTCCAAATCCTAGCACAACTAGGTCAAAAATGCAGAAAACCCAGCCAGAACCGCAATTGCAGGTTCCCAAATCACACAAAACTGTAATACGTCTATCTCAGCCTACACAGGTCCAATTGCATTGATTCCAAAGTCACATGAAAGCTAAGATATCCAGATACATTTCATCAGAAGACACCAACAATAGAATCCAAACCAATTCCAGTAAAAACAGACAATTCCTACCGCAGTTCGGACATTCTGTTCACCAAAAACAGCAACAGTAAAAACGGCATAACTCACTCTATACTACTCCAAATGCCCTGAAATTTTGTAGTCACTTCATACTCATCAATACCTACAACTTTCATGTTTTGAGCAAAGTCCAATTCGGCCTCTATCTATGACCTAAAATTTCGGACAGATTAGGGGTTCATGAACCCTAACTTTTCACATTTCATTCCAAACCCAAAATTGATTGCATTTAACCACAATTCACACCTACTAGAGCCAAAGCCCCTTATTACCAACCATCATACTAGTCCACAACATCAAAATCATATGAAACCAGAAAATTCATCATAAAATGGAAAACTTCACCAAAACTCTTCAAATCAAGAAATAAATCACATATTCCATCACTCAAGCTACTTCTAAGCATAACATAAACATCATTAGGTGTAGAAGAGTGTTCTAGCATCACTTACCAAGTAACAAGAGAGAGAGAGATGTTGGCCAACTTAGAGCTTCAAACAAACTTCACTAATACACTTACTATCACTAGAAGAAAGGTTTTTATGGAGTAGAATCTAATCTAGGCTTTTGTTTGTAGAAGATTGAAGCATATGGAAGCTTGAAATTTGAAGAATTTCCTTCCTTCTTTGCTCAAGGAGAACCGGCCACAAGGAGAGAAAAATGGTGCATTTTGTGCAATTTTTGATATTTAATCCTTTGGTCAAAAAAAAGTCAAGAAAGTGAATAGTGTTTCTTAAAGTCCAACTAATGAGAAGATGACACTTGTCCTCATTAAATGCATTCTTATCTTTCTTTTCTCTCTTACCTCAATCACTTCACACACACTACTTATCTCTTAACACCCGATAAATTTTTCACAGTATCCGAAACTTAACCTTATTGGCCGAATTTTTCCGAACTTTTCGCACTAGTGGGTCCCACATCCAATATATATTCTTAATTTTCTAAAAATTCTCCAATACTAGAAAAATTATCTAAAAACTATAATTGCTCATAAAATTTCCCCAAGAAAATATTTCTAGCCAGAAAATGCAAAAAACATGCCATTAAAGGGGAAAACCCTAGGGAAAAATATTAGGGAAATACGGGCTCTCACACTCTCTCCCCCTTAAAGAAATTTCGTTCTCGAAATTTTCTTATCAGCGGAATCCATCGAATCTAAGGTACCCAACGCATCGTACCTTCTACGTCCTCAGACGAGTCAGGGACCTGATGATGCTCCAGGGAATATACTCGAGCCGGTACTTTCGCTCCAGTCCCTTCTCCTTTCGACTGTCCAGGGTTGGTCTTAGCTGGTTGCTGAGAATTAGTCTTGGTTGGTGGCGGAGTCCCTCTCCCTTCGCGCAGTCGTGCTGGACAATTAGCAATTCGATGTTCGGCGCTACCACAGCGCAGACATTTTCCTTCTTTCTTCCAACAATTTGCCTCCGTGTGCTTTGGCCCTCCGCAATATCCACAGGGACCTCGAGTAGCAGTGACCAATCCTCCCGGTGAGACACCACTGGCCACCCCCGGTTGTCGTACTCCCCCGTTCCCTTTTCCACTCTTAGGGGGTGTGCTCTTATCTTCCTGTTCCGAGCTGCTCCCAGGAAAGCCCCTTTTCTTGGTTTGGAAGTTTCTAACTTGTAGCCTCGCATCTTCAACCCGTTGAGCTTTCTCCACAGCGTCACTAAAGGTACTAAGTTGAGCTACAGCCAAATCCTTTTGAATCTCAACGTTTAGCCCCTGAATAAAACGCCTTATCCGTCTTTGTTCGGTTATGATCAGTTCAGGCGCAAACTTAGACAACCGAGTGAATTGACTCTCATACTCGGCTACGGTTTGTGTTCCCTGGCGAAGCCGAATGAATTCATCTTCCTTATTTTCTTGAATGAGAGGAGGGAAAAACTTGGCATTAAATTCTCTCATAAAGTTCGCCCACGTCCTCGGGGTTTGTTCTCTTTCCCATTTCATTCGAATAACATTCCACCAGGAACGGGCGGCTCCCTCTAGTTGAAAGACAGCAAATGTCACCTGTCTCTCCTCGGTATAGTGTAAGGCAGCGAAAATATCGATCATCTTCTCCAGCCATTTCTCAGCTACGTCAGGATCAGGGCCTCCAAGAAATTTGGGTGGGGAGAACTTCTGAAATCTCTCAAGGGCTCTATCCTCGCCCTCCATGTGATTACCAGGATTCCCAGGGTTAGGGTTAGGGTTTTGACCTTGTTGGTGCACCACTTGGGCTAGCAGAGCAGTCATTTGCTGCATGGCAGCAGCTATTTGGACATTAGGGTTTACTTGCGGTTCCAGATTGGGTCCAGTAGAGGTTTACCCCGTACCCCTAACCGGTGTGGGTTGTCTAGTTCCGCGCCCACGTCCCCGACCACTCCGTGTACCTTCCATGAGTTTTACTTGGTCTAGGCAATAATACTAAACCAAAATAAGCACGATGCATGTAAGTCACACTCAAAACTTTTATGATAACACCCATATATACATTCCAAACAAGATCAAAGCATATATATACAAGTCGGTCAAAATTAAGCCACACACATATATACAGCCAGTTAAGTCAAGTACAAACATAGACGATCCACCGAGGAATGGTCTTTCTAGTTCACCAAATCCTTTCTAACCTAGGCCCTCATATCTTTCGTATCCGGGCGCAAGAATCCCATCTAAGATAATTCACAACTCGAGCCGGCCGGTCCCAAGAGTAAACCATCTTTATTAAGGATTCCTACCCGACATACATACCTAGCTTCCTCGAGTCCCATGATAATGATTCGTACACTTATCACATGCCTGGTTCATAACTTATGCTCAAACGAGCACTTAGACATATTCATGAAATTAGGACCACAACACCACTTGGCCCAGTCTCACTCCGCGCAGAGACCACGCGAAGTGGCTCTGATACCACTTGTAACAGCCCCACTTTCCCCTAAGGCGAACCAAATGGGTGAGCGGACTGCCTGCCCAACTCTCGCCAGGACTCACGATGCAGACTAGAACTATCTATAGCGATCCGGAACTTACGAACGAGCGTAAACGAGTCAAAATGGTAAAATAACCCAAAATAAAAAAAATGAAATCCGGAGTCGGCCATGAATAGTGACTGACCCGTCAGAACCCAACCGAAATAGCCAACAAACATTCACATCTGAACTTTAGCGTTTACAAATCAAAATGACATACAAAAGTTTTCAAATTTGCCAAATCAAAAGAGAAAACGCCCCAAAAGTACACTTAGGGTTTTAATACATGAGCTATACATAAGATATGTTCAACTAGCTCAATTTGGCAGCCATTTGTCAAATCCAGACCAAAAGGGGTTTATTTTCCTGTAAGGAAAACAAAAGGAACAGAAAGGGGTGAGCTTGCGCTCAATGAGATACCAAACAGATAGCATTAAAAGCATGGCATTTCGCATTTAACAAATCAGGTACACATGTCAGAGGTAAAACAAAAGAACCAATAATTCAAATCAGAAGGATACGGGTGGCTCTCAGGAGCCAAATTTTCCCAGCGCAGTACTTGATCCAAACCGGTTGACTCTCCGTCAACGTATATAGAACCAACGCGTCCGTAGACCCCTCTTTACACCGAATTCCGTCCACCAAACACCCCTTTACCGGGCCCGCTCACCGTAACCGAACAGAAATGGTAATACTCGAGTATACCCGGAATCAAGGGTCTCAATACCCAAAGATCCCAAAACAGACTACCGTGGTTCGTTATCTAATCGTCCAGGCCCTTGCCGGCCCGACTTGAATAACTTAACCACAGGATTGAGCTCATAGGTCATAGAAATCCGAACAGATGCAGACACAGATAACAGATTCAAATTTTGCATAGTAAATTGGCATATGAACAGACTAGAGAACGAGTGTGATAAAGTACACCCTCGTCTCGAACAAATAAACAGATTTCAGAGCAGAAATCAAGTTAAACAGCAATGGAGGGGAGTGGTACACTCACCGGCTTAACTTCAAAAGTTTTCACTTCAGATTGGCCTTAATCGCCAAGAAACCCTAAAATAATCAAAATAAACCAATTGAAGGTTTTACTTCCAGAATCGGGTAAACACAATGCACATGAGGCTCGACTACTAGTCGTATGCCTCGCCAAAATAATTACTAATGCAAGGGTGGAAAACATGATTTTCTTGGAAACAAAAAGGTAACATGAAGACTTAGGCGCAAACAACCCAAAAGCCTTTCATTTCCACCAAAAGGCAAATCTACTTTAAGGAACCAAACGGCCTAGAAAATCGGGCAGCACCGTCCCTAAAATTCTTACTTTTCCAGCCATTAAGGCTTCATTATTTCCTCCAATCAGTCCCAACATTTCACACAAAAGTCATCTCATTTCCCAAAAGCCGCTCACTAGGCTCAAAGTAGTACAAGTACAAAAGTTAGCTAGGAAAAGACCGGAATGAGAGCGAGCCCTAAACATGCAAACAAAAACATGGAGACTCGATAACGAGTCATAAAGCCATACCAATCTTAACCCTAATAGGGTTTCATATGCATAAATAAGCATCATAGGCAACCAGAAATTAAGAAAGGGCTTTAATGTAGGCCTTGATAAGAAAACCGGTTTTGACGTCATAATGCGGTAATGGCACAACTCTCACTACAATTATCGGTTGGGGGTGTAAGACCCACCATTTCGAAGCTATGAAACAGGGCTACAACAATGTAGAAGGCCTCTCAGTCCAAATCCTAGCACAACTAGGTCAAAAATGCAGAAAACCCAGCCAGAACCGCAATTGCAGGTTCCCAAATCACACAAAACTGTAATACGTCTATCTCAGCCTACACAGGTCCAATTGCATTGATTCCAGAGTCACATGAAAGATAAGATATCCAGATACATTTCATCAGAAGACACCAACAACAGAATCCAAACCAATTCCAGTAAAAACAGACAATTCCTATCGCAGTTCGGACATTCTGTTCACCAAAAACAGCAACAGTAAAAACGGTATAACTCACTCTATACTACTCCAAATGCCCTGAAATTTTGTAGTCACTTCATACTCATCAATACCTACAACTTTCATGTTTTGAGCAAAGTCCAATTCGGCCTCTATCTATGACCTAAAATTTCGGACAGATTAGGGGTTCATGAACCCTAACTTTTCACATTTCATTCCAAACCCAAAATTGATTGCATTTAACCACAATTCACACCTACTAGAGCCAAAGCCCCTTATTACCAACCATCATACTAGTCCACAACATCAAAATCATATGAAACCAGAAAATTCATCATAAAATGGAAAACTTCACCAAAACTCTTCAAATCAAGAAATAAATCACATATTCCATCACTCAAGCTACTTCTAAGCATAACATAAACATCATTAGGTGTAGAAGAGTGTTCTAGCATCACTTACCAAGTAACAAGAGAGAGAGAGATGTTGGCCACCTTAGAGCTTCAAACAAACTTCACTAATACACTTACTATCACTAGAAGAAAGGTTTTTATGGAGTAGAATCTAATCTAGGCTTTTGTTTGTAGAAGATTGAAGCATATGGAAGCTTGAAAGTTGAAGAATTTCCTTCCTTCTTTGCTCAAGGAGAACCGGCCACAAGGAGAGAAAAATGGTGCATTTTGTGCAATTTTTTATATTTAATCCTTTGGTCAAAAAAAAGTCAAGAAAGTGAATAGTGTTTCTTAAAGTCCAACTAATGAGAAGATAACACTTGTCCTCATTAAATGCATTCTTATCTTTCTTTTCTCTCTTACCTCAATCACTTCACACACACTACTTATCTCTTAACACCCGATAAATTTTTCACAGTATCCGAAACTTAACCTTATTGGCCGAATTTTTCCGAACTTTTCGCACTAGTGGGTCCCACATCCAATATATATTCTTAATTTTCTAAAAATTCTCCAATACTAGAAAAATTATCTAAAAACTATAATTGCTCATAAAATTTCCCCAAGAAAATATTTCTAGCCAGAAAATGCAAAAAACATGCCATTAAAGGGGAAAACCCTAGGGAAAAATATTAGGGAAATACGGGCTCTCACAGAATCTGTCTGTGTCGTGAAGGCCGAAGACTGAAGAGTGAAGAAGTGAAAATTAGGTTTAGACAATTGCGGTCAAAATTGAAAATTCGGTCAAAAGTAAATGTTCCAAAGCCACGGTTCAGTACCTGTATGCCAGAGAAACACCGGCGCATCTTAAGAAGAGTAACACCGGCGCCTGTGTTTGTGTGGGAATAAGAAACTCCCTTAGGTTCCAGGGAAACACCGGCGCATTCAATGGAGAGTAGCACCGGCGCCGGTGTTTGTGTGGGAATAAGAAACTCCCTTAGGTTCCAGGGAAACACCGGCGCATTCAATGGAGAGTAACACCGGCGCCGGTGTTTGTCTGGCAATAAGAAACTCCCTTAGGTTCCAGGGAAACACCGGCGCATTCAATGGAGAGTAACACCGGCGCCGGTGTTTTTAGGAGAATAAGAATGGCCTTTTGCGTCGCTGCTGCATGCGCGACTGTTTTTTTTTTTTCCTTCAGAATCTCTTAATCAGCCTAAAACCCGCATGCGGGTTTCCTTCTTTTTCCTTTTTTTTTTAAAAAAAATAACAAATGGTAATTTAACAGTAATAAATCTTATTTTGTGAATAATTTTCTTTCTTCTTCTTCTTTCTTTTTTTTCCATTCATTTTTTATTTAAGGCCAACTAAATGAGCAAGAAATAACATAAGAGAAACGAGAATAAAATAACAATAATAATAATTAATAATCTAAAATGCTATAAAATGCTAGAAAATGCCCCAAAAACATTTATAATATATATTATATATATATGTAAATATATAATATTTAAATAAATGTACAATTACATATTTATACAAATATATTATAAATATATATGAAAATATAGTTTGTAGGGGTTACAGTTTGTAGGGGTTTTTTGCATTAACCCTTTATCAAATGATTATTACGTGATTATTTATCTTATAAAGTACAAGATATACTTTGCTATAAATGCAAAAATAAAGATCCAACATAATAATCATATTTGCAATTTATTTTTTAATTGTAATTTATTATAATTAATATACCTATATATGTACATTTACTTTTATTTTTAAAAAAATTTTGACATAATCTCCCCTTAAAAGTGGACTAAACTCCCTGCCAGCAAATCCAAAATAGACCACAACATTTAATCTAAACAATATTTCCAACAACTTATCCACATAGGTATCATAAAACTAGTACAAGTCCTACACATTTTCCTCCCCTACACTTAGAATAATATTGAATAGCACAAGCACACAATATCAGTTTCATCCAAAAGGTATCACATATAATATACTACTTCGAAAATCCCACCAAGGTACGAGGAGTACAATGGATCTATTGGCTAAATAACAAAATCAAGCTCTAAAATTAGGGCAATTTCTTCTATTGTGGCCCGACTGATGACAATTTGTACACCTTCTTGGTTCCTCAGGGTCTCTCTCATCCATCTCATTCCGAATTCGTCTAGCTCGTACCCTTCCCGCCCGACGGGCAACATATTTACATCTATCTGCCTGCAGCTCCCAATCTGGTTGGAGCCAAGTATCCCGATGTGGCAAAGGGTTAAACTTTCCTGAATACTGCACTGCCCATCACCTTTTTGTGAACTGAGGGTCTACAAGCGCTCCTGGATTATCCCTTCGGTGCCTGCACACAGCCAACACGTGCGAACAGGGCAGTCTGTAACACTGCCACTTACCACAAGAGCAAGTGTTTTCAAAATATTTGACCGTTTGTGTATTACCCCCTTTGCCATCCACACGTCGGCCTGTCACAACTTTATATACCCCGGAAGAGCCATCGAACTCAACAACCCTGTGACATCCCGCTTTCTGATCCGAATTCTTAAACTTCCGCCACATCTTAGGAGGAAATGGATTACGGCAATGTCTGGCCTCCTCCCTTCTTGTTTTAAACAACTCAACTGTCCGATGAAAAGTCAAATCAATACAAGCCCGGATAGGCAAATGACGTGCTCCTCTAAGTACATTATTATAGCTTTCGGATATGTTGGTTGTCAAAATACCCCACCGATGCTCACCGTCATGTGTTAGACACCACTTTTCGATTTCAATGTTAGACAGATAAGTCCATGCGCCTGGAAACGTGCTCCGCAATTCTCATTTGAATGCCCGCCACTTGCGCAATTGTCTGGCTCTTCCCATTGCCCAACACAACCTTTTAAGGTGCAAACCTTTGAAGTGAGTCATTAGGTTACTCCTAACGTGTCGCAGGCAATACCTGTGAAATGCCAAAGGTTCCTGCCAATAGTCAAAATGTGTCACGACATGAATGATACCATTATGCCGATCTGAAATGACACAAATAGGACACCGATCACGGGCCACGTGGTACCTAAATTGCTCCATGAACCAAGACCAACTAGAAATTGTCTCTTCGTCGACAATGGCATAAGCTATTGGAATAATCCTGTTGTTGGCATCTTGCGTGACTGCAACAAGTAGTTTGCCTTTATATTCGCCACGCAAATGCGTGCCATCAACACATATAACCGGCCGACACATGTGAAATGCATCAATAGCCGGTCCAAAGGCCCAGAACACATATTTAAATGTCTTCACGTGATCCGTACTATCAGAACAGTGCAACCACCTGATCACAGTACCCTGATTTTACTTCATAAGTGCATCAACATATCTTGGGAAGTCGGCAAAATTGGCATCCCAAGAACCAAATACAAGTTCAATAGCTTTGCGTCTGCCGTACCAAGCCTTTTTATAAGAAACATCCACCTTCATCACTTCTTTAACATGACTTACTATGCTCTTTACTTTGTACCCAAGATCGTCTTCAATGCTATGAACAATGTGTCTAGCAATAACCGACGATGTGAGGCTAGCATTGCTATTACTGATCAAATCACCTAGACAATTGTGATCGTTCACCCACTTAGTTATTTGCCACAATCCATGTGTCTTTTTCTTCACTGCTCGGACACACCAGTCACATGGAGGTTCCGATGAGTCGGCCGCAGTGGTGACACTCCTTTGAACTACAGATTTACATTTGGCAACCCAGGTGTTAATCTTACTCTCAACAACCCTGAACTCCCTATTATTATTGATAGACCACATTCTAATAGCCCTGCTCAGCTGTTGTTTGCTTTCAAATCTCATATGCATCCTTATATTATTATTCTCCTCACTGAATATCACAATGCGCTCCAACTCACTTTCATCAGTGAGATGCTCGTCATCATCTATGTTTCCAAGATTAGAGAAAAATTTCAATCCTCGTGGAGCATATGAGAGGTTGCCAGATGCATCAAAGGGCTGATGGTTCTCGACATCCTGGTGGACTCCACGTTGTTCAATTTCGCCATCTGAGTCACTGCCTGACACATCAACCGACTCAGATTCCTGTACATCTTCCACATCATGCTCCGAATCATCAGCTAGGGGGCTGTTACAATGACTTGGACCGGCAGTGAAATCCAAGCTATAACTACCAACATGTTCCGGTGATTCTCGATCTCTAAAACTTAGAATCGAGTCTAGGCCTTGAACAGATTCAACATCCGTCCTTAAGCCTGATGGAAGACGTGGCTCTAACGAATCCCTAACACAATCCCCCTGAGCCAATTGTGATACCGATGTTGTCTCAGGTACTGCTGTACTAAAGTTTGGTCGAAACCTTGTTGGATCCATGCATGCATGGACAAGCGACATCATCGGACCACAATTGGTATTTGGTGAAATGAATGTCCCGGTGACTCGAGGATTTTGGAATATTTCCTCCTTCTCGATATAAAGTTCTGCGATGTATGGAACAATTTCGTTCCATACATCATACATTATCTCCAGAGTTTCATCATTCACCACTGGGGAGACGTTATAAGAGCTCCGGCCACAAGGTTGGCGGAGAAATATATTCAACTTGAACAACCCCCTATCGACCCCCATATATTGATAAATTCTATCCACCAACTCATCATATCCAATTTTGGATCGTAATGAGAATGTACAGTTGCACGTACGAGGCAAGTAACAAATTGACCCATCCTCGTAGTGTATTCTACCTCCCCAATAAAGAGACACTCGCACAGGTTTTTCTATAGACATACGTGTGAAAATAATCCCTATTTTGGAATAAAATAAGTTAGCTCATGTGGTACAAGAATATATAACAAATAACAATCCCTACTATTTTATGTGGTCCAAATTTACCACTGAATTACCCAGGAAAAATGCAACAAAATAGTACAACCCACATCATTTTTTCATCCAAATTTCACACCAAATCTAAACTTTGCATCACATTCAACTATGTAGGTATAGTTTTATTATCCTCTTATTTTTTGCATATATAATGGTTAGAATGATGAGGATAATTTAAACAGAGGTTAACGTAAGAAGACAAAAAATCGAGAAAAGGGGTGTTTAGGGAATTAATAATAACTAGAATTGTCAAATCATAAATAGTTTATATTTTCCCACTATTTTTAGCAAAAGGCATAGGTTCCAAATAGCGATACTAAATACAGGATTGGTATAAAATGACAAAAGTAGTGGAGCGGGAATATTAAGCATTTTCACCTCAAACCTTGCCTTTACCTCCATAAATGTTAGCTTTAGTAAGGGGTGTGTAATATAAAGTTCGTACACAGGGTTTAAAAATTTGTAAGGATAAGGGTGCGTAAATTCAAGTATAATTGTTTGAGTAGTTCTTGTCATTAATAACAAGTTGGCATGAAATTAGCCCCTTTGTAGAATATCTTTTTTTTTCATCACAATTGAAGAATTTTCTCATATTTTAGTAGTACAAGCAAATGTGATACATGCTTGTCTTGTATACATATTTTTAGTTCTATACCTAAGTTAATATTCCCTCTAACCGCCTATACATTATTACTTCATCATGCCAAAATGTTAGTCAAGAATTCCTAATTAAATGGAGTATAAGTTTATTAAATGTAGGCAGATATAAAGTTTTATTTAACGTTTCCAAGCACCCCCCCTTTTCAGTCCATACTAAAGCTATTTGTCTTATTATACTCTTAAGGCAATAACTAATCAAAAACACCCAAAAATATTTTAAAAAAATTTTGACAGAGTTTCCCCTGTAACTGGCTAAAACTCCCTGCCAACCAACATAGGCACATCGATTTTCAAACAATTGAGAAATATGAGATAATTTACACCACTGCAAATACGGTAGAATAATTTCATATACAATAATTTCTTATAGAAGACAAGGAACTGTGATATTTGACAAACCAACAATAATAATATAATGTATATAGTAGAGTGTGAAACAACAATAATTTCTTATACTCCCCTGTCAACCAATATAACATGCAATTAAAAAATATACTACAGTAGAGGGTCTCACTTTACATTCATGAATTCACCATAAAACGAATCCAAGCAAAGTTCAAAAAATTAGAACATTAATATGACTACAATTCAATCTACTTGTAAACTACATGACTTACCCAATGATTTGCCTCAGATTCTGAAGATGCACTTGTGTGTGACGCCCCGAAAAAAAATGAGTTTGAGAACCCGGATATTTTCTAATTTTCTAGGGTTTATTTTTTAAACGCCCGCCTTTTCTACATTTTCTTGATTAGAAAATTTCCCCAGATAAAGTTTATGAGCAAAAATAATTTTAAAATGATTTTCTAGTATCGGTTAGTTTTTGAAAAATTAAGAATATATATCGGACGTGGGACCCACGAGTGCGAGAAGTTCGGAAAAATTCGGCCAATTAGGTTAAATTCCGGATACTAGTGGAAATTTATCGGGTGTTAAGAGATAAGTAGAGGATGAGATGTGATTGATGTGAGAGGAAACAAAAGGATAGAAATGCATTTAATGTAGTGACATGTGTCACTTTAAGAGAGGTTGCCACTTATTTGACTTTTGACCTTTCTTACCAATTGTTGTTTAAATATCTCAAATTTACCACAAAAATCACCATTTATTTCTCTTCTTTGGCCGACCAACCTTAAGGAAGAAAGGAAGAGAGCTCTTCACCATTTAAGCTTCCAACTAGCTCAAATCATCCAACCCAAGTGCTGAAATTTGTTTCTACTCCATAAAATCTCTCCATTTGGTGTTAGTGGTTAGTTTGGTGAAGTTTTTGGAGAAGCAAAGGTGCTAAGTTGGGTCTTTCCTTGGGTTTGCATGGTAAGTGACTAAGGAACCTTTCCTTTGATCTTGATAATGTTCAATTAGTGATTGGTGGTGGTTGAATAAGTGATTTTATGGATGATTTCATGATTTTGGTTGAAATTAGTGAAGTTTTATATTTAATCAGGATTTTTCTGTTCTCATATGATTGTTATTATGTGGTTATGTATGATGATTGGAAATGATGTTTAATGATTCTAGAAGGTGGAAAAAGTGGAAGATTGCAAGTAAATTCTGTTTTGGAAGAAATCTGGAAAATTAGGGTTCTTGGTTCTTCATTCTGTCCGAAATTTTTGGTCCTAGATAGAGGCCGAATTGGCCTTGGCTCAAAACATGAAAGTTGTAGGTATTGATGTTTTAAGGGTACCTGTAAAATTTCAGGTCCATTGGAGTAGTGTAGAATGAGATAAGCCGAAATTACTATTGCTGTTCTGGGTTCATCAGGATGTTAGAACTGCGTCTGAAATGGGTTGTTTTGACTGGAATTGTTTTGGATTTGGGTGTTGAGGTCTTCTGTTGAAATGTAGCTTGATGCCCTAGCTACCATATGCCTTTGGAATTTCTGCATTTGGACCTGTTTAGACTGAGTTGTACTGATTACAGCATAGTGTAATTTGTAAACCTGCAATTACGGTTCTGGTTTGGTATTCTGCATATTTGACCTAGTTTTGCTAGGATTTGGACTGAGTGAACTTCTACATTGTTGTAGCCCTGGTTCTTAGCTTCGAAACGGTGGGTCTTGCACCTTCATCCGACAATCGTAGCGCCTTTGATACCATTACCGCAAAATGACGTCAAAACTGTTTTTCTGGTTTTGGAGCGAAACTTTCATTTCCGGACTTTTCCCTAGCTTGACTTGTACTAGTACTACTTGGAGCTTGCTGAATGACTATTATATGAACTTGTTGTGTGTGTACCTTTGGGACTGGCTGAGGAAATAATGAAGCCTTGATGGCTGGAAAAGTAAAGAAATTTAGGGGAAATGCTGTCCGAATTTTGAATGGGCTTGATTGCTTTGCGTTTGTGCTTTAGGGCTTGGACTTGAGTGAAGTAATGCAATATGATGGATGGTTTCTGAGCCATGGAGGTGAGTGACCTCAAACTATTTCTAAAATTATTTATCAACCATTTCTTGCATTATTTACTTTTGAACTGTTTTCAAAGTTACTTTTGGAACTGTTTTCTTACATATCATGCGTGCTTGCATATCAGTGTCTTGTTATTATTGATTTTGCTTTCAATGATTGTTAAAACGAGTTTTCTAGGCGAGTGTGTACTTTATCGCACTCGACTTAAATAAATATGAAATTTTCAATGATTAATGATTAAATGCTACTTGCGCATGAATGTAAGCCTTTTGGGCTGAACTGGCCATTGCCCCTTGTTACCGGTCGTCTCGAGCCAGAAGCGGACTCGGTCGGGCGACTAGGAACTTGGGTGAACGTTTCGGTATACTCGAGTATTACCTTGTAGGTTGGTGGAGCCTGGCCAAAAGCCAGGGACGGGGTGAATGAATGCACGAATGAAACCAAAATGCAATGAAATGACAGGAGAACGAACGTATCCTTTTCATGAATGTTACTATCGCTTTCCATTGTAAATGTTTCTTGAATTATTGATACTCCATATTGAAATGACATTATTGAAATGAACGATTGTGAAACTGATTTGATAACTGATTTTACTGGTTACTCGCTGAGCTTCTAGCTCACCCCAAAATGTTTTATTCCCCTCCACAGGGCTCAAGGCGAAGGAGTGGCTTGTAGTGTTTATTCATGGATTATCTCATGTGTGGCTTGAACTTGGATTTCCTTTTGTGTGATCATTCATATTGGGATTGTATTGAACGTTTAGAATTGATTGGGTGTGTAATAGTCTAGTTTTGGACTTCCTCCTGTATAATAGTTGGTATCAAGGATCAGAGTGGCGCAGTGGAAGCGTGGACGCTTCGCTTTTGATATGTAAAGTTTGGGAACCTTTGATGTATATTTGATATATATATCTTGACATTCAATTGAGGATTGTAGTGAACGACTGAGTCCCGGCGAGAGCTGGGCAGGCGGCCCGCCGAACCCTCTAGTTCGCCTCAGGGGGAGGTGGGGCCGTGACATTGTGCGTACAACTTCCTAGTGGTACCAATCAAAGCCTCTTCAAGTCTCCTGGCTTGTGTCGAAAACTTTGTATGCACCTACATGAATATGATGGAGATCACAGAAAACCAAGATAAGGTACTGGAGCAGAGGATCTGGGGTGCAATGAGGGATTTGTTCAGATGAACCACCTCGTTCCCGTAGATCTTGCTTGTTCCGATATACCTTTTTGGATCTATTCCCCCAATTTCAAAGAAAATATGCGTTGGTAAACTAAATAACACAGGTATAGAAAACATACTTATAGAAAATAAAAAAGGTCCACGAAGGGGGTTACTTTGGTGTCCTATTCCGACAAGGCAGGTGTTCGCATTCTATAAATGCGATCTGTGCTAGGTTCGCATTTCCCATATGCGAGTCTTACAGTTTATGCTCTTTACCATTTCCTTCACTTTTGATGCCAAACACTTTAACTATGGCTTGAATCTGATATATATAGCATCATTTTCATATCGACAATTTGCAAGTAATGGTTATAGTCAGTCCATTAAAAAGAAAATAAACAAAAATAGTTTTGCTGCTACCAAGCCATACTTTTAATTACTTTTCCTGAGTAAAAGCAAAATGTATGAGCACAAAACCTGAACTCGCATTTCACAAATGCGAAAATCACATTTATGGAACCAACTTCACAAATCACCCCCTTTGTAGAATAACTTTTTTTTTCATCACAATTTAAGAATTTTCTCCAGAGTTTGCAGGAAAGTGTGATGGATCCTAAAGCTAGCATGGATAGCATGAGGGTGCCAGTACTTCCAAGTACAGATGCCCCTAGTAGCAGTAAAGGTAGAAATCATACCAGAAGCTACTCAGATACCGTAGACTATGATAAAACACATAGCAGTCAAATGTGTAGACATTGTAATAGCATGATAGCCCACCAACTAGGCAGATCCTCTGCTCCATTTCTGTAAAAAAAACTGGGCAACTTCATGAAGCCTATCAGACCATATGCTTAAGGAAAACTTTAACTAAGTCCAAACCTATAAACCAATTAAGCAATACTGTAATCACCACATGCGACAACTAATATCTTTGACGCAGGGTGTTTTAGACTAAATACTAAGAAAGCCAGGACAAAGTTTCTTTGCAGCTTCGGCATGGCTTCTTAAATATTTTATTTTTTTGGTAGGCTAGCTAGCTACTTAGAACTTGGCATTAACTAGCTATGGTTCTTAGATTGCTGCTTTTCCTTTTTTTTCTCTTTCATGTTTCTGGAATGCAATATTGATTGATGTTTTTCCTTTTTTTCTCTTTCATGTTTCTGCAATACAATATTGATCCACGTTAATCCCATGTTGCCTCCACAAGAAAGCAATAGCTAACAGCTAACCTCCAGCAAAATTAATCCAAATAAAAGAAAAAGTATGTGGATGCAACCGCATTGTTTTTCTTTTTTTCGTAAAAGACTGACCTCGCATTTGTGAAATGCGAAGTATCAGAACTCGCATTTCACAAATGCGAAGATCACAAGTCTCAAAAATTACCCCCTTTGTAGAATAACTTTTTTTTTCATCACACTTTAAGAATTTTCTCCATAAATGTTAGCTTTAGTAAATGGTGCTTAATATAAACTTCGTATACAGGGTTTAAAAATTTGGAAGGATAAGAGTGCTTAAATTCAAGTATAATTGTTTGAGTAGTTGATGTCATTATGGACTTAGATTTTTTTTTCCAACATTTGATTTGTCCAAAACATTGTTACACCATTAAGGATAACTTAATAACAACTTGGCATAAGAAGATTAAGTAATTAACATGCTTCAATTGCAAAAATGAAAAATGAAAAGGATAGACAAAGAATTAATGGATAAATTCGAAAGTGTGTAAATAAATTGTTTTTATTTTAATTTTTTGTAAGTGCATAAACAAATTCTTACTCCATTTATTTTTCAAAGTACAGACAGTAACAGGGGAAAAAATTCAAAGGATAGCATGATCTTAAAAGTTATATCAGATTTACTTGCTAGATCTTTAATTGCTAGATAAAAAAAAAATTTATTATATGAGGATATTCAAGCACTCCTGCGCATTGTGTGCACGTAAAAACATTCCTGTCCTTTATGAATTTGCATAGCATGATTCATCTTTAAGGTATCTGACATGCTATCTTCTTTATTGTCTACATTTATCATTACACCAACCGAAACACAGGACAGCCCATTCTTGTAATCAACCACAAGAAGAAACTTAGCTCCGATAACAAGCAATGTACAATGTCACAAATAAATTGGCAACCGAAACAACAACAATGTCCAATAAATTACCAAATCATAAAAGCCACTTCAATTCGTAAAAACAAAAAAATCCCAGAAAAAAAATTAAAACTCAGAAAAAAAAAATCTTACCTCTTATGCTGTTTCTGGTGAAAGGAATGGCAAATGGAGAAAGACGGATGCCGGACTTAAATGGAGCAACCTACCAGAGATGGGTTCCCAAAGGGGAAGCTCTGCAATGGCAGAGAGCTTCCGATGACAGCTTCGGACGGGAAGAAATGCCGCCTTTCTGGTTTCGCCTGAGGAGAAACGCCGCAACTCTACAACATTCCAGAGCTTCCGAGGAGGAGGGCGATAGATTCCGACGACAAAGTTGTGGCTCTGCTTTCCGATGACAAAGCTCAGACCAAGATAATTTTGAGAGTGAAAGGCTGCAGGGAAAGAGGACAGGTAGACACGACGGAAGAGAAATGCGAAATTGGGAAGTCTGATTGATTTCAAATTGGGTACCTCGCATTTATGAAATGCGAGGTCCCTAATCTCGCATTCTCCTAATGCGAGCTGAGTAAGCTCGCATTTGGAGAATGCGATCTTCTTTTTCTTTTTTCGTGAAAAGACTTACCTCGCATTTGTGAAATGCGAGGTACCTAAACTCGCATTTTACAAATGCGAAGATCACAAGTCAGGAACGAACCCCACAAATTACCCCCTTTGTAGAAGAACATTTTTTTTTCATCACAATTCAAGAATTTACCCGATGTTTACATGATAGAGGAGTCAACGTCCAATGTTTGCCATTTTGTTTCCAACGTCACTTGATCCCTCACTGTTTCATGTTTGGCTGGCTTGAAGTTTATGATTTCTTTGGGTATTCGGCTGATGCTTGCAATGTTTTTTTTCCTGATGCATATAAAGGCTTGCGTCCCTTGATGCACTTTTCTTTCGTTTCTTTTGCTGTCGGGCAACTCAGATTTCCAGCTTTGATCTCGTGATAAAAAATGTAATGTTCAGTCGAGTGAATGATTGTTTTGTTTAAAAATCTGGATGTCCATTGAATCTGGTCTGCATGATGAAATGGAAAGAAAAACTTGCCGCATGAAGTTGCTAAAATGTCGAAGCATCAGAAATTGCAGACGCTCCTTCGTTAATTGCATGTCCACATCTCTGTCTCTGTCCTCTTTGTTTGTGATTTTCTTGTGATAATCAATCTGTCCCTTGCGCTCTAAGGTCTTCCCTCTTGTTTCCATGATTGTCGGAACCTTTTTCCTGCCAAAATGTTGTGCATTTTGCAGCCCATGGAGTCGGCATTTCATAAAGCTGTTATATAACAAATCACAAGCTCCATTTGTTCGTCTCTGTCTGTTGCAATTTTTATGAGTCACGAGCTCCAATTTCGCCTTTGTTTTGAATATGGATAAACATTATGTCGGGGATCACATTCAGCTAAGTCACCAAGACACACCAGTCTTTTCTTGATAAATTTCTGCCGTCCAGCTGTGTTGTTTTTTTTTTTCTGTTTTGCTGGTTTTCTTTCCCGCAGCAGTCCACCAAAAAGACTGGTCTAGTCATCTAGTTTACTAATTAGGCTTTGTGTTTAAATGATCAGTGATGAAGTTGCATGCTTTAATCCGAAAACTATGAATGTTTGGAATGTGAATGCCATGCGGTTTGAAACTGTAAGTTTTGCAGCAAAGGAAATATTGCAGAAGAGAGGTGTTGACTGCATAGTTGCAGAAGCTCTTTGTCTACGTAGCTTGCATGAAGATTGCATGAATAATTTCCAGAAAACTGCTGTGCATCTATCTTAACTGGTTTAGGCATCTATCTTGCTAGTTTTCAGTTTTGCAGCATGAGCTAGGAAGAACAAACCAAAGCTGCTGGATTTGTTTTTAGCACTTGAATGTTCTTGTTTTCTGGATTTTTGTGTTCCGAAGAGGGGGAAGAATGCTTGATCTCCTTATAAGTTTTCTTGTTTGTTTGGATTGTGTTAGTTTAGGTGTTTCATTGCTTGGCTGGGAATTATGAAAATGCATCAAATTCGTTGCAGAAACTCAAGTTTTTACGTGGTTGCATGGAATTTGCATGCAAATCTTCATAAAAAAATTGCATTTGGCTCCCCTAAGCTTCCCTTTATCTTACTATGACCCAACCAATTGAATAATTTCCTCAATTTGGTCCTTGGCAGTTTTAATTCTACAACTTCATTGCTTGTTTGTTTCAATTAATTACTATGCTTTGTTTCAATTGCACTTAAGTCATGACTTTAGGGACTTTATGATCAAGTGAACTTTGTTTTGCACATTTCTTTTAATTTTTCTTAAATAAAGTGGTACCTTGACCTTTTTATTGTTTTGAAACCATTTTTACTTCATTTGATTACCATCGCGAGGGAGGTATAACTTCTTTTATCTTTTTTGTCTCTCCCCTATGTGATCCAACGTGCTAACTGAGAATTGCATGTCTACTTTGCTTTCCTTGCTTTTCCTTAATTCCTTTCATTTATTTCATTTACTTTTGCTTCTTATTTAAGTCATTCTTTTATTTATTTATGGGGTATGTGTACACCTCTTGGCTTGTAATAGATAGGGCTTGGAGAGCATTTTGTCCATTTTTCCCTCCCCCTTTTGATTTAGTTAGCAAATGTGATAGGTTCATTAGATTGATTGCTTGCTTTTGTTGCTACGTGTTAATTTGCTTTATTAGGCTTTTGCATCTAGTCGAGCATGCTAAGTGTTATGTGCTATGTGTTTATAGGTGATTGACATGTCTACTTGCTTTCTATAGTCATAGATGAATGTAATGGATGAATGCACGTCACCACACTAGTCCAACGCTAGTTGTGGCTCATTGTCCCATTTTTCCACTAGTCCAACGCTAGTAGGAATTCATAGAAAGGGCTAGCCCAATGCTAGACCCAATAGGCCGCTCCCTCGCTAGTTCATACTTGCATGTCCACTACATTTCATGCATTTTTCTTAGTTTTTTCTAGCATTTGGCATGCCCCTCCAACCCTTTCTCCTTCATTTTAGGTTTTTGCATCCTCATGCTAGGTATAGGGTACATTTGCCTGAGAGTCCCCTTTCGATAAGGGAAACGAGCGAGTGTGGCTACAAAATAGCCTTAGCACGCTAGTTCTTCCTTCTAATCAAAGGGAAAATTAAGGTCGTGAAATTAGGAGTCATTCCCGTACCCGACTTGATGCATACCTCTAGGTTCATGCATTCTCATTCTTATCATGTCACTTCCTCACTCTTTTGTCCACATTTTTCCACTATTTATATTTTTCGCAATCCACATGCCATGCTCACACACTTGCCCTATCACTTATTCATTTTCTATTTCACAAATTGCACCCAATCGCACTTATATGCATTTACTACTATTGTATCACATTTTTCATCCACTTGCACACAAACACCTTTATTTTCCCAATTCGCACACATGCACTTGTCTTACATTCGCACACATGCACATTTTCTTACATTTTCACACTTGCACTCATATTTGAGTCCTCATTTGCATCATTCGCGACCTCTATGAGGGCTTTCCTTATTGGCCACCACAACTCATGTGGTTGGGACCAAAAAGCCTCATAAGAGACATTTAGAATTAGGATTGCATTATTCTCACATTCATTAGCCCCATCCAACATGCGACGCATACTTTGGGTAGAAAATTGGGAAAAGAAGGGCTAAGTCACGCAACTAGCTTTGGCTAGGGTAAGGGAGTGCCTTAGGCTTTGCCTTTGCCTTCTCCCTTATTAAATGTGACCCCCGATCCCTCGCTTTGGTTACGTAGAACTAAAAGTTCTTAAAAAGGGGTTTGTTTACTTTGCTTTTCCAAAAAATCACTTTTTGGGTGACTTGGTACACCCTAACTCTATACCAAGTGGCGACTCCATTTTCCATTCAAAAAACCCTTTTTGAACTCTGTTTGGCCAAATCGTCGCATTTTCAAGTCCCACGGCCTTTTATTTTCATTTTCACACATTCACATACACATTCCACACACTACATTCACACCACGTCAAAAAGTGGGGCGCGACAGTTGGCGACTCCACTGGGGACTTCCTAAGTGGGTCCAAGCATTTGATTTAGCTATTGTTTTCCTTTTTCTACCCTTTTTATGCATAGCATTTGGATGCTTAGGATTGCATTTTTTCCTTTTTAGGATTTTTGCATTTTGCGCGTATCAACTCACTTCCTCACACATTCACGTACGATTGATTTGATGGATGAATGGCTTATGTATGTGATTCCGCGATTTGCATTGCATTTGGGTGGGGGATATTACCCTAGAGCCTCGCGTTGGTTCTTGATCCCTCCCCTCCAAACGAGCACTAGCATACGTGCATACGCTTTAATTTTTTCACCCCTCATTTATTTTTTCTTTTAGTGGCTTGTCACGCCGCTCCACCCTGTTAGGATTTTAGGCGACCCACTTGGACGTGTGATCGCGACACGACGTGTGCGTAGCACGATCCGAGGGGTCACTCAATCTTCCACTTTAAGCTTTGGGTTAATAGCCTTTAGCTTTTGGTTGAAGGTTGAGGATTTTTGATAGATTCACTCAGGCATGTAGCCGTGACACGACGTGTGCGTAGCAATGTCTGGGGAATCGCTCGAGCCACCGACAAAGAACCTTGGGATTAATGACCCTTGGTTTCCAAGTCTGAAGGCTCGGGGACCTAAAACCTATCGAGTCTAGATGCATTAGTGAGCCAATACCTCATGCATCCATGATAGTTTTACCTAGGATAGCGTCTGCCTTACCCTATTAGGGACACTATTCACGAGGGGAGGGGTCCAACCCCTTTCTCCCTTTTATTGCTTTATTTCTTTGTATTGATTTCGTTGCTACAATGTGTTATGTGTATTTATCTGGCTGAACTAACTTTTCTTGGTTTTGTGTCCCCATTGTATTCACAAACCCTAGCAAATAAGAGGTCTGGCATGACCTTCTTTTAGGACCTGCCCTTATAGATAGGCTATTGCACGTTTAGAAATTATGGTTTATTTCATTCAATAGTACATCATTTTAGGCCTACCTTGGCGTATAAAGGGTTCCTTAGGTCATATTTCATTTCAAATTGCATGTTTTGTCGCTTTAATAAAATGGCATCATGCATAAACCCTAGAAAGGGAACGCTATTTAGGCGATCCCGTGCTAGGAATGAACCGCCCTGTGTCTCGGATATATAATCCAATGAGACTTGCACGTTTATATTTCCTGCACCATCCAAAGGGGTAGTGCACAAGGTAAGGTGGGATCCGATCATTTTCATGGAGCGATCTTTGGAATATGAGCGTCTAATAATCACTTTTTGGCCCTTTTATCAAGATTGGTAAAAATCCCTTGCATGAAGGACATTAATTTGAAGAAATTCACAAACAATTCCTCGCTATTGAGACGATAAATAAACTGAGGCCAAAATTTGATTTTAGAAGGCTCATAGACTAATGCATCAAGCCATTCAGTCCATTGGATCATTTGATTCATCAATTTCATCCAGTCCATTTTATCAATTTATCCATTTTAGGGCAATCTAGTCGATTTTTGAATAAGATCACCAATTTCATTCAATTCATTTGATTAGTTTACCCATTCTTAGGTCAATTCAATCCATTTTGAATAAATTCAAATCATCAGATTCGTTCAATTTCATTTGACCAGTTTACCCTTTTTAGGGTGATTTAGTCAATTTTTCGATCCATTTGACCAGTTTACCTATTTTTAGGGCAATTCGGTCGATTTTGAATAAATCATCATTTCACTTAATCAATTGATTTCATTCAATTCATTTGATTAGCTTAATTCATTTTTTAGGGTTATCCATTCAATTTTCAATAAATAATCAAATTTCATTCAACGAATTTGACCATTTTACCCCTTTTGACACATCATGCGTCGATCAAAATAAGCAATTCATTCGGACTTTGTCCTCATTTTTTAGGACGAATGTTTCTTCTCACTCCAAATTGGCCAAATTTTTCAAATCATTTTTTACTCAATCAATTGATCGGATTCATCAGGTATGGTATAGTGCCTACCCTAGAGGGTTACATTTTCATGCTAGGCCAACCCTTGGCATAAAAGGGCTCCCCCATAGGACATGCATACCGATTTTACAATTTTGCTTACTAGCTCTGGGTATTTTTCTTTTATTTTTCCCCCTTCCCCCTGCATTCATGAAAATATTTCAATAAGGTGAAAATATTTTTTTTTTCATATCTGATAACAATTTTGATCTGATAAGGTTCGAAAATTACAAGTATTACTTGATTCTTAGGCAGGCCCTACAATGTGAACTCAAAAATTCATCTGAAAGCGCTCGTGCAAAACATCTAAGGGATTTCATTGCTCAAAGGAAAAGGGGGATATTAAGAGAGAAAATGTGTATACATGTGCAAAGAAATTTTGTAGAATTGCTTTTAAATTTTTCAAACATTGGCAATAATGAAGCTTTTGTTCAGACAATTATTTGTTTTGTATAATACTTGTGTACATTTCATTCTTTATTGAGCTCATTAAGAAATTTCATGGTGAATTTTAAGAAATAAGCTCAAATTGAGATTTTTCAACCTCCTGCCTGAATATTCACACTAGATTGGTGATCTGAGCTACACAATAAGAGTGCTCAAAAATTAAAAGAGGTCACTCAGGAGGCCCATGAGATACCTTTTTCTCCTTCTTAACCCCAAAATAAAATCAGTCACATTGATTGATAAATTGCAAATTGGGGCAACTTTTGCTTGAAAATGTCCGCGGTGACTAATCCGATTCAATCACATCTAAGTGAAAGCAAAAATGTGCATTATTCTTGTTTGTTTTGAAAATTTGGAATGATACTTCGAGCATTCTTTTCTCTACCTATACACACATTTGCTCTCCCATTTGAGCCTTTACAAGAATAATTTCGTTTCAAATAAGAGCCCTAATGATCACTACCTTACATTGGGAAGATTTTCAAAAGGGAATGGATTCTCAACGAGCAATTCGTTTACTTGGTTGTCATGAGGCGTAAGAATGATACTTTGGCCATCGTTTCTACAACCTAAACACTGATCATCCCTTGCATCCTCATTTGAGCTAAAAATTGGTGGTTCTTTTCGAGTGAACATATGATCGCACCCCACATTGGGGAAGGAGATTGGGGAATTTTGAAAAAAGGGAAAAGAAAAGGAGGGAAACGCAAATTGGGGAAATTTGATTCCACTTGGGTTCCAATTTTGAAAAAAAAAAGAAAGAAGAAAAGGAAGAGTTTTATCCGCGTGGATCGCCAATGTTTCACAAATATGGATGAACAAGGGTCTTCCTCAATCAGTTAATTCAGATACATGCCAAAAATTTCCCATTAATGAAAGTTTCCTTTCAGAATTATTGTAAGGAACGGAATAAAGGTCAGGCCCTCTTCTTTTCCAATCAAACATTCTATCCCTAGTTATCCCTTTTGAGCCTTCAGAATAGAATACTTCATTTGGCAACCCCTGAGAATCACAAACCCCACACTGGGGCAAGTTTGAGTTGGAAAAGAAAAAAATTTCAAGAAGTGAAAAAGTGAAAAACAGCAAAATCAAAAACAAAAGAAGAAAAGAGAACCTCAGTTCAAAAATAAACTGGGGCAAATTTTATGAAAAGTTCAAAAATGGCAAAAGGCCGAAAAATCAAAAGAAGAAAGAAAATGAAAGAAAAAGCCTCAGTTGAGCATAAACTGGGGCACATTCTGATTTAACCCTAAAATAGGGTTGGCGCGCAACAACGCGATCTCGGATTCTTCAAACCGCTTTTGAAATCCGCTTTCAAGCCTTAACTTTTCTAAGCACCCCACCTGACCCCATTACAAAGCCGAAAGTCCTGACTTCTGTTCTTTGCAATGGCCTTGTCAAGGAAATTTATGATGCCGGAAGTTTTAGCTGTATTTTTGAATTGCTTGGGTATGGGGCTAACGCTACTCACCATGTGAAAACCCACCAAGTTGAGGGAAAAGAAAAGGAAAGCGAAAAAACAAAGCAAGAAAAGAAAACGCAAAAATCGACGTTGAAACCCCTGGTGAATGATGGAAAATGCAAACAAAGTCTGAAATCTTTTGAGTTCAAAATAGGGGCAATCTTGGAAAAATGCGATCTTCGGTGCAATGTCCTTGAAAGTCTTATTCTTTAACTATCGTTTTCAAGCCACATTACAAGCTCATAAAGTCCATCGTTGACTTATTCCTTCATGACAACCCAAAGTGAGGATTATGCTCATAAGAAATCCATCGATCACTCATGATCATAAGAGTATAACCAGTTTTCGCATGTTTAGCTATCGTTTCTACCCATTTATGGCAAGCTTAAAGCTTATATGTTGACTCAATTTTCTTAAGAAATAAGGGTGACAAACTATTTGCTTTCACTAAGACGTGATGTTGAATGCATTACAATTTTGGGCACAAGAACCAGACAAATCTTGACCTCTCATTTCCCTCAACCCCCTCAAAAATAAAAAACAAGACCACTGGATTGCTCCTGAAAAATGAGCCAATAAGAAGTGGTGACCCGCTACTCTAAGCACAAATGCTAAAAGTGAGGAAGAAATCTTTTGTGATTTGGCATTATTTTGAGAAATTCATCATGAAATTTTCTGTATGAGTCATGCAAGACGTTCAATTTTCTTCACATTATATAGAAAACACAGTTTCTTACTTTGTTCAAATAAATGGAGAGGCATCCAAACCAATTTTTGCAATCAAATGGGCCCATACTGGGGCAAAATTTTTATTTGCAAGATTTCGCAAAATAAGCCCACACTGGGGCAAATTTTTTATAGTTCATTTGAGGATTTCGTCAAAGATTCAAGCAAGACTTTCAAATCAATCACGCTTCTCTTTCCATGAGTAGTAGTTGCAAAAATAATTCAAGTGCATGTCATACTTTGGCAAGCCCCTGTGCAGGTATTCATAGTTGAAATCAACGAAAGAGCTTCTGAGTTGTGGAAGGCCGATGCCGAAGAAAGAGAAGAAAGAAGGGAAAAGGGCCCTACACTGGGGCAAATTATTTCGACAAGTCTCTCTCAGTCAGGAAAAATAAAAAAATCAAAAAATTAAAAAAATCAAAAAATCAAATCAAGTTCATCACGGCAGGCTCGGGTTTGATCCCACTGTCCGATTGTCAAGACATTTTCATCGCTACTGGAACATGGGTTAGTCCCGCCAGTAAGCATTTCATTTTTTACATCGCTACTGGAACGTGGGTTAGTCCCGCCAGTGAGCATTTCATTTTCACAGCCACTGGAGCGTGAGGTTAGTCCCGCCAGTGAGCATTTCATTTTCACAGCCACTGGAGCGTGAGGTTAGTCCCGCCAGTGAGCATTTCATTTTCACAGCTACTGGAACGTGGGTCAGTCCCGCCAGTAAGCATTTTCATTTACATCGCCACTGGAGCGTGAGGTTAGACCCGCCAGTGAGCATTTCATTTTCACAGCCACTGGAGCGTGAGGTTAGTCCCGCCAGTGAGCATTTCATTTCCACAGCCACTGGAGCGTGAGGTTAGTCCCGCCAGTGAGCATTTCGTTTACATCGCTGCTGGAACGTGGGTCAGTCCCGCCAGTAAGCATTTTCATTTACATCGCCACTGGAGCGTGAGGTTAGTCCTGCCAGTGAGCATTTCATTTTCACAGTCACTGGAGCGTGAGGTTAGTCCCGCCAGTGAGCATTTCATTTTCACAGCCACTGGAGCGTGAGGTTAGTCCCGCCGGTGAGCATTTCATTTTCACAGCCACTGGAGCGTGAGGTGAGTCCCGCCAGTGAGCATTTCATTTTGTACCGCCACTAGCCGTTGGATCAGTCCCACTAGTGCGCCTTTCATTTTACCCTGCCGCTAGCCGTGGGTCAGTCCCACTAGCGTGCATTCCATGATTTTACGTTTATTCGGGTCAGTCCCATGATTTTAAGTTTGTTCGGGTCAGTCCCATGATTTTAAATTTTATTCGGGCCAGTCCCATGACTTTTCATTTTATTCGGGTCAGTCCCATGATGTTAAATTTTATCCGGGTCAGTCCCATGATTTTAAGTTTGTTCGGGTCAGTCCCCATGATTTTAAATTTTATTCGGGTCAGTCCCATGATGTTAAGTTTGTTCGGGTCAGTCCCATGATGTTAAATTTTATTCGGGTCAGTCCCATGATTGTAAATTTTATCCGGGTCAGTCCCATGATTTTAAGTTTGTTCGGGTCAGTCCCATGATTTTAAATTTTATTCGGGTCAGTCCCATGATGTTAAGTTTGTTCGGGTCAGTCCCATGATTTTAAATTTTATTCGAGTCAGTCCCATGATGTTAAATTTTATTCGGGTCAGTCCCATGATTGTAAATTTTATTCGGGTCAGTCCCATTATTTTAAATTTTATTCAGGTCAGTCCCATGATTTTTGTGACAGCCCCACTTTCCCCTAAGGCGAACCAAAGGGGTTAGCGGACCGCCTGCCCAGCTCTCGCCGGGACTCAGTCGTTCACTACAATCCTCAATTGAATTTCAAGATAAAACTTCAAATATTACATCAAATTCTCCAAAAATTACATGTCACAAATGCAGCGGAAACAATTCGTAACTATACATAAAATGATTCCAAATCAAAACTGTACAAAACATAGGCCATCCAATCACGTGCACAAGTACTATAAGTCCTTCCTTCGCCTTGAGCCCTGTGGAGGGGAATAAAATATTTTTGGGGTGAGCTAGAAGCTCAGCAAGTAACCAGCAAAATCATTAAGCAAATATATTTCACAATGTTGCATTTCGATGATTTCGATGATGTCATGATTCAGAGATCAAATGTCCGTTTAGTGCTCTCGTGAGCCAGTGAAATCATTGCACTAGAACACCCAACGCTCAAATAGATCATAACACACGAACAGAGAGAGGAAGCCCCTTTTTGAGCTCCAGATAACCATGAACATGAACCACAAACAGAATGGAGACGTTGGTGTCCAACACAAGACTTTCCCAGAACTCATTGAAGCCAAAATCATATCATGAATTCACATGCAAGCACGCATGAGATACAATCGAATAAATAATGCAAGAAACATTTCACAAATAACTTTGGAAATAGTTTAGGGTCACTCACCTCCATGGCTCAGAAACCATCCATCATATATCATTGCCTTGCTCAAATCCAAGTCTTAGATCACAAACTCAAGGCAAACAAGTCCTTTAAAAGTTCGGACAGCACTTCCCCTGAATTTGCTTACTTTTCCAGCCATCATGGCTTCATTATATCCTCAGCCAGTCCCAAAGGTACACACACAACAACAAGTTCATCCAATAGCCATTTAGCAAGCTCCAAGTAGTACTAGTACAAGTCAAGCTAGGGAAAAGTCCGGAAATGAAAATTAAGCTCAAAACCAGAAAAACAGGTTTTGACGTCATTTTACGGTAATGGCACCAAAGGCACATCGAGTATCGGATGAAGGTGAAAGATACACCGTTTCGAAGCTAAAATACAGGGCTACAATATTGTAGAAGGTAACTCAGTCCAAATCCCAGCACAACTAAGTCATATATGCCAAATACCAAACCAGAACCATAATTACAGGTTTACAAATTACACTATGCTGTAATCAGTACAACTCAGTCTAAACAGGTCCAAATGCAGAAATTCCAAAGGCATATGGTAACTAGGGAATCAAGCTACATTTCATCAGAAGACCTCAACACCCAAATCCAAAACAATTCCAGTCAAAACAACCCATTTCAGACGCAGTTCTAACATCCTGATGAACCCAGAACAGCAATAGTAATTTCGGCTTATCTCATTCTACACTACTTCAATTGACCTGAAATTTTACAGGCACCCTTAAAAAATCAATACCTACAACTTTCATGTTTTGAGACAAGGCCAATTCCACCTTTATCTAGGACCAAAAATTTCGGACAGAATGAGGAACCAAGAACCCTAATTTTCCAGATTTCTTCCAAAACAGAAATTAATTGCAATCTTCCACTTTTTCCACCTCATAGAGTCCTTAAACATCATTTCCAATCATCATAGATAGCCACACAATCATGCTTATTTTAAAACAGAAAATTCCCCAAAAATAATAAAACTTCATTAGTTCAACCACAAATCAAGAATCAATCCATAAACTTGCATCTTATACAACCACTAAGCATGCTTTAAGCATCAATTAAAGGAGGAGGGTGGTTCTTCACAACTTACCTTTAAAACAAGAGAGAGAGAGCTATGGGTCACCTTAACTTTCCAAACAACTTCACACACCAACTCACAATCACTACTTGAAGAGGTTTTATGGAAGGAATTCAAGATTAAACGGTTAGTTTGTGAGATTGGACAAGATTGGAGCAAGAAACTTGGAAGCTTTTCTTTCTTTTCTTGTAAGAAGAGGTTCAGCCAAGCTTGAAGGAAAAATGGAAGATTTTTGGTCAATTTTGATATTAATTTGGTAAAGGCATGAATAGTGGTCAAATGGCAAGACTAAATCTTATGGTGACACTTGTCACCTTTTTAATGCAAGTCTATCACTTTGTTCCCTCTCACATCAATCCAAATAGGTTCCTCTAATTATCTCTTAACACCCGATAAAATAATTCCAGTATTCAAAACTTAATCTAGTTGGCCGAATTTTTCCGAACTTTTCGCACTAGTGGGTCCCACGTCCGGTATACGCTCTTAATTTCTCAAAATCTATTCGATACTAGAAAAATCATCTAAAAACTATATTTACTCGTAAAATTTATCTAGAAAATTTTCCGGATACAGAAAGTGCAGAATACAAGCCATGAAAAATGCGAAAACCAAGAAAATGCAAATTATGGGTTCTCACAATTTTACGTTTGTTCGGGTCAGTCCCATGATTTTAAATTTTATTCGGGTCAGTCCCATGATTTTAAATCTCTTGTTCGGGCCAGTCCCATGATTTTAAATTTTGTTCGGGTCAGTCCCATGATTTTCATTTTGTTCGGGCCAGTCCCACGATTTTAAACCTTGTTCGGGTCAGTCCCGCTTTTAAATTTCTTGTTCGGGTCAGTCCCGATTGCTAATTTCCTGTCTCGGGTCAGTCCCGATTTTAAATTTCTCGTCCCAGTCAATCTCATTAAAAGGGGTCAGTCCCCATCGTTCGAATCATTTTACGGCCAAATAACACAGGTGAGTATTTGGTGTCTACTTCTTTGTCTCGAGTTTTTTCAAAACTCAGACAAAAAGGGGCAAACTGTAGACACCAAAATTTTGGTGTAATTTCATTTACTATTTAGTTTTTATTTGTCGTGTTAGTTTTATTCACTTTTTAGTTTTAGTTTTTTTAGTTTTTATTTTATTATTTTTATTTGTAAGCTTTTAGCAAAGAATTTCTCGAAAAAGAAAAAAAAAGAGAAAGAAAGACAAGAAAAAAGGAAAAGCATTCGAAAAAAAATATATGATTTAGTTGTTTTTTTTTAATTCAATGTTTTCGTGGAAAAATGATGAAAAGGAAAAAGAAAAAATGAAAAATTGCAATTTTGCTGTTTATCATTTCTAGTTTATTCATTTTATCCGATGTTAATTAAATTGTTGGTTTTTATTTAATTTTATTACCATTTTATTAAATTACTTGAAAAAAAAAAAAAGAGGTCCGCGGCATGCAAGCTGCATATTTTTGCAGCTTGCAAAGGACAATCACACATGCCCCATCGGAGGGCTGGATTCTAAGGCAAGGGCAAGCCTTTCATCCTCACCATTGGGGTGAGGGTTTAGGAACCTTGGGTTCCATATAAAAGGAACAACAGCCGCAAGAGAAGGGGGATTGTGGGAGATGACGACTGAGTTTGAAAAAAGAAAGACACAACCGAGGAGAAGGTTTTGAGAGTGAGCAAAGCGAGAGAGAGGCTTCCGTAAGAGGGAAAGAGAGGTTTCAGAAGAGTAACGGCTGGGGGGTTTTGGAAAAAAAAAAACAGCTAGAAAAAGAGAGAGCAACATAGAAGGGGTTACGGCTAGAATCTTGGAGGGGCTGAGAGTTGACGGCTTAAAAAAGAGAGGGCAGCGGCTGGTTTGAGAGAGGAGGAAGCAACTGCGGCTAGCAAAAAAAGAAAAACCAGAGAGGAACACATGACGGCTGGAAAACAGAGAAGAAAGTTCCGTGGCTAGAGAGAAAGAGCGAGAGAGATAGAAGGAAACTGGGGAGGCTGTAACCTGAAGCAACAAACCTGAGCAAAGGATTGTTAGAGAGCAAGGAGAGCCACTGGAATTGCTAACCTTCACGCCACCAGCAGAGGCGGATCTTCATCAAGAAAGCCTGAGTACTGTAAGTAGTTCCTCTCCTTTAGATCCCAGTATCTCTTTGAACGATGTTTTGTGATTTTGCTTATGGAAAGATCACTGCTTTGCTTGTCTACTCTTCCGCCCCTTTTGTTTCATGTTCACCAAGAGTTCATTTCTTCGTCTGTGAGTAAAAGGTCCAGTCTTGTGGCTGTGGATGATGTCTATGTGATAAAAGAAAGAAATCAGTGCTTGATGTTTACATGATAGAGGAGTCAACGTCCAATGTTTGCCATTTTGTTTCCAACGTCACTTGATCCCTCCCTGTTTCATGTTTGGCTGGCTTGAAGTTTATGATTTCTTTGGGTATTCGGCTGATGCTTGCAATGTTTTTTTTCCTGATGCATATAAAGGCTTGCGTCCCTTGCTGCACTTTTCTTTCGTTTCTTTTGCTGTCGGGCAACTCAGATTTCCAGCTTTGATCTCGTGATAAAAAATGTAATGTTCAGTCGAGTGAATGATTGTTTTGTTTAAAAATCTGGATGTCCATTGAATCTGGTCTACATGATGAAATGGAAAGAAAAACTTGCCGCATGAAGTTGCTAAAATGTCGAAGCATCAGAAATTGCAGACGCTCCTTCGTTAATTGCATGTCCACATCTCTGTCTCTGTCCTCTTTGTTTGTGATTTTCTTGTGATAATCAATCTGTCCCTTGCGCTCTAAGGTCTTTCCTCTTGTTTCCATGATTGTCGGAACCTTTTTCCTGCCAAAATGTTGTGCATTTTGCAGCCCATGGAGTCGGCATTTCATAAAGCTGTTATATAACAAATCACAAGCTCCATTTGTTCGTGTCTGTCTGTTGCAATTTTTATGAGTCACGAGCTCCAATTTCGCCTGTGTTTTGAATATGGATAAACATTATGTCGGGGATCACATTCAGCTAAGTCACCAAGACACACCAGTCTTTTCTTGATAAATTTCTGCCGTCCAGCTGCGTTGTTTTTTTTTTTCTGTTTTGCTGGTTTTCTTTCCCGCAGCAGTCCACCAAAAAGACTGGTCTAGTCATCTAGTTTACTAATTAGGCTTTGTGTTTAAATGATCAGTGATGAAGTTGCATGCTTTAATCCGAAAACTATGAATGTTTGGAATGTGAATGCCATGCGGTTTGAAACTGCAAGTTTTGCAGCAAAGGAAATATTACAGAAGAGAGGTGTTGACTGGATAGTTGCAGAAGCTCTTTGTCTACGTAGCTTGCATGAAGATTGCATGAATAATTTCCAGAAAACTGCTGTGCATCTATCTTAACTGGTTTAGGCATCTATCTTGCTAGTTTTCAGTTTTGCAGCATGAGCTAGGAAGAACAAACCAAAGCTGCTGGATTTGTTTTTAGCACTTGAATGTTCTTGTTTTCTGGATTTTTGTGTTCCGAAGAGGGGGAAGAATGCTTGATCTCCTTATAAGTTTTCTTGTTTGTTTGGATTGTGTTAGTTTAGGTGTTTCATTGCTTGGCTGGGAATTATGAAAATGCATCAAATTCGTTGCAGAAACTCAAGTTTTTACGTGGTTGCATGGAATTTGCATGTAAATCTTCATAAAAAAATTGCATTTGGCTCCCCTAAGCTTCCCTTTATCTTACTATGACCCAACCAATTGAATAATTTCCTCAATTTGGTCCTTGGCAGTTTTAATTCTACAACTTCATTGCTTGTTTGTTTCAATTAATTACTATGTTTTGTTTCAATTACACTTAAGTCATGACTTTAGGGACTTTATGATCAAGTGAACTTTGTTTTGTACATTTCTTTTAATTTTTCTTAAATAAAGTGGTACCTTGACCTTTTTATTGTTTTGAAGCCATTTTTACTTCATTTGATTACCATCGCGAGGGAGGTATAACTTCTTTTATCTTTTTTGTCTCTCCCCTATGTGATCCAACGTGCTAACTGAGAATTGCATGTCTACTTTGCTTTCCTTGCTTTTCCTTAATTCCTTTCATTTATTTCATTTACTTTTGGTTTTTATTTAAGTCATTCTTTTATTTATTTATGGGGTATGTGTACACCTCTTGGCTTGTAATAGATAGGGCTTGGAGAGCATTTTGTCCATTTTTCCCTCCCCCTTTTGATTTAGTTAGCAAATGTGATAGGTTCATTAGATTGATTGCTTGCTTTTGTTGCTACGTGTTAATTTGCTTTATTAGGCTTTTGCATCTAGTCGAGCATGCTAAGTGTTATGTGCTATGTGTTTATAGGTGATTGGCATGTCTACTTGCTTTCTATAGTCATAGATGAATGTAATGGATGAATGCACGTCACCACACTAGTCCAACGCTAGTTGTGGCTCATTGTCCCGTTTTTCCACTAGTCCAACGCTAGTAGGAATTCATTGAAAGGGCTAGCCCAATACTAGACCCAATAGGCCGCTCCCTCGCTAGTTCATACTTGCATGTCCACTACATTTCATGCATTTTTCTTAGTTTTTTCTAGCATTTGGCATGCTCCTCCAACCCTTTCTCCTTCATTTTAGGTTTTTCCATCCTCATGCTAGGTATAGGGTACATTTGCCTGAGAGTCCCCTTTCGATAAGGGAAACGAGCGAGTGTGGCTACAAAATAGCCTTAGCACGCTAGTTCTTCCTTCTAATCAAAGGGAAAATTAAGGTCGTGAAATTAGGAGTCATTCCCGTACCCAACTTGATGCATACCTCTAGGTTCATGCAATCTCATTCTTATCATGTCACTTCCTCACTCTTTTGTCCACATTTTTCCACTATTTATATTTTTCGCAATCCACATGCCATGCTCACACACTTGCCCTATCACTTATTCATTTTCTATTTCACAAATTGCACCCAATCGCACTTATATGCATTTACTACTATTGTATCACATTTTTCATCCACTTGCACACAAACACCTTTATTTTCCCAATTTGCACACATGCACTTGTCTTACATTCGCACACATGCACGTTTTCTTACATTTTCACACTTGCACTCATATTTGAGTCCTCATTTGTATCATTCGCGACCTCTATGAGGGCTTTCCTTATTGGCCACCACAACTCATGTGGTTGGGACCAAAAAGCCTCATAAGAGACATTTAGAATTAGGATTGCATTATTCTCACATTCATTAGCCCCATCCAACATGCGACGCATACTTTGGGTAGAAAATTGGGAAAAGAAGGGCTAAGTCACGCAACTAGCTTTGGCTAGGGTAAGGGAGTGCCTTAGGCTTTGCCTTTGCCTTCTCCCTTATTAAATGTGACCCGCGATCCCTCGCTTTGGTTACGTAGACGTAAAAGTTCTTAAAAAGGGGTTTGTTTACTTTGCTTTTCCAAAAAATCACTTTTTGGGTGACTTGGTACACCCTAACTCTATACCAAGTGGCGACTCCATTTTCCATTCAAAAAACCCTTTTTGAACTCTGTTTGGCCAAATCGTCGCATTTTCAAGTCCCACGGCCTTTTATTTTCATTTTCACACATTCACATACACATTCCACACACTACATTCACACCACGTCAAAAAGTGGGGCGCGACAGTGTTCTTTATTTTGTTTCTAGTATGAATACTAAGCACACGTTATGTTTGGATTTATAGACTTTTGCACCTAAATGGCCTCCGGTACTCGAGGTAGAGGTAGAGGGCGAGGACGAAGCCCTGAAAGGGAACATGAACATGAGCCAGATCAAGTAGCTAACGCCATCCAACGAATGGCTGACCTGTTAGAATGTATGGTTGACCAACAGGGTCAGGGCCATGGGAATACTACAGGAAACCCTGAAAATAATCCATGCAATCACGAAGGAGAGGACCGTGCTTTAGAACGGTTCCAAAAATTTGCACCCCCAAAGTTTATAGGTGGGGCCGACCCTGACTTAGCGGAAGATTGGCTGGACCGTATGTTAGATATATTTGCCGCACTTAGGTACTCGGAGGAGCGGCAGATATCTTTTGTCATTTTTCAGTTTGAATGGGCCGCCCGAGCCTGGTGGAATGTGATTAGAGCTAAGTGGGAGCGGGAACAGACCCCCTGGACATGGGTTAATTTTACGCGAGAATTTAATGAAAAATATTTACCTCCAATCGTACAAGAGAAATGGGAAGATGATTTTATCCGCCTGCTTCAAGGGACATCTAGTGTAGCGGAGTACGAGACCCAGTTTACAAAGCTCTCCCATTTTGCTCCGGAGTTGGTGCTAACGGAGCGAAAACGAACCCGCCGCTTCGTTCAAGGTTTAAATGTGAAAATCCAGGAAGCACTAGCGGCCGTACAACTGGACACATTTAGTCAGGCACTAGAAAAGGCACAAAGAATTGAGACAGTTAGGGGACAAGTAAAAGCTTTCCATGACCGAAAAAGAAAGCAACCTAGCTCCGACGTTGCGTGTGACGACCCCACTTTCCCCTAAGGCGAACCAAAGGGGTTAGCGGACCGCCTGCCCAGCTCTCGCCGGGACTCAGTCGTTCACTACAATCCTCAATTGAATTTCAAGATAAAACTTCAAATATTACATCAAATTCTCCAAAAATTACATGTCACAAATGCAGCGGAAACAATTCCTAACTATACATAAAATGATTCCAAATCAAAACTGTACAAAACATAGGCCATCCAATCACGTGCACAAGTACTATAAGTCCTTCCTTCGCCTTGAGCCCTGTGGAGGGGAATAAAATATTTTTGGGGTGAGCTAGAAGCTCAGCGAGTAACCAGCAAAATCATTAAGCAAATATATTTCACAATGTTGCATTTCGATGATGTCATGATTCAGAGATCAAATGTCCGTTTAGTGCTCTCGTGAGCCAGTGAAATCATTGCACTAGAACACCCAACGCTCAAATAGATCATAACACACGAACAGAGAGAGGAAGCCCCTTTTTGAGCTCCAGATAACCATGAACATGAACCACAAACAGAATGGAGACGTTGGTGTCCAGCACAAGACTTTCCCAGAACTCATTGAAGCCAAAATCATATCATGAATTCACATGCAAGCACGCATGAGATGCAATCGAATAAATAATGCAAGAAACATTTCACAAATAACTTTGGAAATAGTTTAGGGTCACTCACCTCCATGGCTCAGAAACCATCCATCATATTGCATTACTTCACTCAAGTCCAAGCCCTAACGCACAAACGCAAAGCAATCAAGCCCATTCAAAATTCGGACAGCATTTCCCCTAAATTTCTTTACTTTTCCAGCCATCAAGGCTTCATTATTTCCTCAGCCAGTCCCAAAGGTACACACACAACAACAAGTTCATCTAATAGTCATTCAGCAAGCTCCAAGTAGTACTAGTACAAGTCAAGCTAGGGAAAAGTTCGGAAATGAAAGTTAAGCTCAAAACCAGGAAAACAGTTTTGACGTCATTTTGCGGTAATGGCACCAAAGGTATTACGAGTATCGGATGGAGGTCCAAGACCCACCGTTTCGAAGCTAAGAACCAGGGCTACAACAATGTAGAAGGTCACTCAGTCCAAATCCTAGCACAACTAGGTCAAATATGCAGAAAACCAACCCAGAACCGTAATTGCAGGTTCCCAAATCACACAATGCTGTAATTCGTCCAACTCAGTCTACACAGGTCCAAATGCCGACATTCCAAAGGCATATGATAGCTAAGACATCCAGCTACATTTCATCAGAAGACCTAAACACCCAAATCCAAAAAAATTCCAGTCAAAACAACCCATTTACAGGCTCAGTTCGGCCATCCTGAAACCCAGAACAGGAATAGTAAATACGACATATCTCATTCTACACTACTCCAAATGCCTTGAAATTTTACAGGCACCCTTAAAACATCAATACCTACAACTTTCATGTTTTGAGCCAAGGCCAATTCGGCGTCTATCTATGACCTAAAAATTCGGACAGAATGTTCATCACAAAACCCTCACTTTTCAATTTTTGGTCCAAAACAGAAATTGGTTGCAATTAATCACTTTTCCCACCTCATAGAGTCCTTAAACATCATTTCCAATCATCAAACATAGCCACATAATCATGCTTATAGTAAAACAGAAAAATCCCCAAAAATAATAAAACTTCACCAATTCAACCAAAACTCAAGATTTAATCCATAAATTTGCATCTTATACAACCACTAAGCATGCTTTAAGCATCAATTAAAGGAGGAGGGTGGTTCTTCACAACTTACCTTTAAAACAAGAGAGAGAGAGCTATGGGTCACCTTAACTTTCCAAACAACTTCACACACCAACTCACAATCACTACTTGAAGAGGTTTTATGGAAGGAATTCAAGATTAAACGGTTAGTTTGTGAGATTGGAGCAAGAAACTTGGAAGCTTTTCTTTCTTTTCTTGTAAGAAGAGGTTCAGCCAAGCTTGAAGGAAAAATGGAAGATTTTTGGTCAATTTTGATATTAATTTGGTAAAGGCATGAATAGTGGTCAAATGGCAAGACTAACTCTTATGGTGACACTTGTCACCTTTAGGTTTAAAACTTATCTTTTTGTCTCTCCAATACAAATATCTTAACACTTTGTAAAATAATATCACTTAATACAAAATTCCAACAAGTTGTCAAAAATATAATGCATTTACCGCACTTGCGGGTCCCACGTCCAAAATACGCTTTTAATTTCTCAAAAACTAACCGATACTAGAAAAATCATTTGAAAACTATATTTGCTCATAAACTTGATCTGGGGAATTTTTCTAATCAAGAAAATGTAGAAAAGGCAGGCATTTAAAAAAAATAAACCCTAGAAAATTAGAAAATTTCCGGGTTCTCAAACTCATTTTTTTCGGGGCGTCACATTGCGACTGGACAAAACTCGAGAAATGAGTCACCTTTTAAGACGAGTAAAGGAACAGATGGTCCACGACCTGCAAGCATTCTGAATAACTTTGGGAGAGGTCAGGTAGGGCAAGAGCCCCAGAGGAGTGCCCAGCGTGGAGGATCAAGTGCAGGCAGTAAGCCAATCTGTGGTTTCTGTGGGGCCAATCACACCGACGAAAACTGTTGGAAGAACAGTTCGATCCGAAAATGCTATAAATGTGGTATTGCAGAACACCTGATTGCCCAATGCCCTAAGATGTAAAAAGAGAGACCTAAGCCACCGACTGAAGGGACCACAGCTAAGCCGTCAAGTGTAGGGGAAAATCGACCTGAAGGACCAGCTAGAGTCTATGCAATGGGTCAACAAGAGGTGTTTGACCCTTCGACGGGCATCGAAGGTACGCCCTTTTTTATCGGCGCACCGCAAGTGTTTAATAGACCCTGAGGACACGTACTTTTGTAAACCCTGCATTTATGGTTCACGAACAAAGGTATCAATTTCGAGGACGAAATTGTTCTAAGTGGGGGAGGTTGTGAGGCCCCAGTCCGTTCTTAAGATTGATATTAGGTTATATTCATTATTTGTGCGGTAACATTTGGTTTTGGGACTACTTCAAAAACCCTAAGTTGGGGTTAGGATTGAAACCCTAGTTTTTGTATTAATTATAAGTTCGAGTGGTGATTAAAGTTAGCTATGTTAGTGTGTGTTTTAGAATAGGTAAGTATAGGATTTGATCTGATTTATATCGGTTAAGTGAGTTTAAAAGTTAGAAAACCCTAAAAGCTAGCAAAAACCTTTAGCGTTATGATGTATTAGAAGTTTAAGTTGGGTTTAAAACCCTAATTTCACCCATAACAAAAAGGTTGTTGTTTAATTGCTTTTATGTGGGATTAAGTATGATTAAGTATAGGTGAGTAAGATAGGAAAGTGATTAGTGAAGCAATTAAGTATGATTATATGTTTTGGACTAGATTAAGTTATCATTTATGGAGTAAATTGAAAGCTTTTCAAATGTTTAAGGGCAAGAGTTGATCAAATGCAAAGTTGAAGGTGTAAGGGCTTGAGAGCCAAAATGAAGCTTTTGTGTGATTGGTGGAAATAGAAATATTTTCCAAGGCTTTGACCATCTTGTATATATCATAGGATTTCCATAAAAAACAAAACAAAATAAGAAAGAAGAGAGAGAGAGAGGTGGCCGAACCAAGGAGGAAAGAAAAGAGAAAAATTTCCTTCAAGTTCTTCATCTTCTAGCCTTCCATCTTGTTGTTGGAGCTTAAGGGATTAACTTGGGTACTTGATTGTTGAAGGTTGATCAACTACAAAGCTTGTTTGAAGGTAAATCACCTCTTGTGAAAGTTAAGTTTTGGGGTTTTACTCTTGAAGTTATGCAAGTGACACTTTTGTGGTGATTATGCATTTTTATTGGTTGTGTGATGATTATTGAGTAGTTTAATGGTTAATTTTAGTGATTTATTGCTGATGGAATTTCGGTCAAGATAAGAAAGAATTAGGGTTTCATGATAAACATGTTAGTTAGCTTTAATCTTGTGTTATTGAACTTGTTATGGTTGTGTTTGATGATGTATTTCATTTGTTTGGAGAGTGGGTGGTAGAAACTGATTTGGGGTTAAGAAACCCTAGGCTAAAGTGAGGAGTAATTGCTTGGTTAGGGTTAATTTGGCTAGGGTTTGTTGCTCTAATGGTTAGATTAAGTTAATGAGTGCATATGAAGTTCAATTAGAAGGTGTAGATAATATGTGGTTAGTTTGTGGAAATTGTATGGTGCAATTTCGGATCATTGGAAGCCTTCATAGGAGCTGGTTTAGGGTGTGTATTTGGTGTGCATTTAGCTAGAAAACCTGCATAACAATCATAGAACGGACCATGCGTTTGCGACGCGCAAAACCGGCAAATCCGGGTAAGCAGGGCAGCCCAGCACCTGAACTTGAGCTCCGTTTTTCTTGACACTACGTATTGATTCAGAAGTTTCTCAAAACATGAAAGTTGTAGCCTCTTAGGTCATGAATATGCCTGCAAAATTTCAGGTCAAACAGATCTTTGTAGCCTGAGTTATGGCCAAAATAGTCGCATCTATTCTAAACTCAGAATTCTGCCGCGTTTCTTGTTTTAGCCTCTGACCATGTTCTGTCCGTTTTGATAACGTACGAACTGGGTGTTGACCTCTTGATAAGAAATGTATATATTGGTCTTAGCTTCGAAACGGTATAAGGTTCACATATACTCGATTTTTGAAAGTGGAACCTTCAATTGTTTTCCTTGGATTATTTTAGGGTTTCTTGGTGATTAAAGCTCTCTTTTGGGAGGTATCTGTACTGACCCCGGTGAGTGTTCCACTACCTGCTACCCGTTATGTGAATATCTGAATATCTGAAAAACTTGATTTATGACTGTTGGAGCCAACTACTGTTTTGAAAAAAGGGAGGCGAGGGTGTACTTTATCACACTCGTTCTCTTGTCTGTTCATATGCCAATTTTGAACGCGTATCTGAATCTGCTATCTGTATCTGTATCTGTTATCTGTATCTGGATCTGTATCTATTCTGACGTAGTTTGGAAGCTTGTATGCAACGACCTTTCTGTGACCTCTGAACTCAACACCTGTGGCCAGTTACTCGAGTCGGGCCGGCAAGGGCCTGGTCGATTAGATAACGAATCACGGTAGTCTGTTTTGGGATCTTTGGGTATTGAGACCCCTTGATTCCGGTATACTCGAGTATTACCAATTCTGATCTGATTGGATTTCGGGCCCGGTGGGGGTATGTGAGGTGGAAGGAGTCGAAGAAAGTGGAGTCTACGGTATTGGTTACTTTTGTAACGTTGACGGAGTGTCAACTGTTATTTCGATCAAGTTTCGATGAAGCGAATGGGAATTTGGCTCCTGAGAGCCACCCGTATCCTTTTTGTCTATGGTGTTTGTTCACTTCTTTATTTGATGCACATATGTGATTAATTGAATATGAAGTTCCATGTTTCTTACTGCTATATGTCTGGTACCTCATTGAGCGCAAGCTCACCCCTTTCCGTTCCTTTTTGTTTTCCTTACAGGAAAATAAATACTTTTGGACTGGATTTGACAATTGGTTGCCGAATTGAGCTAGTTGGACATATCTTTTGTATAGCTCATTGATTGAAACCCTAAATGTATTTTTGGGTCCGTTTCTCTTTTGATTTGGCAAACCATACTTGTATCCACTTTTGAATCACTTTGGTATGCCACTTTGGATTGTATCTGCTAAATTTCAACATGTAAATATTTGCTTGAGGTTTGGTTGGGTTTTGACGTGTCGGTTACTATTCATGACCGACTCCGATTTCGATTTTTTTTTATTTTGACATTTTGACTTGTTTACGCGCGTTTGTAAGTTCCGGAACGCATTAGATCGCTCTAAACTGAACGACTGAGTCCCGGCGAGAGCTGGGCAGGCTGTCCGCCGAACCCTTTGGTTCGCCTTAGGGTGAGGTGGGGCTGTCACAGGTGGTATCAGAGCTTAGGCTTCCGATCTCTGTAGTGTATCCTAGGCTAAAGTTTAGGATGCCGGACTGTGGGATTTGATTTGATTTGACAGTTAAGGACTAAGTGCTCGTTCGAGCATAAACTATGAATTGCGAGTGTTATAGACCTTTAATCCTTTCCGTGGTATTGGAGGATCATAGATAGGTACGTTGGGTAGGAATTTCGATTGTAGATAGTTTACTCTTGGGACTGGCCAGCTCGAGATGTGAATTATCTTATTTCGGATTCTCGTGCCCGAGTACTCTAAAGTTGAGGCGGCGTTAAGTACTTGGAATTTTCATTTTGGAAACATGAACAGGCTTTGTCTGACTAGAATAAGCATAAGAGATCAATGGACATTTAGTTTGGATGGAAAGTGACGTGATAGACCAGACGGGCTGATACTGGGACGACTTCACCTTTTCCTTTTGGTTCGCCCGTATAGTATTACCACCTGATGTTAGTATATGTATTTGTGTACTTGCTTATTCGTCTTTTGCTATGGCGTGTCATGTGCGATATGTTATGTGTGTAATTGGTATGATGGATTTTGTTATTTTAGTCAATGTACTGCATTCATTCATTAAAGTACCCCATTTTGGAAAGAAAAGAGAGAGGGAAAAAAATCTATATATATATGGAGGGGAAGACGTAGTCGCGGACATGGTCATAGCTGTGGAACAAAACGAGACCGAGAGTCAAGAGAAGAAAGGGAGGAAACAACAGTTGAACAAAACATCGACCGAGAGTGACACTTGTATTCAAGACTTTATTATGACCCATTGTTTTGCCCGACAGGCTACCATCTGAGTTCCAGCAATTCTATGAGATGGCACATTGGGTTGAGCTGTATAAGGAAATCGCGGTTCTTCAAGACGAAATAGAAGTCCAAAAGAAACTAATCGCATACTGGGAAGGGCGATGGAAGCACGAGTATTCAGATAAAATTGAACTCTTGCACAAGAACTTAGAGCTAAAAAGGAAATACGAAGGGATTTCCGAGGAGGCCTTAGCAATGGCACAAAGCACTACTTCTATGGAGGTTCTAGAGAAAACTCAAAGGACAGAAGTTGCAAGGCCACAAGTGAAGACCTTCCATGTAAAGAAAAGGAGCGCATCTCTTGAGAGTCAAAGGCCAGAACAGGGTAAGCGAGGTAGGCCATTTGCTAAGAAGGGACGTAGAGAGGGTGGTGTGACAATCTGTGGTTATTGTAGAAAATCCAATCATATTGAAGTGGATTGTTGGAGAAAGGGAAGGAGATGTCTGCGCTGTGGGAGCGCTGAGCATCGGGTTGCTAATTGCCCGGGTTTATTGCACGAAAAGAAAGGAACCCAGCAGCCAACCCAGACCGACCCTGGACCGTCAACTAGAGAAGGGACTGGAATGAAGAGCCTCGTTTCTTCTGAGGACGTAGAAGGTACAGGCTACTGGTTACTTTAGATATGATAGATTCCGTTGAGAAAAAAAAAATTTCGAGGGCGAAATTCTTTTAAGGGGGAGTGAGTGTGAGAACCCGTATTTTTTCCCATTTTCTAGGTTTTATTATCTTTCATGGCTTGTTTTCTGTATTTTCGTGATTAGGAAAAATTCTAGATACTTTTAAGGAGCAGATATAGTTTTTAAATGATTTTTCTAGTATCGAATAGTTTTTGAGAAATTAAGAGCGTATACCGGATGTGGGACCCACTAGTGCGAAAAGTTCGGAAAAATTCGGCCAACTAGATTAAGTTTTGGATACTGGAATTAATTTACCGGGTGTTAAGAGATAAGTAGATGTTGCAATTTGGATTGGTGTGAGAGGAAACAAAGTGATAGGCTTGCATTAAATAAGTGACAAGTGTCACCATTTGATTGGAGGGACTTGTAAGACCACTATTCATTTTCTTACCATTGACTAAATAAATAAAAAACTTACCAAAAATTCCCCATTTTTTTCTTCCTCTTGGCCGAATTCTCTTCCTCAAAGAAGGCAAAAATCTTCCAACTTCCTACTTCATAATCTTGCTCCAATCTTCAAATCCAACCAATAAAACTCCAAATCATTCCATAAAATCTCTTTGCTAAGTGATAGTGAGGTGTTGGGTGGAGTTATTTGGAAAGCTAAGAAGTCTTGTTGCTCTCTCTCTCTTGTTTCTAAGGTGAGTCATGAAGAACCACTCTCCTCCCTCAAATGATGTTTAATCCATGATTAGTGGTAGTATAAGATGCAATTTTATGGTTTATATCTTGATTTTTGGTGGAATTGATGAAGTTTTATAATTTTTGGGGATTTTTCTGTTTTCATATGAATATGATTATGGGGTCATGTATGATGATTGGAAATGTTATGTAAGGAAGCTAGAAGGTGGAAAAAGTGGTTAATTGCAAGCAATTGCTGTTTTGGAAAGAAATTGAAAACTTAGGGTTTCATTGTTCTTCATTCTGCCCGGTTTTGTAGCTCCTAGTTAGAGGCCTAATTGGCCTTGGTTTAAAACATGAAAGTTTTAGGGAATGATATTTTAGAACTGCCTGCAAAATTTCAGGTCAATCAGAGTAGTATAGCTTGAGAAAAGTCGAAATTACCCTTGCTGTTCTGGTTTTACCCGAATTGGAGAATTGCTTCTGTAATTGGTTATTTTGGTTAGGAATGCTTCCGAATTGGTTGTTCAGGCCTTCTGATGAAATGTAGCCCTGTTTCGTAGATTTCAGCTGGTTTTGGAATTTCTGGATTTGGACTTGCATAGCCTGATTTATGATGTTTCCGCTAGAATGCGTTCTGTGAATCTGTTTTTGTGATTCTGGTGTAGTATCTTGCATTTTTGACCTGGTTACACTCGAAAATGGGTTGAGTGACCTTCTTTAATATTGTAGCCCTATCTCTTAGCTTCGAAATGGTGGGTCTTGGACCTTCATCCGATAATCGTAGTGCCTTTGGTGCCATTACCGCAAAATGACGTCAAAAACTGTTTTTTCAGGGTTAAAGCTAGTTCCATTTCCGGATTTTTTCTGGTTTCCTCTATTGCTTGTGTGTGCTTATGGAACCCTATTTTGGTAGTATTTGGCATTGGTTTATGACTTGTAATCGAGTCTTATTGTGTTTATTTGAATAGTTTAGGGCTTGACTTTCATATCCAGTCATTTCCTAGCTAAATTTTGTACTTGAATGCCATTAAGCCTAGTGAACGGCTTTTGGGAATGAGATTATTTTTGTACGAGATGTTGGGACTGATTTGAGGAAATAATGAAGCCATGATGGCTGGAAAATAGGTAAACACAAGGGATATGCTGCCGAAATTTACTTGAAGGCTAGTTGGATTTACTTGTGATTTGAGCGAAGGGCTTTTGGGTTGTTTGAGCCTAGGTCTTCATGTTACCTTTTCGTTTCCAAAAATCATGTTTTGTACCCTTGCTTTAGTAATTATTTGGCGAGGCATACGACTGGTAGTCGAGCTTCACATATACTCGATTTTTGAAAGTGAAACCTTCAATTGTTTTTCTTGGATTATTTTAGGGTTTCTTGGTGATTAAAGCTCTCTTTTGGGAGGTATCTGTACTGACCCCGGTGAGTGTTCCACTACCTGCTACCCGTTATGTGAAATATCTGAATATCTGAAATACTTGATTTATGACTGTTGGAGCCAAATACTGTTTTGATAAAATGGAGGCGAGGGTGTACTTTATCACACTCGTTCTCTTGTCTGTTCATATGCCAATTTTGAACGCGTATCTGAATCTGCTATCTGTATCTGTATCTGTTATCTGTATCTGGATCTGTATCTGTTCTGACGTCGTTTGGAAGGTTGTATCCAATGACCTTTCTGTGACCTCTGAGCTCAACACCTGTGGCCAGTTACTCGAGTCGGGTCGGCAAGGGCCTGGTCGATTAGATAACGAACCACGGTAGTCTGTTTTGGGATCTTTGGGTATTGAGACCCCTTGATTGCGGTATACTCGAGTATTACCAATTCTGATCTGATTGGATTTCGGGCCCGGTGGGGGTATGTGAGGTGGAAGGAGTCGAAGAAAGTGGAGTCTACGGTATTGGTTACTTTTGTAACGTTGACGGAGTGTCAACTGTTATTTCGATCAAGTTTCGGTGAAGCGAATGGAAATTTGGCTCCTGAGAGCCACCCGTATCCTTTCTGTCTATGGTGTTTGTTCACTTCTTTATTTGATGCACATATGTGATTAATTGAATATGAAGTTCCATGTTTCTTATTGTTATATGTCTGGTACGTCATTGAGCGCAAGCTCACCCCTTTCCGTTCCTTTTTGTTTTCCTTACAGGAAAATAAATACTTTTGGACTGGATTTGACAATTGGTTGCCGAATTGAGCTAGTTGGACATATCTTTTGTATAGCTCATTGATTGAAACCCTAAATGTATTTTTCGGTCCGTTTCTCTTTTGATTTGGCAAACCATACTTGTATCCATTTTTGAATCACTTTGGTATGCCACTTTGGATTGTATCTGCTAAATTTCAACATGTAAATATTTGCTTGAGGTTTGGTTGGGTTTTGACGTGTCGGTTACTATTCATGACCGACTCCGGTTTCGATTTTTTTTTATTTTGACATTTTGACTTGTTTACGCGCGTTTGTAAGTTCCGGAACGCATTAGATCGCTCTAAACTGAACGACTGAATCCCGGCGAGAGCTGGGCAGGCTGTCCACCGAACCCTTTGGTTCGCCTTAGGGTGAGGTGGGGCTGTCACAATTCATTACATATAACCAATAATTCAAGATACAAATACAAAATAAAGCGATAAACACATTCATTAAACGGATACGGGCTCACAGGGAGCCATATATTCGTTCGTTCGTTCGTTCTCCTGTCATTCCCCTTATTCCTCCGGTCATTTAAATCAAATGCATTTTTGGTAAATAAAACTCTCGTTCGTTCTTTCGTTTCGTTCACCCCCTCCTGGAAATTGACCAGGCTCCACCAGACTACAACGTAATACTCTAGTATACCAAATTCACCCAGGGTCACCATATTGCCCGACCGAGTCCGCTTCTGGTTCGAGTCGATCGGTAATGAAGGGCAGGGCCCAGTTCAGCCAAAAGGCTTACATCATGCGCAACTAATGTAGTAATCATTAAATCATTGAAAATTTCACGTTTCATTTAGGTCGAGCGCGGTAAAGTACACGCTCGCCTAGAAAACTCGTTTTGAAAATCCTTGAAAGCACTTAACACATTATCAAACAAGAACACAAGTCATGAAGTCAAGAAAAATATAGCAAACAAGGAACACTCACCTATTTACGCAAAACAACGTGCAAATATCCTTCCGGATATTACCTCAGTCACCGAGAAAACTTAAGAGTAAATGAGAAAGAATATTACAGTCTATCTAGCACAAACAATTAGGTGAAATCGAAGAATCCCACCAATTGATGAATAAAACGTATAGAAATGACTTTAAAGTGAAACGAGGGCATTTGGACCGGTGGACGGAAATCGCTAGGGTTTCATAAACTAAACGCAAAACCAAACAAAAAGGGGTATAAAATTTCCAATGGAAAACACTTGAACCAAAGACATGTCGGAATCCAATTATATAGACTAAGAAATATTGTTTTCGGGATTGTTTATGTGGTTCAAAATCATCTCATATTCAAGTAGATATTATAGACTAAATGTCTTAATGAAATTCATGTAAAAGGGAGGACAAAATACCCAAGAAAACCCTAAACCACTCCTTTTTATTTGGGTAAGAGCAAGTAAATATTTGGAGTTTCCAATTGAAGAAGGATCATGTTTTAAGATGGAAAAACGGTCATAGTATTTGCCAAACGAAAATATACAAGTTCAAGTAGAAACTTAGCCCTCGAGCGAAAATTTGGGCAGCACGCCCTTTGTATTTACCTATTTTCTAGCCATTTATGGCTTCATTATTTTCCTCAATCAATCGCAAGATTACACACAATATAAATAGCCACTCAATAGGCTCAATGTCATATGATTACCAAATCAAGCTAGGACATGTGCGGAAATGACGTTTAGGTTGGAAAATAAAAGGCAGATTTGCTGTTGCTTAGCGGAACAAACACAACTGAAGCTACACTAGTCAGATTGAGGTGCAATGTACACCGTTTCGAAGCTAAGAGAAAGGGATACAATGTTGAAGAAGGCCACTCAGTTCAATTTGCAATGTATCTTGGTCAAATTTACTAAAACAACCCCAGATTTTCCAGTTCGAAATTCACTGCAGAAATCAACTAGCAGTCCTACTTTATTCACTCATATCTCAGCACACACAACTCCAATTCAGGTAATTCTAAAGCCATTTGAAAGCTAAGATACAAGGCTATAATTCTTAAGAAGACATCAACAACAAAATCAGTAGTATTCCTGGTCAAAACAACCAATTACAAAAGCTGATTAGCATGTTCGGATGGAAACAGGGCAGCAGGGGTATTTTGGTCTTTTCACAGGGTACGTTGCTCCGATTGAGCTGAAATTTAGTAGGAATCTATAAAATATCATTCTATACAACTTTTATGTTTTGTACCAAGCTTAATTCGGCGTCTAACATAGGGCACTGAAACCGGACAGAACTGAAGCACACAATTCCAGAAATCTGAAATTTTGGGATTTCAAGGGCAATCTCTTCATTTTCTTGATTCAATCACTACCACAACCTCTTATACAAGCCTATATACATCATATACCACTCCTAAAACATGTATAAGAAGGAAATCAGTCAAACCCTAGCTTACATACATCACCCCAAAATCATCACAACAACTTGTATAGCTACTAATCTAACCAAAACATGAGTTATATAACAACTTAAACAAAAATAAAAGAACCAAAGCCATGGGTCAGACCTTATACCTCAACAAAAGGGCTTTCAAGAGTAATACTTCACCTCCTCTTGAAATTTTTGGTTCCCTTAGCTTCCCATGTTCACAACTCACAAGTTAATCGGTTTAGTTTTCCTTGGTTGCACTCAAATGGTTGGATTCAAGATGGATTGAAGATTTTTCTCTCTTGCTCTCTCTCTCTCCCTTGCTCAGCCAAAAGACAGAAAGAATGAAGGAAAATAAGCTGAAATGAAGGATAAAAGAACAAGGAAAAACAATTAATCAAAGAGCCATAGGGTTGTGACACTTGTCACCACCAAAGCCATGCAAATTTCTCTTTCTTTCCCTTGCATTTTTGGCCACAAATTTTTGGCCATATGGGTGAGTATGAGGGGGGATATGTTGTAAAAATATCAGGGGTTTGCGGTGGTAAGAAAGTGGTGGGTTCAATCGGTAGTGATCGATACCCGTCGGTTTGACGCGATTTCTCTTAAATCGCATATACTAGGATTTTTAGCTTATAATCACTAACTTATTATTATCACTTCTAGTCATATAGTATTTCCTCATCCAACATTCACTTTTACCTATCAAATTTGATCCTCACCCCGTACCGAATAATCATACTACGGGAAAACGTGAAACTCTAATTCGCTCTTAACTTGGAAACGAAAAGTGAAACCCTACTTCCTAGGTTCATTTGCACCTATTGAGGAATGATTGGGTATTAGGGCCATAATAAATGAATAATTTCTAAATAAAAGGCATTTTTAAGAAAAACGTGAGGAATTTTACAATTTCATTGATTAAAATTAGGGTTTCAATTAAAATATGAGTGATTTAAGAAAACGGGTTAGTGGCAAGTAAATTAGGGTTTTTAATTAAAATTTAGGGTTTCTAGTCTTTTAAAACAAAATAAGGTTTTAAATCAAACCCAAAGAAATACACTTTAGTATTTTCTTTACAAACAACCTCCTAATTTTCGGGGTATCACAATCTCCCCTCCTTCAAAAAATTTTGTCCTCGAAATTTTCTTTTCCCCAAAAGGTAATGTAGTGAATAAATGCAGTGAGTTGACTAGATTAACTAAATTCTAGCACACCGGATACACAAATAGACATATACACGCATAACACACCACATGTCAAGAAAACAGATAGTCAAGTACACACATACATATCAAATTAGACAGATATTCGTACATATACACAAATACACCAACTAATGTCATGTCATAACGATATAAGGCAAATCAAAAGAAAAGGCGATATCGTCCCGGTCTCAGTTAAAAACCCCGTCCGGTCTCTCACGTCATTTTCTATCCACAATATCCACATCCATTGACCTCTTGTACTCATTCTGGCCAAACCAAGCCTGTTCATGTTCCCAAAATACAAATCTCTAAGTACTCGGGCACAAGAATCCGAAATAAGACAATTCACATCTCGAGTTGGCCAGTCCCAAGAGTGAACCATCTACAAATCGAAATTCCTACCCGACATACCTATCGATGGTCCTTAGATATCATGAGAAAGATTTAAGACCTATAACACTTCAGGGTTCATAGCTTATGCTCGAACAAGCACTTAGTCCTTCATACTTATTCACCACTTAGCCCAAGCTCACTCCGTGCAGAGACCACGCGAAGCAGGCTCTGATACCACCTGTGCCAGCCCCACCTCCCCCTAAGGCGTACCAAAGGGTTCGGCGGACCGCCTACCCAGCTCTCGCCGGGACTCAGTCGTTCACGTCAATCCTCAATCGAAACCAGAATAAACCCACAAGACTAAACATAAAAATGATCCGAAACTTAAAGTAAAACTTATATACATTGCTATCTCAAAAGGGAGTACAAACATCGGATATACAAAGGTTCTCAATTCACCATACATCCAGCCCGTGCCGAGCACTAGGGTGAGAACCATCCCAAAAGAAACTAGACTAGGCTAGTCGATGTCGCGCCCCACTTTTTGATGTTTGTTGTGGTGTGTGTGAGTAGTGGAATGTGAGCGTGTGCGAAATGAAAAGTAAAAAGGCCATGGGACTTGAGAATGCGACGATTTGGCCAAGCAAAGTTCAAAAAGGGTTTTTAATGAAAAATGGAGTCGCCACTTGGTATAGAGTTAGGGTGTACCAAGTCACCCAAAAGTGATTTTTTTGGAAAGCGAAATAAACAAACCCTTTTTAGAACTTTTAGGTCTACGTAACCAAAGCGAGGGATCGAGGGTCACATTTGATAAGGGAGAAGGCAAAGGCAAAGCCTAAGGCACTCCCTTACCCTAGCAAAAGCTAGTTGCGTGACTAGCCCTTCTTTTCCTAGTTTTTCTACCCAAGGTATGTATCACATGTTGGACGAACTATATGAATGCAAAAAACCTAGACCTAGGGGGACATGGGGGAAATTTCTCTTCAAATGTTGAGTGGTGCCAATCACATTAATTGTGAAGCCCAATAATGATCCTTTGGAGAGGTCACACATAATCCTAAATGACGTAAAAATGAGTGGAATGCATGCCATGTGAAAATGTGAGTTTGTGTGAAGTGATAAAAGTGATAAAAATAATAGGATGTAAGTGGAGGTGTGCAAATGTATTTACAAGGTAAGGTGAGTAAAGAATGATAATGTGAAAATAACATAAGGTGCATGTGTGCGAGTGATATGGTATAAAGTGTGAGTAGTTAAGTGAAAACATCCAAAAGTAGTGTGAAGTGAGAATGTGGAAAAAAGGATAGAATATAAAGTAGAAGTGTATGTGATAGCGAATGAATAAAATGCATGAACACTAGAGGAATGCATCAGGACGGGAACGGGGACTTCTAACTTTGTGACTTTAATCTTCCTTTTGATTAGAAAGGAGAACTAGCGTGCTAAGGCTATTTGTAGAGCCACACTCGCTCGTTTCCCTTGTCGAAAGGGGACTCTCAAGCAAATGTACCCTATAACTAGCATGAGATGCAAAAACCTAGAATGAAGGGGAGAAGGGGTTCGAGGAGCATGCCAAATGATAAAACTAAGAAAAATGCATGACATGTAGTGAACACGCAAATATGCACGAATGAGAAGGGCGGCCTATTCGAGTCTAGCGTTGGACTAGCCCTTTCTATGAATTTCCTACTAGCGTTGGACTAGTGGAAAACGTGACAATGAACCACAACTAGCGTTGGACTAGAGTGGTGACGGGGAAGGGGGCCACAACTAGCATTGGACTAGTGTGGTGACGTCCATTCATCCATCACATTCATTCATGACTATAAAAAACGAGTAGACATGCAAATCACTTATAATCACGTAGCACATAACACTTTGCATGCTCGACTAGATGCAAGAGCCTAATAAAGCACTTAACACATAACACATAGGCATGCAACCAAGCTAATGAATCTATTACATTTGCTAACTAAAACAAAAGGGGAAGGGGAAAATGGACCAAATTGCTCGCCAAGCCCTATCTATTACAAGCCAAGAGGTGTACACATACCCCATAATGAATAACTTAAATAAAAGTAAAAATAACTGAAATTGCTGCAAGGAATTAAGGAAAGGCAAGGAAAGCGAAATAGACATGCATATTCACATAACACGTTGAATCACATAGGAGAGACAAAAAGGGATAAAAGAAGTTGTACCTCCCCCGTTCGTAATGCTAATAAGGTGGGCAAGACTTAAACTGGGCTAAAGTCACCAAAGAACGGGATAAATTGAACTAAAACCATCCAAAACAAAAGATTAATGCACCAATTTAATGATAAATAAAACAATCCGAATCCACCAAACACGAATCCTTCCTCACTTTGCAACTTAGAAATGGTCAAATAATGCATGAATTCCAAGCAAAATGAATCATTAATCAAAATTCTAAAATAGACAAATGATTAAAGACCCAATTGCAAACATTAATGAAACATTCAAGTCCAATTGAAGCATTTAAAAAACTTCAAGGGTCCAAAACAAAGCAAAGGTCAAATAATCACGTACAATTACATAAATATAGAATTGAACTGTTAAAAGCCTTTAGATGCCTAAACACCCCATATTCATGAAATAAGGCCCCAACTATTGATTAAATCATCAAAACATCCAAATTCCACATAAAAGTCAAATTACCCCATAAATCTAGACAAAGTTCTTGAAATCCTTTGAACTCATCCTACAACTCCTTACAAATCTATCCAAGAGTCAAACCAAAACATACCAACAGCAATTAAGATTATAGAGCGGCAAGATTGATCAGATAATTCAAGTAATTGGGACATAGTAGAACTAAGGTAAACATGGAGGGTCAAGGCGCAATTGTTTTAGGACCAAATTGTAAGAACAAAACACATAAATGGGCCTTTGGAGCATAGCTAGAGACTAGAGGGAACAAAGTACAATTTTTCCTTCTTGATCATGCATGCAGCTACGTAAGAAACAGAATTTTCTGCAACTACAAAAACCTGTTGCCTTTTCTCAAACTTGCGGCAAATTCCAGCAACAATTACATCCATTTCATCATACAAACAAGTTCATTAAACCAGAAATTATTGACCCAAATCAAAACATGAAGTTTTGTTTGCAGGATTGAGATGGCAAATCTGGTTTTGATCAACAACAAAAGAAGTAAAGAAAGCTCCAAGCAAAACTGCTGCATTTTTACTTTCCAAGACCGAAATCAGACTCCTTTAACTAAAGTTTTCTTGATCTAACACCCAAACTTTGAACTAAACAAACAAGTCATGATTGTGACATCCGAACAAACAAGAAACATGGAAAAGAAACTGGTGCCAAAAGAATCTGGAATCGTGTGTCAATGGCTTAGCAACCTCAAATGAAACCAGCGGTGGTATCATCAAGACCCAAAGAAAATTTTTAGCTTCCTCACTCAAACCAGCAAACATCAGACCTTTTCCAATATCAGATCAAACAGCAAATTGGATGACCGAAACTCAGTGAGCCGTGGTAGGAAAGAAAACAGCAAAGAGAAATGCAGGAACTTTCTGTTTTGCGGCAAAAAAAAAATGCAGCTCAGCCCATCTGTTTATATTCTTATGAGACCCGAAACGAACCTATCATTTTGTTAGCCTAAACGACGTAATCATCAACCCCTTATTATTTACAGAAACCAAACAGATTGAAAACAAAATCTGAAACCCAAAACGTAAGCATCTTAAAAACAAAATAGATTAGAAAGTCATGCAAATCTGATAAAGGGAAAGAAAAATCTACAATTTTGCTGGGCTTGCTTGTCATGAATATCAGCCATGAAAATCAAACAAAGGCATCTTAAATTCATGATAAAAAACACCACCGAGGACTCCCAAGCCATTGTCCATGCGTTCATCAACCGTAAATCAAACATTAATGACATAAAAATCCAATCTTGGCGTGAGTTTATGACTGAAGTACCTTGGAGCAGATCTGTAGAAGGCGATGGAGAGGAAAGAAAATGAAAGCTTCGGTCTCTACCTCAGCTCCTGTAATTTCCCTTGCTGGTTTTCTCTTTGTTTTCGGCTCACCTCCAAACCACCACTCAAGCTCAGCCGTCAAACTTTCTTTTATCAGCCCTCAAACCCTCGGCCTTGCCCCCCAGCTCTCTGGTTTCTTTTCCCTCTAAACCTCTCTATCTCTCTCTATTTCTTCGAGACTCCAGCCGCCATCTCCTTTCTTTTTAGCCTGAAACCCCCTCTCAAAACCCCTGCTCTCAGCCGTCACCCTTAGTCCTCTCTAGTTTCTGTTTTTCTTTTGTTCTCTTTCTATTTGCGGCCGTCCACTCTCTCTGAAAACCTCTCCTCTTGCGGCTGTGGTTTCTTTGGCTTTTATATATGGGACACTCTACCCTAAACCCTCAACCATTTTCCAAAAATTGCAGCTAAGGGGGCTGCCCAGTCCTTTGTTTGCAAGCTGCGTAAAAACGCAGCTTGCATGCCGCGACCTCTTTTTTTTTTTTTTAAAACTAATTAAAAATTGATAATAGTAAAAATAAATAACAAAAACAATTTAATTAACATTGGATGAAAAATAAATAAACTAGAAACAACAAAGTGCAAATTCCAATTCATTTTTTTTCATTTTCCATTTTTCATCGTTTTTCTCTTTTCTAAATGAACCAATCAATAAACAAAAATAAAAGATAAATTAAGTAAAATTGACTACAAATAGATAAATAAAGCCAAATAAAAACAAAATTGCTATTTTTCTTTTTTTCCTTTTTTCCTTTTTCCTTTCTTTTTTTTATTATGATTTTTCTTTTTTTCAATTAAATTAGTAAATGAAATAAATGTTCGTAAATCAATTAAAATAAGAGACACAAAACAGGAATCCACTAAAATAAATCTAAAATTGAAACAACAAATCTAAAATTAAACTAATTAAATAAGTAAAATTCGAAACCAAAAATTTGGTGTCTACAGTCGATGCACAACTCTCGTCCTTGCTCGCTTTCCCCTGTTAAGGAAAACAAAACTAAAGGAATGAGCTAAAAGCTCAGTGAGGTTCCGAACACATAGGCAACAAGAAGTTCAATGCATTCATTACATATAACCAATAATTCAAGATACAAATACAAAATAAAGCAATAAACACATTCATTAAAAGGATACGGGCTCACAGGGAGCCATATATTCGTTCGTTTGTTCGTTCTCCTGTCATTCCCCTTATTCCTCCGGTTATTTAAATCAAATGCATTTTTGGTAAATAAAACCCTCGTTCGTTCTTTCGTTTCGTTCACCCCCTCCTGGAAATTGGCCAGGCTCCACCAGACTACAACGTAATACTCGAGTATACCAAATTCACCCAGGGTTACCATATCGTCCGACCGAGTCCGCTTCTGGCTCGAGTAGATCGGTAATGAAGGGCAGGGCCCAGTTCAGCCAAAAGGCTTACATCATGCGCAACTAATGTAGCAATCATTAAATCATTGAAAATTTCACGTTTCATTTAGGTCGAGCGCGGCAAAGTACACGCTCGCCTAGAAAACTCATTTTGGAAATCCTTGAAAGCACTTAACACATTATCAAACAAGAACACAAGTCATGAAGTCAAGAAAAATATAGCAAACAAGGAACACTCACCTATTTACGCAAAACAACGTGCAAATATCCTTCCGGATATTACCTCAGTCACCGAGAAAACCTAAGAGTAAATGACAAAGAATATTACAGTCTATCTAGCACAAACAATTAGGTGAAAATTGAAGAATCCCACCAATTGATGAATAAAACGTATAGAAATGACTTTAAAGTGAAACGAGGGCATTTGGACCGGTGGACGGAAATAGCTAGGGTTTCATAAACTAAACGCAAAACCAAACAAAAAGGGGTATAAAATTTCCAATGGAAAACACTTGAACCAAAGACATGTCGGAATCCAATTATATAGACTAAGAAATATTATTTTCGGGATTGTTTATGTGGTTCAGAATCATCTCATAGTCAAGTAGATATTATAGACTAAATGTCTAAATGAAATTCATGTAAAAGGGAGGACAAAATACCCAAGAAAACCCTAAACCACTCCTTTTTATTTGGGTAAGAGTAAGTAAATATTTGGAGTTTCCAATTGAAGAAGGATCATGTTTTAAAATGGAAAAACGGTCATAGTATTTGCCAAACGAAAATATACAAGTTCAAGTAGAAACTTAGCCCTCGAGCGAAAATTTGGGTAGCACGCCCTTTGTATTTACCTATTTTCCATTCATTTATGGCTTCATTATTTTCCTCAATCAATCCCAACATTACACACAATATAAATAGCCACTCAATAGGCTCAATGTCATATGATTACCAAATCAAGCTAGGACATGTGCGGAAATGACGTTTAGGTTGGAAAACAAAAGGCAGATTTGCTGTTGCTTAGCGGAACTAACACAACTGAAGCTACACTAGTCGGATTGAGGTGCAATGTACACCGTTTCGAAGCTAAGAGAAAGGGATACAATGTTGAAGAAGGCCACTCAGTCCAGTTTGCAATGTATCAAGGTCAAATTTACTAAAACAACCCCAGATTTTCCAGTTCGAAATTCACTGCAGAAATCAACTAGCAGTCCTGCTTTATTCACTCATATCTCAGCACACACAACTCCAATTCAGGTAATTCTAAAGCCATTTGAAAGCTAAGATACAAGGCTATAATTCTTAAGAAGACATCAACGACCAAATCAGTAGTATTCCTGATGAAAACAACCAATTACAAAAGCTGATTAGCATGTTCGGATGGAAACAGGATGGCAGGGGTATTGCGGTCTTTTCACAGGTTACGTTGCTCCGATTGAGTTGAAATTTTGTAGGAATCTATAAAATATCATTATCTACAACTTTTATGTTTTGTACCAAGCCTAATTCGGCATCTAACATAGGGCACTGAAACCGGACAGAACTGAAGCATACAATTCCAGAAATCTGAAATTTTGGGATTTCAAGGGCAATCTCTTCATTTTCTTGATTCAATCACTTCCACAACCTCTTATACAAGCCTATATACATCATATACCACTCCTACAACAAGTATAAGAAGGAAATCAGTCAAACCCTAGCTTACATACATCACCCCAAAATCATCACATCAACTTGTATGGCTACTAATCTAACCAAAACATGAGTTATATAACAACTTAAACAAAAATAAAAGAACCAAAGCCATGGGTCAGACCTTATACCTCAAAAAAAGGGCTTTCAAGAGTAATACTTCACCTCCTCTTGAAATTTTTGGTTCCCTTAGCTTCCCAAGTTCACAACTCACAAGTTAATCGGTTTAGTTTTCCTTGGTTGCACTCAAATGGTTGGATTCAAGATGGATTGAAGATTTTTCTCTCTTGCTCTCTCTCTCTCCCTTGCTCGGCCGAAAGACAGAAAGAATGAAGGAAAATAAGCTGAAATGAAGGATAAAAGAACAAGGAAAAACAATTAATCAAAGAGCCATAGGATGGTGACACTTGTCACCACCAAAGCCATGCAAATTTCTCTTTCTTTCTCTTGCATTTTTGGCTACAAATTTTTGGCCATATGGGTGAGTATGAGGGGGGATATTTTGCAAAAATATCAGGGATATGGGGTGGTAAGGAAGTGGTGGTCAAGTGGTGGGTTCAATCGGTAGTGATCGATACTCGTCGGTTTGACGCGATTTCTCTTAAATCGCATATACTAGGATTTTTAGCTTATAATCACTAACTTATTATTATCACTTCTAGTCATATAATATTTCCTCATTCAAAAGTCACTTTTACCTATCAAATTTGATCCTCACCCCGTACCGAATAATCATACTACGGGAAAACGTGAAACCCTAATTCGCTCTTAACATGGAAACGAAAAGTGAAACCCTACTTCCTAGGTTCATTTGCACCTATTGAGGAATGATTGGGTATTAAGGCCATAATAAATGAATAATTTCTAAATAAAAGGCATTTTTAAAAAAAACGTGAGGAATTTTACAATTCTAGTGATTAAAATTAGGGTTTCAATTAAAATATGAGTGATTTAAGAAAACCGGTTAGTCACAAGTAAATTAGGGTTTTTGATTAAAATTTTAGGGTTTCTAGTCTTTTAAAACAAAATAAGGTTTTAAATCAAACCCAAAGAAATACACTTTAGTATTTTCTTTACAAACAACCTCCTAATTTTCGAGGTATCACATGAAGCGGTTGCAAATTCACATAAGTGAAAATGCGAGTTCATGAATACGTGGTTTGAAGTCGCATATTCCAAAGTCACGTATTCCAAAGTCGCATATTCCTCAATTTCGGTTGCAACTTGCTCTGTAACTTGTGTTTTTTTCACAAAAGTTTTTTTGTGACAGCCCCACTTTCCCCTAAGGCGAACCAAAGGGGTTAGCGGACTGCCTGTCCAGCTCTCGCCAGGACTAACGGTGCAGTTTAGAGCGATCTATTGCGTTCCGGAACTTATAACGCGCGTAAACAAGTCAAACAGGCAAAATAACCCAAAATAAAAAAAAATGAAATCCGGAGTCGGCCATGAATAGTAACCGACCCGTCAGAACCCAACCAAAAATCAAACAAACATTCACATCTTGAAATTTAGCATTTACAAGCCAAAATGGCATATGAAAATTACTCAAAATTAATACATGTACGGTTGCCAAAATAAAAGTGAAAACGGCCCCAATGGCACATTTAGGGTTTCAATTCATAAACTATACAAAAGAGATATTCATCTAGTTCATTCGCCAACCAATTATCAAAAGTCATTCCAAAAGCAGTCAGATTCCTGTAAGGAAAACAAAAGGAACGGGGTGAGCTAATTGCCCAGTGAGAATACTATCACTCAAGCAACCAAGTACATATAAGCATCAAGCTTTTCATTCAATACATTAAAAGTAAGCAAAGGCACACATCACATGTGGTGATAAAAGGATACGGGTGGCTCTCAAGAGCCCTTTTCCCTCGTTTGCATTTCTTGATCGAACTTCATTGACTCTCCGTCAATTCAAAAGTAACCAACATACCCCTACCGGGCCCGAACTCCAAACACTTGCACTTTGGTATTACTCGAGTAAACCGGAATCGAGAGTCTCTCATACTACAAGATTCCATATAACATTTCCCCAAGGCACATCAATTGGCACGAACAAGCCCTCGCCGGCTCGATTCAATCAACTACCAATGGGGTTGAGCTCAAAGATAACAATTGTAGTCGTTGGATACTCGTCCAAACGACACCAAGCCATGTACTTTCATTTCATGTAACATGTCGTATAACATTCCAATAACATGGTAAACAATAAGTGAGAGTGACAAAGTACGCTCTCACTTCAATCAATTCACATTCAATTCACTTCAAGCAATTCACATTCAAAGCCATATAGTAACACACAAGTGAGTAGTACACTCACCAAGCTTGCAAATGAGGTTTCATGCACTTCCGTCAAAAGAACGTCGTGCACCAACGTCACGCCCTAAAACATGCAAACAAGTACAATGAGACTCGTTAACGAGACATAAACCAATGTCAAATACGACCCCAATAGGGTTCCATAAGCATATACAAGCATTAGAGAAAACCAGAAAATCCGGAAATGGATTTAGCTTTGCCCTGAAAAAAAAAACAGTTTTTGACCTCTTTTTGCGGTAATGGCACCCAAGGCACTACGATTACCGGATGAAGGTGTAAGATACACTGTTTCGAAGATAAAAGATAGGGCTACAACATTACAGAAGGTCACTCAACCCAGTTTTGAGTGCAACCATGTCAAAAATGCAAGATACTACACCAAAACCGTAAAACAGATTCACAAAACGCATTCTAGCGGAAACATCATAAATCAGGCTATCCAAGTCCAAATCCAGAAATTCCAAAACCAACTGAAAGATAAGAAACAGGGATACATTTCATCAGAAGGCCTCAACAACCAATTCCCAAGCAATTCCAACCATAACAATCAATTACAGGCGCAATTCTTACATTCGGATAAAACCAGGACAGCAAGGGTAATTTCGACGTTTCTCATCCTACACTACTCCGATTGACCTGAAATTTTGTAGGCATCTCTAAAATATCATTCCATACAACTTGCATGTTTTAAGCCAAGGCCAATTCGGCCTCTAACTATAAGATACAAAACCGGGCAGAATGTACCTTAATCAAACCCTAATTTTCCAGAATTGCTTCCAAAACAGAAATTGGTTGCAATTACCCACTTTTTCCACCTCCTAGAGTCCTTAGACATCATTTCCAATCATCATAGATAGCCACACAATCATGTTCATATTAAAACAGAAAAATCACCAATAAATAGAAAACTTCACCAATTCAACCAAAACTCAAGATGTAATCCATAAAGTTTCATCTCATACCACCACTAATCATAAATTAGGCATCATTAGAGGAAGGAAAGTGGTTCTTCACAACTCACCTTAGAAACAAGAGAGAGAGAGCAATAGGTCCTCTTAGCTTTCCAAATAACTCCACACAACACCTCACTATCACTTCCTTAATGTTTTCTATGGAGCAAAAACAAGAATCAATGGTTGGTTTTGATGATTTGGAGCAAAGCTTGGAGAGTTTTCTTCCTTTTGCTTAGAGAGAGAGAGAGAGAGAAAGAGAGAGGGAGAGCCGGCCACAATAATGAAGATTTTTTATGATTTTTGGCAGTTTTTGGTTTATTTAAGTCAAAGGGTAAGACAAGAAATAATGGTCAAAAGTTCTCCCAACCCTATGGTGACACTTGTCACCTAATTAATGAATCTCTATCTCTTTGTTCCCTCTCACACCAATCCAAATCGCTTCCTCTAATTATCTCTGAACACCCGGTAAATTAATTCCAGTATCCAAAACTTAACCTAGTTGGCCGAATTTTTCCGAACTTTTCGCACTAGTGGGTCCCACGTCTGGTATACGCTCTTAATTTCTCAAAACCTATTCGATACTAGAAAAATTTTCTCAAAACCTATTCGATACTAGAAAAATCATCTAAAAACTATATCTGCTCCTTAAAAATATCTAGAAATTTTTCCTACTCACGAAAATGCAGAAAACAAGCCATGAAAAATAATAAAACATAGAAAATGGAAAATTACGGGTTCTCACATTTTTGACCCATTTTCCTGCAAGAATATCGGTGGAAACAGCCCAAGACAGCTGCAAAAGAAGCTTTACAACTCATATCTAGTTTGTTTGTGGGTTCAAGGCATGATTAAACACTTTGTCTCTTGCATGAATTATTTCTACAAATATAGACCTTTGGAGACCATTTTAACAACTTTGGAAGGCTAGAGAAACTCACCAAACATGTAGTCCTCACTAGTTTTTCTTAGTTCATTAGTATAGTATAGGTAGAGTAGTTTATCCTTCTTGTATTTGTAACTAGATTTGGATGAAGATTGGGGAGCAAAGATGGAGAGGTTGATCTCATGTGACAAGGGTGATATCTCTTCTACTACTTTCTCTCTTGTATTTGATTTCATGTTTAGCTATAATACAATTTTGATTTTGTGTTTTTATCATGTTTAGTTAAAGTTTATGCCTAGAGTTATAGATGAACTTTCTATATCTTGTTTGTGATGTTTACTTGGTTATTTGATGATGTTATTTTGAGCAAGTTATTTATCACTTTTACTTATCTAATTATGATTAACCATCTATTAATTGTGATTATCTAAAGGTGTTAAATTTGCAATGAGAATTGAAATTTAATACTAGTTCAAGGAAGTGATAAACATAGGGAGTTCACTCGCGAGAGTAGAGGAGCACCTTTGTGGCTTTTGTGACGATCCCACCTCCCCATAGGGTTTACCCTAGGGTTTACTGGACTGCCTGCCCAACTCTCGCCAGGATTCACTCACTCACTTCGAATAAAATAGTTTACAATCTCAAGAGTAAAGGAAATAACAGTTCCTAAATATATTAAAAGATATGAATTCTAGATACATTCAGCCGTAATCGAGCACTAGCGCGAATACAATCACAAAATTTCTAAAAACTAGACTATACTAGTCTGTACCAGTCTCACGCCCTCGCTCGTACCCCCTGTAAGGAAAACAAATGGCATGGAATGAGCTCAAAGCCCAGTGAGGTTCCAAATAGCAAGTTGACCATTATTTAAAAGTACAAGTATCAACATAGCAAAATAGCGAGCATAAAAAGTTCATAAAAGTGAGCAATAACACTTCAAGTAGCAAATATCAAAATGAGCGAGTGAAAAGTTTTTGAAAAGAAACAATAACACTACGAGTAACAATCAAAGTATAAGGATACAGATGGCTCTCAAGAGCCAATTTCCCGTTGCGTCACCATAGCTTGATCAAATAGTAGTTGACACTCCGTCAACTTTCAAGGAACGTAACCAGTCCAGTAGTGCTTCGCTTCACACCAATCCGTCCACCATTCAACCTCCTTACCGAGCCCGAACACTAACTAAACACTGATGGTAATACTCAAGTATACCGATTGGTCGAAGAGATAACACTCCACTCGACAACACTAGATACCCATGGTTCGTTATCTAATCGACCAAGCCCTTGCCGGCTCGACTCGATTAACTAGCCAGTGGGGTTTGGATCCCCAAAAAGTCGATAAGATAATATCTCCAATTGACTGAATCAAGATAAAAGTACGGAGACGGGAATGAGAGGTATTTCCCACTAGGATTGAGTGTGGTACATGCTGCCGCTCAGCACTTACAAGTCAAGTACAAGTATATCAAGTCAATTGCAACAATAAACAAGTATATATCACATTAGGGCAAGTGCGATAAAGTACACCCTTACCCGACCAAACCAATCAAATATCAAGTATTTAAATCAAGTGTCATGTTCAATCATGTACTTGGCAGCACTCCCCAAAGATTTAGTGCTTGTCAAAATCACGTTCAAGTGTAACTCCTTGGTTGGAGTCCAAATCTGTAATAAAATATCATTTATGAGATTAAAATCAACTAGGGTTCGAAACTTAAGAGTTTCGCTTTAAGAAGATCAAGTAAATGAAACTCATTTCGATAGGATTCATGTTACGTATTAAACTCTATAAAATTCATGCTCGTGCTTTTAGTGTTGCTAAAGAAGCAACTAAAACTTTGGAATTCGCATTTGAGTCTAAAAGACGAGGAAAACATATTCCGAGTGGTCACTACTTTCTTTTTTCCAAGGGTACGAGTTTCGACCAAATTTTAGCTTATATACCTTTACGAAAGAAAACTCGAATGCCATAGACAATCCAAGTTCAATTCGACCTCAAATCTTCGCTCAAGTCGCGAGTACACATGCCTAACCCTCGAGTGAAAATTTGGGCAGCATGCCCTTTGTATTTCGCTATTTTCCAGCCATTTATGGCTTCATTATTTTTTTCAGCTCAGCCCAAATTCACACATAAACAATCTTAACACAATAGCCCTTCAATAGGCTCAACGTCATCCCAATACAAGGCAATTCTAGCAATGCAACTATCAAAATCAAAGCTGGAACTAGTATTAAAGAAGAATAACTAAGTAACAGGTTTGACATCTTCCGGCGTTTTGGTCACAGATGAAGCTACGCTTATTGGATTGGGTTACATTTTATGGAGTTTCGAAGCTAAGGCAGAGAGCTACATTTCTTATGAAGACATCAGCATCCAGTTCGTGCATTTTCAAGGTCAAAATGTGAAATCTCCGAGAAAACAGAAAGCTGCCCGCGAAATAGGCTTTTGTCAGTCAGGGGTATTTTAGTCATTTCACATTCTACAGTGATCTGATTGAGATAAAATTTTATAGGAAGATAGTTAACTCCATTCCCTACAACTTTTATGTTTTGAGCAAGACCTGATTCTGTGATACCCCGACTTCTTTAAACCCTAAATTCTAATCAAAAGAAAAAAAAACCTAGTTTACTTGTGACTAACCGATTTTCTTAAATTTTTCATTTTTAATCGAAACCCTAATTGTAATCAATGGAATTGTAAAATCCCGCACATTTTTCTTAAAATTCCTTTTATTTGGAAATTATTACTTTATAATGGCCCTACTACTCAATCACACCACAATAAGTGTAAATGAACCTAGAAAGTAAGGATTTTCGTTGTCCGTTTTCAAGTTAGCGCGAATTAGGGTTTTCACGTTTTTCCGTAGTGTGACTATTCGGTACGGAGTGAGGATCAAATTTGGTAGGTAAGAGTGTCTTTTGGATGAGGAAATATTATATGATTTGAAGTGATAATAATAAGTTAGTGATTAGAAGGTAAAAACCCTAATATACGTGATTTAAGAAAACGGCTCGAACCGACGGGTATCGATCATTACCGATTGAACCCACCACTTCCCTACCACCACATACCCTTGATATTTTTGCAAAATATCTTCCTCATCCTCAGCCATATAACCGAAATATGTGGGCCAAAATGCAAGGAAAAGAAAGTAAAATTTGGATGGTTTTGGTGGTGACAAGTGTTGGTCATCTATGGTCCCTTGACCAACCCTTTTGTCTTGCCTTCTTATCTCTCATTTCAGCTCATTTTCCCTCATTTTCTTTCTGTTTTGGCCTAGAGCAAGGAGAGGCAAAAAAGTGAGGAGAGTTTTCAATCTTCTACCTTGAATCCAACCTTTTGAGTGCAACCAAGAAAAACTAAACCGATTAATCACTAGTTTGGAAGCTTGGGAAGCTTAAGGAACCAAAAATTTCAAGGAGAGGTGGAGGATCATTCTTGCAAGCTCTTGTCTTGAGGTATAATGGCTGATCAACGTTTCTTTCCCCATTAATCATGATTAAGTTGGGTATTAATGTTAGTATTGTGCTTGTGATGCTTGTTTCAAGTGATTTTGATGATTATATGGATGACTTTTGAGTTAGGGTTTCTTGTGGGTTAGGTGTTGTATGATGTATATATCTGGTATATAATCTTGTAAAGGAGAAAGTAGTGGTAGTTTTAAGGTAAAAATGTGAATTATAGCTTGAATATAGCAAAATTCCATATTTCTGGAAATTGTAGCTTCAGTTCTGCCCAATTCCATTTCATTATGTTAGAAGCCGAATTAGGCTTAGAACAAAACATGAAAGTTGTAGAGAATGACATTTTATGGTTGCTGCAAAATTTCAGCTCAATCGGAGCACCGTAGCCTGTGAAAAGATGAAAATACCCTGACTGCCCTAGGAGTAAAATCAGCGGACAGTTTTGACAATACACTAAGTTGGTTGCATTTGTTCACCTGGATACCTACTGAACTAGCCTTTAGCCAAAACATGAAAGTTTTAGTACTTTGTCTTAGCTTTTCAACGCCTCCAAGAACGTCTTCTGGTAGCTTGAGATATGGCCATTTGAAGGTAGTGTGGTTAACTGGTCTACTAGTAGGAGTTTGGTTCTGTGAATTGGGAATTTGACTGGGTTACACTGGAAATTGGACTAAGTGATCTTCATCAAAATTGTAGCCCTTTGTCTTAGCTTCAAAATGGTATAAGTTGTACCTCAATTCGATAAGCGTAGCCTCGGTTGTGTCCGTTACGCAAAACCACATCAAATCTGTCTTTTGCTAGACTTCATTTCCGCACATGTCGTTAACTTGATTTTGTACTTGCATGACCTTGATCCTATTGAACGGCTATTGAAATGAGATTATTTTGTATGTAACTTTGGGTTTGATTGAGGAAAAGAATGAAGCCATAAATGGCTAGAAAATAGGAAAATGCAAAGGGCGTGCTGCCTAAATTTACACTCAAGGGCTAGGTAGACATACTTGCAACTTGAGTAAGGGTTAAGAGTGATTATTGTTTGAGCCATCTAGGATATTTGCGTCTTCTTTTATCGAGGTATATCAGTGAAGATTCGGCCGAACTTGTACCCTTGAGAAATACAATCATGACTACTAGGCATACGTTTTCCTTGTACTTTCGACTCAAATGGCATTTCCAAGTATAAATGTTACAAAGTTATATAGTTTGAAAAGCGAGCGAGTGTTTTATGAATATTCTCCAAGTGAATTTCCATTTCTTGATTCTTATTGAACGAAACGTCTAAGTTTCGAACCTTAGTCATTTTTCAAAGTTCTGAAACAAAGTTTTATCACAGATTTGGACTCCAAATCCGGAGTATAACCCAGACGTGGTTACTAGGGGCACTTCATTTTGGTGAGTGCTTCCAAATACCTGATTGAACTGGACACTTGCTTCCAATACTTGATCAATATGATTGAATGATATATGATTGGTTTGATCGGGCAAGAGTGTACTTTATCGCACTTGCCCTTATTTGATATATACTTGTTTATTGTTGAAATTGATTTGATATACTTGTTTATGATGTGCGCACTTCCTGGAATTCCAGAAACCCTGCGGCAAGTTACTCGAGTCGAGCCGGCAAGGGCTTGGTCGATTGGGTAACGAACCCTGGGTCTCTTGTTTGTCGGGTGGAGTGATATCTCCTCGACTAATCGGTATACTTGAGTATTACCACCAGTGTTTATTGAGGATTTTGGGCCCAGTAGGGGGTTTGAATGGTGGACGGAGAGTAGTGTAAGCGGTGTTCTACTGGATTAGTTACTTACTTGAAAGTTGACGGAGTGTCAACTATTACGTGATCAAGCTCCTGGTGATGCAATGGGAATTTGGCTCCTGAGAGCCATCGTATCCTTATACTTTGAGATGATTGTTACTTGTAGTGTTATTGTTACTTTTAAAACTTTACACTCGCTCATTTTGAGATTGCTACTTGAAGTGTTATTGCTCACTTTTATGAATTCTTCATGCTCGTTACTTTGCTATATCTGTGACGACCCCACCTTCCCCTAAAGCATACCAAAGGGTTCGGCGGACCACCTGCCCAGCTCTCGCCAGGACTGACTCACTCGTATCACGTGCATACATTCGTGGACCATAAATAACATCGCAATTCAAGGTTATAATTTACATTGATGCACAATCAAGATACAAAACCTCAATATACCCAAACTGGTTCAAAGTGTATACAATCCAGATACAAAACATTCTAATCGAGTAATAGCGCGAGTACAAGTCAAAAGTCAAAACAACTAGACTACGCTAGTCTTTACACGTCTCACGCCTCGCTCGTACCCCTGTAAGGAAAACAAAACTAACGGAGTGAGCCAAAGCTCAGTAAAGTTCCAAATATCAAATTGGCCATCAAACAAAGTAATAACAGTGTAATAGTGAAATAGCGAGCAAACAAGTCCAATCAAAGAGATAATACTTCAGGTAATCAAGAATATATGGATCATATTCACATGTAAGGATACAGTGGCTCATGTCTCGGCTCCATCCCAGCTTGATCGATTGGTAGTTGACACTCCGTCAACTTTCAAGTAATAACTAGTCCAGAAAGAAAAACCCACTTCACGCCAGTCTCCGTCCACCAATCAACCCCCTTATCCGGGCCCGCACGCCACACGAAACACGGGTGGTAATACTCGAGTATACCGATTAGCTGAGAAGATAACACTCCACTCGACATTACTAGTTACCCAGGGTTCCTTATCTAATCGACCAGGCCCTTGCCGGCTCGACTCGATTAACTAGCCATAGGGTTTCTGAAATTCCAAACAAGATACAATTCATATGCATGTAGAGCAAGTCAAGTGAAATCGATAAACAAGAACAATTCTCGTTAGGGCAAGTGCGATAAAGTACACCCTTGCCCGATCAAATCACTTATATATCATGTAATCACATTGGTCAAAGATAAATCACAATTATCAAGTTCAATCAGATATTTGGAAGCACTCACCAAAAGTAGTGCCTCTAATGTTCGTGTCTGGGTGGTACTCCGGGTTTGGAGTCCAAATCTGCGATAAAACTTGATTTAAGAACTGTGAAAATCAACTAAGGTTCGAAACTTAGACGTTTCGTTCAATAAGAATCAAGAAATTGAAATTCACTTGGAGAATAGTCGTGAAACGGTTGCTCGCTTTTCAAACTGAAAAATTTTGTAAGATGTATACTTGGAAATAACTTTTGAGTCGAAAGTACAAGGAAAACGGATTTATAGTGATTATTACCGTTTTTCCTAAGGGTACAAGTTCGGCTAGGTTCTAACGTATAACCCTCGATAACCAAAGTAGCAAAAGTCCTAGATGGTTCAAGTGATATTCATTTATCTACTTTACCCAAGTCGCAAGTATATTTCTCTAGTCCTCGAGCGTAAATTTGGGCAGCATGCCCTTTGTATTTTCCTATTTCCAGCGATTTATGGCTTCATTATTTTCCTCATTCAAACCCAAAGGTACACACACAACAATCTAATTTCAATAGCCCTTCAATAGGCTCAAGACAATACTGTGAGACCCCGATTAGTCCTTAAGTTTGATAGTAGGTGAGGTGAAATATTTGGGCGGAAAAATTGGGCTTTAGGGCTAATGAGAGAACCCTAGTTGGGGTTAGGATTGAAACCCTAGTTTTGTATTATTCATAAGTTTGAGTTGTAATGCATGTTTGGTATTTTAGTGTATGTTTTGGTACAGGTAAGTATAGGAATAGATTTCTTTTACAAAGGTTAAGTAGGTTTAAGATGGTTAACAACCCTAAATGAGCAAAACCTCTAGTGTTATAATTGATTAGAAGTCCTAAGTTGGGGTTAAAACCCTAATTTTGCCTTTGACAAAAAGGTTGTTGTTTAATTGTTTTGATGTAGGATAAAGTATGATTAAATATAGGTGGTTAAGTTAGGAGTGTGATTAGTGAAGTGATTAAGTGTGATCAAGTGCTTTAGACTAGATTAAGTTATCATTTATGGAGTTAATTGAAAGATTATCAAATGTTTGAGGGAAAAGGAGTAAGAAAGAGAAAGTAAAGGTGTAAGGGCGAAGAGGCAATAAACAAGTTTGTATTTGATTGGTTGAATGGTAAATATCTTCCCAAGGATTTGACTACTATTTGATGGTAGGAAAATACAAGATAAAGCTAAGAAATAAACAAAACAAAGCAAAAGAAAAAAAGAAAGAGGGAAGGCCGAGAGAGAGGGAGAGCAAGAGAGGGGAGAGATTTTCTTCAAAGTTCTTCAATTTTTAGCCATCCATCTTGCTTGTGGAGCTTAAGAAGACAACTTGAGCACTTGATTGTTGTAGTTTGCACATCAACAAAGCTTATTTGAAGGTATATCATCTTACTTGGAAGTTAAATTTTGGGGTTTTAATCTTGAAGCTATGGAAGTGATGCTTTTGTTGTGATTATGCATTTTTATGGGTTGTATGATGATTATGGAGTAGTTTTATGGTTTATTTTGATGGTTATATTGCTGATTTTGGTAAAGGCTAGGAGGAAAAGGTAGGGTTTCTTGATTCATGATTCATAGAGTTGGTTTGGTTGGATTTTGGCTTGTTAATGGCATCTTTGATGTATTAATTTAACTTGTATGGTTGGTGAGTAGTAAATTCCAGATTAGTCATGAAACCCTAATTCAAAGGAAAGTTAGTTTGGTTGGGTTAGGGCTTAAGTGATTAGAGTTTGATTGATTAGGTGGTGAAACTAGTAAAGTTAGTAGGATTAGCACCTAAATTATGGTTAGTTTTTGGCAATTTTGTAGTGACTTAGAGGGAAAGTTTCGGACCATTGGTAGGTCTTTTAGAATCTGGTATAGGTAGTATTGTTTGGTATGAGTTTGGCTAGAAAGGTTGTATGAGAGCCATAGAAACGGACTGTGCGATTACGGCGCGCGAAACCGGCAAAACTGGAAACAGGGCAGTCCACAAATCCGAACTTGGGTTCTGTTTTTCTTTAAGCTCCGTGCGGATTCAGAGGTTTCTCAAAACATGAAAGTTGTAGATTCTTAAGTCCTTAATGTTACTACAAAATTTCAGGTCAAACGGATCAGTGCAGCCCGAGTTATAGCTAAAAAACTTGCACCTGTTTTGAACACTGGATTGTGTTACGATTTTGGATTTAGCCTCTGACCATGCTCGGTTCGCCTGGATAATGTGCGAACTGGGTGTTAACCCCTTCATAATAAATGTAGATCTTGGTTTTAGTTTCGAAACGGTATAAAGTGCATCCAAATCCGAGGTCCGTAGCTGCAGTTATCACCAAAACAATATCGGTTGTCAAAACTGCCTTTGAATTTGGACAGTTCTGACAGGAACTTTGGACCCGTTTTTCACCCTGCTCTGTATTGATTCAGGTTTTGGCCAAAACATAAAAGTTTTAGCATTATGACCTAGATTTCGAACTCCTTTGGAATTGCAAGCTGTAATTTATGGTCCGGCAAACAGACCATGTCCGTCACCCTATAGTGCAAACTTCTGGTACTGTTTTCCATAATTTCGACCTGTTTCCCTTCAGATTTAGATTAAGGTGTCTTCATGAAAATTGTAGCCCTTGCTCTTTGCTTCGTAACAGTACCTCATGAACTTTGATCCGACACTCGTAGTTTCGATTGTGTTTAAAACAGTTTTTGACACCAAAACGGTTATGCTGCCATTTCCGTTTCCGTTTGCCGATTCCGCACATGCATGTGCCAATTTTGCCGTTTTGCTTGTTTTAGGCATGCTAGTAGCCGTTTGTGATATTATGTGATGCAATCTTTTATTTCAAACGGTGCTGAGCTAGACGGAGCCGGTGGGGCCTACTAGCTATCCTTCGCGACGCGATTTTCGTACTTTTGCTATCTTTGTTCTTTGAGTAAGTATTCGGGCCGTTTTTGCATATAACTTGCTTATGTGTTTTGAGGTGAATGAAAGGGTACCTAGGCGAGGGTGTATTTCATAGCACTCGACCTAAACCCTAATTTACATGCATATTTATACATGACATGTCTATGTGAATTATTTTGGGTTTGAACCCCTTGAGCTTGTAGCTAGGGGTGACGTTTGTAAGTTGGGGTTGATCTTCTGACCTAGATGGACTATTCGAGCTGTCAGGGCTTGGTCGAAGGCAGTCCAAGCTAGTCTGAGGTCACCAAGTTTGTGAATCCGGTTCACCGAGAATGTGAACCAAGTTTGTGAACCGAGCTTGTGAACCAAGCTCAATGTCGTTCGCTCGAGCAATTTTGTGAGGTGACTGGCCAGTGAGGGTGATAAGGTGTTAGGTGGGTGTACAAGTGGAGTTCTACGGACCTTAAGTGTGGTCGACGGAGGGTCGGCAGGAGGTCACACCTGACAAATGACGTGGCTTTGGAGCCAACCTGTATCCTTCATTTGTATTATTACTTTTGCACTTGACTTGACATTTTTGTGAAATAGTTGTTTATCTTAATGTGAAATTTACGCTTTCCCCCCCCCCGGTTTACTTACTAAGCATTTAGCTTACCCCTTTTCCTTTGTTTTCCTTAACAGGGGGCGACGCGGGGAAACCCATTTGCACTATCACTAGTGTAGTTAGGTTTGGTTTGTAATGGTTGGACAACTAAGATATTTCTTTTACTTTGGTGATATGTATAAAGAATCCGTCTTCGGGTCTACTTTTGCTCTTGGTTCTGTAGTAGCCTCGATAACTCCTTTTGAGGATATAAATACCCTTTTTGGGATTAAATATATTATGAATAGTACTCTTTTGGTTTATATAGTTTTATTAGTTTTGTGTTTTGAGTCCTGGCGCGAGCTACGCAGGAGTCCCGCCGATACCCTCGGGTTCGCCCTTGGGAGAAGTGGGGGCGTCACAAATACAAGAACAAAATCAAGCTAACAACAAGTGCGGAAATGAAGTTTAACAAGAGACAGATTTGATAGAGTTTTCCGTAACGGACACAACCGAAGCTACGCTTATCAGATTGGGGTACAATTTATATCGTTTCGAAGCTAAGACGAGGGCCTACAACTTTCATGAAGATCACTTAGTCAAATTTGTGACGCCCCGAAACAATGAGAGTGAGAACCCGGAAATTTTCTAATTTTCTAGGGTTTATTTTTTTTTAATCGCCCGCCTTTTCTACATTTCTTTATTAGAAAAAATCCCCAGATAAAGTTTATGAGCAAAGATAGTTTTAAAATGATTTTTCTAGTATCGGTTAGTTTTTGAGAAATTAAGAGCGTATTTTGAACGTGGGACCCGCAAGTGCGGTAAATGCATTATATTTTTGACAACTTGTTGGAATTTTGTATTAAGTGATATTATTTTACAAAGTGTTAAGATATTTGCATTGGAGAGACAAAAAGATAAGTTTTAAACCTAAAGGTGACAAGTGTCACCATAAGATTTAGTCTTGAGTTTGACTACTATTCATAACTTTACCATTTAATTGAAATTGACCAAAAATCTCTTCATTTTGCAAGCTTCTTGGCCGAATTCTCTTGCTCAAAAAAGGGAAGAAAAGCTCTCAATTTTCTAGTCTCCAATCTTGCCCAATCTTTCAATTAAACCGATTAATCTTCCAATTACTCCATAAAACCTCTTAGTTTGGTGGAGTTGAGCTTAGTTGTGAAGTTGTTTGGAAAGCTAAGGTGACTAGTTGCTCTATCTCTTGTATTTCTAAGGTGAGTTGTGAAGGACCCCTCTCCTTCCTCTAATGATGTTCAATTCATGATTGGTGGTGGTATAAGATGCACTTTTATGGATTATATCTTGAGTTTGGTTGAATTGGTGAAGTTTTATAATTTTTGGGGATTTTTCTGTTTTAATATGAACATGATTGTGTGGCTATGTATGATGATTGGAAATGATATATAATGAAGCTAGAAGGTGTATTTGGTGGTTAATTGCAACCAATTTCTGTTTTGGAAGAAATCTTGGAAAGTTAGGGTTTGATGTTCTTCATTCTGCCCGAATTTGTAGCTCCTAGTTAGAGGCCGAATTGGCCTTGGCTTAAAACATGAAAGTTATAGGGAATGACATTTTGGAGGTGCTAACAAAGTTTCAGGTCAATCGGAGTAGTGTTGAATGAGAAAAGTCGAAATTACTATTACTGTTCTGGTTTTACCTGAATGTAAGAATTGTGCCTGTAATTGGTTGTTTTGGCTGGAATTGCTTCCGAATTGGTTGTTGAGGTCTTCTGATGAAATTTAGCCCTGTTTCTTAGCTTTCAACTGGTTTTGGAATTTCTGGATTTGGACTTGGATAGCCTGCTTTATGATGTTTCCGCTAGAATGCGTTCTGTGAATCTGTTTCTGTGATTCTGGTATGGTATCTTGCATTTTTAACCTGGTTACACTCGAAACTGGGTTGAGTGACCTTCTACAATATTGTAGCCCTGTATCTTAGCTTCGAAATGGTGTGTCTTGAACCTTCATCCGACAATCGTAGCGCCTTTGGTACCATTACCGCAAAATGACGTCAAAAACTATTTTTCTGGTTTTGAGCTTAACTTTCATTTCCGGACTTTTCACTAGCTTGACTTGTACTAGTACTACTTGGAGCTTGCTGAATGGCTATTGGATGAACTTGTTGTTGTGTGTGTACCTTTGGGATGGAATGAGGAAATAATGAAGCCATGATGGCTGGAAAAGTTAGCAAATTCAGGGGAACTGCTGTCCGAACTTTGAAGGGATTTGTTTGCATTGAGTTTGTGATCTAAGACTTGGATTTGAGCAAGGCAATGTTATATGCTGGATGATTTCTGAGCCGTGGAGGTGAGTGACCCCAAACTATTGTTAAAGCTTCTTATGAAATGTTTCTTGCATTATTTACTCGACTGCATCTCATGCGTGCTTGCATGTGAATTCATGATATGATTTTGGCTTCAATGAGCTCTTGGGAAGTCTTGTGCTGGACACCAACGTCTCCACCTCTGTTTACTTGGAGCAAATGGCTCCGGAGCTCAAAAAGGGGCTCCCTCTTAATGTTAATGTGAATGTTAAATGTTCTATTTGAGCGTTGGGTGTTCAAGTGCTATGACTTCACTGGCTCACGAGAGCAATAAACGGACATTTGATCTCTGAATCATGACATCATCAAAAGGATCGAAATGCAACATTGTGAAATATATTTGATTACTGATTTTGCTGGTTACTCGCTGAGCTTCTACCTCACCCCAAAACTATTTTATTCCCCTCCACAGGGCTCGTGGCGAAGGAAACGTTTGTATTAAAGTTCTCCGTGTGAATGGTTGGTATCAAGGATCAGAGTGGCGCAGTGGAAGCATGGACGCTTCGCTTTTGATATGTAATTATTTATTGGAGAATTTGATGTAATATCTGAAGTTTTATCTTGTAATCTGTTTGAGGAATGTAGTGAACGACTGAGTCCCGGCGAGAGCTGGGCAGGCGGCCCGCCGAACCCTCTGGTTCGCCTTAGGGGGAGGTGGGGCTGTCACAAAATTTCTAGTGTAACCCAGTCAAATTCCCAATTCACAGAACCAACTTCTAACTAACCGGCTAGTTAACCGTACTACATTTAAATGGTCATATCTCAGGCTACCAAAGTTCTTTTCAGACGTTCTTGGAGGCGTTGAAAAGTTAAGACAGAGTACTACAACTTTCATGTTTTGGAAAATGGCTAAATCAGCACGGATCATAGTAAACAGACACGGTCAACTGGATGAACTGTCTAAAACGGATCACTGGATGCATCCTAGGGAAGTGAGGGTATTTTGGTCTTTTCATAGGCTAAGTTACTCCGATTGGGCTGTAATTTTGTAGGAATCTATAAAATATCATTCTCTACAACTTTCATGTTTTATTCTAAGCCTAATTCGGCCTCTAACATCACGAACTGGAACCAGACAGAACTGAGCTACAGTTTTCCAGAAATCTGAAATTTTTCGTTTTCAAAGGAAACTTTCTTCATTTCTTGCCTCAATCACCACCACAACCTCTTATATAAGCTTAGATACAACATATACTATCCATACAGCAAGTATAGGAAAAAAATCATCAAACCCTAACACATGTAACTCAAGAACATACACTATATCCATCCAAATCATTATAATAGGTATCATCCACCACAAATTTAAGGTGCTATGCCAAATTAAACAAGATCAAGAGTAAGAAATGGTAAATCATCCTTATTACCTTATTAAAGTTACTACCAAGAGCAGCCCTAGCTTTTCCTTCCAAACTTTCACCAACACACCACTAGCTAAACACTCAAAGAAGGTTTTAATCGGTTTAGTTTCTTGTTTCCTCACTTGGATGGCTCAAACTCAAGATGAAATGGTGTATCTCTCCCTTGGTTTTTTCTCTCCCTCTCTCTCGGCCAAAGAAAGAAGAAATGATGAAGAAAGGAAGCAAAATGGTGATAATAATGCAAGACAATTTGGTCTTGGTCAAGGCCCTAGATGGCCAACAAGTGTCACTACCAATTTCCACTCATTTTTTTGTTTCTTTTCCTTGCCAATTTGGTCAAAATTTTCGGCCAAAGCCAGCTGGAAATGAGGGGATATTTTGCTCAAATATTAATGAGCTTATATGGTAAGAAAGTGGTGATCAAGTGGTGTGTTCAATCGGTAGTGCACGGTACACGTCGGTTCGCACCGTTTTTCGTTAAATCACACGTACTAGGGTTTTTACTTCCTATTCACTAACTTTTTATCATTGTTTCTAATCACATATTATTTCTCACCTAAAAGTCACTCTTAAACACCAAATTTGATCCTTACTCCATACCGGATAATTACACTACGGATAGACGAAAAATCCTATTTCACTTCGAATTGAAATCGGAAAGGAAAACCCTAATTTCCTATGATCATTGGCACTTTTCTAGGGTGATTGAGTAGTAGGATAGTGTAGAATAATAATTGCCAAATAATTTTCAAATAAAAAAGAATTTTCAAGAAATATATAAGGAATTTTCAAGAAATATATAAGGAATTTACAAGTCCTCACACTCTCTCCCCCTTCAGAGAATTTCGACCTCGAAATTCATACCTTTCATCGTGAACAGGTCGGGATATTTCTCTTGCATGTCCTTTTCTAGTTCCCAGGTTGCTTCTTCCACTTCATGATGCTTCCATAGAACCTTTACTAATGGAATCTGCTTGTTTCTCAGGTCCTTCACCTTCCGATCCAATATTTGAATGGGTCGTTCTTCATAGTTTAAGGACTCGTCGAGTTCAACATCTTCTGGTGGCAAAATGTGAGTCGGATCCGGATGGTATTTCTTAAGTAAAGAAACATGAAAAACGTCATGGATCCGAGACAAACTAGCTGGTAATTCAAGTCGATAAGCCACATTTCCTATTCGCTGGAGTATATTGAAAGGTCCTATGTACCGTGGTTGCAATTTTTTCCCTTTCCTGCTCTAATCTTTCCTTTCAACGGGGTAATTCGAAGAAACACCTTATCTCCTATCTCGAACTCCAAATCCTTCCTCCGATGATCGGCATAACTTTTCTGTCGGCTTTGAGCTGTTTGAAGTCTTTGGCGGATCACCTTTACCCATTCGTAGGCTTCCTCAACCCATGGTATTGTAGCCGGATCTATAATCTTTCTCTCTCCTACTTCATCCCAATGGATTGGGGATCGACATCGTCGTCCATACAAGGCTTCATATGGGGCCATTTGAATAGAGGAATGATAATTATTGTTATATGCAAATTCAACCAAGGTTAAGTATCGGCTCCAACTTCCTCCAAAGTCCACAATACAGGCTCTCAGCATATCCTCAAGAATTTGAATGGTTCTCTCAAATTGTCCATCAGTTTGCGGGTGATATGCTGTACTATAATTCAACTTAGTTCCTAGAGCCTCTTGCAATTTCTACCAAAATCGGGATACAAACCTAGGGTCTCTATCGCATACAATGCTTACTAGTACCCCGTGTAGTCTTACCACTTCATCCATATAAAGTTTGGCAAGTTTCTCCAAAGAATATTTCATATTTACTGGCAGGAAATGTGCGGTCTTAGTTAATCGATCCACTATTACCCAAATCGCATCATGCCCCTTTTGTGTTTGTGGCAACCCTGATACAAAATCCATCGTTATGTGCTCCCATTTCCATTCAGGGATCTCTAAAGGCTGTAACAGACCTGACGGTTTTTTATGCTCAACTTTCACTTGTTGGCACGTAAGACACCTTTGTACAAACTGGGCAATCTCCACCTTCATATTCTCCCACCAATACAGACTTTTGAGATCTTGGTATATCTTATTATTCCCTGGGTGCACCGTATACCTAGAGCGGTGTGATTCCTCCAAAATCTCTCTCTTTAACTCCTCCTCCCTGGTACAACGACACGATTTCGAAACTTTAAGATTCCATCAGGACCTAGGTTAAAGTTAGACAACTCCCTTTTCTTCACCTTTTCCACACACTTTTGCACCATTGGGTCCTTCACTTGGCCCTCTTTGATCCGATCCAACAGTGTCGACTTCACCTCAATATTTCCAAAAATCACCTTCTTCGGTTCCAGACGAGATTTCCACTCACCTACATCTTCTAACAAGCTCCACTCTCTCACCATGGAACTTGCTAGTTGAGCCTTTCGGCTTAAAGCATCTGCTACAACGTTGGCCTTTCCGGGATGATAGTTAATCGTGCAATCATAATCTTCTAAGAACTCCACCCACCGACGTTGTCTTAGATTTACCTCCTTCTGAGAAAACAGATACTTAAGACTTTTGTGATCCATATATACCTCGAAAGTCACACCGTATAGATAATGTCGCCATTTTTTCAAGGCAAACACAACAGCTGCAAGCTCCAAGTCATGGGTTGGATAGTTCTGCTCATGAGGTTATAACTTTCGAGACGCATAGGCTATCACATTCCTATTTTGAATCAACACGCACCCTAGCCCCTCTTTTGAAGCATCGGTATAAATCGTGTAACTATCGTTCCCATTGGGCAAAGCTAAAACTGGAGCCATAGTCAATTGCTTCTTAAGTTCTTGGAAACTACTCTCACACTTAACATCCCAGATGTACTTTCCTTGTTTCTTTGTCAAGTTAGTTAAGGGTCCCGCAATTCTCGAGAAGTTCTTTATAAATCGGCGGTAGTACCCTGCTAAACCTAGAAAACTTCGCACCTCTGTGGGGTTCTCTGGTCGCTTCCATTTGGCTACAGCTTCCACTTTCGCCGGGTCTACAGCAAGCCCATCTTTTGAAATTATATGACCTAGGAACGCCACTTTTTCCAGCCAAAATTCACATTTGCTGAACTTAGCGAACAATTGGTGCTCTCTTAGGGTTTGCAGCACTATTCGCAAGTGTTGTTCATACTCCTCCCTTGATTTCGAATATACTAGGATATCATCAATAAACACCACTACAAACCTATCCAAGTAAGGTTTAAACACTCGATACATTAAATCCATGAACGCTGCTGGGGCATTGGTTAAGCTAAAAGGCATTGCCGCAAACTCAAAATGCCCATATCGAGTGTTAAACGCCATTTTTGGCACATCCTCCTTTCTGATTCTCAACTGATAGTACCCTTGTCGCAGATCCAATTTAGAAAATACCACCGCCCCTTGTAACTGATCAAACAATTCATCGATGTGGGGTAGAGGATATTTATTCTTAACAGTTGCTGCATTCAGCCCTCGATAATCAATGCATAACCTTAAACTCCCGTCTTTCTTTTTAACATATAGCACTGGAGCTCCCCATGGTGACTCGCTCTCATGTATGAACCCCCGTTCTAGCAAATCCTGTAATTGTACCTTTAACTCCTTAAGCTCAGCAGGTGCCATTCGATAAGGGATTTTAGAGATGGGAGTAGTTCCGGGTACTAGATCAACCTTAAATTCAATCTCCCTTTCAGGTGGCAATGACCCCAACTCCTCCGGAAATTCGTCCGGATATTCTCGGATTACCGGCATGTCCTCCAACTTAATCTTCTCTCCCGGAGTGTTAATTAGAAAAGCTAGATAACCGTGCGCCCCACGACTAAACAATTTCCTAGCCCTTATTCCCGAAATGAGTGCAGTTGAGGCTAACATACCCCTCACGTCTAACTTCAAAGTTGCCTCACCTGGTATGCAAAACTCTACCACTTTCATCCTACAATCTACCCGAGCATGGTAATGAGCTAGCCAATCCATATCTAGAATGACATCGTACCCCTTAATGGCTAGACTAATGAGGTCGACTACTAATTTCCGTTCGCCAACCCAAATATCACAATTTCTGTACACCTCATTTGCAAGGAAAAAAAAAATAAAACCGGAGTCGGTCATGAATAGTAACCGACCCGTCGAAACCCCAACCAAACATCAAGCAAATATTTACATGTTGAAATTTAGCAGATACAATCCAAAGCGGAATACCAGAGTGATTCAAAAGTGGATACAAGTACGGTTGACCAAATCAAAAGAGAAACGGTCCCAAAAGTACATTTAGGGTTTCAATAAATGAGCTATACAAAAGGTATGTCCAACTAGCTCAATTCGGCAACCAATTATCAATTGCAGTCCAAAAGTATTTATTTTCCTGTAAGGAAAACAAAAGGAATAGAGTGAGCTAATTGCCCAGTGAGATAATACTACTCAAGCAACCAAGTTGATAGATGCATCAAGCTTTTCAGTCCAATTCATTAAAGGTAAGTAAAGACACACATCAATAATGATGATAAAAGGATACGGGCGGCTCTCAAGAGCCCTTTTCCTCGTTTGCATTCTTGATCGGATCTCATTGACTCTCCGTCAATGTTTAAAAGTAACCAACCGTAGACTTCACTTTACTTCCATTCCTTCCACCTAACATTCCCCTACCGGACCCGAACTCCAAACACTTGCACTGTGGTATTACTCGAGTATACCAGAATCGAGAGTCTCGCATACTACAAGATTCCATATAACTTTCCCCAAAGCTCATTAATTGTCACGACCAAGCCCTCGCCGGCTCGATTCAATCAACTACCAATGGGGTTGAGCTCAATGATAGCAATCATGGTCGTTGGATACTCGTCCCAACGACATCAAGTCATGTACTTTCATTTCATGTAACATTCCAATAACATGAGAAATAAGTGAGAGTGATAAAGTACACCCTCACTTCAATCAATATCAATGGTGCAATAACATTTAACTCATCAAGTTTAAGTATCAAAGCCATATACTAACACACAAGTGAGTAGTACACTCACCAAGCTCGAAAGTGATATTTCATGCACTTCCGTCAAAGGAACGTCGTGAACCACCGTCACGCCCTAAAACACGCAAACAAGTACAATGAGACTCGATAACGATTCATAAACCAATGCCAAATATTCCCAAAATAGGGTTCCATAAGCACACACAAGCAATAGAGGAAACTAGAAAAATCCGGAAATGGAACTAGCTTTAACCCTAAAAAAATAGTTTTTGACGTCATTTTATGGTAATGTACCAAAGGCACTAGGATTATCGGATGAAGGTCCAAGACCCACCGTTTCGAAGATAAGAGATAGGGCTACAATATTACAGAAGGTCACTCAACCCAGTTTCGAGTGTAACCAGGTAAAAAATGCAATCTACTACACCAGAACCGGAAAAATAGACTCACAGAACGCATTCTGGTTCAAACATCATAAGTCAGCCTACCTAAGTCCAAATCCAGAAATTCCAAAGCCATCCGAAAGCTACGGAAAAGGGCTACATTTCATCAGAAGACCTCAACAACCAATTCGGAAGCATTCCTAACCAAAATAACCAATTACAGAAGCAATTCCTAAATTCGGGTAAAACCAGGGCAGCAAGGGTAATTCCGTCTTTTCTCAAGATACGCTACTCCGATTGACCTGAAATTTTGTAGGCATCTCTAAAATATCATTACCTACAACTTTCATGTTTTAACCCAAGGCCAATTCTGTGACAGCCCCACCTTCCCCTAAGGCGAACCAAAGAGGTTAGCGGACTGCCTGCCCAGCTCTCGCCAGGACTAACGATGCAGTTTAGAGCGGTCTATCGCTTTCCGGAACTTATAACGCGCGTAAACAAGGCAAAAGGGCGAAATAACCGAAAATAAAAAAATGAAATCCGGAGTCGGCCATGAATAGTAACCGACCCATCAGAACCCAACCGAATATCAAACAAACATTCACATCTTGAACTTTAGTAATTACAATCCAAAGTGACATACAAAAGTTTTCAAAAGTTAACATATACACGGTTTGCCAAATTTAAAGTGAAAACGGCCCTAAAGATACATTTAGGGTTTCACTTCATATACGATACAAAAGAAATATACATCTAGTTCATTCGGCAACCATCTATCAAGATTCATTCCAAAAAGAGTCATATTCCGGTAAGGAAAACAAAAAGAACGGTGTGAGCTAATTGCCCAGTGAGATACTATCACTTACGCACCCAAGTGCATATAAGCATCAAGCTTTCATTCAATTTAGTAAAAATAAGCAAAGGCACACTTCAATTAGGGTGATAAAAGGATACAGATGGCTCTCAAGAGCCCTTTCCTCGTTTGCATTTCTTGATCGGGCGTCATTGACTCTCCGTCAATGTTCAAAAGTAACCAACCGTAGACTCCACTTCTCTCCCATTCCTTCCACCTAACAACCCCCTACCGGGCCCGCACTCCAAACACTTGCATTGTGGTATTACTCGAGTATACCGGAATCGAGAGTCTCTCATACTACAAGATTCCTTATAACTTTACCCAAGGCTCATTAATTGTCACGACCAAACCCTTGCCGGCTCGATTCAATCAACTACCAATGGGGTTGAGCTCGATGGTAACATTTGTAGTCGTTGGATACTCGTCCGATCGACACCAAGTCAAGTACTTTCATTTCATGTAACATTTCATGTAACATTCCAATAACATGACAACAATGATATAAGGCATATAAGTGAGAGTGATAAAGTACACTTTCACTTCAATCAAGTCACATTCAATTCACTTCATGCAATTTACATTCATAGCCATATAGTAACACACAAGTAAGTAGTACACTCACCAGGGTCAGTGCAGATACCTCCCAAAAGAGAGCTTTAATCACCAATAAACCCTAAAATAATCCAAGGAAAACAATTGAAGGTTCCACTTTCAAAATTGAGTATACAGAATGCACATGTGAGGTTCGACTACCAGTCGTATGCCTTGCCAAATAATTACTAAAGCAAGGTGCAAAACATGATTTTTGTATGAGATGTTGGAACTGATTTGAGGAAATAATGAAGCCATCATGGCTGGAAAATAGGTAAACACAAGGGATATGCTGCCGAAATTTTACTTGAAGGCTAGTTGGATTTACTTGTGTGTTGAACGAAGGGCGTTTGGGTTGTTTGAGCCTAGGTCTTCATGTTACCTTTTCGTTACCAAAAATCATGTTTTGCACCTTGCTTTAGTAATTATTTGGCAAGGCATACGACTGGTAGTCGAGCCTCACATGTGCATTCTGTATACTCAATTTTGAAAGTGGAACCTTCAATTGTTTTCCTTGGATTATTTTAGGGTTTATTGGTGATTAAAGCTCTTTTGGGAGGTATCTGCACTGACCCTGGTGAGTGTACTACTCACTTGTGTGTTACTATATGGCTATGAATGTAAATTGCATGAAGTGAATTGAATGTGACTTGATTGAAGTGAAAGTGTACTTTATCACTCTCACTTATATGCCTTATATCATTGTTGTCATGTTATTGGAATGTTACATGAAATGTTACATGAAATGAAAGTACTTGACTTGGTGTCGATCGGACGAGTATCCAACGACTACAAATGTTATCATCGAGCTCAACCCCATTGGTAGTTGATTGAATCGAGCCGGCAAGGGTTTGGTCGTGACAATTAATGAGCCTTGGGTAAAGTTATAAGGAATCTTGTAGTATGAGAGACTCTCGATTCCGGTATACTCGAGTAATACCACAATGCAAGTGTTTGGAGTGCGGGCCCGGTAGGGGGTTGTTAGGTGGAAGGAATGGGAGAGAAGTGGAGTCTACGGTTGGTTACTTTTGAACATTGACGGAGAGTCAATGACGCCCGATCAAGAAATGCAAACGAGGAAAGGGCTCTTGAGAGCCATCTGTATCCTTTTATCACCCTAATTGAAGTGTGCCTTTGCTTATTTTTACTAAATTGAATGAAAGCTTGATGCTTATATGCACTTGGGTGCGTAAGTGATAGTATCTCACTGGGCAATTAGCTCACACCGTTCTTTTTGTTTTCCTTATAGGAATATGACTCTTTTTGGAATGAATCTTGATAGATGGTTGCCGAATGAACTAGATGTATATTTCTTTTGTATTGTATATGAAGTGAAACCCTAAATGTATCTTTAGGGCCGTTTTCACTTTAAATTTGGCAAACCGTGTATATGTTAACTTTTGAAAACTTTTGTATGTCACTTTGGATTGTAATTACTAAAGTTCAAGATGTGAATGTTTGTTTGATATTCGGTTGGGTTCTGATGGGTCGGTTACTATTCATGGCCGACTCTGGATTTCATTTTTTTATTTTGGGTTATTTCGCCCTTTTGCCTTGTTTACACGCGTTATAAGTTTCGGAACGCGATAGACCGCTCTAAACTGCATCATTAGTCCTGGCGAGAGCTGGGCAGGCAGTCCGCTAACCCCTTTGGTTCGCCTTAGGGGAAGGTGGGGCTGTCACAAATTCGGCCTCTAACTATGAGCTACAAAACCGGGCAGAATGTAATTCAAGGAACCCTAGCTTTCCAATTTTTCTTCCAAAACAGAAATTGCTTGCAATTTACCACTTTTTTCACCTTCTAGCTTCCTTAAATACCATTTCCAATCATCATAGATAACCACATAATCATATTCATATGAAAACACAAAAATTCCCAATAATTACAAAACTTCATCAATTCAACCAAAAATCAAGATATAAACCATAAAATTGCATCTTATACTACCACTAATCATGATTTAAGCATCATTAGAGGGACAGAGGGGTCCTTCTCAACTTACCTTAGCAAGACAAGAAAGAGGGCAACTAGTCCTCTTAGCTTTCCAAATAACTCCACAAAACAACTCACAAACACTCCCTTAAGGGTTTCTATGGAACAAAAACAAGAGTAAATGGTTAATTTGGTAGATTGGAGCAAGATTGGAGCAAACTTGGAGAGCTTTCTTTCTTCCTTTCTTGAGAGAGAGGGCCGGCCACTAGAGCTTGGAAATGGAGGAATTTTTGGTAAATTTTTAGCTTATTTAGTCAATTGGTAAGACATGGAATAGTAGTCAAAAGTTTCTACCAACCCTATGGTGACACTTGTCACCATCATTAATTGCTTGGCTAACTTTTGTCTCTCTTATACCAATCCACTTAGCATCCTCTACTTATCTCTTAACACCCGGTAAATTAATTCCAGTATCCAAAACTTAACCTAGTTGGCCGAATTTTTCCGAACTTTTCGCACTAGTGGGTCCCACGTTCGATATACACTCTTAATTTCACATGAACTAACTTATACTAGAAAATGATTTAAAAACTATATTTTGCTCATAAAAATTATCTAGAAAATTTTCCTAATAAAGAAAATGCAGAAAACAAGCCATTAACCCGAATAAAACCTAAAACTGGAAAAAAATTACAGGTTCTCACACCTACCACTTTGGCCTCCCCTCTGGGCACCTCCTTTCTGAGCACCTCCCCTAGATGCACTCGAAAACCGTCCACCTCCAGCCCCATGACCAGATTTAGCGGGTGGCATGTTCCGATCACTCCGCATTGACCTTGGGCTCCACCAGGTACCCCTTTCCGTTTTGCGTGGAAATTTCTCACTTGCGCCCTAGCAGTCTCTATCCTTTGGGCCTTCTCCAGAACCTCCGTAAACGTATTAATCTGAGCTGCCGCCAAGGCCTCTTGTATCTCCACATTGAGTCCTTGCACAAATCTCCGTACTCTTCTTTGTTCCGTAGCTATCAGTTCAGGAGCAAATTTTGATAATTTCGTAAACTGAGTCTCATACTCAGCTACAGTAGAAGTTCCCTGTCGGAGCTTAATAAACTCGTCCTCTCTCTTCTCCTGGACGATAGGAGGAAGGTATTTCTCATTGAACTCCCGTACAAAGTTTAACCAGGTCCACGCAGTTCCCACTTTTTCCCATTTGGCCCTAATTACATTCCACCAAGCCCTGGCTGGACCTTCAAACTGGAAAACAGCGAATTGTACTTGCCTCTCCTCTGTATAGTTTAAAGCGGCAAAGATGTTGACCATGGCCTCTAGCCATTTCTCAGCTCCTTCTGGGTCTGGTCCTCCCAAGAACTTAGGTGGGGAGAACTTCTGGAATCTCTCTAAGGCCCTATCTTGCCCCATATCGGGGTCCCTAGATTGATTTACAGGGGCTTGACCCTGTTGTTCCACTAGACGGGCCAAAATATTAGTCATTTGTTGGATTGCGGTTGCCACTTGATCTCCCCCTACAGCCTTGGGTTCAGGTTGTGGCTCAATCGTTGCCTCTCTCTCCTCTCTCGGTTCTTGCATCGGCTCCTGTGCTTGTCTACCCCCACGATCCCGACTAGGACCGCGTCCTCGGTTAGTTCCCTTGACTTGACTTCTTCTACCCTACATGTTTTGGATTTAACCAACTATGGACATATAAACAAAGTAAGGTATGGCTCGTATCGCACGTTGCAAAAGGATAAATAGAGGTAATAAAACGCATAATAAACAAGTACTTTATATACATAGCAAACAAGTCACATATACATGCCAACCTAGGCAAGTCAAAGGCTATACTAGCCAAGGAACATAGAACAAAAGAAACCCAATTTACATCCACCGTGACACGTCAAAATAAAAAACAAAAGAAAACGTGTCGTCCAACTATGTTCCTAACTACCCCACAAAAATCTCCTCAATCCCCGATCCTAACAAGTCGTCTGGCTAGACGCCGACCCAACAGACTCTGAGGATGCACTCGGCTCCTCCTCCGGGTCCTCCTCAGGATCCTCTTCCGGATCCTCCTCAGGAGCACCAGGAACGTCAGGGGCTATAGGCACTTGACCCTCCTCGGCCAAGTCATGTATCACATCCTCTACCAGTGCCTCGCACTTGGTCAGGATATGGCCAGTCCGGTCTCGGATGTCCTCAACCACTCGCATGAGGCGTCCAGTAGTCGCCTGAGCCTGCTCGCGGAAGGCATCAGTCTGCTGCTGCTCCTCCAAAATTGAGGCCTCCAGCTCTCAGATCCGGGCTCCCTGGTCTCGGAGAGTATCCTGGAGACGTTCTATCTCCGAATGGCACCTACGATTGGCGCTACCCAATCGTCTCCGCTCGTCGTCCACTGCAAGCACTACCCGATCAGGGTAGGAATAGGTCTTCCAGCAGTCGCAGCGTCGGATCTTGCGCACTGGGGACCACCGCTACACTGGCCCACCGGGGCTCTCTTGATACGTGATCAAACGACAGATGGGCCCCTTCAGATGTGGCTCGTCAATAGGAGCGTCAGTAGGTATGTCAGTAGGTACGGGCTGAGACGGCCCAGTACTCCCAGATGCATCAGTACCCGCCATCACCTAGGTTTGCAAATAACATTGCAAGGTAAGTAAAGGAGACGTAGAAAACAAGGCTAAAGGCTAAGCTCAAGAATAAAACCCTAGCCTATCGTGTCAAGCACTCAATCTATCCAGATCAATTCACAACCTAGGCTCTGATACCACCTGTGACAACCCAACCTTCCCCTAAGGCATACCAAAGGGTTCAGCGGACCGCCTGCCCAACTCTCGCCAGGACTCACTCACTCGTATCACGTGCATACATCCGTGGACCATAAATAACATCGCAATTCCAGCTTATAATTTACATTGATGCACAATCAAGATACAAAATCTCAATATACCCAAACTGGTTCAAAGTGTATACAATCCAGATACAAAACATTCTATTCGAGTAATAGCGCGAGTACAAGTCAAAAGTCAAAACAACTAGACTACGCTAGTCTTTACACGTCTCACGCCTCGCTCGTACCCCTGTAAGGAAAACAAAACTAACGGAGTGAGCCAAAGCTCAGTGAAGTTCCAAATATCAAATTGGCCATCAAACAAAGTAATAACAGTGTAATAGTGAAATAGCGAGCAAACAAGTCCAATCAAAGAGATAATACTTCAGGTAATCAAGAATATATGGATCATATTCACATGTAAGGATACAGTGGCTCATGTCTCGGCTCCATCCCAACTTGATCGATTGGTAGTTGACACTCCGTCAACTTTCAAGTAATAACTAGTCCAGAAAGAAAATCCCACTTCACGCCAGTCTCCGTCCACCAATCAAGCCCCTTATCCGGGCTCGCACGCCACATGAAACACGGGTGGTAATACTCGAGTATACCGATTAGCCGAGGAGATAACACTCCACTCGACATTACTAGTAACCCAGGGTTCGTTATCTAATCGACCAGGCCCTTGCCGGCTCGACTCGATTAACTAGCCACAGGGTTTCTGGAATTCCAGACAAGATACAATTCATATGCATGTAGAGTAAGTCAAGTAAAATCGATAAATAAGAACAATTCTCGTTAGGGCAAGGGCGATAAAGTACACCCTTACCCGATCAAATCACTTATATATCATGTAATCACATTGGTCAAAGATAAATCACAACTATCAAGTTCAATCAGATATTTGGAAGCACTCACCAAAAGTAGTGCCTCTAATGTTCGCGTCTGGGTGGTACTTCGGGTTTGGAGTCCAAATCTGCGATAAAACTTGATTTAAGAACTGTGAAAATCAACTAAGGTTCGAAACTTAGACGTTTCGTTCAATAAGAATCAAGAAATTGAAATTCACTTGGAGTATAGTCGTGAAACGGTTGCTCGCTTTTCAAACTGAAAAATTTTGTAAGATGTATACTTGGAAATAACTTTTGAGTCGAAAGTGCAAGGAAAACGGATTTATAGTGATTATTACCGCTTTTCCCAAGGGTACAAGTTCGGCTAGGTTCTAACGTATAACCCTCGATAACCAAAGTAGCAAAAGTCCTAGATGGTTCAAGTGATATTCATTTATCAACTTTACCCAAGTCGCAAGTATATTTCTCTAGTCCTCGAGCGTAAATTTGGGCAGCATGCCATTTGTATTTTCCTATTTCCAGCCATTTATGGCTTCATTATTTTCCTCATTCAAACCCAAAGGTACACAGACAACAATCTAATTTCAATAGCCATTCAATAGGCTCAATGTAACAGCCCCACTTTCCCCTAAGGCGAACCAAAGGGGTTAGCGGACTGCCTGCCCAGCTCTCGCCAGGACTACGGATCAGATTAGAGCTATCCGCTTCAATCCAGAACTTACAAACTCGCGTAAACAAATCAAAATAGTAAAACAACCCAAGATAAAATGAGATGACATCCGGAGCCGGCCATGAATAGTAACCGACCCGTCAGAACCCAACCGAAATAGCTAACAAACATTTACATCTGATCTTTAGCGTTTACAAATCAAAATAACATACAAAAGCTTTCAAAAGATATTACATATACACGGTTTGCCAAATCAAAAGAGAAACGCCCCAAAAGTACACTTAGGGTTTTAATACATGAGCTATACAAAAGATATGTTCAACTAGCTCAAGTCGGCAACCGATTATCAAATCCAGTCCAAAAGTATTTATTTTTCCTGTAAGGAAAACAAAAGGAACAGAACGGGGTGAGCTTGCGCTCAATGAGGTACCAAACATATAGCAATAAAATCATGGCATTTCACGTTTAGCAAATCAAATCAAGTACACATGCCAGATATAAAGCAAAAGAACCAATGATTCAAATCAGAAGGATACGGGTGGCTCTCAGGAGCCAAATTTCCAGTGCAGTGCTTGATCTAAACCGATTGACTCTCCGTCAACGCATATAGAACCAACGCGTCCGTAGACCCCTCTTTACACCGAATTTCGTCCACCAAACACCCCTTTACCGGGCCCGCTCACCTCAACCGAACAGAAATGGTAATACTCGAGTATACCGGAATCAAGGGTCTCAATACCCAAAATCCCCGAACAGACTACCGTGGTTCGTTATCTAATCGTCCAGGCCCTTGCCGGCCCGACTCGAATAACTTAGCCACAGGATTGAGCTCATAGGTCATAGAAATCCGAACAGATGCAGACACAGATAACAGATTCAGATACAGATACAGAATAGCAGATTCAGATAGCAGATTCAGACGGCAGATTCAGATAGGCACTCAAAATTGGCATATGGACAGACAAGAGAACGAGTGTGATAAAGTACACCCTCGTCTCAAACAAATTAAACAAATTGCAGAGCAGAAATCAAGTTAAACAGCAATGGAGGGGAGTGGTACACTCACCGGCTCAACTTCAAAAGTTTTCACTTCAGATTGGCCTTAATCGCCAAGAAACCCTAAAATAACCAAAATAAACCAATTGAAGGTTTTACTTCCAGAATCGAGTAAACAGAATGCACATGTGAGGCTCGACTACACGTCGTACGCCTTGCCAAATAAATACTAGTGCAAGAATGCAAAAACACGATTCCCTTGGAAACGAAAAGGTAGCATGAAGACCTAGGCGCAAACAACCCAAAAGCCCTTTCATTTCTACCAAAAGGCAAATCCAACTTAAAAGAACCAAACGGCCTAGAAAAATCGGGCAGCACTTCCCCTAAATTTCTTACTTTTCCAGCCATTAAGGCTTCATTATTTCCTCAAATCAGCCCCAACATTTCACACCAAAGGTCATCTCATTTCCCAAAAGCCGTACAGGGCTCAAAGTGGTACAAGTACAAAAGTTAGCTAGGAAACAACCAAAATGAAAGCAAGCCCTAAGAGAGACTCGACGACGAGTCATAAAACAATGCTGAACACAACCCCAATAGGGTCTCATATGCATAAATAAGCATGATAGCAAACCAGAAATTAGAAATAGCATTAGTCTTGGCCCCAAATAGAAAAACTGTTTTGCCCTTATTTTGCGGTAATGGCGTCAAATTCACTACGATTATCGGATGGGGGTGTAAGACCCACCGTTTCGAACCCAAGAAACAGAGCTAAAACAATGTAGAAGGTCACTCAATCCAGTTCCTAACACAACTAGGTCAAATATGCAAAATACTATACCAGAATTCCCAAAACAGGTTTGCAAATCACACAAAACTGTAATTACTATAACTCAGTCTATACAAGTCCAAATGCCGAAATTCCAAAGGCATATGATAGCTAAGACATCCAGTAACATTTCATTAGAAGACACAAACTTCAAAATCCAAACCAAATCCAGTCAAAATAGGCAATTACTATCGAAGTTCCGCACATTCTGTTCACCAAAAACAGCAACAGTAAAAACGGCATAACTCTCTCTATACTACTCCAAATTCCCTGAAATTTTGTAGGCACTTCATACTCACCAATACCTACAACTTTCATGTTTTGAGCAAAGTCCAATTCGGCCGCTAGCTATGACCTAAAATTTCGGACAGAATAGGGGTTCATGAACCATAACTTTTCACAATTCACTTCAAATCCAAAGTTTCACATAACTTTTCACAATTCACAATTCCTTGAGAAATGAAATAATGATTGCTCGAAGTATGTTTTCCTTGTACTTTCAACTCGCATGACAATTTCAAGTATAAATGTTACAAAGTTTTACTGTTTAAAAAGCGAGCAAGTGTTTCACGACTACTATCCGAGTGAATTTCAATTTCTTGATTTTTATTGAACGAAACGTCTAGGTTTCGAATCTTAGTCATGTTTCAAAGTTCTCAAACTGAGTTTTATCGCAGATTTGGACTCCGAACCCGGAGTATAACCTGAAAGTGACCAGTAAAGGCACTATATCTTTTGGTGAGTGCTTTGAAATAACGAATTGAACTTGATACTTGAACTTGATACGTGACCAATATGATTACATGTTATATAAGTGAATTGTTAGGGCAAGAGTGTACTTTATCGCACTTGCCCTTATGTGAGATATACTTGTTTATTGTTGCAATTGACTTGATATACTTGTTTATGATGCGCGCACTTCCTGGAATTCCAGAAACCCTGCGGCGAGTTACTTAAGTCGAGCCGGCAAGGGCTTGGTCGATTGGGTAACGAACCCTGGGTAACGAACCCTGGGTCTCTTGTTTTGTCGAGTGGAGTGATATCTCCTCGACTAATCGGTATACTCGAGTATTACCACCGGTGTTTCTTGAGGATTTTGGGCCCAGCTGGGGGTTTGAACGGTGGACGGAGAGTCATTTAAGTGGTGTTCTACTGGATTGGTTCCTTTACTTGAAAGTTGACAGAGTGTCAACTACTACGTGATCAAGCTCCTGATGATGAATGGAAGTTGGCTCCTGAGAGCCATCCGTATCCTTATACTTTGGAATGATTATTGCTTATTGGATTATTATTTATTTTGAAAAATTTTTACACTCGCTCATTTTGAGATTGCTACTTGACATGTTATTGCTCATCTTTATGAACTCTTCATACTCGTTACTTTGCTATATCGAAAACTTGTACTTATAAATAATGGTCAATTTGCTATTTGGAACCTCACTAGGCTTTTAGCTCATTCCACTCCATTTGGTTTCCTTACAGGGGGTACGAGCGAGGCATGAGACATGTACAGACTAGCGTAGTCTAGTTGTTTTGAGTTTTCCTCTTGTACTCACGCTAGTACCCGACTAGGGTTGATTGTACTCGAAATATAAACACTTTGTATCTGGATTTGAGCAGCAATGTATATATTAAGTTGAAATGGATATGTTATTCATTTTCTTTGGATACACGTTGTTTTGCTTGAGCTATGGGTGAGTGCGTGAGTGAGTCCTGGCGAGAGCTGGGCAGGCGGTCCGCCAAACCCTTTGGTACGCCTTAGGGGGAGGTGGGGTCATCACAGAAGTAATTGATCTTGCTTGCGGACTTGCATGTTTATATGTGTGGTTGTAGACCAGCTACTACTCTTCTGTAGCGGTTGAACTGAAGCTCTCTGGTGGGGCATTGCCTGTTGTGTTGTCCAGCACCGCCAGTCTTCTGACGAGGCATGCCTGTTGTGTTGTCCAGCACCACCAGGGATAAATTCCTGAACTGAGACTCTCTGGTGAAGTATAGCCGTTGTACTAGCTTGTTGTGTTGTCCAGTACCACCAGGGATAAATTCCTGAACTGAGACTCTCTGGTGAAGTATAGCCGTTGTGCTAGCTTGTTGTTTTGTCCAGCACCACCGGGGATAAATTCCTGAACTGAGACTCTTTGGTGAAACATAGCTGTTGTGCTAGCTTGTTGTGATGTCCAACACCACCAGGGGCAAATTCTTGAACTGAGACTCTCTGGTGAAGTATAGCTATATGCTAACTTGTTGTGTTGTCCAGCACCCCCAGGGGTAAAATTTCCGACCTGGGGCTAAGCCATGTCCTGAATTTTTCGAATATCTGGGACTTTAAATCCAACTCAGGGCTAGTTGGTTGAATCAAGCCCTATTGCATGTTGTATCTGGTTACTCGTTTAGTTATCTTTCGGATCATGATTATTAGATAAGTGGGATTAGAGTGATTCTTAGTACTTGACTGACTTTCGAGGACTATTTTGACCTGATTAATACATGTTGGAATGTCGAGGATGACATTCTTTCAAGGGGAGGAGTTTTTGAAGCCCCGAAAGACGAAAAAAGAAAAATTTCTGGTTAGAAATGTTTTTAGAGAATCCGTCCGGAAATCCGGCCAGTTCTTGGCCGGATACCTGGCCGGATTAGCAGGGGTTTTGAAAAAAATTTTGATTTCGCCACTGCCACGAATCCGGCCAGATCTTGACCGGATTGTGACGTGGCACTTCAGCAACCAAGTTTGACCGGCTGATTTTCCTACATTCTTATCTTGTTTTTTGGCTGAAATATCTTCATTTCTCTCCTTGCTTGGCCGGCTGTTTTGAGAGAGAAAACAAGAGAGGAAAACTTCATTTTCTACTTCAATTTCTTGCTCAAATATTGAGTTTTAGCCAACCAAATTGGAAACTACTCCATACAAGTGTGCACTAAGGAAGTTTAAAGGCTTTGGTGGAGTCTTTGGTGAAGGGGAAGCACTAAGCTACCTTGTTTCTTGTGGTTATAAGGTGAGTGTGACAGCCCCACCTCACCTTAAGGCGAACCAAAGGGTTCAGCGGACCGCCTGCCTAGCTCTCACCGGGACTCAGTCATTCACTACAGTCCTCAAATAAATTACAATATATATCTCAAATATTACATCAAATTCTCCAATAATTACATGTTATAAGCGAAGCGGAAACAATTTCCCAAACTATACATAAAATGATTCCAAATCCAAACTGTACAAGATATATGCCATCCAGTCACGTGAATAAGTACTACCAGCCTTCCTTCGCCACGAGCCCTGTGGAGGGGAATAAAATATTTTTGGGGTGAGCTAAAAGCTCAGTGAGTAACCAATAAAATCAGTAATCAAATATATTTCACAATAATGCATTTCGATGATGTCATGATTTCTAGATCAAATGTACGTATTTTTGCTCTCGTGAGCCAGTGAAATCATTGCACTTAAACACCCAACGCTCAAATAGCTCAGATAACAGATAAACAGGAATGAGGAGCCATCGTGCTCCAAATAACTAGTAAACAGATAGTGGAGACGTTGGTGTTCAGCACAGACTTCCCAAGAACTCAGTTAAGCCAAATCATGTCATGAACTCGCATGCAAGCACGCATGATATGCAGTCGAGTAAATGATGCCAGAAACATTTCAAAAGTACTTGGGAAATAGTTGAGGGTCACTCACCTCCACGGCTCAGAAACCATCCATCATATATCATTACTTTGCCCGAGTCCAAGCCCTAAATCACAAACTCAAAGCAATCATACATTCTCAAAGTTCGGACAACATTTCCCCATAAATGCTTCATTTACAACCTACAATATATTACCAATCACACATACGATTAATAAGCAATAAAATATATCCAATTAGGCCACAATATCCCTCAATCAAAGCTAATTGGAAGTTTAAGAGCCACCATTAGAAAAAGCCCCAATTAAACCCTAGAAACCGGAATTCATTCCCTCAAGCGCAAATTTTCCGCAACGATCGCAATTAACGTATAAAAGTTCCATTTAATACCTTTCGGCACAATATCCATAACTGAAGCTACCCTTATTGGATTGAAACGAATCTTATGGCGTTTCGAAGCCAAGACATAAAGCTACAACTTTTATGAAGACCACTCAGTCCAGTTCTCAACCTAACTAGGCCAAATTTACCAAAACAACTCCAGATTTTCCAGTTCGAAACTCACTGTGAAATTCAACTAGCAGTCCTGATTCATTCACTCATATCTCAGCACACACAACTCCAATTCAGGTAATTCCAAAGCCATTTGAAAGCTAAGATACAAGGATATAATTCTTAAGAAGACATCATCAACCAATTCGGTAATATTCCTGGTCAAACTAACCACTTACAGAGGCTGATTTTCATTTTCGGACAGAAACAGGGCAGCAGGGGTGTTTCGGTCTTTCCACAGGTTACGTTGCTCTGATTGAGCTGAAATTTTGTAGGCAACTATAAAATATCATTCTATGCAACGTTTATGTTTTGTACTAAGGCTAGTTCGGCCTCTAACTAGGTGTAACAGTACCAGGTAGAATTGGGGAAAAATGAAACCCTAATCTGGAATTCATGCATTCAAGTGCTAATCTTCCACAAAACAACATCTAACACAACTAAAAACCACTAATAAGCAATTAATTGAAGTAAAGAGGATGTTCTTGGTAAAATACCTTAAAACCACAAGAAAGGTAGGAGCTTAATCTTTCCTCCTCCAAAACAACTCCACCAACACCTTTAACCTTCCCTAATGATCACTTGTATGGTGTAGTTTGTGATTTGGTTGGTTGGAACTCAAGATTTGAGCAAATTTGGAAGCTAGAAATTGAAGAGCTTTCTTTTCTTTTCTTGTTGAGAGGGCTGGCCAAAGGAGCTAAAAATGAAGAAATAAATTGGCCAAAATTAGCTTTAAGAAAGTAAAAATATCTTGGTCAAAAGTCCAATGATGAATTGAATTGTGACACTTGTCACCTTTTAGCTTAAAGCTTATCCTTTTGTCTCTCCATAATTAAACCATCTAAGTCACCTCTAATTATCTCTTAACATCTGATAAATTAAATCCAGTATACAAAACTTAATCTAGTTGGCCGAATTTATCGAATTTACCGTACTAGTGGGTCCCACATCCGGTATACACTTCAAACTTAAAGTGAACTAACTTGTATCAAGGAAATGATTTGAAAACTATATTCCCTTATAAAAATGTATAAGAAATTAATATAGTGAAGAAAGGTATAAAATTATAAACAAGGAAACAAAATAATGTCTCGAAAATATATAAAAATTTTCGGGTTCTCACACTCATCCTTTCGGGGTGTCACAGTGAGTTGCTAAGAAATTCCCTCTTTGTTCTTAATAAGGGTGGATTAGTGGTTTTATTGGCTAAATATGCAATTTTGTGGAAGATTTCATGATTTTAAGTAGAGTTTGACAAATTTCTGATTTATTAGTGAATTTTCTGATTTTATATGATAATTGTTGGTTGGTCATGGAATGATAGCTTGATATGGTGTCAAATGGAGCCTTTGTGTGTTAGTTGTGGTTGTTTGCGGAAAATTTCAGATTTGTACGAAAAATTTCAGTTTTAGGGTTTCAAATTTGTGGCTTTCTTATGGTTGGTTATTGAGCTTTTAATTGGTTAAGATTTAACGGGTATTGTGACCTAATTAAGTGTGCTATATGGCCTATGATTTGTACGTGTAATTATGATTGAATTGAGATGTTATTGGTGATGTATTGTAGGATGGAAAAATAAGGAAATTAAGGGAAAATGCGGTCCAATCTTTGAGGGCATTTGATTGCTTTGAGTTTGAGTTAACTCTTGGTAGAAATGAAGGGCTTGGACTTGATCGAGGAAACTGTCTATGTTGGATGAGGTTCATGAGCTATGGTTGGTGAGTGATTCCACAACTATTTCCAAAGTTACTTCTCGAACTAATTATTGCATTGGTTACTCGATTGCATATCATGTGTGCTTGTGTGTGTGCCATGAAATGTTTTGGCTCAAATGAGTGTTTGGAATTTGTGTGCTTAAACTCAACGTCTCCACCACTGTTTATTCGGAGCACCGTGGCTCCCTATTACTGTTTGACTATTACTGGATCTATTTGAGAGTTTGATGTTTAAGTACAATGATTTCTCTGACTCACAAGAGCAATAAACGTATATTTGATCACCGATTCATGACATCATCTAAATGCACTATTGTGAAGCTTATTTGATTTCTGATTTTTACTGGACACTCACTGAGCTTCTAGCTCACCCCAAAAATATTTTTTCCCTCCACAGGGCTCGAGACAAAGGAAGCGCGTGTTGTGACAGCCCCACTTTCCCCTAAGGCGAACCAAAGAGGTTAGCGGACTGCCTGCCCAGCTCTCGCCAGGACTAACGGTGCAGTATAGAGCAATCTATTGCGTTCCGAAACTTATAACGCGCGTAAACAAGGCAAAAGGGCAAAATAACCCAAAAATAAAAAAATGAAACCCGGAGTCGGTCATGAATAGTAACCGACCCGTCCGAACCCAACCAAACATCGAAATACATATACAACATAGCATTAAGCATTTACAAGCCAAAATGGCATTTAAAAGTGATATAAAAGTCACTACATATGTGGTTTGCCCAAAACAAAAGTGAAAACGGCCCTAATGATACATTTAGGGTCCCACTTTATATACAACACAAAAGAGACATTCATCTAGTTCATTCGGCAACCATCTATCAAGATATATTCCAAAAAAATCATATTCCTGTAAGGAAAACAAAAGGAACGGGGTGAGCTAATTGCCCAGTGAGAATACAACTCAAACAACCAAGTTCATAGATGCATCAAGTTTAACAGTCCAATTTACCAAAAATAAGTAAAGCCACACATCAATAATGAGGATAAAAGGATACGGGTGGCTCTCAAGAGCCCTTTTCCTCGTTTGCATTCTTGATCGAATCTCATTGACTCTCCGTCAATGTTTAAAAGTAACCAACCGTAGACTCCACTTTACTCCCATTCCATTCCTCCTAACATCCCCCAACCGGGCCCGCAATCCAAACACATGCATTGTGGTATTACTCGAGTAAACCGGAATCGAGAGTCTATCATACTACAAGATTCCATAACATTGCCCCAAGGCACATTAATTGGCACGACCAAGCCCTCGCCGGCTCGATTCAATCAATTACCAATGGGGTTGAGCTCATTGATAACATTTGTAGTCGTTGGAGACTCGTCCAAACGACACCAAGTCATGTATTTCATTTCATATACATTTCATATAACATTCCAACAACTTTCCTATAACATGCGAAACAACAAGTGAAAGTGATAAAGTACACTCTCACTTCAATCAATTAACATTCAACATCTCAAGTTCAAGTATCAAAGTCATATAATAACACATAAGTGAGTAATACACTCACCACGCTAGCAAATGTGGTTTCAAGCACTTTAGTCAAAAGAACGTTGTGCACCACCGTCACGCCCTAAAAATCATGCAAACAAGTACCACGAGACTCGATAACGAGTCATAAACCAAGGCCAAACATGACCCCAATAGGGTTCCATAAGCATATACAAACAATCATGGAAACCAGAAATTTCGGAAATGTAACTAACTTGGCCCTGAAAAAAACAGTTTTTGTCCTCATTTTGCGGTAATGGCACAAATTGCACTACGCTTATCGGATGAGGGTGCAAGATCCACCATCTCGAAGCTAAAATACAGGGCTACAACATCACAGGAGGTCACTCAACCCAGTTTTGAGTGCAAACAGGTCAAAAATGCAAGATACTTCATCAACAACATAAAACAGATTCACCAAAACGCATTCTAGCGGAAACATCATAACTCAGGCTCTACAAGTCCAAATCCAGAAATTCCAAAACCAGATGAAATATACGAAACAGGGCTAAATTTCATCATAAGGCCTCAACATCCAATTCGGAAGCAATTCTAGCCAAAACAACTAATTACAGGCGCAGTTCTCACTTTCGGGTAAAACCAGAACAGCAATAGTCATTTCGACTTATCTCATTCTACACTACTCCGATTGACTTGAAATTTTGTAGAAACCTCTAAAATGTCATTCCATACAACTTTCATGTTTTGAGATAAGGCCAAATCGGCCTCTATCTAGGACCTAAAATTTCGGACAGAATGTAGCTTCAAGAACCCTAGATTTTTCAATTTTCTTCCAAAACAGAAATTGGTTACAATTATCTATCATATACACCTACTAGAGTCATTAAACATCAGTTCCCATCATCAAGGATAGCCACAACATCACATTCATATTAAACCAGAAAATTCATCAATAAATTGAAAACTTCACCAATTCATCTCAAACCAAGAAATAAACCACAAAATTCATCACTTTAACTACCACTAGGCACTAATTAAGCTTCATTAAGTGAAGGAGAAAGTTCAATCATCACTCACCTAGTAAACAAGAGAGGAAGAGTTGCTTGTCCTCTTAGCTTCCCAAAACACTTCACCAAACCACTTACTAACACCTAAAGAAGAGATTTTATGGAGTAGAAACAAGTCTAAGTGATTGCTTTGGATGATTTGCACTAGATGGATGCCAAACTTTGAAGAGTTTTTATTTCTTCTTTGCTCAAGGTGGCCGGCCACAATGGAGGTAAGAAATGGTGATTTTTGTGATAATTTTTGAGATATTTAATCAATTGGTCAAATAAGTCAAAAATGTGAATAGTTGTCATAAGTTACAACCACTCTTAAGGTGACACTTGTCACTTCATTTAAATCATCTCTATCCTTCAAGTCCCTCTCACATCAATCACATCTCAACCTCTACTTATCTCTTGACACCCGATAAATTTCACTCAGTATCCGGAACTTAACCTCCTTGGCCGAATTTTTCCGAACTTTTCGCACTAGCGGGTCCCACGTCCGTTATATATCCTTAATTTTTCAAAAACTATCCAATACTAGAAAAATCATCTAAAAACTATATCTGCTCATTAAAAAATATCAAGAAAATTTTCCTACTAAAAAAAATGCAGAAAACAAACCATTAAATAAATAAAACCCTAGAAAATGGGAAAAGTACGGGTTCTCACACGTGTAATGAGTTATTAGTGTGTCTGAAGAGATATCTCATGTGTATTTTGCTTTTTGATTCACTTGTGGTATGTAATTCGTGGAACTTTAGAAGATGTAATATTGAGACTGATATCGTAATTGTAATTATTTGGGAACTGAGAACTTTTGTCTTATTCGGGGAATTATACCACTATTTGAGATTTGAATGTATGTACGTATACGTTCTAAGATTGGGAAATGTTATTTCGTTTATTATTGAGGTTGTACCCTATGTTATTGGATGTGAGTGATGAAATTTATTTGAGAACTGTAGTGAGTCCCGGCGAGAGTTGGACAGGCGGTCCGCCGAACCCTTTGGTTTGCCTTAGGGGAAGGTGGGACTGTCACATAGGCAAGCACAAAATGTGCGTTATTATGATTAATTGAGGCATTGCAATCTTTATTTTGATCAAAATGGTCCTAATTGGGGTCATTCTTATACTTATGGTTGGGATAATCAATGTGCATATTATGATTCTCCATGTTTTTATGATTATCAACCCGATTATATCCAACTTGTATCAAAATCATCTTGGGAGCTAGCCCAAAGGATAGAGACTGCCAGGGCACAAGTGAGAAATTTCCACGCAAAACAGAAAGGGGTACCTAGTGGAGCCCAAGGGTCAGTGCGGAGTGATCGGAACATGCCACCCGCTAAATCCGGTCGTGGGGCTGGAGGTGGACGGTTTTCGAGTGCATCTAGGGGAGGTGCTCAGAGAGGAGGTGCCCAAAGGGGAGGCCAAAGTGGTTGGGGACAAGGTAGAGGCATTCCGCAGGGAGGCCAAACCTCTACTCCCCGAGTAACGTGCGGATATTGTGGAAAACAGAACCATACAGAGGATGAATGTTGGAGAAAGGCTCGGAAGTGCCTAAGGTGTGGAAGTACGGAGCACCAGATAGTCAATTGCCCATTGATCAGTGATACTCAGTCGACTGCCAGGTCAAACCCAAAGCCGACCAATGTCGGAGGGACCAGGTCGAGGGTACCGGCTAGAGTGTATTCGTTGGACCAACAATCCGTGCCTGAACCAACGAAGGTAGTGGAAGGTACGATTCCAGTTTTTCACCGGTTAGCCAAAATTTTAATAGACTCCGGTGCCACTCATTCTTTTGTTAACCCTACATTTATGCTTAGAATTGACATGAAAGTTGAAAGTCTACCTTATGACTTAGAAGTAAGAACACCTACGGGTAATCAAATTTTACATGCAAATGAGGTGTACAGAAATTGTAATATTTGGGTTGGCGAACGGAAATTAGTAGTCGGCCTCATTAGTCTAGCCATTAAGGGGTACGATGTTATTCTAGGTATGGATTGGCTAGCTCATTACCATGCTCGGGTAGATTGTAGGATGAAAGTGGTTGAGTTTTGCATACCAGGTAAGGCTGTGAAGCCCCAGTCCGTTCTTAAGGTTGATATTAGGTTATATTCATTATTTGTGCGGTAACATTTGGTTTTGGGACTACTTCGAAAACCCTAAGTTGGGGTTAGGATTGAAACCCTAGTTTTTGTATTAATTATAAGTTCGAGTGGTGATTAAAGTTAGCTATGTTAGTGTGTGTTTTAGAATAGGTAAGTATAGGATTTGATCTGATTTATATCGGTTAAGTGAATTTAAAAGTTAGAAAACCCTAAAAGCTAGCAAAAACCTTTAGCGTTATGATGTATTAGAAGCTTAAGTTGGGTTTAAAACCCTAATTTCACCCATGACAAAAAGGTTGTTGTTTAATTGCTTTTATGTGGGATTAAGTATGATTAAGTATAGGTGAGTAAGATAGGAAAGTGATTAGTGAAGCAATTAAGTATGATTATATGTTTTGGACTAGATTAAGTTATCATTTATGGAGTAAATTGAAAGCTTTTCAAATGTTTAAGGGCAAGAGTTGATCAAATGTAAAGTTGAAGGTGTAAGGGCTTGAGAGCCAAAATGAAGCTTTTGTGTGATTGGTGGAAATAGAAATATCTTCCAAGGCTTTGACCATCTTGTATATATCATAGGATTTCCATAAAAAACAAAACAAAATAAGAAAGAAGAGAGAGAGAGAGAGGTGGCCGAACCAAGGAGGAAAGAAAAGAGAAAAATTTCCTTCAAGTTCTTCATCTTCTAGCCTTCCATCTTGTTGTTGGAGCTTAAGGGATTAACTTGGGTACTTGATTGTTGAAGGTTGATCAACTACAAAGCTTGTTTGAAGGTAAATCACCTCTTGTGAAAGTTAAGTTTTGGGGTTTTACTCTTGAAGTTATGCAAGTGACACTTTTGTGGTGATTATGCATTTTTATGGGTTGTGTGATGATTATTGAGTAGTTTAATGGTTAATTTTAGTGATTTATTGCTGCTGGAATTTCGGTCAAGATAAGAAAGAATTAGGGTTTCATGATAAACATGTTAGTTAGCTTTAATCTTGTGTTATTGAACTTGTTATGGTTGTGTTTGATGATGTATTTCATTTGTTTGGAGAGTGGGTGGTAGAAACTGATTTGGGGTTAAGAAACCCTAGGCTAAAGTGAGGAGTAATTGCTTGGTTAGGGTTAATTTGGCTAGGGTTTGTTGCTCTAATGGTTAGATTAAGTTAATGAGTGCATATGAAGTTCAATTAGAAGGTGTAGATAATATGTGGTTAGTTTGTGGAAATTGTATGGTGCAATTTCGGATCATTGGAAGCCTTCATAGGAGCTGGTTTAGGGTGTGTATTTGGTGTGCATTTAGCTAGAAAACCTGCATAACAATCATAGAACGGACCATGCGTTTGCGACGCGCAAAACCGGCAAATCCGGGTAAGCAGGGCAGCCCAGCACCTGAACTTGAGCTCCATTTTTCTTGACACTACGTATTGATTCAGAAGTTTCTCAAAACATGAAAGTTGTAGCCTCTTAGGTCCTGAATATGTCAGAAAAATTTCAGGTCAAACAGATCTCTGTAGCCTGAGTTATGGCCAAAATAGTCGCATCTATTCTAAACTCAGAATTCTGCCGCGTTTCTTGTTTTAGCCTCTGACCATGTTCTGTCCATTTTGATAACGTACGAACTGGGTGTTAACCTCTTCATAAGAAATGTAGATATTGGTCTTATCTTCGAAACGGTATAAAGTTCATCCAAATCCGAATTCCGTAGCTTAACTTATGACCAAAACAATATCGGTTGTCAGAACTGCCTTCGAATTTGGACAGTTCTGACAGGGATGTTTGGACCCATTTTTTCTCATGCTCTGTAATAATTCAGCCTTTGGTCCAAACATAAAAGTTATAGCCTTATGAATGAGGTTTCTAACGCCTCTGGAAATTCTTGATTCCAATTTCTGAGCCGTGAGTTACGGTCTTTCAAACAGGGCCTGTTTGGTAAACCGAAATGAAATGGCTGGAACTATTTTGTGCATTTGTGACTAATACCTATTGAGATCTGGGTTGAGATGTTAAAATAAAAGTTGTAGCCCTTCCTCGTAGCTTCGAAACGGTCTCTCACCCACCTTGATCCGATATTTCTAGCCTAACTTTTGATCAAAACGGTTTGAGATGGCAGATTTGGCCGTTTCCGTTTGCCGTTCCGCGCGCGCACGTGTGTCCATTTTGCCGTTTCAGCACTTGCATGTGCCGATTTTGCCGTTTTTCTTGTTTAGGGCATGTTAGTGGCTGTTTGTGATATAATGTGATGCAATCTTCTATTTCAGACCGTGGTGAGTTAGGCGGAGCTGGTGGGGCCTACTACTAGCTAACACGCATGAAGTGGTTTCTGCTCTTGTACTACTTTTGTGTTTTGAGTAAGTATTCAGGCCGTTTATGTGTATAAACTACTTATGTGTTTTGATGTGAATAAAAAAGGGGACTTAGGCGAGAGTGTACTTGATCACACTCGACCTAAACCCTAGTTTGTACCTATGTTTCTTATGAGATGTGTATACATGAATTATTTTGGGTTTGAACCCCTTGAGCTTGTAGCTCGGGGTGACGTTTGTAAGTTGGGGTTGATCTTCCGACCTAGATGGACTATTCGAGCCAGTCAGGGCTTGGTCGAAGCCAGTCCAACTTAGTCTGAGGTCACCAAGTTTGTGATTCCGGTTCACCGAGAATGTGAACCAAGTTTGTGACCCGAGCTTGTGACTCAAGCTCAAGTTTGTGATTTCGTTCGCTCGAGCAAGTTTGTGAGGTGACTGGCCAGTGAGGGTGATAAGGTGTTAGGTGGGAGTACAAGTGGAGTTCTACGGACCTTATTTGTGGTCGACAGAGTGTTGGCAGGAGGTCACGCATGGCAAACGACTTGGCTTTGGAGCCAACCTGTATCCTTCATTTGTATTGTTACTTTTGCACTTGACTTGACATTTTGTGAAATAGTTGTTTATCTAAATGTGCAATTTATGATTTTACCCCTGTTTACTTACTAAGCATATAGCTTACCCCGTTTCCTTTGTTTTCCTTAGCAGGGGACGACGCGGGGAACTCCTTGGCACGTTCACTAGTATAGTTAGGTTTGCTTGTAATAGTTGGACAATTAAGATGTTTGTTTTTGTTTTGGTGGTTTGTATAAGGACCCTCCTTAGGGTCTACTTTCTACTGGTTGTTATCATAATGTAATATAGTGGTTTGACTAGCTGCTTTTGGGGATGTAAATAGAACTCTTTCGTAGTTGGCTATTGTGAATAGTACGCCTGTGGTTTATCTAGTTTTTGTTTACCTAGCTTTTATTGCTTTAAGTTTTGAGTCCTGGCGCAAGCCAGGCAGGCGGCCCGTCGATACCCATGGGTACGCCCTTGGGAGAAGTGGGGTCGTCACATGTGGTATCAGAGCGCCTAGATTAGAGGACTTGGGCAATTGTGGGACATACGTGATAGACACTAGGCATATTCGATTCTTCTAAGATGAATGATATATTTAAGCTGAAATGCCGGTGAGCTAACGAATTAATGTTTGTAGGTATGGATCCGGGCAGTTCTAATGGTACGGGACCCAGCGGCATGGGACCGGGACCGAGACCTCAGAGTGCGAGGGGCCCGGAGGACCGGGTGTTGCGTAAGCGGGTGATCCGATATCGGAAGAGGCCTGGAGAGCCCTACAGTTTGTATTTCCTCTTTGGTCAGGCGTTGTACCGACCCTGCGAGTGTTACTATACGTACGGCTACCCTGATGAGGTCGTCTTGGCAGTGGACGACGAGCGATGCTACCTGAGGAGGGCTTGCGATCATTTGACTAGACAGCTAGAGGAGGCACGAGAGAGAGACTACAGGCTAGGCGCGTTAGGGACTTGGAGCGGAGTCTCCGAGATGAGGTGGAGAGGATAGACGCTTTACGCCGTCAGCTCCATGACACACACCAGCACCTCTTCGCCTTGAAAGGGCAGCTTAGGGAGAGGGCCCGGAGTATTATGATGGATTGTAAGGTTCTACTTGATGTGACCGCAGAGGCACCGCCACGAGCTATCGGTCCAGCGCCGATGGACGAGATTGACACCTTGGGTTCTGTTGGGGATTGGGCTCCTAGGGGAGGCGTTTAGGGTCGCCTTATACTTTCTTTTGACTATCTGGCAGATTATTTTTGGCATGGCTAGTTTCTTTTGTTATCGGGTTGACTGACTACCTTTTTGGAGCCGGAGTGCTCATGTAAATAAGTGGTTTTGTACCGACCGGACGTCGGATAACTTGTATATTTTTTGGTGTGACTCTGTGAATATATGTATATATTTGAGTATAATCTTTTGCACTTATTTTTCGCATGTCTTTTGTGCATCTGCGTTGTGTTTGTAGACACCAAAATTTTGGTGTAATTTCATTTACTATTTAGTTTTTATTTGTCGTGTTAGTTTTATTCACTTTTTAGTTTTAGTTTTTTTAGTTTTTATTTTATTATTTTTATTTGTAAGCTTTTAGCATAGAATTTCTCGAAAAAGAAAAAAAAAGAGAAAGAAAGAAAAGAAAAAAGGAAAAGCATTCAAAAAAAAATATATGATTTAGTTGTTTTTTTTTTAATTCAATGTTTTCGTGGAAAAATGATGAAAAGGAAAAAGAAAAAATGAAAAATTGCAATTTTGCTGTTTATCATTTCTAGTTTATTCATTTTATCCGATGTTAATTAAATTGTTGGTTTTTATTTAATTTTATTACCATTTTGTTAAATTACTTGAAAAAAAAAAAAAAAAAAAAGAGGGCCGCGGCATGCAAGCTACATATTTTTGCAGCTTGCAAAGGACAATCACACATGCCCCATCGGAGGGCTGGATTCTAAGGCAAGGGCAAGCCTTTCATCCTCACCATTGGGGTGAGGGTTTAGGAACCTTGGGTTCCATATAAAAGGAACAGCAGCCGCAAGAGAAGGGGGATTGTGGGAGATGACGACTGAGTTTGAAAAAAGAAAGACACAACCGAGGAGAAGGTTTTGAGAGTGAGCGAAGCTAGAGAGAGACTTCCGTAAGAGGGAAAGAGAGGTTTCAGAAGAGTAACGGCTGGGGGGTTTTGGAAAAAAGAAAACAGCTAGAAAAAGAGAGAGCAACATAGAAGGGGTTACGGCTAGAATCTTGGAGGGGCTGAGAGTTGACGGCTGAAAAAAGAGAGGGCAGCGGCTGGTTTGAGAGAGGAGGAAGCAACTGGGGCTAGCAAAAAAAGAAAAACCAGAGAGGAACAAATGACGGCTGGAAAACAGAGAAGAAAGTTCCGTGGCTAGAGAGAAAGAGCGAGAGAGATAGAAGGAAACTGGGGAGGCTGTAACCTGAAGCAACAAACCTGAGCAATGGATTGTTAGAGAGCAAGGAGAGCCACTGGAATTGCTAACCTTCATGCCACCAGCAGAGGCGGATCTTCATCAAGAAAGCCTGAGTACTGTAAGTAGTTCCTCTCCTTTAGATCCCAGTATCTCTTTGAACGATGTTTTGTGATTTTGCTTATGGAAAGATCACTGCTTTGCTTGTCTACTCTTCCGCCCCTTTTGTTTCATGTTCACCAAGAGTTCATTTCTTCGTCTGTGAGTAAAAGGTCCAGTCTTGTGGCTGTGGATGATGTCTATGTGATAAAAGAAAGAAATCAGTGCTTGATGTTTACAGAAAAATTTCTAAAATTATGATGATTTTTAAAAAAATTCTACAAAGGGGGTATTTTGTGTACTGATTTCTGCTTTTAGGATATTCGCATTCATCAAATGCGAGTTCCTTGAGCTCGCATTTGCTGAATGCGAACTCTCCTTCAATTTTCTACCACCGAAATTTAAAAAAAAAATCAAAAAACAAAAGCTGACCTCGCATTTCTGAAATGCGAGGTCATGCACCTCGCATCAAACCACAAAGCCTCCGTTGTCCAGTGGGCGCTGCAAGCTGTAATTTTACACTTATGATTATTGGTAGTGATCAGTATTCACTATGTACCTATGTTGTTTGCTTTCCAACAACAGGATTCTAGATTTTGCCTAAAATTTTTTCTTTTGGCTTCAGTTGTAATGCCATTTTCTCTTGCTTTATGATTTCATTGCAAATTTCTACAAATTTTACTACTTAAGGCTCTAAATTCATCACAACTGGAAAAAAAGATCCCATAATATTGACATCAATAGTTGATAATAATTTGGGGGAATAAATCTTAACCAATGTAGCAAGCTTTTTGGTTGGACTTTATCTTGCATCCGATAAATACGAATTCCTAGAAAAATTGCATTAAAAAATTCAAATATTTTTTAAATTACTTTCTAAATTTGTGTATTTGTTAAATTCATTCTTAATAATTTACCATAAACTCTTTGTTGTTAAAAAATATATGGAGCTGATATTGTAAAGTGTATTAATCTAGTACGTCAACAATTTTTGCAAAGTGTATTAATCTAGTAATTCAATAATTTAAGTATCTATAAAGTAATTGAGAATTCGTAGTTAGTCAACTACTTATATTAAAAGTAACTTATTATATACGACATAAAAAGAAAAGTTAGCAATTATTATTTATAGTGAAATAAATAATAAGAATGAACAAGAATAGTATTTTATTTTTTTGTTATTGATACTACTAATAATTGATTAATCAATTTCTCTAATTTGCTATTATGTAGTGGAAAAGTTAAATTTCTTAAATGACATTTATAATACATTTATAAATATTTGTAAATAAATGTATTTACGTATTGATAAAAAAATCTGTAAATGTATTTATAAATGTATACGTAATATAAATATATTTATAAATGTTTAATTAATATAATTATAAATGAATATTATATAAATCTATAAATTATAATTTATAAATATATATTAATATTATTTATAAATGTATAATTCATATTGTTTGTAATTTAAAATTTTTATTGTTTAAATATTTATATACATTGATGTGTTTGTAATAAATTTATAAATATTTATAAATAAATATATTTATATACTTATATAAAAATACAAAAATATATTATATTGTATATAATACATAATATAAATATAATACAAATGTATTAATTGTATAAATTAAAAATGAATATTATATAAATGTATAAATTAATATATTATAAATACATATATTAAATTTATGTATAAATGTATTAATATAATTAATATAAATGTATAATTAATATTATGTATATTAATATAAATGTATAAATGTATTATATTATACATAATACATAATATTAATGTATATTATAAATATACATAAATGTTAATATAAATGCATACAAATGTATAATTACATAAATACGTATACATAAATGTATAATATATATTATATATATGTTAAATATATAATATTTAAATAAATGTATAATTACATATTTATGTTATATTTAATTTATAAAAATATATAATATTTATACAAATATATTATAAATATATAAAAATATAGTTTGTAGGGGTTATTTGCATTAACCCTTTATGAAATGATTATTACGTGATTATTTATAACTTAGGTTTGCTTAGATTATTTATAACTTAGATTTGCTTATTTGTTTATTGTAATTTATTGTGATTAATATACATACATATATACATTTACTTTTTATTTTTGGAAAAAATTTGACAGAGTCTCCCCTTAAAAGTGGCCTAAACTCCCTGCCAGCAAATCCAAAATAGACAACATTTAATCTGAACAATAAGTCCTACATTGAAATAACAATATATTGACATGTCAACTGTGTTAGACTTGTAACATATGCGTAGCACATTAGCAACAAAAGATTAATCTAAAAACAAAGATTATAGCCTGTGACTAATTTCCGTGTTCATTTCGCTCCACTCGGCTTGTGTTTTGACCACCACTCAATGCCTCCAATCTGTCTTCGATTGCAGACAATTGCCCCTCGACTGCATGTACTCTCCCATCCAACCGATCAACCACTTCACGCATTGCACGCATCTCAGTGATCACAGCTCCAATCATGTCTTGAATTGTTCGCCCATTTGTAGCCTGAGAAGACCCTGCATCAGTTGTGGCCTGCCTGTTTTCGCCCTCTTCTTCTTGTTCTTCCTCACCCAATTCCGTTTCATCGCGATAGGCAATTCGGTCCATTGTGGCTTGGTTCATTATTGCTGATGCAGTGTTGTACGATTCGCCAATCAAATTTACACCGAAGCGCTCAAAGATACGCGTTAGTGTCCTAGCATAGGGTAGTGCTTTCTTAGCCCCCTTAAACCCTGCAGTTCTTGACATGGCACCGAGTATGATTGTGGATATCGGAATCCCTGATACATTGCCTAAACCAGCCTCTAATTTGTCTAGGAAATACACATCCATTACCCGGACTTCATTCTTGCTGCTTGAAGCCGGCAGAATGTTGTGGTTCAACAAATATACCAATAAACTATGCCGGAGCGTAAGACTCTTAGTGGGAATAGGTGCTGATTCCATTCTTGAGTCCCCCGTGACAGGATCCACTATGGTTTTAAAAGAACTAAAGTTATTGGTATACTTAGGGAGAGTGACCTCGAATTCCCATGTTGGATCCCCTCGGACTATGTACTTTCCATGTTCAAACACGGGACCCTCGTCATCACCTCTTAAAATCTCGGACAGAGTCTGTCTCGTTAGAGTTATATGTACCCCTTTGACATAACTCTGCAGTTCTACAGAATTGACAAACCCTTTATTCGAGATGTTAGCATAGAATTGCCGCACCAAATTTGGGTAATACCGTCGAGGTAGATTCAACATACAGTCCCACCCCATTGTTTCAAACTGTTCTCGAAAGTGAAATTTCCGATCAAAGACAGGATCAAGGTCCACTTCAACTAGAACTGTATTATTAGCACGAACGAGATACCAATCTTGATTTTCAACTGAAGTGAACCTACTAACATCGAAGTTGGGGCCTGCACTGGTGCTAGCAGTGCTGTTTTGGTCCCGACTCATCTTTCGTGTGCCTCTTTTTGCATTCCTAGGTGGCATTGTCAACTGACTCAAGTTTGCAACGTTGCTTCGTTGACCAAAACTGATTAAATCAAACAACACCTAATTAATCTCCTCAAAAGGTTTTCTATTGTGACCCACGGACAAAAGGTTTTCGATCTAATGGAAGTAAAAGGGCTTTCAGAAACAGGATGTCACGGAATGATTTAGTAGCCCTGCTCTAGCAAGGGACTTATATTATTTCATATGTGGACTAGCATTTGAGCTTCTGTCAAATACACTAATGGTGGATTGTAGAAAAGATGATTTGAAGAATTTAAACCAAAAAGACAGAAACCAGATATGTATAAACATTTCGTCACTATAGACATAAGCAGAAAAAGCTTTGGCCAAAGAAAGAAAAGAACCTTGCTGTACAGAAAATAAAATTCTGTTTCATTATAGAATCTTTGTGTCACTGCACTTTGGTTAATAAAGTTTTCTAATTATAGGATTAAGTGTTTACCTATAATAGCACATCTATTGAAAAACTGGCAACTATGATAAATGGTAGTATGAGATTATTATTGAAAGAGTCATGGTTATTATATCTATGTTAACCTATTATATTTAGCCTGACAAGACAAACAATAAGATTTGTTCAACAACTGAGAAACATGTTTTGGAAGCTTCTGTCAAATTGTCACTTCACTTCACCAAGTAATCAAACGTGCCAAAAATTCATACCAAGTAATCAAACGTGCCAAAAATTCATACCAAGTAATCAAACGTGCCAAAAATTCATCCCATTTCGCCAAATGGAAGTACTTGAATTAGAGTTAAACTTTCTACATGCTTCAATATCAAATTATAATACAACTCCACAATGACGTGGTTATGAATTACTAAATTAAGTGACACAAGGGACCATATGATAGGCTGTCCAACTTAAAGTCCGACGACCTTTTTTTCCCTTTTTTTTAATCCATTTTTCAGATAATACCAAAAGAAAAAGACTTTTACTGAGGCCGTTGGTGGAATTTAAAAGTGAAGTACAGGGAATTTAACAGTTTAGTACCAACATCTAATACTTGACCACCAATTAATTGACATTTTTCACAGTCAGCCAAAAACATTAACAGGGAGTCTACCTCCCAATTAAGTTCCAGATACAGCAACGGCGCAACTCAACAACAGGCCACCCAAATGATCTACCGAGTCAAAAAAAATGACCCATTGCAGGACAAATAGGCTGACAGCTTATCTAATTTGATTTAGGCTAATCAGCTTATGTATTTTAGGACAAAGCAAAAAAAAATTTGGACAGAGTCTAATCAGCCTATAATAAGGATCATATGCAATGACAAATTAATAAGGATCATAAATTGATAAAAATTACAGCAGTACATAAACATTATACAGAGGGCCGAGAGGACGGAAGGGCAACTAAAACCGAGTAATAAAAAATGAAATGAAACAAAAAGGAAAAAGGATAAACAAACCTGGTATAAGCTGAGATGGGTAGTAGCTGACAAATGAAGCGGCGAAGGGGACGGAAGGCTATGAAGCGGCGAAGGCTACAAACCCAGCAACCAGACGTGAAGCCTATCAGATGAAAGGAATAAAAGGGGAAAAAGGGATAACCAAAACCCAGCTGAGCTAAATTGATGGGTAGCAGCTGAGAAATGAGAATCAAAGCAGATGAATTGAGCTAAAGTGGGGAAGACTGAAGCGGCGAATCTGTCTGTGTCGTGAAGGCCGAAGACTGAAGAGTGAAGAAGTGAAAATTAGGTTTAGACAATTGCGGTCAAAATTGAAAATTCGGTCAAAAGTAAATGTTCCAAAGCCACGGTTCAGTACCTGTATGCCAGAGAAACACCGGCGCATCTTAAGAAGAGTAACACCGGCGCCTGTGTTTGTGTGGGAATAAGAAACTCCCTTAGGTTCCAGGGAAACACCGGCGCATTCAATGGAGAGTAGCACCGGCGCCGGTGTTTGTGTGGGAATAAGAAACTCCCTTAGGTTCCAGGGAAACACCGGCGCATTCAATGGAGAGTAACACCGGCGCTGGTGTTTGTCTGGCAATAAGAAACTCCCTTAGGTTCCAGGGAAACACCGGCGCATTCAATGGAGAGTAACACCGGCGCCGGTGTTTTTAGGAGAATAAGAATGGCCTTTTGCGTCGCTGCTGCATGCGCGGCTGTTTTTTTTTTTTTTTTTTCCTTCAGAATCTCTTAATCAGCCTAAAACCCGCATGCGGGTTTCCTTCTTTTTCCTTTTTTTTTTTAAAAAAATAACAAATGGTAATTTAACAGTAATAAATCTTATTTTGTGAATAATTTTCTTTCTTCTTCTTCTTTCTTTTTTTTCCATTCATTTTTTATTTAAGGCCAACTAAATGAGCAAGAAATAACATAAGAGAAACGAGAATAAAATAACAATAATAATAATTAATAATCTAAAATGTTATAAAATGCTAGAAAATGCCCCAAAAACATTTATAATATATATTATATATATATATGTAAATATATAATATTTAAATAAATGTACAATTACATATTTATACAAATATATTATAAATATATATGAAAATATAGTTTGTAGGGGTTACAGTTTGTAGGGGTTTTTTGCATTAACCCTTTATCAAATGATTATTACGTGATTATTTATCTTATAAAGTACAAGATATACTTTGCTATAAATGCAAAAATAAAGATCCAACATAATAATCATATTTGCAATTTATTTTTTTATTGTAATTTATTATAATTAATATACCTATATATGTACATTTACTTTTATTTTTAAAAAAATTTTGACATAATCTCCCCTTAAAAGTGGACTAAACTCCCTGCCAGCAAATCCAAAATAGACCACAACATTTAATCTAAACAATATTTCCAACAACTTGTCCACATAGGTATCATAAAACTAGTACAAGTCCTACACATTTTCCTCCCCTACACTTAGAATAATATTGAATAGCACAAGCACACAATATCAGTTTCATCCAAAAGGTATCACATATAATATACTACTTCGAAAATCCCACCAAGGTACGAGGAGTACAATGGATCTATTGGCTAAATAACAAAATCAAGCTCTAAAATTAGGGCAATTTCTTCTATTGTGGCCCGACTGATGACAATTTGTACACCTTCTTGGTTCCTCAGGGTCTCTCTCATCCATCTCATTCCGAATTCGTCTAGCTCGTACCCTTCCCGCCCGACGGGCAACATATTTACATCTATCTGCCTGCAGCTCCCAATCTGGTTGGAGCCAAGTATCCCGATGTGGCAAAGGGTTAAACTTTCCTGAATACTGCACTGCCCATCACCTTTTTGTGAACTGAGGGTCTACAAGCGCTCCTGGATTATCCCTTCGGTGCCTGCACACAGCCAACACGTGCGAACAGGGCAGTCTGTAACACTGTCACTTACCACAAGAGCAAGTGTTTTCAAAATATTGGACCGTTTGTGTATTACCCCCTTTGCCATCCACACGTCGGCCTGTCACAACTTTATATACCCCGGAAGAGCCATCGAACTCAACAACCCCGTGACATCCCGCTTTCTGATCCGAATTCTTAAACTTCCGCCACATCTTAGGAGGAAATGGATTACGGCAATGTCTGGCCTCCTCCCTTCTTGTTTTAAACAACTCAACTGTCCGATGAAAAGTCAAATCAATACAAGCCCGGATAGGCAAATGACGTGCTCCTCTAAGTACATTATTATAGCTTTCGGATATGTTGGTTGTCAAAATACCCCACCGATGCTCACCGTCATGTGTTAGACACCACTTTTCGATTTAAATGTTAGACAGATAAGTCCATGCGCCTGGAAACGTGCTCCGCAATTCTCATTTGAATGCCCGCCACTTGCGCAATTGTCTGGCTCTTCCCATTGCCCAACACAACCTTTTAAGGTGCAAACCTTTGAAGTGAGTCATTAGGTTACTCCTAACGTGTCGCAGGCAATACCTGTGAAATGCCAAAGGTTCCTGCCAATAGTCAAAATGTGTCACGACATGAATGATACCATTATGCCGATCTGAAATGACACAAATAGGACACCGATCACGGGCCACGTGGTACCTAAATTGCTCTATGAACCAAGACCAACTAGAAATTGTCTCTTCGTCGACAATGGCATAAGCTATTGGAATAATCCTGTTGTTGGCATCTTGCGTGACTGCAACAAGTAGTTTGCCTTTATATTCGCCACGCAAATGCGTGCCATCAACACATATAACCGGCCGACACATGTGAAATGCATCAATAGCCGGTCCAAAGGCCCATAACACATATTTAAATGTCTTCACGTGATCCGTACTATCAGAACGGTGCAACCACCTGATCACAGTACCCTGATTTGACTTCATAAGTGCATCAACATATCTTGGGAAGTCGGCAAAATTGGCATCCCAAGAACCAAATACAAGTTCAATAGCTTTGCGTCTGCCGTACCAAGCCTTTTTATAAGAAACATCCACCTTCAGCACTTCTTTAACATGACTTACTATGCTCTTTACTTTGTACCCAGGATCGTCTTCAATGCTATGAACAATGTGTCTAGCAATAACCGACGATGTGAGGCTAGCATTGCTATTACTGATCAAATCACCTAGACAATTGTGATCGTTCACCCACTTAGTTATTTGCCACAATCCATGTGTCTTTTTTTTCACTGCTCGGACACACCAGTCACATGGAGGTTCCGATGAGTCGGCCGCAGTGGTGACACTCCTTTGAACTACAGATTTACATTTGGCAACCCAGGTGTTAATCTTACTCTCAACAACCCTGAACTCCCTATTATTATTGATAGACCACATTCTAATAGCCCTGCTCAGCTGTTGTTTGCTTTCAAATCTCATATGCATCCTTATATTATTATTCTCCTCACTGAATATCACAATGCGCTCCAACTCACTTTCATCAGTGAGATGCTCGTCATCATCTATGTTTCCAAGATTAGAGAAAAATTTCAATCCTCGTGGAGCATATGAGAGGTTGCCAGATGCATCAAAGGGCTGATGGTTCTCGACATCCTGGTGGACTCCACGTTGTTCAATTTCGCCATCTGAGTCACTGCCTGACACATCAACCGACTCAGATTCCTGTACATCTTCCACATCATGCTCCGAATCATCAGCTAGGGGGCTGTTACAATGACTTGGACCGGCAGTGAAATCCAAGCTATAACTACCAACATGTTCCGGTGATTCTCGATCTCTAAAACTTAGAATCGAGTCTAGGCCTTGAACAGATTCAACATCCGTCCTTAAGCCTGATGGAAGACGTGGCTCTAACGAATCCCTAACACAATCCCCCTGAGCCAATTGTGATACCGATGTTGTCTCAGGTACTGCTGTACTAAAGTTTGGTCGAAACCTTGTTGGATCCATGCATGCATGGACAAGCGACATCATCGGACCACAATTGGTATTTGGTGAAATGAATGTCCCGGTGACTCGAGGATTTTGGAATATTTCCTCCTTCTCGATATAAAGTTCTGCGATGTATGGAACAATTTCGTTCCATACATCATACATTATCTCTAGAGTTTCATCATTCACCACTGGGGAGACGTTATAAGAGCTCCGGCCACAAGGTTGGCGGAGAAATATATTCAACTTGAACAACCCCCTATCGACCCCCATATATTGATAAATTCTATCCACCAACTCATCATATCCAATTTTGGATCGTAATAAGAATGTACAGTTGCACGTACGAGGCAAGTAACAAATTGACCGATCCTCGTAGTGTATTCTACCTCCCCAATAAAGAGACACTCGCACAGGTCTTTCTATAGACATACGTGTGAAAAGAATCCCTATTTTGGAATAAAATAAGTTAGCTCATGTGGTACAAGAATATATAACAAATAACAATCCCTACTATTTTATGTGGTCCAAATTTACCACTGAATTACCCAGGAAAAATGCAACAAAATAGTACAACCCACATCATTTTTTCATCCAAATTTCACACCAAATCTAAACTTTGCATCACATTCAACTATGTAGGTATAGTTTTATTATCCTCTTATTTTTTGCATATATAATGGTTAGAATGATGAGGATAATTTAAACAGAGGTTAACGTAAGAAGACTAAAAATCGAGAAAAGGGGTGTTTAGGGAATTAATAATAACTAGAATTGTCAAATCATAAATAGTTTATATTTTCCCACTATTTTTAGCAAAAGGCATAGGTTCCAAATAGCGATACTAAATACAGGATTGGTATAAAATGACAAAAGTAGTGGAGCGGGAATATTAAGCATTTTCACCTCAAAGCTTGCCTTTACCTCCATAAATGTTAGCTTTAGTAAGGGGTGTGTAATATAAAGTTCGTACACAGGGTTTAAAAATTTGTAAGGATAAGGGTGCGTAAATTCAAGTATAATTGTTTGAGTAGTTCTTGTCATTAATAACAAGTTGGCATGAAATTAGCCCCTTTGTAGAATATCTTTTTTTTTCATCACAATTGAAGAATTTTCTCATATTTTAGTAGTACAAGCAAATGTGATACATGCTTGTCTTGTATACATATTTTTAGTTCTATACCTAAGTTAATATTCCCTCTAACCGCCTATACATTATTACTTCATCATGCCAAAATGTTAGTCAAGAATTCCTAATTAAATGGAGTATAAGTTTATTAAATGTAGGCAGATATAAAGTTTTATTTAACGTTTCCAAGCACCCCCCCTTTTCAGTCCATACTAAAGCTATTTGTCTTATTATACTCTTAAGGCAATAACTAATCAAAAACACCCAAAAATATTTTAAAAAAATTTTGACAGAGTTTCCCCTGTAACTGGCTAAAACTCCCTGCCAACCAACATAGGCACATCGATTTTCAAACAATTGAGAAATATGAGATAATTTACACCACTGCAAATACGGTAGAATAATTTCATATACAATAATTTCTTATAGAAGACAAGGAACTGTGATATTTGACAAACCAACAATAATAATATAATGTATATAGTAGAGTGTGAAACAACAATAATTTCTTATACTCCCCTGTCAACCAACATAACATGCAATTAAAAAATATACTACAGTAGAGGGTCTCACTTTACATTCATGAATTCACCATAAAACGAATCCAAGCAAAGTTCAAAAAATTAGAACATTAATATGACTACAATTCAATCTACTTGTAAACTACATGACTTACCCAATGATTTGCCTCAGATTCTGAAGATGCACTTGTGTGTGACGCCCCGAAAAAAAATGAGTTTGAGAACCCGGATATTTTCTAATTTTCTAGGGTTTATTTTTTAAACGCCCGCCTTTTCTACATTTTCTTGATTAGAAAATTTCCCCAGATAAAGTTTATGAGCAAAAATAATTTTAAAATGATTTTCTAGTATCGGTTAGTTTTTGAAAAATTAAGAATATATATCGGACGTGGGACCCACGAGTGCGAGAAGTTCGGAAAAATTCGGCCAATTAGGTTAAATTCCGGATACTAGTGAAAATTTATCGGGTGTTAAGAGATAAGTAGAGGATGAGATGTGATTGATGTGAGAGGAAACAAAAGGATAGAAATGCATTTAATGTAGTGACATGTGTCACTTTAAGAGAGGTTGCCACTTATTTGACTTTTGACCTTTCTTACCAATTGTTGTTTAAATATCTCAAATTTACCACAAAAATCACCATTTCTTTCTCTTCTTTGGCCGACCAACCTTAAGGAAGAAAGGAAGAGAGCTCTTCACCATTTAAGCTTCCAACTAGCTCAAATCATCCAACCCAAGTGCTGAAATTTGTTTCTACTCCATAAAATCTCTCCATTTGGTGTTAGTGGTTAGTTTGGTGAAGTTTTTGGAGAAGCAAAGGTGCTAAGTTGGGTCTTTCCTTGGGTTTGCATGGTAAGTGACTAAGGAACCTTTCCTTTGATCTTGATAATGTTCAATTAGTGATTGGTGGTGGTTGAATAAGTGATTTTATGGATGATTTCATGATTTTGGTTGAAATTAGTGAAGTTTTATATTTAATCAGGATTTTTCTGTTCTCATATGATTGTTATTATGTGGTTATGTATGATGATTGGAAATGATGTTTAATGATTCTAGAAGGTGGAAAAAGTGGAAGATTGCAAGTAAATTCTGTTTTGGAAGAAATCTGGAAAATTAGGGTTCTTGGTTCTTCATTCTGTCCGAAATTTTTGGTCCTAGATAGAGGCCGAATTGGCCTTGGCTCAAAACATGAAAGTTGTAGGTATTGATGTTTTAAGGGTGCCTGTAAAATTTCAGGTCAATTGGAGTAGTGTAGAATGAGATAAGCCGAAATTACTATTGCTGTTCTGGGTTCATCAGGATGTTAGAACTGCGTCTGAAATGGGTTGTTTTGACCGGAATTGTTTTGGATTTGGGTGTTGAGGTCTTCTTTTGAAATGTAGCTTGATGCCCTAGCTACCATATTCCTTTGGAATTTCTGCATTTGGACCTGTTTAGACTGAGTTGTACTGATTACAGCATAGTGTAATTTGTAAACCTGCAATTACGGTTCTGGTTTGGTATTCTGCATATTTGACCTAGTTTTGCTAGGATTTGGACTGAGTGAACTTCTACATTGTTGTAGCCCTGGTTCTTAGCTTCGAAACGGTGGGTCTTGCACCTTCATCCGACAATCGTAGCGCCTTTGATACCATTACCGCAAAATGACGTCAAAACTGTTTTTCTGGTTTTGGAGCGAAACTTTCATTTCCGGACTTTTCCCTAGCTTGACTTGTACTAGTACTACTTGGAGCTTGCTGAATGACTATTATATGAACTTGTTGTGTGTGTACCTTTGGGACTGGCTGAGGAAATAATGAAGCCTTGATGGCTGGAAAAGTAAAGAAATTTAGGGGAAATGCTGTCCGAATTTTGAATGGGCTTGATTGCTTTGCGTTTGTGCTTTAGGGCTTGGACTTGAGTGAAGTAATGCAATATGATGGATGGTTTCTGAGCCATGGAGGTGAGTGACCTCAAACTATTTCTAAAATTATTTATGAACCATTTCTTGCATTATTTACTTTTGAACTGTTTTCAAAGTTACTTTTGGAACTGTTTTCTTACATATCATGCGTGCTTGCATATCAGTGTCTTGTTATTATTGATTTTGCTTTCAATGATTGTTAAAATGAGTTTTCTAGGCGAGTGTGTACTTTATCGCACTCGACTTAAATAAATATGAAATTTTCAATGATTAATGATTAAATGCTACTTGCGCATGAATGTAAGCCTTTTGGGCTGAACTGGCCATTGCCCCTTGTTACCGGTCGTCTCGAGCCAGAAGCGGACTCGGTCGGGTGACTAGGAACTTGGGTGAACGTTTCGGTATACTCGAGTATTACCTTGTAGGTTGGTGGAGCCTGGCCAAAAGCCAGGGACGGGGTGAATGAATGCACGAATGAAACCAAAATGCAATGAAATGACAGGAGAACGAACGTATCCTTTTCATGAATGTTACTATCGCTTTCCATTGTAAATGTTTCTTGAATTATTGATACTCCATATTGAAATGACATTATTGAAATGAACGATTGTGAAACTGATTTGATAACTGATTTTACTGGTTACTCGCTGAGCTTCTAGCTCACCCCAAAATGTTTTATTCCCCTCCACAGGGCTCAAGGCGAAGGAGTGGCTTGTAGTGTTTATTCATGGATTATCTCATGTGTGGCTTGAACTTGGATTTCCTTTTGTGTGATCATTCATATTGGGATTGTATTGAACGTTTAGAATTGATTGGGTGTGTAATAGTCTAGTTTTGGACTTCCTCCTGTATAATAGTTGGTATCAAGGATCAGAGTGGCGCAGTGGAAGCGTGGACGCTTCGCTTTTGATATGTAAAGTTTGGGAACCTTTGATGTATATTTGATATATATATCTTGACATTCAATTGGGGATTGTAGTGAACGACTGAGTCCCGGCGAGAGCTGGGCAGGCGGCCCGCCGAACCCTCTGGTTCGCCTCAGGGGGAGGTGGGGCCGTGACATTGTGCGTACAACTTCCTAGTGGTACCAATCAAAGCCTCTTCAAGTCTCCTGGCTTGTGTCGAAAACTTTGTATGCACCTACATGAATATGATGGAGATCACAGAAAACCAAGATAAGGTACTGGAGCAGAGGATCTGGGGTGCAATGAGGGATTTGTTCAGATGAACCACCTCGTTCCCGTAGATCTTGCTTGTTCCGATATACCTTTTTGGATCTATTCCCCCAATTTCAAAGAAAATATGCGTTGGTAAACTAAATAACACAGGTATAGAAAACATACTTAAAGAAAATAAAAAAGGTCCACGAAGGGGGTTACTTTGGTGTCCTATTCCGACAAGGCAGGTGTTCGCATTCTATAAATGCGATCTGTGCTAGGTTCGCATTTCCCATATGCGAGTCTTACAGTTTATGCTCTTTACCATTTCTTTCACTTTTGATGCCAAACACTTTAACTATGGCTTGAATCTGATATATATAGCATCATTTTCATATCGACAATTAGCAAGTAATGGTTATAGTCAGTCCATTAAAAAGAAAATAAACAAAAACAGTTTTGCTGCTACCAAGCCATACTTTTAATTACTTTTCCTGAGTAAAAGCAAAATGTATGAGCACAAAACCTGAACTCGCATTTCACAAATGCGAAAATCACATTTATGGAACCAACTTCACAAATCACCCCCTTTGTAGAATAACTTTTTTTTTTCATCACAATTTAAGAATTTTCTCCAGAGTTTGCAGGAAAGTGTGATGGATCCTAAAGCTAGCATGGATAGCATGAGGGTGCCAGTACTTCCAAGTACAGATGCCCCTAGTAGCAGTAAAGGTAGAAATTATACCAGAAGCTACTCAGATACCGTAGACTATGATAAAACACATAGCAGTCAAATGTGTAGACATTGTAATAGCATGATAGCCCACCAACTAGGCAGATCCTCTGCTCCATTTCTGTAAAAAAAACTGGGCAACTTCATGAAGCCTATCAGACCATATGCTTAAGGAAAACTTTAACTAAGTCCAAACCTATAAACCAATTAAGCAATACTGTAATCACCACATGCGACAACTAATATCTTTGACGCAGGGTGTTTTAGACTAAATACTAAGAAAGCCAGGACAAAGTTTCTTTGCAGCTTCGGCATGGCTTCTTAAATATTTTATTTTTTTGGTAGGCTAGCTAGCTACTTAGAACTTGGCATTAACTAGCTATGGTTCTTAGATTGCTGCTTTTCCTTTTTTTTCTCTTTCATGTTTCTGGAATGCAATATTGATTGATGTTTTTCCTTTTTTTCTCTTTCATGTTTCTGCAATACAATATTGATCCACGTTAATCCCATGTTGCCTCCACATGAAAGCAATAGCTAACTGCTAACCTCCAGCAAAATTAATCCAAATAAAAGAAAAAGTATGTGGATGCAACCGCATTGTTTTTCTTTTTTTCGTAAAAGACTGACCTCGCATTTGTGAAATGCGAAGTATCAGAACTCGCATTTCACAAATGCGAAGATCACAAGTCTCAAAAATTACCCCCTTTGTAGAATAACTTTTTTTTTTTCATCACACTTTAAGAATTTTCTCCATAAATGTTAGCTTTAGTAAATGGTGCTTAATATAAACTTCGTATACAGGGTTTAAAAATTTGGAAGGATAAGAGTGCTTAAATTCAAGTATAATTGTTTGAGTAGTTGATGTCATTATGGACTTAGATTTTTTTTTTCCAACATTTGATTTGTCCAAAACATTGTTACACCATTAAGGATAACTTAATAACAACTTGGCATAAGAAGATTAAGTAATTAACATGCTTCAATTGCAAAAATGAAAAATGAAAATGATAGACAAAGAATTAATGGATAAATTCGAAAGTGTGTAAATAAATTGTTTTTATTTTAATTTTTTGTAAGTGCATAAACAAATTCTTACTCCATTTATTTTTCAAAGTACAGACAGTAACAGGGGAAAAAATTCAAAGGATAGCATGATCTTAAAAGTTATATCAGATTTACTTGCTAGATCTTTAATTGCTAGATAAAAAAAAATTTATTATATGAGGATATTCAAGCACTCCTGCGCATTGTGTGCACGTAAAAACATTCCTGTCCTTTATGAATTTGTGTGAGAACCCGTAATTTTTTCCATTTGTTAGGTTTTATAATCTTTCTAGGCTTTCTTGTTTTCAATGGCTTGTTTTCTACACTTTCTGTATCCGGAAAATTTTCTAGATTATTTTTACGAGTAAATATAGTTTTTAGATGACTTTTCTAGTATCGAATAGATTTTGAGAAATTAAGAACGTATATCGGACGTGGGACCCACTAGTGCGAAAAGTTTGGAAAAATTCGGCCAATTAGGTTAAATTCCGGATACTGTGTAAAATTTATCGGGTGTTAAGAGATAAGTAGAGTGTGTGAAATGATTGATGTGAGAGAAAAGAAGTGATAAGATTGCATTAATGGAGTGACAAGTGTCACACAACCATTGGTTGGACTTTGTTGGCAACTATTCACTATTTTGACTTTTGACCAAAAATTGGTTAAATATCTCAAAAATGCACAAAAAAATTACCATTTCTTACCTCTTGTTGGCCGAACCTCTTGTGCAAGGAAGGAAGAAGAAACTCTTCAAGTTCTAGCTACTACTTGGTGCAAATCACCCAAAAACATTTGCTTACATCCATTTCTACTCCATAAAAATCTTTCTAGTTGGTGATAGAGGTTGTTTGGTGAAGTTTTCTTGAAGAGCTAGGGTGGTCTGTGACGCCCCACATCTCCCTAAGGCGGACCAAAGGGTATCCGCGGACGCCTGCCCAGCTCTCGCCAGGACTCAAGCAAATCCATTCACTTTAGAACCGAACTAAACACTTCAAAGAGAGTAACATGAATACAATAATGCGGAAGCGTTCAAGCTTAACAAATCACATAGCAAGTAACCATTACATCGGTAATCACAAAACAACTTAAATTCAATGTACACGTCAGGGCCCAAACTTTCAAGTTTACAATTTCCAAAAGTACAATCCAAACTAGGGCCTAGTCAATATATAACAGGAGTCTTAACAAAAGTACCACGAATGGTTTCTCCTTACTTCTCCAAGATTCGGTCCTGTTAAGGAAAACAAAACTATAGGGTGAGCTAGACGCTCGTGAGGCCAAGAACACACATGCAAGCACTTTGTTCAAATAGCAATCCAAATCTAATAAATAAACCATGTCCCTTCAATAAACAATCATTCAAACAGGAAAAGAAATCAGAAACAATTCAAGGATACAATAGCTCTCAAGAGCTAAGTTCCACTCGCTCTGCCGAAGTCATTCGTATACCTTCCCGCATTGACCCTCCTGTCAACCGGGTCGGTATTTCCATTTCCGTAGATCACCACTTACTTCCCTCCGTCCACCGTACACCCCAAGGGCCCACAAGTCTATTATTGGGCGATACTCTACGAGTATGCCAAGCAAGACCTCTTATTAGGTCGAGCTTATGTGTATCTCATGGCTCGCCCCAGTCCCCGACCAAGCCCATTACCGGCTCGAGTCTAAGGTTGGCCTATGAGTTTGGGCGTCCCCCATTCATTTGAAGGTCGAGGAGGTTCACTCCAACGACACAAGCATTCATGACATAACATTGCATTTCATTCATTCATTCAATACATTCCATTCATTCATTTGAAATTAGAACGAGTGCGATAAAGTACGCACCCGCCCTTATCTTTAAAACTTTCAACAAATACCACAATTAAACAAGTATCAAAATTCACACACTTGACACTCACCGAGCAATTCAATAAGAATTATTTTCTGGGAGTTCAAGTGTCCGCGGTGAGATCCTCTTGAAGGTCTCCTTGTGCGCCTGGCAATTAACAGTGGATAATCACACAATTAATCCACTTATCAAGAAGATTGTACACTAGTACAATCTAAGGATTATTTTGCAAAAAGGAACCTCAATTACACGTAAATCGAGGTTCAACTTGTCTTTTATTATGTACAATATTATTTGAGTTTTTATCTTGAAAATCGTAAGCAAAACGTTTAAGAATATCAAAAGAACAAAGAGTTTTTGAAAAATTCTATTTCTTTGGAATTGGAAAATTTTTCAGTTTTATGATGAATCTTTGAAAAATCATAACTCGCTCGGTATAAGTCGAGAATTGGAAAACTTTATACCGTTGGAAACCTCTTAGAGAGTACTATAAGTTCATAGAAGACACTTTTCCATGAATCGAAGTGAAAAGTGGTCAAAAATGAGCTTGAAGACGCAGGGTTGGTTTTCATGGCAGAATTAAGTTGGATCTCGGCCAACTTTGGAAATTCGGCACGATTCACACGTTGCAAACCGGCCTCTGAAATTTGCAGCTCAATTAGTGTTACAAGTGAGGTGTATAAAAAAACAAGCGGATCAAGAATCGGAGTTTCGAGTACCGAGATACGGTAGCCCGAAGTTGGGGAAATTCAAGACTGGAGAAGAATTTCCAGTTTTGAGCCTCCAACACTAGAAATTTAATTCGGTATCGAAACGAACTTGGATTGGTACCAAAATTGGCAGTATTTTACTCCCATATGAGAGGTACCGTTCTATCAAATTTCAGGGAAAAATACTTTCGGAAAGATAGCTAATTAGCCAACCAAAGTTCAGGAAAAATTATAAGGCAATCTGCCTTTAGACATTCATTACCCATTTCAAAACGTTTAATCAAGCAAACTATCCAATCATGTTTCATTTGTGAAATAAAGGCCTAAGAAACATCCATAATGCCTTTGGTAAATGTTTAGTATCAAGAACATCAATTAACAAGTTCACTCCAAGATCTTGTTCCAAACCAGTCCAACATTAGGGTTTTTCCAAAACAGAGCAGTCCACTTGTTTCAGTCACAACTCAGTCAATTTAACTCGAAATCGAGCATGGCTTACGCCGTTGGAAAATACATTCATAGGACTAAAATATCACAGAAGAAATCATTTCCAAATTCGGCACCCAACTGGTTCAAATTTGGGCATCAAGTTGCTGCCTGACCACTTCATTCCAGACGAACAGAGCAACAGGACAGCGAACTTAAAACATTTGGTTCGGCTTTCTCACAAAGAATCAGAACGTATATTTTATACCAAATTAAAGCTAGGAATGTCTAGTTTCAAACGCCACTGACGGCACATGATTTCGACATCCGAGGACAGAGTTATAGCCAAAATACTACTGCTGGTCGGAGTCATACGCGAATCAGTTTCCAGATTTGCTGGTTTCTAAAAAAAATTCATTTGCCCATTCAAACCTCGTTATTTTTCAATGAAATTTTCCACACCTCTAATACATCATATAAGCATCCATTTCAAGCCATTAGTTCATTAAAAACTGGCCTTAAAATGGCCGAATAAAACAGGGGTAGAATCGGGAGTTTTTGCTTCTTACACCCAATGAAGTTTCTACTAATTACCCACCACTAATGCATCATTATAATCACTAAACCAACAATATAATCACCATTAATTATCACATCAGCAACAACAACCCAAGTGTGGGAATTCCAAGAGCCCACAATCACATTTTTACACCATAATCAAGTAACTAAGTGCATGCATGAGCTTAATCTTGCCATATAATCTCCAAAAGATAAGAATCCATGGGTTGATCATTACCTACTCCTTTGGTTTGCAAGGTCAGAATTTTCGGCCCTCTTGAAGCTCCAAGAAACCGTGAAAGCTCCCCTCTTCCTTAGCTAGATATAGTCTCCAAGTGGTTTGCTAAGTGGTCTCCAAGTTTGGTGTGATTTGGATGAATTTTGGTGCATGGATTGAAGATGAAAAATGAAGAACAATGGAGAGCTCTTCTCCTTTCTTGTTGCACGGCCAAATGAAGTGAGGAGAGAGAAGGTGTTGGTTCAATTGTGGCTTCCTAAGTAAGATTCATTGTGTGGTGCAAAACCCATCTCAAAGTCAACTTGAAATAGTGCAATTAGGATGCGTTTGGACTCGATTTTTCTCGCGCGTTTGGTTCGCTAGTGCACTAAACCTCCAATGCATATATATTCATGTAAATATTATTCACTCTTAATTGTCCCGAAATAAGGGTCTAAAGTCCCTCAAATGAAGTCGCGCGTGTGAAAACGCGTACCGTCAATTTTACCGCTATAACGCGAAACTTTCGAAAAATTCTTATAACGATTGCACTACTAACTATCACTTGAATATTTATTCATAAAATTACCTATTTTAGGACCATAGTACAAGTCTCCAATATTCCAAGCTTATTGTGCTACTACGCGGATAAAATCTCCAAGCACTATTCACTATTTTTACGAAACGCGCTCTAGGAAATTAATTTTTGAAACGAATCATTTTAAAAATATAACGAAGTTACATTACCATGTATTTAGGTCTAATATGACTAGAAAATATTCCTTGGGATAAAAATCCAATTAAATAATTTATTAAGCCAAAAATTAGGCATAAAATAATAGTTTTTTACGGGTCCTCACATGGTCTACAACTCCTCTTCTCTTATTTCTTAGGTAAGTGATGATTAAACATTCTACTACACTTATTGATGCTTATATGGTGCTTAATGGGACCTAAAGTGATGGATTATGTGACTTGTTTCTTGATTTGAAGTGTTTTGGTGAAGTTTTCAATTTTATGATGAATTTTCTGGTTTCATATGATCTTGATGGTGTGGTTGTTTTTGATGGTTGGTAATAAGGGGCTTTAGCTCTAGTAGGTGCATATGATAGGAAATTGCAATCAATTTTGAATTTGGAAGAATTTCTGGAAAATTAGGGTTCTTGGTTGAACATTCTGTCCGAAATTTTAGGTCATAGATAGAGGCCGAATTGGACTTTTCTCAAAACATGAAAGTTGTAGGTATTGATGAGTTTGAAGTGCCTGCAAAATTTCAGGGCATTTGGAGTAGTGTAGAGTGCGTTATGCCGTTTTTACTGTTGCTGTTCTGGGTGAACAGAATGTGCAAACTGCGATAGTAATTGTTTATTTTGACTGGCATTGGTTTGGATTTTGAAGTTGGTCTCTTCTGATGAAATGTAGCTGGATGTCTTAGCTAGCTTATGCCTTTGGAATTTTGGCATTTTGACTTGTATAGACTGAGTTGTGTTCATTACAGTTTTGTGTGTTTTGCAAACCTATTTTGGTAATTCTGGTTTAGTATTTGGCACATTTGACCTAGTTGTGCTAGGATTTGGACTGAGAGGCCTTCTACATTGTTGTAGCCCTGTCTTTTAGCTTCGAGATGGTGGGTCTTACGCCCTCATCCGATAAGCGTAACGCATTTTGTGCCATTACCGCATACGGAGGCCAAACCTGTTTTTGTTGATTGATCAAATGAGTTATATTTTCTGATTTTCTGGTTTGCTATTATGCTTATATATGTATATGAAACCCTATTGGGGTTGTGATTGGCATGGCTTTATGATTCGTTATCGAGTCTCATTGTACTTGTTTATATGTTGTAAGGCTTACTCTTATTCCGGTCATTTCCTAGTTAACTTTTACTTTGAGCCTAGTGAACGGCTTTTGGACATGAGATGACTTTTGTGTGAAATGTTGGGACTGATTTGAGGAAATAATGAAGCCTTAATGGCTGGAAAAGTAAGAATTTTAGGGACGGTGCTGCCCGATTTTCTAGGCCGTTTGGTTCCTTTAAGTAGATTTGCCTTTTGATGGAAATGAAAGGCTTTTGGGTTGTTTGCGCCTAAGTCTTCATGTTACCTTTTTGTTTCCAAGAAAATCATGTTTTCCACCCTTGCATTAGTAATTATTTTGGCGAGGCATACGACTAGTAGTCGAGCCTCATGTGCATTGTGTTTACCCGATTCTGGAAGTAAAACCTTCAATTGGTTTATTTTGATTATTTTAGGGTTTCTTGGCGATTAAGGCCAATCTGAAGTGAAAACTTTTGAAGTTAAGCCGGTGAGTGTACCACTCCCCTCCATTGCTATTTAACTTGATTTCTGCTCTGAAATCTGTTTATTTGTTCGAGACGAGGGTGTACTTTATCACACTCGTTCTCTAGTCTGTTCATATGCCAATTTACTATGCAAAATTTGAATCTGTTATCTGTGTCTGCATCTGTTCGGATTTCTATGACCTATGAGCTCAATCCTGTGGCTAAGTTATTCGAGTCGGGCCGGCAAGGGCCTGGACGATTAGATAACGAACCACGGTAGTCTGTTCGGGGATTTTGGGTATTGAGACCCTTGATTCCGGGTATACTCGAGTATTACCATTTTGTTCGTTTGAGGTGAGCGGGCCCGGTAAAGGGGTGTTTGGTGGACGGAATTTGGTGATAAGAGGGGTCTACGGACGCATTGGTTCTATATACGTTGACGGAGAGTCAACCGGTTTGGATCAAGTATTGCGCTGGAAATTTGGCTCCTGAGAGCCACCCGTATCCTTCTGATTTGAATCATTGGTTCCTTTGCTTTACATCTGACATATGTATCTGATTTGTTAAATGTGAAATGCCATGATTTTAATGCTATCTGTTTGGTACCTCATTGAGCGCAAGCTCACCCCTTTCTGTTCCTTTTGTTTTCCTTACAGGAAAATAAACCCCTTTTGGTCTGGATTTGACAAATGGCTGCCAAATTGAGCTAGTTGAACATATCTTTTGTATGTCATTTTGATTTGTGAACGCTAAAGTTCAGATGTGAATGTTTGTTGGCTATTTCGGTTGGGTTCTGACAGGTCGGTCACTATTCATGGCCGACTCCGGATTTCATCATTTTTTTTTATTTTGGGTTATTTTACCATTTTGACTCGTTTACGCTCGTTCGTAAGTTCCGGATCGCTATAGATAGTTCTAGTCTGCATCGTGAGTCCTGGCGAGAGCTGGGCAGGCAGTCCGCTCACCCCTTTGGTTCGCCTTAGGGGAAAGTGGGGCTGTTACAATTTGCATAGCATGATTCATCTTTAAGGTATCTGACATGCTATCTTCTTTATTGTCTACATTTATCATTACACCAACCGAAACACAGGACAGCCCATTCTTGTAATCAACCACAAGAAGAAACTTAGCTCCGATAACAAGCAATGTACAATGTCACAAATAAATTGGCAACCGAAACAACAACAATGTCCAATAAATTACCAAATCATAAAAGCCACTTCAATTCGTAAAAACAAAAAAATCCCAGAAAAAAAATTAAAACTCAGAAAAAAAAAATCTTACCTCTTATGCTGTTTCTGGTGAAAGGAATGGCAAATGGAGAAAGACGGATGCCGGACTTAAATGGAGCAACCTACCAGAGATGGGTTCCCAAAGGGGAAGCTCTGCAATGGTAGAGAGCATCCGATGACAGCTTCGGACGGGAAGAAATGCCGCCTTTATGGTTTCGCCTGAGGAGAAACGCCGCAACTCTACAACATTCCAGAGCTTCCGAGGAGGAGGGCGACAGATTCCGACGACAAAGCTGTGGCTCTGCTTTCCGATGACAAAGCTCAGACCAAGATAATTTTGAGAGTGAAAGGCTGCAGGGAAAGAGGACAGGTAGACACGACGGAAGAGAAATGCGAAATTGGGAAGTCTGATTGATTTCAAATTGGGTACCTCGCATTTATGAAATGCGAGGTCCCTAATCTCGCATTCTCCTAATGCGAGCTGAGTAAGCTCGCATTTGGAGAATGCGATCTTCTTTTTCTTTTTTCGTGAAAAGACTTACCTCGCATTTGTGAAATGCGAGGTACCTAAACTCGCATTTTACAAATGCGAAGATCACAAGTCAGGAACGAACCCCACAAATTACCCCCTTTGTAGAAGAACATTTTTTTTTCATCACAATTCAAGAATTTACCCGATGTTTACATGATAGAGGAGTCAACGTCCAATGTTTGCCATTTTGTTTCCAACGTCACTTGATCCCTCACTGTTTCATGTTTGGCTGGCTTGAAGTTTATGATTTCTTTGGGTATTCGGCTGATGCTTGCAATGTTTTTTTTCCTGATGCATATAAAGGCTTGCGTCCCTTGCTGCACTTTTCTTTCGTTTCTTTTGCTGTCGGGCAACTCAGATTTCTAGCTTTGATCTCGTGATAAAAAATGTAATGTTCAGTCGAGTGAATGATTGTTTTGTTTAAAAATCTGGATGTCCATTGAATCTGGTCTGCATGATGAAATGGAAAGAAAAACTTGCCGCATGAAGTTGCTAAAATGTCGAAGCATCAGAAATTGCAGACGCTCCTTCGTTAATTGCATGTCCACATCTCTGTCTCTGTCCTCTTTGTTTGTGATTTTCTTGTGATAATCAATCTGTCCCTTGCGCTCTAAGGTCTTCCCTCTTGTTTCCATGATTGTCGGAACCTTTTTCCTGCCAAAATGTTGTGCATTTTGCAGCCCATGGAGTCGGCATTTCATAAAGCTGTTATATAACAAATCACAAGCTCCATTTGTTCGTGTCTATCTGTTGCAATTTTTATGAGTCACGAGCTCCAATTTCGCCTGTGTTTTGAATATGGATAAACATTATGTCGGGGATCACATTCAGCTAAGTCACCAAGACACACCAGTCTTTTCTTGATAAATTTCTGCCGTCCAGCTGCGTTGTTTTTTTTTTCTGTTTTGCTGGTTTTCTTTCCCGCAGCAGTCCACCAAAAAGACTGGTCTAGTCATCTAGTTTACTAATTAGGCTTTGTGTTTAAATGATCAGTGATGAAGTTGCATGCTTTAATCCGAAAACTATGAATGTTTGGAATGTGAATGCCATGCGGTTTGAAACTGCAAGTTTTGCAGCAAAGGAAATATTGCAGAAGAGAGGTGTTGACTGGATAGTTGCAGAAGCTCTTTGTCTACGTAGCTTGCATGAAGATTGCATGAATAATTTCCAGAAAACTGCTGTGCATCTATCTTAACTGGTTTAGGCATCTATCTTGCTAGTTTTCAGTTTTGCAGCATGAGCTAGGAAGAACAAACCAAAGCTGCTGGATTTGTTTTTAGCACTTGAATGTTCTTGTTTTCTGGATTTTTGTGTTCCGAAGAGGGGGAAGAATGCTTGATCTCCTTATAAGTTTTCTTGTTTGTTTGGATTGTGTTAGTTTAGGTGTTTCATTGCTTGGCTGGGAATTATGAAAATGCATCAAATTCGTTGCAGAAACTCAAGTTTTTACGTGGTTGCATGGAATTTGCATGCAAATCTTCATAAAAAAATTGCATTTGGCTCCCCTAAGCTTCCCTTTATCTTACTATGACCCAACCAATTGAATAATTTCCTCAATTTGGTCCTTGGCAGTTTTAATTCTACAACTTCATTGCTTGTTTGTTTCAATTAATTACTATGCTTTGTTTCAATTGCACTTAAGTCATGACTTTAGGGACTTTATGATCAAGTGAACTTTGTTTTGTACATTTCTTTTAATTTTTCTTAAATAAAGTGGTACCTTGACCATTTTATTGTTTTGAAACCATTTTTACTTCATTTGATTACCATCGCGAGGGAGGTATAACTTCTTTTATCTTTTTTGTCTCTCCCCTATGTGATCCAACGTGCTAACTGAGAATTGCATGTCTACTTTGCTTTCCTTGCTTTTCCTTAATTCCTTTCATTTATTTCATTTACTTTTGCTTCTTATTTAAGTCATTCTTTTATTTATTTATGGGGTATGTGTACACCTCTTGGCTTGTAATAGATAGGGCTTGGAGAGCATTTTGTCCATTTTTCCCTCCCCCTTTTGATTTAGTTAGCAAATGTGATAGGTTCATTAGATTGATTGCTTGCTTTTGTTGCTACGTGTTAATTTGCTTTATTAGGCTTTTGCATCTAGTCGAGCATGCTAAGTGTTATGTGCTATGTGTTTATAGGTGATTGACATGTCTACTTGCTTTCTATAGTCATAGATGAATGTAATAGATGAATGCACGTCACCACACTAGTCCAACGCTAGTTGTGGCTCATTGTCCCGTTTTTCCACTAGTCCAACGCTAGTAGGAATTCATAGAAAGGGCTAGCCCAATGCTAGACCCAATAGGCCGCTCCCTCGCTAGTTCATACTTGCATGTCCACTACATTTCATGCATTTTTCTTAGTTTTTTCTAGCATTTGGCATGCCCCTCCAACCCTTTCTCCTTCATTTTAGGTTTTTACATCCTCATGCTAGGTATAGGGTACATTTGCCTGAGAGTCCCCTTTCGATAAGGGAAACGAGCGAGTGTGGCTACAAAATAGCCTTAGCACGCTAGTTCTTCCTTCTAATCAAAGGGAAAATTAAGGTCGTGAAATTAGGAGTCATTCCCGTACCCGACTTGATGCATACCTCTAGGTTCATGCATTCTCATTCTTATCATGTCACTTCCTCACTCTTTTGTCCACATTTTTCCACTATTTATATTTTTCGCAATCCACATGCCATGCTCACACACTTGCCCTATCACTTATTCATTTTCTATTTCACAAATTGCACCCAATCGCACTTATATGCATTTACTACTATTGTATCACATTTTTCATCCACTTGCACACAAACACCTTTATTTTCCCAATTCGCACACATGCACTTGTCTTACATTCGCACACATGCACGTTTTCTTACATTTTCACACTTGCACTCATATTTGAGTCCTCATTTGCATCATTCGCGACCTCTATGAGGGCTTTCCTTGTTGGCCACCACAACTCATGTGGTTGGGACCAAAAAGCCTCATAAGAGACATTTAGAATTAGGATTGCATTATTCTCACATTCATTAGCCCCATCCAACATGCGACGCATACTTTGGGTAGAAAATTGGGAAAAGAAGGGCTAAGTCACGCAACTAGCTTTGGCTAGGGTAAGGGAGTGCCTTAGGCTTTGCCTTTGCCTTCTCCCTTATTAAATGTGACCCCCGATCCCTCGCTTTGGTTACGTAGACCTAAAAGTTCTTAAAAAGGGGTTTGTTTACTTTGCTTTTCCAAAAAATCACTTTTTGGGTGACTTGGTACACCCTAACTCTATACCAAGTGGCGACTCCATTTTCCATTCAAAAAACCCTTTTTGAACTCTGTTTGGCCAAATCGTCGCATTTTCAAGTCCCACGGCCTTTTATTTTCATTTCACACATTCACATACACATTCCACACACTACATTCACACCACGTCAAAAAGTGGGGCGCGACAGTTGGCGACTCCACTGGGGACTTCCTAAGTGGGTCCAAGCATTTGATTTAGCTATTGTTTTCCTTTTTCTACCCTTTTTATGCATAGCATTTGGATGCTTAGGATTGCAATTTTTCCTTTTTAGGATTTTTGCATTTTGCGCGTATCAACTCACTTCCTCACACATTCACGTACGATTGATTTGATGGATGAATGGCTTATGTATGTGATTCCGTGATTTGCATTGCATTTGGGTGGGGGATATTACCCTAGAGACTCGCGTTGGTTCTTGATCCCTCCCCTCCAAACGAGCACTAGCATACGTGCATACGCTTTAATTTTTTCACCCCTCATTTATTTTTTCTTTTAGTGGCTTGTCACGCCACTCCACCCTGTTAGGATTTTAGGCGACCCACTTGGACGTGTGATCGCGACACGACGTGTGCGTAGCACGATCCGAGGGGTCACTCAATCTTCCACTTTAAGCTTTGGGTTAATAGCCTTTAGCTTTTGGTTGAAGGTTGAGGATTTTTGATAGATTCACTCAGGCATGTAGCCGTGACACGACGTGTGCGTAGCAATGTCTGGGGAATCGCTCGAGCCACCGACAAAGAACCTTGGGATTAATGACCCTTGGTTTCCAAGTCTGAAGGCTCGGGGACCTAAAACCTATCGAGTCTAGATGCATTAGTGAGCCAATACCTCATGCATCCATGATAGTTTTACCTAGGATAGCGTCTGCCTTACCCTATTAGGGACACTATTCACGAGGGGAGGGGTCCAACCCCTTTCTCCCTTTTATTGCTTTATTTCTTTGTATTGATTTCGTTGCTACAATGTGTTATGTGTATTTATCTGGCTGAACTAACTTTTCTTGGTTTTGTGTCCCCATTGTATTCACAAACCCTAGCAAATAAGAGGTCTGGCATGACCTTCTTTTAGGACCTGCCCTTATAGATAGGCTATTGCACGTTTAGAAATTATGGTTTATTTCATTCAATAGTACATCATTTTAGGCCTACCTTGGCGTATAAAGGGTTCCTTAGGTCATATTTCATTTCAAATTGCATGTTTTGTCGCTTTAATAAAATGGCATCATGCATAAACCCTAGAAAGGGAACGCTATTTAGGCGATCCCGTGCTAGGAATGAACCGCCCTGTGTCTCGGATATATAATCCAATGAGACTTGCACGTTTATATTTCCTGCACCATCCAAAGGGGTAGTGCACAAGGTAAGGTGGGATCCGATCATTTTCATGGAGCGATCTTTGGAATATGAGCGTCTAATAATCACTTTTTGGCCCTTTTATCAAGATTGGTAAAAATCCCTTGCATGAAGGACATTAATTTGAAGAAATTCACAAACAATTCCTCGCTATTGAGACGATAAATAAACTTAGGCCAAATTTTGATTTTAGAAGGCTCATAGACTAATGCATCAAGCCATTCAGTCCATTGGATCATTTGATTCATCAATTTCATCCAGTCCATTTTATCAATTTACCCATTTTAGGGCAATCTAGTCGATTTTTGAATAAGATCACCAATTTCATTCAATTCATTTGATTAGTTTACCCATTCTTAGGTCAATTCAATCCATTTTGAATAAATTCAAATCATCAGATTCGTTCAATTTCATTTGACCAGTTTACCCTTTTTAGGGTGATTTAGTCAATTTTTCGATCCATTTGACCAGTTTACCTATTTTTAGGGCAATTCGGTCGATTTTGAATAAATCATCATTTCACTTAATCAATTGATTTCATTCAATTCATTTGATTAGCTTAATTCATTTTTTAGGGTTATCCATTCAATTTTCAATAAATAATCAAATTTCATTCAACGAATTTGACCATTTTACCCCTTTTGACACATCATGCGTCGATCAAAATAATCAATTCATTCGGACTTTGTCCTCATTTTTTAGGACGAATGTTTCTTCTCACTCCAAATTGGCCAAATTTTTCAAATCATTTTTTACTCAATCAATTGATCGGATTCATCAGGTATGGTATAGTGCCTACCCTAGAGGGTTACATTTTCATGCTAGGCCAACCCTTGGCATAAAAGGGCTCCCCCATAGGACATGCATACCGATTTTACAATTTTGCTTACTAACTCTGGGTATTTTTCTTTTATTTTTCCCCCTTCCCCCTGCATTCATGAAAATATTTCAATAAGGTGAAAATATTTTTTTTTTCATATCTGATAACAATTTTGATCTGATAATGTTCGAAAATTACAAGTATTACTTGATTCTTAGGCAGGCCCTACAATGTGAATTCAAAAATTCATCTAAAAGCGCTCGTGCAAAACATCTAAGGGATTTCATTGCTCAAAGGAAAAGGGGGATATTAAGAGAGAAAATGTGTATACATGTGCAAAGAAATTTTGTAGAATTGCTTTTAAAATTTTCAAACATTGGCAATAATGAAGCTTTTGTTCAGACAATTATTTGTTTTGTATAATACTTGTGTACATTTCATTCTTTATTGAGCTCATTAAGAAATTTCATGGTGAATTTTAAGAAATAAGCTCAAATTGAGATTTTTCAACCTCCTGCCTGAATATTCACACTAGATTGGTGATCTGAGCTACACAATAAGAGTGCTCAAAAATTAAAAGAGGTCACTCAGGAGGCCCATGAGATACCTTTTTCTCCTTCTTAACCCCAAAATAAAATCAGTCACATTGATTGATAAATTGCAAATTGGGGCAACTTTTGCTTGAAAATGTCCGCGGTGACTAATCCGATTCAATCACATCTAAGTGAAAGCAAAAATGTGCATTATTCTTGTTTGTTTTGAAAATTTGGAATGATACTTCAAGCATTCTTTTCTCTACCTATACACTCATTTGCTCTCCCATTTGAGCCTTTACAAGAATAATTTCGTTTCAAATAAGAGCCATAATGATCACTACCTTACATTGGGAAGATTTTCAAAAGGGAATGGATTCTCAACGAGCAATTCGTTTACTTGGTTGTCATGAGGCGTAAGAATGATACTTTGGCCATCGTTTCTAGAACCTAAACACTGATCATCCCTTGCATCCTCATTTGAGCTAAAAATTGGTGGTTCTTTTCGAGTGCACATATGATCGCACCCCACATTGGGGAAGGAGATTGGGGAATTTTGAAAAAAGGGAAAAGAAAAGGAGGGAAACGCAAATTGGGGAAATTTGATTCCACTAGGGTTCCAATTTTGAAAAAAAAAAGAAAGAAGAAAAGGAAGAGTTTTGTCCGCGTGGATCGCCAATGTTTCACAAATATGGATGAACAAGGGTCTTCCTCAATCAGTTAATTCAGATACATGCCAAAAATTTCCCATTAATGAAAGTTTCCTTTCAGAATTATTGTAAGGAACGGAATAAAGGTCAGGCCCTCTTCTTTTCCAATCAAACATTCTATCCCTAGTTATCCCTTTTGAGCCTTCAGAATAGAATACTTCATTTGGCAACCCCTGAGAATCACAAACCCCACACTGGGGCAAGTTTGAGTTGGAAAAGAAAAAAATTTCAAGAAGTGAAAAAGTGAAAAACAGCAAAATCAAAAACAAAAGAAGAAAAGAGAACCTCAGTTCAAAAATAAACTGGGGCAAATTTTATGAAAAGTTCAAAAATGGCAAAACGCCGAAAAATCAAAAGAAGAAAGAAAATGAAAGAAAAAGCCTCAGTTGAGCATAAACTGGGGCACATTCTGATTTAACCCTAAAATAGGGTTGGCGCGCAACAACGCGATCTCGGATTCTTCAAACCGCTTTTGAAATCCGCTTTCAAGCCTTAACTTTTCTAAGCACCCCACCTGACCCCATTACAAAGCCGAAAGTCCTGACTTATGTTCTTTGCAATGGCCTTGTCAAGGAAATTTATGATGCCGGAAGTTTTAGCTGTATTTCTGAATTGCTTGGGTATGGGGCTAACGCTACTCACCATGTGAAAACCCACCAAGTTGAGGGAAAAGAAAAGGAAAGCGAAAAAACAAAGCAAGAAAAGAAAACGCAAAAATCGACGTTGAAACCCCTGGTGAATGATGGAAAATGCAAACAAAGTCTGAAATCTTTTGAGTTCAAAATAGGGGCAATCTTGGAAAAATGCGATCTTCGGTGCAATGTCCTTGAAAGTCTTATTCTTTAACTATCGTTTTCAAGCCACATTACAAGCTCATAAAGTCCATCATTGACTTATTCCTTCATGACAACCCAAAGTGAGGATTATGCTCATAAGAAATCCATCGATCACTCATGATCATAAGAGTATAACCAGTTTTCGCATGTTTAGCTATCGTTTCTACCCATTTATGGCAAGCTTAAAGCTTATATGTTGACTCAATTTTCTTAAGAAATAAGGGTGACAAACTATTTGCTTTCACTAAGACGTGATGTTGAATGCATTACAATTTTGGGCACAAGAACCAGACAAATCTTGACCTCTCATTTCCCTCAACCCCCTCAAAAATAAAAAACAAGACCACTGGATTGCTCCTGAAAAATGAGCCAATAAGAAGTGGTGACCCGCTACTCTAAGCACAAATGCTAAAAGTGAGGAAGAAATCTTTTGTGATTTGGCATTATTTTGAGAAATTCATCATGAAATTTTCTGTATGAGTCATGCAAGACGTTCAATTTTCTTCACATTATATAGAAAACACAGTTTCTTACTTTGTTCAAATAAATGGAGAGGCATCCAAACCAATTTTTGCAATCAAATGGGCCCATACTGGGGCAAAATTTTTATTTGCAAGATTTCGCAAAATAAGCCCACACTGGGGCAAATTTTTTATAGTTCATTTGAGGATTTCGTCAAAGATTCAAGCAAGACTTTCAAATCAATCACGCTACTCTTTCCATGAGTAGTAGTTGCAAAAATAATTCAAGTGCATGTCATACTTTGGCAAGCCCCTGTGCAGGTATTCATAGTTGAAATCAACGAAAGAGCTTCTGAGTTGTGGAAGGCCGATGCCGAAGAAAGAGAAGAAAGAAGGAAAAAGGGCCCTACACTGGGGCAAATTATTTCGACAAGTCTCTCTCAGTCAGGAAAAATCAAAAAATCAAAAAATTTAAAAAATCAAAAAATCAAATCAAGTTCATCACGGCAGGCTCGGGTTTGATCCCACTGTCCGATTGTCAAGACATTTTCATCGCTACTGGAACATGGGTTAGTCCCGCCAGTAAGCATTTCATTTTTTACATCGCTACTAGAACGTGGGTTAGTCCCGCCAGTGAGCATTTCATTTTCACAGCCACTGGAGCGTGAGGTTAGTCCCGCCAGTGAGCATTTCATTTTCACAGCCACTGGAGCGTGAGGTTAGTCCCGCCAGTGAGCATTTCATTTTCACAGCTACTGGAACGTGGGTCAGTCCCGCCAGTAAGCATTTTCATTTACATCGCCACTGGAGCGTGAGGTTAGTCCCGCCAGTGAGCATTTCATTTTCACAGCCACTGGAGCGTGAGGTTAGTCCCGCCAGTGAGCATTTCATTTCCACAGCCACTGGAGCGTGAGGTTAGTCCCGCCAGTGAGCATTTCGTTTACATCGCTGCTGGAACGTGGGTCAGTCCCGCCAGTAAGCATTTTCATTTACATCGCCACTGGAGCGTGAGGTTAGTCCCGCCAGTGAGCATTTCATTTTCACAGCCACTGGAGCGTGAGGTTAGTCCCGCCGGTGAGCATTTCATTTTCACAGCCACTGGAGCGTGAGGTGAGTCCCGCCAGTGAGCATTTCATTTTGTACCGCCACTGGCCGTTGGATCAGTCCCACTAGTGCGCCTTTCATTTTACCCTGCCGCTAGCCGTGGGTCAGTCCCACTAGCGTGCATTCCATGATTTTACGTTTATTCGGGTCAGTCCCATGATTTTAAGTTTGTTCGGGTCAGTCCCATGATTTTAAATTTTATTCGGGCCAGTCCCATGACTTTTCATTTTATTCGGGTCAGTCCCATGATGTTAAATTTTATCCGGGTCAGTCCCATGATTTTAAGTTTGTTCGGGTCAGTCCCCATGATTTTAAATTTTATTCGGGTCAGTCCCATGATGTTAAGTTTGTTCGGGTCAGTCCCATGATGTTAAATTTTATTCGGGTCAGTCCCATGATTGTAAATTTTATCCGGGTCAGTCCCATGATTTTAAGTTTGTTCGGGTCAGTCCCATGATTTTAAATTTTATTCGGGTCAGTCCCATGATGTTAAGTTTGTTCGGGTCAGTCCCATGATTTTAAATTTTATTCGGGTCAGTCCCATGATGTTAAATTTTATTCGGGTCAGTCCCATGATTGTAAATTTTATTCGGGTCAGTCCATGATCTTAAATTTTATTCGGGTCAGTCCCATGATTTTAAATTTTATTCAGGTCAGTCCCATGATTTTTGTGACAGCCCCACTTTCCCCTAAGGCGAACCAAAGGGGTTAGCGGACCGCCTGCCCAGCTCTCGCCGGGACTCAGTCGTTCACTACAATCCTCAATTGAATTTCAAGATAAAACTTCAAATATTACATCAAATTCTCCAAAAATTACATGTCACAAATGCAGCGGAAACAATTCGCAACTATACATAAAATGATTCCAAATCAAAACTGTACAAAACATAGGCCATCCAATCACGTGCACAAGTACTATAAGTCCTTCCTTCGCCTTGAGCCCTGTGGAGGGGAATAAAATATTTTTGGGGTGAGCTAGAAGCTCAGCAAGTAACCAGCAAAATCATTAAGCAAATATATTTCACAATGTTGCATTTCGATGATTTCGATGATGTCATGATTCAGAGATCAAATGTCCGTTTAGTGCTCTCGTGAGCCAGTGAAATCATTGCACTAGAACACCCAACGCTCAAATAGATCATAACACACGAACAGAGAGAGGAATCCCCTTTTTGAGCTCCAGATAACCATGAACATGAACCAGAAACAGAATGGAGACGTTGGTGTCCAACACAAGACTTTCCCAGAACTCATTGAAGCCAAAATCATATCATGAATTCACATGCAAGCACGCATGAGATACAATCGAATAAATAATGCAAGAAACATTTCACAAATAACTTTGGAAATAGTTTAGGGTCACTCACCTCCATGGCTCAGAAACCATCCATCATATATCATTGCCTTGCTCAAATCCAAGTCTTAGATCACAAACTCAAGGCAAACAAGTCCTTTAAAAGTTCGGACAGCACTTCCCCTGAATTTGCTTACTTTTCCAGCCATCATGGCTTCATTATATCCTCAGCCAGTCCCAAAGGTACACACACAACAACAAGTTCATCCAATAGCCATTTAGCAAGCTCCAAGTAGTACTAGTACAAGTCAAGCTAGGGAAAAGTCCGGAAATGAAAATTAAGCTCAAAACCAGAAAAACAGGTTTTGACGTCATTTTACGGTAATGGCACCAAAGGCACATCGAGTATCGGATGAAGGTGAAAGATACACCGTTTCGAAGCTAAAATACAGGGCTACAACATTGTAGAAGGTAACTCAGTCCAAATCCCAGCACAACTAAGTCATATATGCCAAATACCAAACCAGAACCATAATTGCAGGTTTACAAATTACACTATGCTGTAATCAGTACAACTCAGTCTAAACAGGTCCAAATGCAGAAATTCCAAAGGCATATGGTAACTAGGGCATCAAGCTACATTTCATCAGAAGACCTCAACACCCAAATCCAAAACAATTCCAGTCAAAACAACCCATTTCAGACGCAGTTCTAACATCCTGATGAACCCAGAACAGCAATAGTAATTTCGTCTTGTCTCATTCTACACTACTTCAATTGACCTGAAATTTTACAGGCACCCTTAAAACATCAATACCTACAACTTTCATGTTTTTCGCCAAGGCCAATTCGGCCTCTATCTAGGACCAAAAATTTCGGACAGAATGAGGAACCAAGAACCCTAATTTTCCAGATTTCTTCCAAAACAGAAATTAATTGCAATCTTCCACTTTTTCCACCTCATAGAGTCCTTAAACATCATTTTCAATCATCATAGATAGCCACACAATCATGCTTATATTAAAACAGAAAATTCCCCAAAAATAATAAAACTTCATTATTTCAACCACAAATCAAGAATCAATCCATAAACTTGCATCTTATACAACCACTAAGCATGCTTTAAGCATCAATTAAAGGAGGAGGGTGGTTCTTCACAACTTACCTTTAAAACAAGAGAGAGAGAGCTATGGGTCACCTTAACTTTCCAAACAACTTCACACACCAACTCACAATCACTACTTGAAGAGGTTTTATGGAAGGAATTCAAGATTAAACGGTTAGTTTGTGAGATTGGACAAGATTGGAGCAAGAAACTTGGAAGCTTTTCTTTCTTTTCTTGTAAGAAGAGGTTCAGCCAAGCTTGAAGGAAAAATGGAAGATTTTTGGTCAATTTTGATATTAATTTGGTAAAAGCATGAATAGTGGTCAAATGGCAAGACTAAATCTTATGGTGACACTTGTCACCTTTTTAATGCAAGTCTATCACTTTGTTCCCTCTCACATCAATCCAAATAGCTTCCTCTAATTATCTCTTAACACCCGATAAAATAATTCCAGTATTCAAAACTTAATCTAGTTGGCCGAATTTTTCCGAACTTTTCGCACTAGTGGGTCCCACGTCCGGTATACGCTCTTAATTTCTCAAAATCTATTCGATACTAGAAAAATCATCTAAAAACTATATTTACTCGTAAAATTTATCTAGAAAATTTTCCGGATACAGAAAGTGCAGAATACAAGCCATGAAAAATGCGAAAACCAAGAAAATGCAAATTACGGGTTCTCACAATTTTACGTTTGTTCGGGTCAGTCCCATGATTTTAAATTTTATTCGGGTCAGTCCCATGATTTTAAATCTCTTGTTCGGGCCAGTCCCATGATTTTAAATTTTGTTCGGGTCAGTCCCATGATTTTCATTTTGTTCGGGCCAGTCCCACGATTTTAAACCTTGTTCGGGTCAGTCCCGCTTTTAAATTTCTTGTTCGGGTCAGTCCCGATTGCTAATTTCCTGTCTCGGGTCAGTCCCGATTTTAAATTTCTCGTCCCAGTCAATCTCATTAAAAGGGGTCAGTCCCCATCGTTCGAATCATTTTACGGCCAAATAACACAGGTGAGTATTTGGTGTCTACTTCTTTGTCTCGAGTTTTTTCAAAACTCAGACAAAAAGGGGCAAACTGTAGACACCAAAATTTTGGTGTAATTTCATTTACTATTTAGTTTTTATTTGTCGTGTTAGTTTTATTCACTTTTTAGTTTTAGTTTTTTTAGTTTTTATTTTATTATTTTTATTTGTAAGCTTTTAGCAAAGAATTTCTCGAAAAAGAAAAAAAAAGAGAAAGAAAGAAAAGAAAAAAGGAAAAGCATTCAAAAAAAAATATATGATTTAGTTGTTTTTTTTTAATTCAATGTTTTCGTGGAAAAATGATGAAAAGGAAAAAGAAAAAATGAAAAATTGCAATTTTGCTGTTTATCATTTCTAGTTTATTCATTTTATCCGATGTTAATTAAATTTTTGGTTTTTATTTAATTTTATTACCTTTTTATTAAATTACTTGAAAAAAAAAAAAAGAGGTCCGCGGCATGCAAGCTGCATATTTTTGCAGCTTGCAAAGGACAATCACACATGCCCATCGGAGGGCTGGATTCTAAGGCAAGGGCAAGCCTTTCATCCTCACCATTGGGGTGAGGGTTTAGGAACCTTGGGTTCCATATAAAAGGAACAGCAGCCGCAAGAGAAGGGGGATTGTGGGAGATGACGACTGAGTTTGAAAAAAGAAAGACACAACCGAGGAGAAGGTTTTGAGAGTGAGCGAAGCGAGAGAGAGGCTTCCGTAAGAGGGAAAGAGAGGTTTCAGAAGAGTAACGGCTGGGGGGTTTTGGAAAAAAGAAAACAGCTAGAAAAAGAGAGAGCAACATAGAAGGGGTTACGGCTAGAATCTTGGAGGGGCTGAGAGTTGACGGCTGAAAAAAGAGAGGGCAGCGGCTGGTTTGAGAGAGGAGGAAGCAACTGGGGCTAGCAAAAAAAGAAAAGCCAGAGAGGAACAAATGACGGCTGGAAAACAGAGAAGAAAGTTCCGTGGCTAGAGAGAAAGAGCGAGAGAGATAGAAGGAAACTGGGGAGGCTGTAACCTGAAGCAACAAACCTGAGCAAAGGATTGTTAGAGAGCAAGGAGAGCCACTGGAATTGCTAACCTTCACGCCACCAGCAGAGGCGGATCTTCATCAAGAAAGCCTGAGTACTGTAAGTAGTTCCTCTCCTTTAGATCCCAGTATCTCTTTGAACGATGTTTTGTGATTTTGCTTATGGAAAGATCACTGCTTTGCTTGTCTACTCTTCCGCCCCTTTTGTTTCATGTTCACCAAGAGTTCATTTCTTCGTCTGTGAGTAAAAGGTCCAGTCTTGTGGCTGTGGATGATGTCTATGTGATAAAAGAAAGAAATCAGTGCTTGATGTTTACATGATAGAGGAGTCAACGTCCAATGTTTGCCATTTTGTTTCCAACGTCACTTGATCCCTCCCTGTTTCATGTTTGGCTGGCTTGAAGTTTATGATTTCTTTGGGTATTCGGCTGATGCTTGCAATGTTTTTTTTCCTGATGCATATAAAGGCTTGCGTCCCTTGCTGCACTTTTCTTTCGTTTCTTTTGCTGTCGGGCAACTCAGATTTCCAGCTTTGATCTCGTGATAAAAAATGTAATGTTCAGTCGAGTGAATGATTGTTTTGTTTAAAAATCTGGATGTCCATTGAATCTGGTCTGCATGATGAAATGGAAAGAAAAACTTGCCGCATGAAGTTGCTAAAATGTCGAAGCATCAGAAATTGCAGACGCTCCTTCGTTAATTGCATGTCCACATCTCTGTCTCTGTCCTCTTTGTTTGTGATTTTCTTGCGATAATCAATCTGTCCCTTGCGCTCTAAGGTCTTCCCTCTTGTTTCCATGATTGTCGGAACCTTTTTCCTGCCAAAATGTTGTGCATTTTGCAGCCCATGGAGTCGGCATTTCATAAAGCTGTTATATAACAAATCACAAGCTCCATTTGTTCGTGTCTATCTGTTGCAATTTTTATGAGTCACGAGCTCCAATTTCGCCTGTGTTTTGAATATGGATAAACATTATGTCGGGGATCACATTCAGCTAAGTCACCAAGACACACCAGTCTTTTCTTGATAAATTTCTGCCGTCCAGCTGCGTTGTTTTTTTTTTCTGTTTTGCTGGTTTTCTTTCCCGCAGCAGTCCACCAAAAAGACTGGTCTAGTCATCTAGTTTACTAATTAGGCTTTGTGTTTAAATGATCAGTGATGAAGTTGCATGCTTTAATCCGAAAACTATGAATGTTTGGAATGTGAATGCCATGCGGTTTGAAACTGCAAGTTTTGCAGCAAAGGAAATATTGTAGAAGAGAGGTGTTGACTGGATAGTTGCAAAAGCTCTTTGTCTACGTAGCTTGCATGAAGATTGCATGAATAATTTCCAGAAAACTGCTGTGCATCTATCTTAACTGGTTTAGGCATCTATCTTGCTAGTTTTCAGTTTTGCAGCAAGAGCTAGGAAGAACAAACCAAAGCTGCTGGATTTGTTTTTAGCACTTGAATGTTCTTGTTTTCTGGATTTTTGTGTTCCGAAGAGGGGGAAGAATGCTTGATCTCCTTATAAGTTTTCTTGTTTGTTTGGATTGTGTTAGTTTAGGTGTTTCATTGCTTGGCTGGGAATTATGAAAATGCATCAAATTCGTTGCAGAAACTCAAGTTTTTACGTGGTTGCATGGAATTTGCATGCAAATCTTCATAAAAAAATTGCATTTGGCTCCCCTAAGCTTCCCTTTATCTTACTATTACCCAACCAATTGAATAAATTTAGTGTTTGTTTTCTTGAGTTACATGAGTTAGGGTTTGAAGGATTTGCTGCCTATACTTGCTGTATGGATAGTATATGTTGTATCTAAGCTTATATAAGAGGTTGTGGTAGTGATTGAAGCAAGAAATGAAGAAAGTTTCCTTTGAAACCGTAAAATTTCAAATTTCTGGAAAATTGTAGTTCAGTTCTGTCCGGTTCCCGTTCATGATGTTAGAAGCCAAATTAGGTTTATCATAAAACATGAAAGTTGTATATAATGATATTTTATAGATGCCTACAAAATTTCAGCCCAATCGGAGTAACGTAGCCTATGAAAAGACCAAAATACCCTCACTGCCCTAGGATTCATCTAGTGATCCGTTTTAGACAGTTCATCCAGTTGACCGTGTCTATTCACTATGATCCGTGCTGATTTAGCCATTTTCCAAAAAATGAAAGTTTTAGTACTCTGTCTTATATTTCCAACGCCTCCAAGAAAGCCTTAAACTAACTTTGGTAGCCTGAGATATGGCCATTTAAATGTAGTACGGTTAACTAGCCGGTTAGTTGGAAGTTGGTTCTGTGAATTGGGAATTTGACTAGGTTACACTGGAAATTTGACTAAGTGATCTTCATGAAAGTTATAGGCCCTCATCTTAGCTTCGAAACAGTATACGTTACACATGAATCCGATAAACGTAACTTCGGTTGTGTCCGTTACGCAAAACTCTATCAAATCTGTCTCTTGTTAAACTTCATTTCCGCACTTGTTGTTAGCCTGATTTTGTCCTTGTATTGTCTTGAGCCTATTGAACGGCTATTGAAATTAGATTGTTGTGTGTGTACCTTTGGGTTTGAATGAGGAAAATAATGAAGCCATAAATGGCTGGAAATAGGAAAATACAAAGGGCATGCTGCCCAAATTTACGCTCGAGGACTAGAGAATTACACTTGCGACTTGGGTAAAGTTGATAAATGAATATCACTCGAACCATCTAGGACTTTTGCTACTTTGGCTATCGAGGGTTATACGTTAGAATCTAGGCGAACTTGTACCCTTAGGAAAAGCGGTAATAATCACTCTAAATCCGTTTTCATTGCACTTTCTGTGAGAACCCGTAATTTTTCATTTTCTAGGTTTTATTATTTTTCATGGCTTGTTTTCTGCATTTTCGTGAGTAGGAAAAATTTCTAGATATTTTTAAGGAGCAGATATAGTTTTTAGATGATTTTTCTAGCATCGAATAGGTTTTGAGAAATTAAGAGCGTATACCGGACGTGGGACCCACTAGTGTGAAAAGTTCGAAAAAATTCGGCCAACTAGGTTAAGTTTTGGATACTGTAATTAATTTACCGGGTGTTAAGAGATAAGTAGAGGATGCTAAGTGGATTGGTATGAGGGAGACAAAAGTTAGGCAAGCATTAAATGAGGTGACAAGTGTCACCATAGGATTGGTTCTTACATAAGACCACTATTCACCTTTTTCTATTTGACCAAATAAATCACAAAATTAACCAAAATTTCACCATTTTCTCTTCTCTAGTGGCCGGCTCTTACTCTCAAGAAAGAAAGAAAGAAAACTCTCCAAGTTGCTTCAATCTTTGCTCCAATCTTCTAAATCAACCATTAGATTTTGTTTTTGCTCCATAGAAACACTTCAGGAAGTGTTAGTGAGTTGATTTGTGGAGTTATTTGGAAAGCTAAGAGGACCTATTGCTCTCTCTCTCTTGTTTCTAAGGTGAGTTGTGAAGAACCACTTTCCTTCCTCTAATGATGCCTAATTTATGGTTAGTGGTGGTATGTGATGAAACTTTATGGATTACATCTTGATTTGTGGTTGAATTAGTAAAGTTTTTTATTTATTGGTGATTTTCTGTTTTAATATGAACATGATTGTGTGGCTATCTATGATGATTGAAAATGATGTATAATGACTCTAGAAGGTGGAAAAAGTGGATAATTGCAACCAATTTCTGGTTTGGAAGAAATTGTAGAAAGTTAGGGTTTTCTTGGGAACATTCTGCCTGGTTTTGTAGCTCCTAGTTAGAGGCCGAATTGGCCTTGTCTTAAAACATAAAAGTTGTAGTTAATGATATTTTAGAGGTTCCTGCAAAATTTCAGGTCAATCGGAGTAGTGTAGGATGAGAAAAGTCGAAATTACCCTTGCTGTCCTGGTTTTATCCGAATGTAAGAATTGCTCCTGTAATTGATTGTTTTGGTTGGAATTGCTTCGGAATTGGTTGTTGATGCCTTCTGATGAAATGTATCCCTGTTTCTTAGCTTTCAGCTGGTTTTGGAATTTCTAGATTTGGACTTGGATAGCCTGATTTATGATGTTTCCGCTAGAATGCGTTTTGTGAATCTGTTTTACGGTTTTGGTGTAGTATCTTGCATTTTTGACATGGTTGCACTCAAAACTGGGTTGAGTGACCTTCTGTAATGTTGTAGCCCTGTATTTTAGCTTCCAAACGGTGTATCTTACACCTTCATCCGGTAATCGTAGTGCCTTGGGTGCCATTACCGCAAAAAGAGGTCAAAAACTGTTTTTTTCAGGGAAAAGCTAAATCCATTTCCGGATTTTCTGGTTTTCTCTAATGCTTGTATATGCTTATGGAACCCTATTGGGGTCGTATTTGGCATTGGTTTATGACTCTTTATCGAGTCTCATTGTACTTGTTTGCATGTTTTAGGGCGTGACGTTGGTGCACGACGTTCTTTTGACGGAAGTGCATGAAACCTCATTTGCAAGCTTGGTGAGTGTACTACTCACTTGTGTGTTACTATATGGCTTTGAATGTGAATTGCTTGAAGTGAATTGAATGTGAATTGATTGAAGTGAGAGCGTACTTTATCACTCTCACTTATTGTTTACCATGTTATTGGAATGTTATACGACATGTTACATGAAATGAAAGTACATGGCTTGGTGTCGTTTGGACGAGTATCCAACGACTACAATCGTTATCTTTGAGCTCAACCCCATTGATAGTTGATTGAATCGAGCCGGCGAGGGCTTGGTCGTGCCAATTGATGTGCCTTGGGGAAATGTTATATGGAATCTTGTAGTATGAGAGACCCTCGATTCCGGTTTACTCGAGTAATACCAAAGTGCAAGTGTTTGGAGTTCGGGCCCGGTAGGGGTACGTTGGGTGGAAGGAATAGAAGTAAAGTGGAGTCTACGGTTGGTTACTTTTGAATTGACGGAGAGTCAATGAAGTTCGATCAAGAAATGCAAACGAGGGAAAAGGGCTCTTGAGAGCCACCCGTATCCTTTTATCACCACATGTGATGTGTGCCTTTGCTTACTTTTAATGTATTGAATGAAAAGCTTGATGCTTAAATGTACTTGGTTGCTTGAGTGATAGTATTCTCACTGGGCAATTAGCTCACCCCGTTCCTTTTGTTTTCCTTACAGGAATCTGACTGCTTTTGGAATGACTTTTGATAATTGGTTGCCGAATGAACTAGATGAATATCTCTTTTGTATAGTTTATGAATTGAAACCCTAAATGTGCCATTGGGGCCGTTTCTGTGACAGCCCCACCTTCCCCTAAGGCGAACCAAAGGGGTTAGCGAACTGCCTGCCCAACTCTCGCCAGGACTAACGGTTCGGTATAGAACGAGCTAATACATTCCGGAACTTACCAACGCGGGTAAACAAATCAAAATGTTAAAATAATAAAAAAAATGAAACCGAAGTCGGCTATGAATAGTAACCGACCCGTCAGAACCCAACCAAATATCAAGCAAACATTCACATCTTGAAACTTAGCATTTACAAGCCAAAGTAGCATACAAAAGTATTCAAAAGTGGATACATGTCTGGTTTGCCAAATCAAAAGAGAAACGGTCCCAAAAGTACATTTAGGGTTTCAATACATGAGCTATACAAAAGATATGTTCAACTAGCTCAATTTGGCAGCTCAATTATCGGATGAAGGTCCAAACCCACCGTTTCGAAGCTAAGAGATAGGGATACAATATTACAGAAGGTCACTCAACCCAATTTCGAGTGTAACCAGGTAAAAAATGCGAGATACTATACCAGAATCACAAAAACAGATTCACAGAACGTATTTTAGCGGAAACATCATAACTCAGGCTCTCCAAGTCCAAATCCAGAAATTCCAAAACCAGATAAAAGCTAAGAAACAGGGATAAATTTCATCAGAAGGCCTCAACAACCAATTCGGAAGCAATTCCAGCCAAAACAACCAATTACAGGCGCAATTCTTACATTCGGGTAAAACCAGAACAGCAATAGTAATTTCGACTTTTCTCACTCTACGCTACTCTGATTGACCTGAAATTTTGTAGGCACCTATAAAATGTCATTCCCTACAACTTTAATGTTTTAATACAAGGCCAATTCGGCCTCTAAATAGGAGCTAAAATTCGGGCAGAATGTTCCTTCACAAAACCTAATTTTCTGAAATTTCTTCCAAACCAGAAATTGGTTGCAATTCATCACTTTTTCCACCTTCTAGAATCATTATATACCATTTACAATCATCATAGATAGCCACACAATCATGCTTATATTAAAACAGAAAAATCCCCAAAAATAATAAAACTTCATCACTTCAACCACAAATCAAGAAATAATCCATAATATTGCATCTCATACTACCACTAATCATGATTTAAGCATCAATTAAGGAAGGAGGGTGGTTCTTCACAACTCACCTTAGAAACAAGAGAGAGAGAGCAATAGGTCCTCTTAGCTTTCCAAATAACTTCACAAATCAACTCACTAACACTAATTGAAGAGGTTTTATGGAAGGAATTCAAGATGAAACGGTTAGTTTGTGAGATTGGGCAAGATTGGAGCAAGAAACTTGGAAGCTTTTCTTTCTTTTCTTGTAGGAAGAGGTTCGGCCAAGAGGAAGACAAAAATGAGGAATTTTTGGTGAATTTTTGATTTATTTGGTCAATGGTAAGAAAATGAATAGTGGTCTTACAAGTTCCTCCAATCAAATGGTGACACTTGTCACTTATTTAATGCAAGTCTATCACTTTGTTCCCTCTCACACCAATCCAAATAGCTTCCTCTAATTATCTCTTAACACCCGGTAAATTAAACCCAGTATCCGAAACTTAACCTAGTTGGCCGAATTTTTCCGAACTTTTCGCACCAGTGGGTCCCACGTCCGGTATACGCTCTTAATTTTTCAAAATCTATTCGATACTAGAAAAATCATCTAAAAACTATATTTACTCATAAAAATTATCTAGAAAATTTTTCGGATACAGAAAGTGCAGAAAACAAGCCATTGAAGATAAGAAAACCTAGAAAGATAATAAAACCTAGAAAATGGAAAAGTTACGGGTTCTCACTGTTTCACTTTTATTTTGGCAACCGTACATGTATTAATTTTGAGTAATTTTCATATGCCATTTTGGCTTGTAAATGCTAAATTTTAAGATGTGAATGTTTGCTTGTTATTTGGTTGGGTTTTAACGGGTCGGTTACTACTCATGGCCGACTCCGGATTTCTTTTTTTTTATTTTGTGTTATTTTGCTAGTTTGACTTGTTTGCGCCGTTATAAGTTCCGAAACGCAATAGATCGCTCTAAACTGCACCGTTAGTCCTGGCGAGAGTTGGGCAGGCAGTCCGCTAACCCCTTTGGTTCGCCTTAGGGGAAAGTGGGGCTGTCACAAGTGGTATCAGAGCCTAGGTTTGAATTAGCCTGGGTGTAATAGAAATGCTCGATTTGAGGGTTCTTTGTTTATGGCCTTTAAGCTTATTTATGGTTAATTGCTCTTTTGGTGTAGGATGGCCGGACAGGGTGAGCCTAGTGATAGTCCTCCGGGTGAGAGACCTCGTGGAGCGTTCCCCGTGATACCATACCAGATACGGCCAGGAAGGGCCGTCGTGCGTTGGAGCCCATCTAACCGTCTCCGACGGTGTGAGTGTCGACATAAGTATACTTACCCTAACGCTCTAGTGTTTGCCGTGGCCGAGGAGCGTAAGGAGTTGGCCGGAGAGAATGCGAGACTTGAGGCTGAGGTGACCCAGCTTAGGGCGGCCAATGAGAGACAGGCCGAGCGCATTGAGGGTTTGAAGGACGACGTACTTGAGGCAGAGGATAGGGTTGATGACCTCTGCGCTCAGCTTAGGGAAGTCCAAGAGCGCGAGACTAAACGAGCTCGCAAGGTGAAGGTTCGAGCTGCATCGATCCTGAACCTTTACGCGGATGTGGTCGAGGGCGTGAGTGACGAGGACTCATGTGCGGGGCCTGAGGCTGGGGTTGGATCCACTCCGTCGGGTGGGTCTAATAGCTCGTCGTCGGTCTAGGACAGGACTTCTAGGGTTTGTTTTGGATTGTTTGGTTTTGTATATAGGTTGGATAGGGAGAAGGGCCTTAGCTAATCGTTTTGTACGTTTAGATTAGCTACGTGTATATTTCTTTTGTTGAGGCCATTCTCTTGGGGATTGTCCATGTTTGTACTCGACTTGACTGAACTTGACTTGACTGATTGTTAATATGTGTGCTGTTTGCCTTGCTTGGAATGTATATATCTGTTTGGAAAGGTTTTGGGTTTTACTTACATGCATTGTTTTATATTGGTTTAGTACCATTGCCTAGATCAAGTAAAAGTTTATGGAAGGAACACGTAGTGGACGGGGACGTGGGCGCGGATATAGACAATCCACACCGGATAGGGGTACTGGGGAAACCTCTACTGGACCTAACCCTGACCCCAATGTGCAAATCGCTGCCGCTATGCAGCAAATGACTAACTTGCTGGCACAAGTAGTGCACAACAAGGCCAGAACCCAAACCCTAACCCCGGAAACCCTGGCAACCACATCGAGAGCGAAGATAGAGCTCTCGAACGTTTTCAAAAGTTTGCTCCACCCAAGTTTATTGGGGGGCCAGATCCGGATGTTACCGAGAGATGGCTCGAGAAGATGGTCGATATTTTTGCGGCTTTGCACTACACCGATGAACGGCAGGTGACTTTTGCCGTATTCCAGTTAGAAGGGGCGGCCCGTTCCTGGTGGAACGTGATACGACAAAAATGGGAACGGGAACAAACGCCCAGGACTTGGATGAATTTTATTAGGGAATTCAACACGAAATTCTTCCCTCCTCTAGTTCAGGAGAGGAAGGAAGATAAGTTTATTCGACTCCGCCAAGGGGCTCAATCGGTGGCGGAATACGAGAGTCAATTCACCCGCCTGTCTAAATTTGCGCCTGAGCTGATCATGACGGAGCAACGGCGAATTAGGCGTTTCATTCAGGGCCTAAACGTCGAAATTCAGAAGGACCTCGCAGTGGCTTAAATCAATACTTTTAGTGAGGTCGTAGAAAAGGCTCAAAGGGTAGAGAGCGCTCGATTGCAAGTCCGGAACTTCCAGGCGAAGAAGCGGGGCTTTCCTGGAAGCAGCTCTGGACAAGAGGATAAAGGTACTCCCTCCAAGTTCGGACGCGGAGCTGGAGGTGGACGACAGTCAGGTTCCGGCAGAGGGGCTCAATCTAGGGGTGGCCCAGACGGGAGAGGCCAAGGCGAAAACTTCCAAAAGGGTTCAGGTTCGGCGTCCCGCGGGCCCTGTGGTTACTGCGGAAAGCCGAATCACTCCGAAGAAAATTGCTGGAAGAAGGGAGGCAAATGTCTGCGTTGCGGAAGCGCAGACCACCAGCTTGCTACCTGCCCACTCTTAAAGCAAGACGGAAGGGGAACTCAAACCACGCCAAAGACCAATTCGGGACTGAATAAAGGGAATGAGGCGAAACCTAAGGTGCCAGCTCGAGTATATTCCTTAGAACCTCAACAGGTCCCAGATTCCTCAGAAGTCGTAGAAGGTACGATCCCTATTTTCCACCGTTTTGCCAAAGTTTTAATTGATCCTGGTGCCACTCATTCCTTTGTTAAACCTGATTTCATGTGTGGCATCGATATAAAACCTGCTAGTTTACCATACGACCTAGAAGTTAGTACACCTACGGGGAATCAATATTTGGTTACTAGTATGGTTTATAGGGATTGTGAAGTGTGGGTAGGAGAGAAGAGATTGTTAGGGGACTTGATAAACTTGATCATTAAGGGGTATGATGTGATATTGGGTATGGATTGGCTAGCCAGGTATAATGCCCAACTGGATTGTAAAACAAAAGTGGTAGAATTCCGCATTCCTGGTGAGGCGACCTTAAGGTTGGATATAAGGGGTAGGTTAGCCTCATCCGCTTTGATTTCGGACATTCAGGCTAGGAAATTGCTAAGTCGAGGGGCGCAAGGATTTTTGGCCTTTTTGATTAACAACCCCACAGATAAAGTGAAGGTAGAGGATGTGGCCATAGTGAAGGAATTTCCGGACGTGTTTCCTGATGAGTTAGTAGCCTTACCTCCGGAAAGAGAAATTGAATTCAAAATAGACCTGCTACCGGGATCCTCACCTATCTCAAAAACACCATACCGAATGGCTCCTGCTGAACTAAAGGAGCTAAAGTTACAATTACAGGACCTTCTGGAGCGGGGATTCATTCAAGAGAGTGGGTCTCCTTGGGGAGCTCCTGTACTGTTTGTGAAGAAAAAGGATGGTGGGTTGAGGATGTGTATCGATTATCGGGGCCTGAATAATATTACGGTGAAAAATAAGTATCCACTGCCCCACATAGATGAGTTGTTCGATCAGTTGCAAGGAGCGGTGGTCTTCTCGAAACTGGACCTCCGCCAAGGGTATTACCAGTTATTAATCAGGAAGGAGGATATTTCGAAAACTGCCTTCAACTCGAGATATGGGCATTACGAGTTCGCAGTTATGCCCTTTGGATTAACCAATGCTACTGCAGCCTTCATGGATTTAATGCATAGGGTTTTTAAGCCCTACCTGGATCACTTTGTCGTAGTCTTCATCGATGACATCCTGGTCTATTCCAAGACCCGTGAAGAGCATGAGCAGCACTTGAGGATTGTCTTACAAACCTTAAGAGACCACCAACTGTACGCCAAGTTCAGCAAGTGCGAATTTTGGCTGGAGAAAATTGCTTTTCTGGGACACATAATTTCTCAAGAGGGTATTTCAGTTGACCCGGTGAAAGTAGAGGCTGTGACTAATTGGAAGAGGCCAGAAACCCCCACAGAGGTCCGCAGCTTTCTAGGACTGGCTGGATATTACCGACGTTTTATCAAGGACTTCTCCAAACTAGCCGGTCCTCTAACCGATTTGACGAAGAAACATGGTCGGTTCTTATGGAACGCCCGAAGTGAGACAAGTTTTCAAGAATTAAAGAAAAGATTGACCATGGCTCCAGTTCTAGTTTTACCAAACGGGGTGGACGGATATGCTGTGTATACTGATGCATCACGAGAAGGTCTGGGTTGTGTACTAATGCAGAACCGTAATGTGATCTCTTTTGCCTCTAGGAAATTGAAATCTCACGAGCAAAATTACCCGACGCATGATCTGGAGCTAGCAGCCGTTGTTTTCGCTCTTAAAAAGTGGAGACACTACCTATATGGGGTAACCTTCGAGGTTTACTCCGATCACAAAAGTTTGAGGTATCTTTTCTCACAGAAGGAATTGAACATGAGGCAGCGACGGTGGATAGAATTTCTGGAGAATTACGATTGTACTATCAACTACCATCCAGGAAAGACGAACGTAGTGGCCGATGCTTTGAGTCGCAAGGCGCAAGTAGCAGGATTAATGATTAAAGAGTGGAATTTGCTCGAGTCGGTTTGCGAGTGAAAACCCTGCCTTGGGAGCCATAAGGTGATTTTTGGCAATATTAAAGTGACTTCCACCTTCTTGGAAAGGATTAAAGAAGCTCAAAAGGAAGATGCACTGGTGCAGAAATGGGAAGAGAAAGTGGAAAAAGGAGAAACCACTGATTTCAATTTTGGTCCTGAGGGTATTTTAAAATACCGAAACCGAATAGTGGTGCCGAAGGATGAATCGTTGAAAACGGAGATTCTAGAGGAAGCTCATCGCTCCAAGTATACAATCCATCCGGGTAGTAGTAAGATGTATCAAGACCTGAAAGGAAACTATTGGTGGGACAATATGAAGAAGGAAATTGCTCTGTACGTGCAAAAATGTCTCGTTTGCCAACAAGTTAAAGCGGAGCATCAAAAACCGTCGGGCTTGTTACAACCCCTTGAGATACCTGAATGGAAGTGGGAAAACATCACCATGGACTTTGTTTCAGGTTTGCCGCGAACGCAACGAGGACACGATGCCGTTTGGGTGATCGTCGATCGATTAACCAAGTCGGCCCATTTCTTGCCGGTAAGCATGAAGTATTCCATGGACAAGTTGGCCCAACTGTACATGGATGAGATTGTAAAGCTGCACGGTGTTTCAGTGAGCATTGTCTCCGATCGAGATCCACGGTTCGTATCTCGGTTTTGGCAAAAGTTCCAAGAAACCCTGGGGACGAAACTCAACTTGAGCACGACCTATCACCCTCAGACGGATGGACAATCGGAACGAACCATTCAAACTCTCGAGGACATGCTACGAACTTGCATTCTGGATTTTGGAGGCAACTGGGGTCAACACATGACCTTAGTAGAGTTTGCATACAACAATAGCTACCATTCGTCGATTCAAATGGCTCCATATGAAGCACCATATGGACGAAAATGCCGATCACCAATCTACTGGGATGAAGTTGGCGAAAGGAAGGCACTGGATCCAACCACTATTCCTTGGATGGAGGAAGCTCGAGAAAAGGTGAAATTGATACGACAACGACTCGAAACAGCTCAAAGCCGACAAAAGAGCTATGGGGACAATCGAAGAAAAGATTTAGAGTTCGAAGTTGGAGACCATGTTTTCCTCAAGGTTACACCATTACGGAGTGTCACGGCAGGTAGAGGAAAGAAATTGCAACCAAGGTTCGTCGGACCTTACAAGATCCTGCAGAGGATAGGCGCGGTAGCATATAGACTAGAGCTGCCGTCAAGTCTCTCTCGAATTCACGACGTCTTCAACGTCTCGATGCTCAAGAAGTACTATCCCGACCCCTCCCATATCTTACAACCAGAGGAGGTCGACATAGACGAATCGCTTGCTTACGAAGAGAAACCTGTCCAAGTGCTTGACCGGAAAGTCAACGAGCTCAGAAACAAGCAGATTCCGTTAGTGAAGATACTATGGAGAAACCATGGGATAGAGGAAGCTACCTGGGAAGTGGAAGAGGAGATGCGAAAGAAATACCCTGAACTTTTCGTGAGTTAAGGTCAGAAATTTCGAGGGTGAAATTCTTTTAAGGGGGAAAGAGTGTGAGAACCCGTAATTTTCCATTTTCTAGGTTTTATTATTTTTCATGGCTTGTTTTCTGCATTTTCGTGAGTAGGAAAAATTTCTAGATATTTTTAAGGAGCAGATATAGTTTTTAGATGATTTTTCTAGTATCGAATAGGTTTTGAGAAATTAAGAGCGTATACCGGACGTGGGACCCACTAGTGCGAAAAGTTTGAAAAAATTCGGCCAACTAGGTTAAGTTTTGGATACTGTAATTAATTTACCGGGTGTTAAGAGATAAGTAGAGGATGCTAAGTGGATTGGTATGAGGGAGACAAAAGTTAGGCAAGCATTAAATGAGGTGACAAGTGTCACTATAGGATTGGTTGTTACATAAGACCACTATTCACCTTTTTCTATTTGACCAAATAAATCACAAAATTAACCAAAATTTCACCATTTTCTCTTCTCTAGTGGCCGGCTCTTACTCTCAAGAAAGAAAGAAAGAAAACTCTCCAAGTTGCTTCAATCTTTGCTCCAATCTTCTAAATCAACCATTAGATTTTGTTTTTGCTCCATAGAAACAGTTAAGGAAGTGTTAGTGAGTTGATTTGTGAAGTTATTTGGAAAGCTAAGAGGACCTATTGCTCTCTCTCTCTCTTGTTTCTAAGGTGAGTTGTGAAGAACCACTTTCCTTCCTCTAATGATGCCTAATTTATGATTAGTGGTGGTATGTGATGAAACTTTATGGATTACATCTTGATTTGTGGTTGAATTAGTGAAGTTTTTTATTTATTGGTGATTTTCTGTTTTAATATGAACATGATTTTGCGGCTATCTATGATGATTGGAAATGATGTATAATGACTCTAGAAGGTGGAAAAAGTGGATAATTGCAACCAATTTCTGGTTTGGAAGAAATTGTAGAAAGTTAGGGTTTTCTTGGGAACATTCTGCCCGGTTTTGTAGCTCCTAGTTAGAGGCCGAATTGGCCTTGTCTTAAAACATAAAAGTTGTATTTAATGATATTTTAGAGGTTTCTGCAAAATTTCAGGTCAATCGGAGTAGTGTAGGATGCGAAAAGTTGAAATTACCCTTGCTGTCCTGGTTTTATCCGAATGTAAGAATTGCACCTGTAATTGATTGTTTTGGTTGTAATTGCTTCGGAATTGGTTGTTGAGGCCTTCTGATGAAATGTATCCCTGTTTCTTAGCTTTCAGATGGTTTTAGAATTTCTGGATTTGGACTTGGATAGCCTGATTTATGATGTTTCCGCTAGAATGCGTTTTGTGAATCTGTTTTACGGTTTTGGTGTAGTATCTTGCATTTTTGACATGGTTGCACTCAAAACTGGGTTGAGTGACCTTCTGTAATGTTGTAGCCCTGTCTTTTAGTTTCGAAACAGTGTATCTTACACCTTCATCCAGTAATCGTAGTGCCTTGGGTGCCATTACCGCAAAAAGAGGTCAAAAACTGTTTTTTTCAGGGAAAAGGTAAATCCATTTCCGGATTTTCTGGTTTTCTCTAATGCTTGTATATGCTTATGGAACCCTATTGGGGTCGTATTTGGCATTGGTTTATGACTCATTATCGAGTCTCATTGTACTTGTTTGCATGTTTTAGGGCGTGACGTTGGTGCACGACGTTCTTTTGACCGAAGTGCATGAAACCTCATTTGCAAGCTTGGTGAGTGCACTACTCACTTGTGTGTTACTATATGGCTTTGAATGTGAATTGCTTGAAGTGAATTGAATGTGAATTGATTGAAGTGAGAGCGTACTTTATCACTCTCACTTATTGTTTACCATGTTATTGGAATGTTATACGACATGTTACATGAAATGAAAGTACATGGCTTGGTGTCGTTTGGACGAGTATCCAACGACTACAATTGTTATCTTTGAGCTCAACCCCATTGGTAGTTTATTGAATCGAGCCGGCGAGGGCTTGGTCGTGCCAATTGATGTGCCTTGGGGAAATGTTATATGGAATCTTGTAGTATGAGAGACTCTCGATTCCGGTTTACTCGAGTAATACCAAAGTGCAAGTGTTTGGAGTTCGGGCCCGGTAGGGGTATGTTGGGTGGAAGGAATGGAAGTAAAGTGGAGTCTACGGTTGGTTACTTTTGAATTGACGGAGAGTCAATGAAGTTCGATCAAGAAATGCAAACGAGGGAAAAGGGCTCTTGAGAGCCACCCGTATCCTTTTATCACCACATGTGATGTGTGCCTTTGCTTACTTTTAATGTATTGAATGAAAAGCTTGATGCTTAAATGTACTTGGTTGCTTGAGTGATAGTATTCTCACTGGGCAATTAGCTCACCCCGTTCCTTTTGTTTTCCTTACAGGAATCTGACTGCTTTTGGAATGACTTTTGATAATTGGTTGCCGAATGAACTAGATGAATATCTCTTTTGTATAGTTTATGAATTGAAACCCTAAATGTGCCATTCGGGCCGTTTCACTTTTATTTTGGCAACCGTACATGTATTAATTTTGAGTAATTTTCATATGCCATTTTGGCTTGTAAATGCTAAATTTCAAGATATGAATGTTTGCTTGTTATTTGGTTGGGTTTTGACGGGTCGGTTACTATTCATGGCCGATCCGGATTTCATGTTTTTTATTTTGGGTTATTTTGCCAGTTTGACTTGTTTGCGCGCGTTATAAGTTCCGAAACGCAATAGATCGCTCTAAACTGCACCGTTAGTCCTGGCGAGAGTTGGGCAGGCAGTCCGCTAACCCCTTTGGTTCGCCTTAGGGGAAAGTGGGGCTGTCACACTTTCGACTCAAAAGTTATTTCCAAGTATACATCTTACAAAATTTTTCAGTTTGAAAAGCGAGCAACCGTTTCACGTTTATTCTCCAAGTGAATTTCAATTTCTTGACTCTTATTGAACGAAACATCTAAGTTTCGAACCTTAGTTGATTTTCAAAGTTCTTAAATCAAGTTTTATCGCAGATTTGGACTCCAAACCCGGAGTACCACCCAGACGCGAACCTAGAGGCACTACTTTTGGTGAGTGCTTCCAAATATCTGATTGAACTTGATATTTGTGATTCCTCTTTGACAAATGTGATTACATGATATATAAGTGATTTGACAGGGCAAGGGTGTAATTTATCGCACTTGCCCTAATGAGACTCGTACTTGTTCATCAATATCAATTGACTTGCTTTACATGTGTATGAATTATATCTTGCCTAGAATTCCAAAAACCCTGTGGCTAGTTAATCGAGTCGAGCCGGCAAGGGTCTGGTCGATTAGATAACAAACCCTGGGTAACTAGTAATGTCGAGTGGAGTGTTATCTCCTCGGCTAATCGGTATACTCGAGTTTTACCACCCGTGTTTCGTGTGGCGTGCGGGCCCGGATAAGGGGGTTGATCGGTGGACGGAGACTGGCGTGAAGGGGGTTTTCTTTCTAGACTAGTTATCACTTGAAAGTTGACGGAGTGTCAACTACCAATCGATCAAGCTGGGATGGAGCCGAGACATGAGCCACTGTATCCTTACATGTGAATATGATCCATATATTCTTGATTACCTGAAGTATTATTTCTTTGATTGGACTTGTTTGCTCGCTATTTCACTATTACACTATTATTATTTTGTTTGATGGCCAATTTGATATTTGGAACTTCATTGAGTTTTGGCTCACTCCATTAGTTTTGTTTTCCTTACAGGGGTACGAGCGAGGCGTGAGACGTGTAAAGACTAGCGTAGTCTAGTTGTTTTGACTTTTGACTTGTACTCGCGCTATTACTCGAATAGAATGTTTTGTATCTGGATTGTATACACTTTGAACCAGTTTGGGTATATTGAGGTTTTGTATCTTGATTGTGCATCAATGTAAATTATAAGCTTGAATTGCGATGTTATTTATGATCCACGGATGTATGCACGTGATACGAGTGAGTGAGTCCTGGCGAGAGCTGGGCAGGTGGTCCGCCGAACCCTTTGGTACGCCTTAGGGGAAGGTGGGGTCGTCACACCTTCTCTAATATAATTTAGGAGTAGGAATAGAGTACATATTGATGATTGACAAAAATTAATTAAATAAAGTTTCATCCCTTTGTTTTTTCTTTTGCCACATTAATTTCTAAACTCCAGTAAAGCATGAGAGACTTAATAATGTTGATTTTTTGTAAAATGACCAAAATTGTGTCAAAACTATACTTACGAGTTGTGTAACACTAACACTTTATACTTATGAGTTATGTGACAAAATATATTAATATATACAAGAAACATTAAATATACAAAATTAGGTCAAAAGATTCAGAAGGACAAATCTTAGTACGTGCAAATTGAGGACTTTTGAAGATATATTGACAGTTGATCATGTTTTATTATTATTTTCCATGTACTTTGAACTAATTTGATATATTGTTGTTAGAAAATTCTTGTTTCGTGCATAGTTTTAATGTTGTGGTCCCGTGGATGTTAAATTAGTTTTAAAAATTAAAAATTATAGTAATTATATTAAGAAAATTATGGAGCAATAAATAAGTTTCGATTAAACCTGAATTAGACTCACAACCCGAATATTTTGAAAGTGAAGTTTGAGTTTTATATTTATCAACTTGAAACTCATAATTTGAAACCTGAAAATAGTACCAACCATATGAGTTGAATCTGGACTTATTAAAATCCAACTCATATGGCCCGATTAGCAGGCCTAAGTCCGTGCTATCAGCCCAAGTGACAATAAGCTTAACCCATCATCCAAGTTGCCTTGTGTGGTTGATTAATTGGTGTTTGCTATGTTTTACTTTGCATATTTAAATAAGGTCCAATTGCTTAAGTTTTGGGTGCATAATGGTATAAACATTTGTAAGTATTAAGAATAACATGATCTACTATAATTAAAAGGATTAATCTTTCCTACACCGACAGTGTATATACTATCAGTATTGGATGAATGACAATTATGCAAAATTTGAATTTGAAATTTAAATTTTGCACACATGTCATGAATCAAACGATGACAGTGTATACACTGTCAGTGTATAGAAGATTTACTCTAACTAAAATACATATTGTTTTGTTTTGTTACTTGACGCACACGATTAGGCATTTAGTTCATAATTCAGCTGTCGAGCTCACCCCATTGTTAGTATTATAATTTTAAGTTGGGTAAAATACAAAAAGCTCTCTGTAGTTAAGCTAATCTAAGGAAAAGCCCCTTATAATTTCAAATCAAATCATACATTTTAGCCTTTTATGATTTGAACTAATTTGAAATAGCAATGGAAATCATCAAAACTAATGGAGGCGGATGAAATGATATAATTACCCTAATATATATATATTTAGTGTAAGCAGGAGGACTCAAACTCGAGACCTCTTGCTTACACTCCCTCCCCCCGTACCACCCAACCCATCCCTCTCCCCATATAACAATGATCATATTAAGCAAATTTACAGAAAATCCCCTATGGTTAAGCCAACTTACAGAAAAGCCCTCTATGAGAAATTTGCTTTTATTTGTTTATTTTGTGCATAGAAATAAGGTAAGTTGTATTTGGAAGTTCTTATTTATTTATCTTATGTATAGAAATATGGTGAGTTTTATTTAAAAATTTTTGTTCATTTATTTTATGCATAGAAATAAGGTGAGTTGTATTTTATATTTATTTTTATATATTTTTTTAAAATTTTATGAGTTCTAAGGGTTTTAATAGGTATATCAGCTAAAAATTTGATTTAAAAAATTATTTTCTATGTCAAGCAACCTCAAACTTGTTAATTTAAATAATTTTTGTTAATTTTTCACATTAGTTCAAACCACGAGATATTGGATTATATGATTTGAAACCATAACGGGCTTTTCTGTAGATTTGTTTAACCATAGGGGGATTTTTTGTATTATAACTCTAAGGTATAATACGTAGATCAACTGAAAATTTATTTGTTTCCAATAGAAACACTCGCAAAAAAAAGCGCATCTATTTTAAACCGGTTAATTCAGACGATTTTTGTCGCATTTTTAAATTAGTTCAAACCACGAGATACCGGAATATATGTTTTGAAACTACAGTGGATTTTCTGTATGTTCGCTTAACCTCATGGGTCTTTTTCTATATTTTACCCTTTTAAGTTTAAATCTTTGAGAATTGGATGAACCTGTGCCATTAGGTTGTGGACTTTCTTAAGTGCTTTATTTTGAAATTTTACCTATGTTAAGTAAAAAAAATTCATTTGGAGATATCGTTTAATTTTTTTTTTCTAATTTAGATATCTCTTGCTAAAGTTTAAATTATACAGGATCATCTTAATTTGGAACTTTTCCGACACCCAATAATTCATTGCCATATAAACTTCCTTTAAGTGTTCCATTCTTACACTACTACACCATCAACTACACAAAAGTTGAAAAAAAAATAAAGAACTAATGAGATAGGGAGTACTTCTTAAAGTGCCTAATTTTTTTTTCGGGCAATCAGAGCAGCACAATTTCCTAGCTTTTCCTTACCCAAAAAAAGAAAGAGTGAATGAAGGAAAGAAAAAACGTAGACAAAGAACAACAAACAATTTATTGATCTACCAGTCTCTCTCACACACTTACTAAGGCAATGACTTGTATAATTTGGGGTTGTTAATTTTGTATATTTTTAATCTCAATTTCATACTCTGTGTGAGGACTCGAAAAATTTTCTTATTTTATAGTATTTATTTTCATGCATTTTCTTTATTTTACTTTATTACCTTAATTTCCTTTATTTTTTATAAGTGAGTATAGTTTTTAAATCATTTTCCTGGCATAAGTTAGTTCATATTACGTTGGTAGTGTATTATGGACGTGGGACCCGCTAGTGCGGTAAGTGCGATAAATTTTTGACGACTAGGTGAAGTTTTGCATAAAGGGATATTATTTTACAAGATGCTAGGGGATAATTAGAGATTAACTATGTGAGAACCCGTAATTTTTCCCATTTTCTAGGTTTTATTATTTTTCATGGCTTGTTTTCTGCATTTTCGTGATTAGGAAAAATTCTAGATATTGTTAAGGAGCAGATATAGTTTTTAGATGATTTTTCTAGTATCGAATAGGTTTTGAGAAATTAAGAGCGTATACCGGACGTGGGACCCACTAGTGCGAAAAGTTCGGAAAAATTCGGCCAACTAGGTTAAGTTTTGGATACTGGAATTAATTTATCGGGTGTTAAGAGATAAGTAGAGGATGCTAAGTGGATTGGTATGAGAGAGACAAAAGTTAGGCAAGCATTAAATAAAGTGACAAGTGTCACTTGCCTATTGGATGGACTTGTATGACTACTATTCCATGTCTTACCATTTGACTTAATAAACTAAAACTTTACCAAAATTACTCCATTTTTCAAGCTCTAGTGGCCGAATCTCTTAAGCAAGGAAAGAAAGAAAACCTCTTCAATTTCTTGATTCCATCTTGCTCCAAATCACTAAACCAACCATTTAAACTTGTCTTTGTTCCATAAAACCTCTTCAATTAGTGTTAGTGAGTTGATTTGTGGAGTTATTTGGAAAGCTAAGAGGACCTATTGCTCCCTCTCTCTTGTTTCTAAGGTGAGTTGTGAAGAACCACCCTCCTCCCTTAATTGATGCTTAAATCATGATTAGTGGTGGTATGAGATGCAATATTATGGATTATTTCTTGATTTGTGGTTGAAGTGATGAAGTTTTATTATTTTTGGGGATTTTTCTGTTTTAATATGAACATGATTGTGTGGCTGTCTATAATGATTGGAAATGGTATATAATGATTCTAGAAGGTGGAAAAAGTGGATAATTGCAACCAATTTCTGGTTTGGAAGAAAATTGAAAAAATTAGGGTTCTAATGGTTACATTCTGCCCGAATTTATAGCTCCTAGTTAGAGGCCGAATTGGCCTTGGATTAAAAAATGAAAGTTGTAGTAAATGACATTTTAGAGGTGCCTACAAAATTTCAGGTCAATCGGAGTAGCGTAGAATGAGAAACGTCGAAATTACCCTTGTTGTCCTGGTTTTACCTGTAATTGGTTGTTTTGGCTGGAATTGCTTCCGAATTGGTTGTTTAGGTCTTCTGATGAAATTTAGCCCTGTTTCTTAGATTTCATATGGTTTTGGAATTTCTGGATTTGGACTTGGATAGCCTGCTTTATGATGTTTCCGCTAGAATGCATTTTGTGAATCTGTTTTACGGTTTTGGTATAGTCTTTTGCATTTTTGACCTGGTTGCACTCAAAACTGGGTTGAGTGACCTTCTGTAATGTTGTAGCCCTGTCTTTTAACTTCAAAACGGTGTATCTTACACCTTCATCCGATAATCGTAGTACCTTTGGTGCCATTACCGCAAAATGAGGTCAAATTCCTATGTGGGCCGAATTCCTATTTCCTAGTTTAGGTAGGTGAGTTGTCAATCCTTACTCCAAACGGATTTGCCCTAGTTCTAACCTATAAAAAGGCACCTCTTGTATGAGTAAAAGGAACGGAATATTACAACCAGAAATCATGAGGAATTTTCCTTCAAGTTCTTAATCGAACTTACTCTTGAATTCTTGAGTTCATAACTTAGGATTCAAATCAGACTTTATCAATTAGTTTGTTCCCTAATTGTGGTGTCTCTTAATCCATCATTATTTGCTTAAGGTTGCTGATTACCTTCGTGTGTCAGAGGTCTTGAGTTCATGAGAACAATCGCGTTCAATTTCCATTGGGGAGAAAAGGTCCAACTCTGATATTACAAAGTTGGGAGGTTCTAGGAGGGTCTTCCCCTAGGATTGCTCATCAGTTGGTATCGGAGCATCAGGTTAATTCTCTTTCAATTGAAGTTGTTCATGTCTTGTTAGTTTGTGTCTTTTGTCAAAAAAAAAAAACAGTAGCGATTACTGTTCATCGTACTGGAGTGATTTACTATTCATCGTACTGTAGCATACTATTCATCCGAGCAAAAAAAAAATCTGTTTGGGCATTGTCTTTTTGTGTTTTCTGTCCAAATTTCTTTCTTGAGTCTGTTATACTTGTGTTTGGGTTGTTAAGGTTTAAAGAAAAAAAAAAAAAAGAAGTCACGTACCTTATATTGTTTTAATGTCCAAGTTGCTAGAGTATTGCTGAAATTTTTCTTTTAAGTATTGCTGAAATTTTGTTTTGCCTATTTCTTGAGTATTGCTATATTGGTTGTTGTTCTTGCAAATCTTGGAGACCACAATATAAATTGGGGAAGTTCTTGAGCTTCTTGAACAAAATTCTTGAAGTTCTTGGACCACCAAGTCTTGTTTTGAAAGTTCTTTAAAAATAAATCAAGAACTAGGGTTTTCTTGGAATTTTCATAACTTTTCATCCATTTCTTGAACTTGTTGGTGTGACCTGAATTTGTGTTCCTCCAAAGCAAAAAAAAAAAAAAAGGACAAATAAAAATCGAAAAAAAGGGAAGAAGAGAAGGAATCGGCTCTCACACAAAGGAAATCAGGTTTCCAATTCTTGATTGGTTTCCCAAAACTTGAGTCTCCAAATCTTGATTGGTTTCCAAATCTTGAGTTTCCAATCTTGACTGAAGTCCAACGACTCCAAACGACCTAACCAGCCTCAAACACACCCAAATCAGTTTCCAAAGCCAAACCTGATCTACCACAAACACCTTAGCCAAACTGCCTTTGAATTCTTGAGTTTCTAAAATCGGTTGAGCTAGTTTTTGCTAACCGATTTGACTGAAATTTGAGGACTGGTTCTTGCGTTATTTGAGCACCCCAAAAGCACCACTTACCCTCCAAAATACTGACCAGAAACTCAGCAAAACAGTAGCTCAAAAAAAGAAAAGTTCCAGCTTCGAGTAGAGTTTTTCTAGGATTTACAAAATTCTGCTTTGTGTCTTATTCATTGCTTATAGGGTAATTAATTCTGGAATTTTTGAGAGTTTGAGTTGTTTTAAGAACTTCGAGAAGGGAAATTGAGAGTGAGTGTGTTTTCCTTGAGTGATACACGAGAGCTTTGCAAGGTAGACTAGGATACATTTTTTTTGTAGGTTTGACAATATGTCTCAAGAGGGGAACATACCCGAGCCGTCTGAGACCGACATGTCACTCAAACTAGTGCTCCAAGCTCTTCGAAAACAAGCGGAGAGACATGAAGTTGTGATGACACAATTATCCGACAGGTTGGCTGCCATTGAGATGCGAGGTATCGGAGATACACACAATAGGATTTCGAGTGTTTAGAGTGCTGATCATGATGCGGATGATGAGGGATATCATTCTAACACCTCATTTCGATCAAGGAAAAGCCAAAGGGGAGCGAGGGAAGGTCGAGATCGACCTAGAAGAATCGATGACAATCTTGGTTCCATCAAGACTAAGATGCCTACTTTTCATAGGAAGAATGATCTTGAAGTTTACTTGGATTGGGTTCGGCAAGTTGAGCAAGTGTTTGAAGTCCACAATTACTCTGAAGAGAAAAAAGTGAAACTTGAAGCTATTGAATTTCAAGATTATGCATCTATTTGGTGGGAGCAAGTATGTGCCACAAGGAGGAAAAATAGGGGACAACCAATTGACACTTGGACTGAAATGAAGCAAGTGATGAGGAAACGATTTGTACCCTTCCATTATACCACGGACTTGTACAATCGGCTCACTCAAGGGTCTAATTCGGTTGATGAGTACCACAAACAAATGGAGGTAGCGATGATACGGGCCAATGTACAAGCGGATCCGGAAGCAACCATGGCAAGGTTCCTTAATGGATTAAATCCTAAAATTAGGAAGAAGGTTGAGCTTCAAGACCACTTTGAGCTTTAACAAATAGTGTCTTAAGAAGAGAAGGTGGAAAAGCAAGCCTTATCTCTAAAGACACCTAGTGGCCGAACCACTACATCCTCTTTTACTCCTTGGAGAAGAAATCAATTGCCAACATCCAATGTTTGGCCAAGGCAAGGTAATAGAGAGAGGGAAAACAAGCGGAGGGAACAACTGTCCCATCCGAGTGCAACTTCTTCTAAACCAACCCCGCGCCCGACTCTTCCAGGGGCAAATACATCTACCAACCAGCCAAAGGCATGCTTCAAATGCAAGGGAATTGGCCACCTCATGGCTCAATGCCCTAACTGAAACATCATGTACATGAATGAAGAGGGAGTGTGGCAAAGCGAAGGAGAGGAAGAATATGCGGACATGCCACCGCTTGAAGAAGAAAGGAAGGATGATGACATGGTTCAGATAGAGGAGTGTGACGACCCCATTTTCCCTAAGGCGAACCAGAGGGGTTAACGGACCGCCTGCCCAGCTCTCGCCAGGACTACGAACCCGAAACACGCAAATCGAAACTAATACACGAGGGAAAATTCAAGAACACAAGCGATTAACCTTTATTAAGCTACTCTTATCATCACAGAATTACCACGGAAGAAAGTGTAACGCTCGAGCACTCGAATCGGCCAAGAAAACAAAATGAAAATTTTTCCGCGGATGAACAGTGACGGGCCACGTCACTATCCGGCCAGAATCTGGCCGGATATGAGGCAGTGGCCAAACCCCAAAAGGGATCGAAATCCCCTGTCAATTCGGCCGATAATCCGACCGGAAGTTGGCCGGATTGCTCTGGCCGGATTGCGTCCAGTGGCTAAACTCAAAATTTTTTTCTTTCTCCCCTGCCTATCTGGCCTTGTATCCGGCCATAAACTGGCCGGATTCTTGGCCGGATTCGTGAACAGTACCTTCGTCAAAATCTTTTCCTTCCTTGTTCGAAGCCGGTGTTCGCTCAAAACACATTAAACACATAACACAGTTAATCCAAAACTTGATATGGATATATATACATGAAAAGGTTCAATTGTACAACTCAAAAGGGTACTTAAATTCACATACATCAAAGTTTCCAAGTGTTCGAGGAGCTACTCAAAACTAGCTACTTAACTAGCTCAACTCAATTTCTCAAAACTTGGGTCCAACAGTGTTCCTGTAAGGAAAACAAAACAACGGGGGGGTGAGCTTACGCTCGTGAGGTACCAAATGCACAATTAGATTATGCAGACTAACAAACACACATAAGAGTGCCTTTATTAAACCAACCATGTATAAAAGGATACGGTCGGCCCTCAAGGGCCGTTCTCCACTTGCCATACTTGATCGTACTCATTGACACTCCGTCAACTATTAAGGCGAAACAAAACCGTAGACTCGTCTTTACACCATTTTCTTCCACCATTCACCCCCTTACCGGGCCCGAACACCTCACAGTTACAAAAGGTAATACTCGAGTATACCATCGGGTCGAGGAGTTAACACTCCACTCGACTATCAGTGACCCAAAGGCTCGTTAACGATTCGCCCAAGCCCTCACCGGCACGACTCGAATAACGGCCTAAGGGAAGGAGCTCAGATTTCACAATGATAATAGGGCATAGCCCTAGCAGATGTCAAACCATATACACATGAAATTTCATAGTCCAACAGTAACACTAATGCAAGTAAGTGGTCAAGAGCGATAAAGTACACCCTTGACCTATTCAAGTCATTCAAGTCACATAACAAGTACATGTAACCATTCAATGATACACTCACCAAGCAATCAAGTAATTCACACGTTCGCGTCAAGCGTAGGCCCCGGACCACCGGTACGACCTAAAAACAAGCAAGAGAACATATTTGAGACTAAATCATGAGTCAACATCTTGATAATGAATTACTAGTACAATATACAAAAGTGAAACGGGGTAACAAAGGTGCGGAATATAAACAACTCCAAGATTCTTCCATTTCTATTCAAATCCTTCTCAAATCAAGGGCACCCACATTTCTAACCAATTGGGCGGCATTTCCCCACAATTTATTCACATTCTCAACCTAACCAACAACATCCAACTCATACAGATGCACTTATGTATCATAAACTAGTCCATACACCTTATTTGAGTCACAATAAGCTCAAGTACACATCAATTAGGGGTATGAAAGCCATATATAGAAAAGCCCCAATTCACTAAACCCTAAAAATTGGAATTCCTCACAAATGCGGAAATTTTCCGCAATCAACCACCACTAACACATATAGGCTCCAAATTATTCAATATAAAGCCATCACACCTTACAAATCATGAGAATCCATATAAAACAGAAAATTCCTCAATAAATAGAAAAATTGCCACAACCCATCCATAAGTCATGAAATAATCCACAAAATGGCATCTTTATTCACTATCACCTTCCAATTTCATCTTATCAACAACAAAGAAACAAATTCTTACTCACTTACCTTACAAAGACTAGATACAAGGTAGATGGAGGTCTCTCCCTCTAAACAAAAACCACCAAGCACTTCAATCACTCCTAGCAAGAAGGTTTTATGGAGGAATTCAGGGAATAAACGGTTAGATGTTAAGATTGAGGCAAGGAATAGAAGGAAAATTGAAGAAGTTTCTCTCCTCTTTTCCCTCTAGTTGGCCGGCCAAGAAGGTGGAAAATGAAGAGGAAATTTGGTCAATTTTTAATTTAGTAAAGGTGTAAGACAAGTCAAAATTCTAACCTCCAATGGAATTGCAACAAGTGGCCTTGCCAAGCTTATCTTAATTCCTTGTCTTGTAATGTTTAATTACACTAGCTAACCTCTAATTAATTCATAACACAAGGTCATAGAGTCTCCGTATATAAAATTTCTCCCAACTACATTTTTACGGCACCGGTCGCCCTAGTGGGTCCCACAACCACTATACACACCTAAAAACACAGAAAATAATTTATATCCTAAAAATGATGCAAAATTCATATTTTCTCATAAAATCCCTCAAAATATTCATATAATAAAGAAAACACTAAAACTAAGCCTAAAAGCCTAAAATAAAATGTCTAAAAATAAGAAAATTTTTCGGGGTCTCACAAGGAGAATCCCGTAGCTCGAACTATGGTGACCATGAGAGTGCTCAATGCACACGCTCAAGAAGATGATCTCCAACGAACTAACATTTTTCATACGAGATGCAAAATTGGAGATAAGGTATGTCTTGTGATCATTGATAGTGGCTCTTGTACTAATTGTGTAGCCGCTGATTTTGTTGAGTAAAAACACATTCCATGGACTTACCACCCTAAACCATATAGATTGTCTTGGTTAAATGATGGGTGGGAAGTCAAGGTGACCAAACAGGCTTTAATTGCTTTTTCTATTGGTCGATACAAGGACCAAATTTTATGTGATGTAATTCCTATGCATGCTAGTCATGTCTTGTTAGGGCGTCCTTGGGAGTATGATAGACAGACTGATCATATTGGACTCACTAATAAGTATAAGTTCATTATCGATAACCTCAAAATCACTCTTTCACCCTTGACACCTACACAAGTGTATAAAGAACAATTGTATTTGAGAAAAGAGAGAGAGAGAAAAGGCAATCGAGAGAGGCAAAGAAAAAGCCGAATGTGAGAGGGAATGAGGGGAAAAAGAAAGTAGAGACCGAGTTGAGTGAAAAAGAAAATTTGAGTGAAAAAAGACTCAGTGAGGCCGAGAGCTTGAAACTAGAAAAAAAAAGGTTATATGCAAGTGTGCATGAGATAGATAGGGCTTTGAATGCACAAAGTCTTCTCATAGTACTTCTATACAGGGAAGCTAATTATTCTTCTTTTTACACACTAGGCATACTCTCTTTTGCAGGAATTCAAGGATGTGTTTCCAGAGGAATTACCGAAAGGATTACCTCCAATTCGAGGCATTGAACATCAAATCGATTTTGTTCCTGGAGCAATCCTACCAAATCGACCAGCCTATAGAGCAAACCCGGAGGAAACAAAGGAAATTCAAAGGCAAGTCAACTCCCTCCTTGAAAAAGAACAGGTTCGTGAATCTCTTAGTCCTTGTGCAGTTCCAGTTATTTTAGTTCCTAAGAAGGAAGGGACTTGGAGAATGTGTACAGATTGTCGTGCAATTAATAAAATTACTTTTAAGTATCGTCATCCAATTCCTAGGTTAGATGATATGTTAGAAGAATTGCATGGAGCAATCATTTTCACTAAAATTGATTTAAGATCTGGTTATCATCAAATAAGGATAAAGGAAGGAGAAGAATGGAAAACTGCTTTCAAAACAAAGTATGGTCTTTATGAGTGGCTTGTGATGCCTTTTGTGTAACAGCCCCACTTTCCCCTAAGGCGAACCAAAGGGGTTAGCGGGCTGCCTGCCCAGCTCTCGCCAGGACTACGGATTAGTTCACGTCGATCTAATACGTTCCGGAACATACCCACGCGTGTAAACAAGTCAAAATCACAAAATAAAAAAAAACGAAAATCGAAGCCGATGATGAACAGTACCGGCCATGTCCGAATCCGGATACTAGGCCGGGAGTAGCCAAATTTTCTTTTGCCGTTTGAAATACAAGTTAATCAGAAATCCAACCAAATGTCAACCAACCATTAATACATTGCAATTCAACATTTACAACCAATTTGGCATGCCAAAAGCTATTCATCATGGATACACATGTTCGGTTTGCCAATCAAAAGATGAACCCAATACACATTAGGGTTTCATGCAAAGAGCTATTCAACATAGACATATACATGGCTCAATTTGGCAACCAACAAGTATGATCTTCCAAAAATGATCATTTTCCTGTAAGGAAAACAAATGGAACAAAGTGAGCTAAAGCCCAGTGAGCAACTATCACGTAAGCAACAAAGATCACTTAAGCATAACCGTTCATTTCAAGTATCCAAATAGGAAGCAAAACAAATCGGTAAAAGGATACGGACGGCTCTCAAGAGCCCATTTCCACGCTTACATTCTTGATCCAATCTCATTGACTCTCCGTCAACGTTTATGAGTACCAACCGTAGAACCCACTTCACTCCCATCCCTTCCACCAAACATACTCCAACCGGGCCTGCACTCCAATCAGTAGCTTTTGGTAATACTCGAGTATACCGGAACCAAGAGTCTCATCACTACAAGATTCCCCAGTACAGTCCCCGTGGCATGTCAATTTTCACGACCAAGCCCTCGCCGGCTCGATTCAATTGACTACCTACGGGGTTGAGCTCAGTAATACAGTAAGGCCGTTGGATATTCGTCCAAACGACACCAAATCAGTTTTCCATGAATGGAATTCAATATCTCATATAGCAAGTGCAGTATTTCAGTAAAACGGTAATCAGTCATTAACGGTATCACAAGGGGTGAGGGCGGTCAAGTACACCCTCACCTCAATCAATTCCAATAGCCAAATAAGCCTTCAAGGCATCAAAATCACATATAGCAAAGGCACATTGTAACATTCAAGTGAGTAGTATACTCACCACTCACGTAGGTGAGGTTTCATGCACCGTCGTCCAAAGTACGTCGTGCACTAACGTCACGCCCTAGAACACGTAAACAAATACCATAAGACTCGATAACGAGTCATCAAGCCATGCCAATCGCAACCCCAAAAGGGTTTCATATGCATCAACAAGTAGCATAGATAACCAGAAATTCCAGCAATGCACTCACGTGACCTTAACAAAAAAAAAACAGTTTTCGTCCTCCTTTTGCGGTAATGGTACTTAATGGTCTACGCTTATCGGATGAGGGTGTAAGACCCACCATCTCGAAGCTAAAAGACAGGGCTACAACAATGTATAAGGCCACTCAGTCCAAATCCTAGCACAACTAGGTCAAAAATGCAGAATACCAAACCAGAACCGTAATTGCAGGTTTACAAATCACATTATGCTGTAATTAGTCCAACTCAGTCTATACAGGTCCAAATTCATTGATTCCAAAGGCATATGATACCTAAGACATCAAGATACATTTCATCAGAAGACACCAACATCCAAATCCAACTTTCATGTTTTGAGCAAAGTCGAATTCGGCCTATAACCCTATGATCCAAAACCGGACAGATTTAGGGGTTATCAACCCTAACTTTTCTCATTTCAATCCAAACCCAAAATTGGTTGCATTTATCACTAATTCACACCTACTAGAGTCTTTATAGACTATTGCCAATCATCAAAGATAGCCACAACATCACATTCATATTAAACCAGAAAATTCCTCAAAAATATAAAAACTTCACCAAATCAACTCAAATCAAGAAATAAATCACACATTCCATCACTCAAGCCACCATTAGGCACAAAATAAGCATCATTAGATATAAGAGGATGTTCAATCATCACTTACCTAGTAAACAAGAGAAGAGGAGTTGTAGACCACCTTAGCTCTTCCAAAAACTTCACCAAACTCACCACTAACACTAAACGGAAAGATTGTATGGAGTGGAAACTAGTTGGTGTGATTGATTTAGATGATTTGAGCTAGTGGAAAGTTTGAAGATTGAAGAAGTTTTCTTCCTTCTTGGCAAGAGAGAGGGCCGGCCACAAGGTGAAAGAAAATGGTGATTTTTTGTGAAATTTTTAGATATTTAACCAATTTTGGTCAAAAGTCAAAAAAGGTGAATAGTGTTCTTAAGTCAAAACCAATCACCAAGTGACACGTGGCACTTCATTAATGCATTCCTATCCTTTCTTTTCTCTCTCACATCAATCATTTCACACACTCTACTTATCTCTTAACACCCGATAAATTTTACACAGTATCCGACACTTAACCTTATTGGCCGAATTTTCCCGAACTTTTCGCACTAGTGGGGCCCACGTCCATAATCTATCCGTAATTTTTCAAAAACTACCCAATGCTAGAAAAATCATCTAAAAACTATAATTACTCATAAAATCCACCAAGAAAATTTTCCTAAGCCAGAAAATGCAGAAAACATGCCATTAAAGGGGAAAAACCCTAGGAAAAACATTAAGGGAAAATACGGGTTCTCACACTCTCTCCCCCTTAAAGGAATGTCGTCCTCGACATTCTAACTCCTATATAAAGCCGGTCAAGATATCGCTCAGAAACCAATCAAGCAGTAGAATTCCATCTACTCCAACTCGTATTCACCAGGTCCAAATTTGTTTTTCCCAAAGTCAGTCAAATACTAAGAAACATTCTAATCTTACTTATCACAATTCATGATCTTGTAAATCACTTATCAAATCGTCATGGTCTAGTGGTCCAGTAGGGAGTTAATCGCGTAACCAGATAAAACAGGCAAAAGGCTTGAAATCGGACGTAATGTCCCAGAGATTTGGAAGACATTCAGGGTATAACAAGCTAGCACAACGGCTATGCTTCACCAAAGAATTTCAGTTCAGTAAGTTGGCCCTGGTGGTGCTGGACAACACAACAAGCTAGCACAACGGCTATACTTCACCAAAAGCCTTAGTTCAAGTATTGGTCCCTGGCGGTGCTGGACAACACAACAAGTTCGCACAACGGCGAAACTTCGCCAGAGAGCCTTCGTTCAAGTATTTCATCCCTGGTGGTGCTGGACAACACAACAGGCATGCCTCGCCAGAAGAATGGCGGTGCTGGACAACACAACAGGCAATGCCCCACCAGAGAGGTTCAGTTCAACCGCTACAGAAACGTAGTAGCCGGTCTACAACCACATGAGTACGAAGAAGTTCAAGAGTAGGGTCAAATATTACAAGTTCAGGGAGCATGAACACAAATAAGAGTACAAGTTCAAGTTCAAGGATCATGAGTACAGGTAAGAACACACTGGCCTAACCTCTGTCCAGCAATTCACATTCGTAAATAGTCATAAAATTCAAGTCCACCTACAGGTCACATACCATATATTCGGTGAAATTAGGTCCATTAAGAGTGCGTATGAACACACTCGCCTAACAGGGTCACGTCTCAAGGAAGTTCAGTCTAGTCGGTCTCAGGAAGCTCAAGATCAATCTCAGGTAGTTCGAGGTCAGTCCCAAGTAGTTCAAGTAGAGCAAATTCCAACACTTACCAATCAGGTGGTGCAAAAGTCTATAGATCCATACCTATCGTGTGCGTAATACTCCAACTAGAAACAAAATAAAAACACAAAACAAATACACGAAAAGCATGCAAAAGCGTAGGTACCAAAAGATACGACTCAAATATATACATTTATTTACAAAACCACACCAAAAGATATACAAAGTACCCGACCTCCAGTCGGTACAAAACCCATTATGCACACGAGCACTCCGGCTCCAAAAAGCTAGTCAGTCCACCAAATAACCAAAGAAATTAGCCATGCCAGTCCTAGCAAAAGTAATCTACCAGCTACTCATAATACAAAAGCAACCCTAATCACCTCCCCTAGGGCCCCGGTTCCCAACGGAACCTAAAGTATCTATCTCGCCTATCTGCTCTGGACCAGCAGCTCGTGGTGGTGCCTCCGCGGCCATGTCTAGTAAAACCCCACAGTCAAACGTAATACTCCGGGCCCTCTCCCTAAGCTGCATCCTCATAGCGAAGAGGTGCTGGTGTGTGTGTCGAAGATCCCGCTCCAGGTCCCTAACGCGCAACGCCTGCCAACGGCTAAACTCTCTAGCCTCCTCCAGCTGCGCCCTCAAAGTCTCAACTGTCCTGCCTAGGTGATAACGCTCGTCATCCATCGCTAAAACAACCTCGTCAGGATAGCCATAGGTATACCAGCACTCACAGGGTCGGTGCGACACCTGTCCAAAAGGGGAATACAAACTATAAGGCTCCCCAAGCCTCCTCCGATAGCCACAACATCACATTCATATTAAACCAGAAAATTCCTCAAAAATATAAAAACTTCACCAAATCAACTCAAATCAAGAAATAAATCACACATTCCATCACTCAAGCCACCATTAGGCACAAAATAAGCATCATTAGATATAAGAGGATGTTCAATCATCACTTACCTAGTAAACAAGAGAAGAGGAGTTGTAGACCACCTTAGCTCTTCCAAAAACTTCACCAAACTCACCACTAACACTAAACGGAAAGATTGTATGGAGTGGAAACTAGTTGGTGTGATTGATTTAGATGATTTGAGCTAGTGGAAAGTTTGAAGATTGAAGAAGTTTTCTTCCTTCTTGGCAAGAGAGAGGGCCGGCCACAAGGTGAAAGAAAATGGTGATTTTTTGTGAAATTTTTAGATATTTAACCAATTTTGGTCAAAAGTCAAAAAAGGTGAATAGTGTTCTTAAGTCAAAACCAATCACCAAGTGACACGTGGCACTTCATTAATGCATTCCTATCCTTTCTTTTCTCTCTCACATCAATCATTTCGCACACTCTACTTATCTCTTAACACCCGATAAATTTTACACAGTATCCGACACTTAACCTTATTGGCCGAATTTTCCCGAACTTTTCGCACTAGTGGGGCCCACGTCCATAATCTATCCGTAATTTTTCAAAAACTACCCAATGCTAGAAAAATCATCTAAAACTATAATTACTCATAAAATCCACCAAGAAAATTTTCCTAAGCCAGAAAATGCAGAAAACATGCCATTAAAGGGGAAAAACCCTAGGAAAAACATTAAGGGAAAATACGAGTTCTCACATTTTGGCTTAACAAACGCTCCAAGTACTTTCATGAGATTAATGAACCATGTTTTAAGGCATTTTCTTAGGAAGTTTGTTGTTGTTTATTTTGATGATATATTGATCTTTAGCAAGTCTTTAGATGAGCATGTTGAGTATTCGAAACTTGTTTTAAGTGCCTTGCATGAAAATAGGCTATTTGCTAACATGGAAAAATGTGTCTTTTGCACTCCTGAAGTTAACTTTCTTGGATATATTGTTGGTGCAAATGGCATAACTGTTGATCCCGCCAAGGTAAAGGCCATCTTTGTGACAGCCCCACCTTCCCCTAAGGCGAACCAAAGAGGTTAGCGGACTGCCTGCCCAGCTCTCGCCAGGACTAACGGTGCAGAATAGAGCGATCTTTCACGTTCCGGAACTTATAACGCGCGCAAATAAGGCAAAAGGGCAAAATAACCCAAAATAAAAGAAACAAAATCCGGAGTCGGCCATGAATAGTAACCGACTCGTCCGAACCCAACCAAACATCGAATTACATAAACCACATAACATTTAGCCTTTACAAACCAAAAATGACATTTAAAAGTGATACAGAAGTCGCTACATATATGGTTTGCCAAAACAAAAGTGAAAACGGCCCTAATGATACATTTAGGGTCCCATTTTATATACAATACAAAAGAGTCATTCATCTAGTTCATTCGACAACCATTTATCAAAATTCATTCCAAAAGAGTCATATTCCTTTTATACATCAAGTTTATAAAAGGCCGGATTCAGTCCAGTGACTTTTCGTTCAAAATTTAACTTTTGCCGTTTGAAATCCAAATCGATTCAAAGTTCATCCAAACATCAACCAAGCATATATACATTGAAATTCAACTTTTACAACCATAGTGTCATGCCAAAAACCATCTATCATGAATATACATACTCGGTTTGCCAATCAAAGAAAATGAACCCAATAGGGTTTCATTCGACCAGCTAAACAAATGCCATTTACACTAGCTCAACTTGGCAATTGACTATCCAAATCAGTCCCAAAAGTAATTATATCCCTGTAAGGAAAACAAATGGAACGGGATGAGCTAAAGCCCAGTGAGTTACTACCACATAAGCAACTAAGAGCATATAGCATAACCTTTCATTTCAAGTACACAATTAAGGAATGAAACACATCGATAAAAGGATACGGACGGCTCTCAAGAGCCCATTTCCACGCTTCCATTCTTGATCCAACCTCATTGACCCTCCGTCAATGTTGAAGAGTAACCAACCGTAGACTCCTCTTCTCTCCCATTCCTTCCACCAAACATCCCCCTACCGGGCCCGCACTCCAAACACTTGCACTGTGGTATTACTCGAGTATACCGGAATCAAGAGTCTCTCATACTACAAGATTCCTTATAACTTTACCCAAGGCTCATTAATTGTCACGACCAAACCCTTGTCGGCTCGATTCAATCAACTACCAATGGGGTTGAGCTCAATGATAACATTTGTAGTCGTTGGATACTTGTCCAATCGATATCAAGTCATGTATTTCATTTCATATATCAGTTCATATAACTTTCCAATAACTTTCCAATAACTTTTCAATAACATGTGAAACAATAAGTGAGAGTGATAAAGTACACTCTCACATCAATCCATTAACATACAACATCTCAAGTTCCAATATCAAAGCCATATAATAGCACACAAGTGAGTAGTACACTCACCAATCAATTAAGTGCTATTTCATGCACTTCCGTCAGGAGAATGTCGTGAGCTATCGTCACGCCCTAGAACATGTAAACAAATACCATAAGACTCGATAACGAGTCATAAAGTCAAACCAATTATCGCCCAATAGGGTTTCATGCATGGAAATTCAAGGGTTAAATACTTAACCTTTACTCAAGTCGAGAATATAGTTTTCTAAATCGCGAGTAAAAATTCGGGCAGCATGCCCTTTATGTTTACCAAATTTTCCAGCCATAAGGCTTCATTATTTTTCTTCAATCACAACCCAACAACACGCATATAAGCATTTCATGTCAAGAGCCGTTCCATAGCTCACAATATCATAAAACAAGAAACCATACCGAGCCATAAACAACACCAATTCACAACCCCAATAGGGTTTTATAAACATATACAAGCATGAAAGCAAACCAGAAATTAAGAAAGGCTTTAATGTTGGCCTTGATAAGAAAACCGGTTTTGACGTCATAATGCGGTAATGGCACAACTCTCACTACAATTATCGGTTAGGGGTGTAAGACCCACCGTTTCGAAGCTATGGGACAGGGCTACAACAATGTAGAAGGTCACTCAATCCAGTTCCTGACCCAACTAGGTCAAAAATGCCAAACACTAAACCAGAATCACCAAAACAGGTTTGCAAAACACAGAAAACTGTAATCGGTATATCTCAGTCCATACAAGTCCAAATGCCGAAATTCCAAAGGCATAAGTTATTTAAGACATCCAGATACATTTAATCAGAAGACACCAACTCCAAAATCCAAACCAATTCCAGTCAAAACAGGCAATTACTATCGCAGTTCGGACCTTCTGTGCACCAAAAACAGCAACAGAAAAAACGGCATAACTCACTCTACACTTGGCCAATTTCCCTGAAATTTTGCAGGCACACTAAACTCATCAATACCTACAACTTTCATGTTTTGAGGAAAGTCCAATTCGGCCTCTAGCTATGACCTAAAATTTCGGACAGAATAGGGGTTCAAGAACCCTAACTTTTCACATTTCATTCCAAATCCAAAATTGATTGCATTTAACAACAATTCACACCTACTAGAGCCAAAGCCCCTTATTACCAACCATCATACTAGTCCAAAACATCAAAATCATATGAAACCAGAAAATTCATCATAAAATGGAAAACTTCACCAAATCAAGCCAAACCAAGAAATAAATCATATAATCCAACACTCAAGCCACTTCTAAGCATAATATAACCATCATTAGGTGTAGTAGGGTGTTCAAGCATCACTTACCAAGGAATTAAGAGAGATAGAGAGGTTGGCCACCTTAGAGCTTCAAAACAACTTCACCAAGCAACTTACTATCACTAGAAGATAAGGTTTTATGGAGTAGAATCTAGTCTAAGCCTTTGTTCATGGAAGATTGAAGCTTATGGAAGCTTGAAAGTTAGGAAATTGTCTTCTTCTTTGAGAGAGAGAGAGCCGGCCATCAAGGGTGCAAAAATGGTGAATTTTGTGCAATTTTTTGAGATATTTAACCTTTGGTCAAAAAAGTCAAAATTGTGAATAGTAATTCTTAAAAGGCATCAAATGAGAAGGTGACACTTGTTACCTCCTTAAATGCATTCCTATCTTTCTTTTCTCTCTCACATCAATCACTTCACACTCTCTACTAATCTCTTAACACCCGATAAATTTTACACAGTATCCGAAACTTAACCTTATTGGCCGAATTTTTCCGAACTTTTCGCACTAGCGGGTCCCACGTCCAATATATATTCTTAATTTTCTAAAAACTCTCCAATACTAGAAAAATCATCTAAAAACTATAATTACTCATAAAATCCACTAAGAAAATATTTCTAAGCCAGAAAATGCAGAAAACATGCAATTAAGGGGAAATAAACCCTAGGAAAATAATTAGGGTTTTACGGGTTCTCACAATCTTGGAGTGGCCGACTCCAACCAATGTGTCTCAAGTAAGGTCTTTTCATGGTCTTGCAAGTTTCTATAGGAGATTTTTTAAAGACTTTAGTACTATTGCAGTACCTTTGAATGAGATAATTAAAAAGAATGTGGGGTTTCAATAGGGAAAAGAGCAAGAATAGTCATTTAATAAGCTTAAGAATTTGTTAACTTCAGCACCTATTCCTGCTTTGCCTAATTTTGATTTGACGTTTGAAGTTGAATGTGATGCTAGTGGAATCGGTATAGGGGCTGTCTTACGTCAAAATAATAGACCCTTGGCATATTTCAGTGAGAAGTTGAGTGGGGGAGCTCTTCATTACCCTACTTATGATAAAGAATTGTATGCTGTTGTGCGTGCTCTTGAAGTGTGGCAGCATTATCTTATGCCTAAGGAATTTGTGATACATACTGATCATGAATCAATTAAATTCCTTAAGGGTCAGGGTAAGTTGCATAAAAGACTAGCGAAATGGATTGCATTTATTGATTCCTTTCCATATATCATGAAGTATAAGAAGGGGAAAGATAATGTCGTTGCGGATGCATTGTCTAGGAGGTATATTTTGATCACTAACATGAGCACTAAGTTTGTGACAGCCCCACCTTCCCCTAAGGCGAACCAAAGGGGTTAGCGGACTGCCTGCCCAGCTCTCGCTAGGACTAACGGGCAGTTACACGCAATCTAAAACGTTTCGGGAAAGTAAAAGCGCGCTCGGACCAGCCACAAGTACCAAAACAAACAAAATAAAAAACATGAAAATGATGAATAGTGCCTGGAACAGTGGAATCCGGCCGGATTCTTGGCCGGATACTGTCCAGTAGCTAATAGCCCGGATTCAAAATTTTCCCAGGCAATCCGGCCGATAATCCGGCCAGTTTCTGGCCGGATTCAGGCCAGGCAGTTCTCGCCAAATTTTTTTTCTTTTGCCGTTTGGAAGCCGAACCTGTCCGCAACCTAACCAAACATCAAAATACATATACACCATACAATTCAGCGTTTACAAGCCAACATGGCCTATGAAAGTCACTCAAAAGTTAATACATGTATGATTGCCAAATGAAAAGTGAAAACGGCCTCAAAGGCACATTTAAGGTTTCAATTCATAAGCTATACATTTCAAAAGCTATATTCATCTAGTTCATTCGGCAACCAATCAAAAGTCATTCCAAAAGCAGTCAGATTCCTGTAAGGAAAACAAAAGGAACGGGGTGAGCTATATGCCCAGTGAGAGACTATCACTCTATCAACCAAGTTCATGTAAGCATAAAGCTTTCATTTCAATTAGTCAAAAGTGAACAAAGGCACACAATAATGGTAGTGATAAAAGGATACGGGCGGCTCTCAAGAGCCATTTTTCCTCAATTGCATTCTTGATCGGATTTCATTGACTCTCCGTCAATGTTTACAAGTAACCAACCGTAGACTCCACTTTACTTCCATTCCTTCCACCTAACATTCCCCTACCGGGCCCGAACTCCAAACACTTGCACTTTGGTATTACTCGAGTAAACCGGAATCAAGAGTCTCTCATACTACAAGATTCCATACAACACTTCCCCGAGGCACATTAATTGGCACGACCAAGCCCTCGCCGACTCGATTCAATCAACTACCAATGGGGTTGAGCTCATTGATAACAATTGTAGTCGTTGGATACTCGTCCAAACGACACCAAGTCATGTACTTTCATTTCAAGTAACACTTTGTGTAACATTCCAATCACATGATAGCAAGGATATAAGGCACCTAGTGACAGTGATAAAGTACACTTTCACTTCAAGCAATTAACATTCAAAGCACCAAGTTCAAGTATTAAAGCCATATATTAACACACACAAGTGAGTAGTACACTCACCAAGCTTGCAAATGAGGTTTCATGCACCTCCGTCAAAAGAACGTCGTGCACCAACGTCACGCCCTAAAACATGCAAACAAGTACAATGAGACTCGATAACGAGTCACAACCCAATGCCAAATACAACCCCAATAGGGTTCCATAAGCATATACAAGCGTTAGAGGAAACCAGAAAATGTGGAAATGCAATGAGCTTTGGCCCTGAAAAAAAAAACAGTTTTGACCTCTTTTTACGGTAATGGCACCAAAGGCACTACAATTACCGGATGAAGGTGTACGATACACTGTTTCGAAGCTGAAATATAGGGCTATAACATTACAGAAGGTCACTCAACCCCGTTTTGAGTGCAACCATGTCAAAAATGCAAGATACTACACCAGAATCACAAGAACAGATTCACAAAATGCATTCTAGCGGAAACCTCGTAAATCAGGCTATCCAAGTCCAAATCCTGAAATTCCAAAACCAGCTAAAATCTAAGAAACAGGGATACATTTCATCAGAAGGCCTCAACAACAAATTCCGAAGCAATTCCAGCCAAAACACCCAATTACAGGCGCAATTCTTACATTCGGGTAAAACCAGAACAGCAATAGTAATTTCGACTTTTCTCATTCTACACTACTTCGATTGACCTGAAATTTTGTAGGAACCTCTAAAATGTCATTCCCTACAACTTTTATGTTTTAAGCCAAGGCCAATTCGGCCTCTATCTAGGAGCTAAAAATTCGGCCAGAATGCTCCCTCAAAAACCCTAATTTTCTGAAATTTCTTCCAAACCAGAAATTGGTTGCAATTAATCACCTTTTCCACCTCCTAGAGTCATTATATACCATTTCTAATCATCATAGATAGCCACACAATCATGCTTATATTAAAACAGAAAAATCCTCAAAAATAATAAAACTTCATCACTTCAACCACAAATCAAGAAATAATCCATAAACTTGCATCTCATACTACCACTAGCATGATTTAAGCATCAATTAAGGGAGGAGGGTGGTTCTTCACAACTCACCTTAAAACAAGAGAGAGAGAGAGAGCAATTGGTCACCTTATCTTTCCAAATAACTTCACACAACAACTCACAAACACTAATTGAAGAGGTTTTATGGAGAAATTGCAAGTTTCAATGGTTGGTTTTGATGATTTGGAGCTAAATGGAAGCAAAACTTGAAGAGTTTCTTTATTCCTTTTAGAGAGAGAGGGCCGGCCACTAGAGGAGAGAAAATGAAGAAATTTTGGTTAATTTTGTGCTTTATTTGGTCAAATAGAAAAGGTGAATAGTGGTCTTAAGGTAGGAAGCAATCACATGGTGACACTTGTCACCTTTTATTAAATGCTCACCTAACTTGTCTCTCTTATACCAATCCACTCAGCATCCTCTAATTATCTCTTAACACCCGATAAGTTAATTCCAGTATCCAAAACTTAACCTAGTTGGCCGAATTTTTTCGAACTTTTCGCACTAGTGGGTCCCACGTCCGGTATACGCACTTAATTTCTCAAAACCTATTCGATACTAGAAAAATCATCTAAAAACTATATCTGCTCCTTAAAATTATCTAGAAATGTTTCTAATCACGAAAATGCAGAAAACAAGCCATGGAAAATTGATATAGGCAACCCTAGGGGAAGACCCTCCTAGAACCTCCCAACCTTGTAATTATCAGAGTTGGATCTTTTCTCCCAACAGAAATTGAACTCGATTGTTCTCATGAACTCAAGACCTCTGACACACAAAGGTAATCAGCAACCTGAAGCAAATAAGGATGGATGAAGCGACACCACGATTAGGGAACAAGCTAATCGATAAAGTCTGATTTGAATCCTAAGCTATGAACTCAAGAATTCAAGAGTAAGTTCGATTAAGAACTTGAAGGAAAATTTCTCACGATTTCTGGTTGTAATAATCTGTGTCTTTACTCATACAAGAGGTGCCTTTTTATAGGCTAAAACTAGGGCAAAATCCGGCCCACATAAACCTGGAAGAAATTCGGTCCGCATAAAGAGCTTAAAGAGCCAGCTCTTTAAGGCTTTCCGATAAGGCCCAATAAGTAATAAAATACTCAACGCCTAACAACTACTAAACTAGACAGTTTTAAAACAACTACCAACTAAGCTAACAAGTATGAGATCATTCCTTCACTTCAAACGTACAAGTGAACAAAGTGAACAAATCTTCAAACTTAGCTTGTTCCTTGCTTGTATGGTGAATGATCAAGGCTCGTAAAGCTTCCTTCACCTTCTTGGTTCTTGATCTTGTCATCGGACCACCAATGTTGATCAAAGGGTCCTTGACCCAAGGTTGAAGTTGTTGCACACCCGTATCCGCATCATTCCCTCTTTCCTCGAAAAGATTCGTCCTCGAATCTTCAAAGTCTCCTCTTGAAAGTGAGTTGTCCACAAATCGATGGTGCGCTTAAAGGACAACAGTGTTGGAAGTAGACGAATGACTACGAGCCATGTTACATGTCGTTTGGTCAGCTTCGGGAAGCGCTCAAATAAGGACATGCGCCAAGGTAGGAAAGAGCTTGTGTAAGGCATGTGAAAATCCCAAGTGGCAATCCAAAACTCTCTAATTAGCCTTTGGTCATGAAGCTTCACATTGACACCTTGATTGTGCAAAGGTGTAAAATCCAGCACTAGTTGACATTGATTTGAATCATCTTGCATGGATAAATTGGGAGCAACTTGTTGCATGGATGAGACACTAAACAACTCGTGAAGGACAGCTTTGGGATCTTGCGTGACACACAATTTCTCATCTTCCAACATATAAGGTAGCAAACAATTGAATTCCACTTCATGAGGGTTACTCGAACTAGCACAAGTTGAAGCTGACAAATTGAGCACTTGGCCACCAGCTTTTGGCTGTGTGAATAAGCATGAAAGATCACCACCCTTAGTTGGAATAAGCACGAAATCAGGTTGTAAGTCTTTAATCAAAACTGAAAAATTTTGGACAGCTTTACAACCTACAAAAACAAAATAACCTTCAACTTGAAACAAATTAGAAATTGGGTAAAGAAGTAATGGTACATCATCAACTAAATGGTAAGAAGGTATAGAACAAGTTTTAAATGTGAATACTCCCTTTGCCACTTCATTATTCCTTCCACCAATTGATTCAACTTGAGAAGGCATTGCTAGCCTTTTACACTTTTCTTCAAAATCTGGATAAGAAATACAAGTGTTAGGATGGAAATTATACTCAAAAGAAGGTAAAGATGATGAATGACCCATAGGTAGCAAATGAGAGTCAAATTTCGGAATTCTCCCTTCATGGTGGATTTGACGTGATTCCCCTTTGGTATGGACAGATTTGAATTGAAATTGTTCCATGAGATGATTCCAAATAGATTCAATTCCTAAAAGACAAACTCCATGGAAACTAGTGAATTGTACAAATGACTTTGGAATGGAGCATGGCATGACTAACTTCACTTGACTTTGCTTAATCTGCACAAATGAAGAAACACTAAATAAAGCAAAGGTAAGTTCGTTAGAAAAACAATAAGCCCTCACATTTTTGCTCAAAATCGTCTCACTTTCTCTCTTTTCTTCCTTTTTACCACTCATCTCATCAGATTTTTCCATCTCTTTATCTAGTTTAACGCCCTCGATTGTTTTCTCATCATCAACCTCCTCAACAAATGGTTCAATAGGATGAGATACTCCTTTGTTGGGAATAGGGTCAGCTATCTCCTTCTTAGAAAACTCACTTTGATAGCATCCATTTGACTCCATTTGTTTTTGGTGTAGAAGACGTTGATATGTCTCCCAAAATGACTTCACATGAGGTGGTTCAACTCTAGGTTTAGTCCTAGAAAATATTGAATGAACCTTATGATCGCCTCTTGTATAAACCGACTTTAAAGAGGTAGATTGCATGGAACCCCTTCTCTTGAGAGATTCGTTCTCTCGTTGGAGCCGATTGTACAAGTCCGCAGTATAATGGGAGGGTACAAATCGTTTCCTCATCACTTGCTTCATTTCAGTCCAAGTGTCAATTGGTTGTTCCCTATTTCTCCTCCTTGTGGCACATACGTGCTCCCACCAAATAGATGCATAATCTTGAAATTCAATAGCTGCAAGTTTCACCTTTTTCTCTTTAGAGTAGTTGTGGACTTCAAACACTTGCTCAACTCATCTAACCCAATCCAAGTAAGCTTCAGGATCATTTTTCCCATGAAAGGTAGGCATCTTAGTCTTGATGGAACCAAGATTGTCAGTGGTTCTCCTAGGTCGGTCTCGGCCTTCCCTCACTTCCCTGTGGCTTTTCCTTGATCGGAATGAGGTGTTAGAATGATATCCCTCATCATCCGCATCATGCTCAACACTCTGAGCACTTGAAGCCCTATTGGGAATATCTCCAGTACCTCGCATCTCAATGGCAGCCACCCTGTCGGATAGTTGTGTCACCACAAATTCAAGCCTCTCCGCTTGTTTTTGGAGAGTTTGGAGCACCAATTTGAGTGACATATCGGTCTCAGACGGCTCGGCCATGTTCCCCTCTTGAGACATATTGTCAAACCTGTAAAACAAATGTATTCTAGTTTACCTTGCAAAGCACTCGTGTATCACTCAAGAAAACACACTCACTCTCAATTTTCCTTCTCGAAGTTCTTAAGAGAACTCAACTCTCAAAAATTCCAGAATTAATTACCCTATAAGTAATAAGACACAAAGCAGAATTTTTGCGAATCCTAGAAAACAAAAACTCTACCTGAAACTGGAACTTTTTTTTTTTTTCAGCTGTTGCTTTGCTGAGTTTCTGGTCAGTATTTTGGAGTATAAATGGTGCTTTTGGGGTGCTCAAATAATGTATGAACCAGTCCTCAAATTTCAGTCAAATCGGGTTGCAGAACTAGCTCAACCGATTTTAGAAACTCAAGAACTCCCAAGGCGGTTTGGGCTAAGGTGTTTGGTTTGGTTTTGAAAACGGAATTGGGTGTGTTTGGGGCTGGTTAGGTTGTTTAGGGTCTTTGGAATTCAATCAAGATTGGAACTCAAGAGTTGGAAACCAATCAAAATTAGGAAACTCAAGTTTTGGGAAATCAACCAAGATTTGGAGACTAATCAAGATTTGGGAACCCACCAAGAATTGGAAACTCACGATTTTTTTTGGAAACTTGATTTCCTTTGTATGAGAGCCAATTCCTTCTCTTCTTCCTTTTTTTTTTCTTTCATTTTTTTTCTTTTTTTTTTCAGCTCTTCAAGGAACACAAATTCAGATCACACCAACAAGTTCAAGAAAACGGATGAAAGGTTATGCCAATTCCAAGAAAACCCTAGTTCTTGGTTTATTGTTCAAGAAATTTCAAAACAAGACTTGGTGGTCCAAGAACTTCAAGAATTTGTTCAAGAAACACAAGAATTTCCCCAAATTATGTTGCGGTGTCTAGGGTTTGCAAAAACAACAACCAATTCTCAAGAAATAGGCAAAACAGAATTTCAGCAATACTCAAAAGAAAATTCCAGCAATACTCTAGCAACTTGAACACTAAACAATATAAGGTACGTGACTCTTTTTTTTTTTTTTTTGTCTTTAAACCCTAACAACCCAAACACAAGTATAACAAACCGAAGAACTTGGACAGAAAACACAAAAAGACAACCCCAAACATTTTTTTTTTTACTCGGATGAACAGTAACGTGAACAGTACGCTACAGCACGATGAACAATACGTGAACAGTAATCGCTACAGTTTTTTTTTTTTTTTTTTTTTTGGAAAAAAAGACAAACTAGCAAGATATGAACAACTTCAATTAAAAGAGAATTAACCTGATGCTCTGATTACCAACTGATATAGGCAACCCTAGGGGAAGACCCTCCTAGAACCTCCCAACCTTGTAATTATCATAGTTGGATCTTTTCTCCCAACAGAAATCGAACTCGATTGTTCTCATGAACTCAAGACCTCTGACACACAAAGGTAATCAGCAACCTTAAGCAAATAAGGATGGATGAAGCGACACCACGATTACGGAACAAGCTAATCGATAAAGTCTGATTTGAATCCTAAGCTATGAACTCAAGAATTCAAGAGTAAGTTCGATTAAGAACTTGAAGGAAAATTCCTCACGATTTCTGGTTGTAATAATCTGTGTCTTTACTCATACAAGAGGTGCCTTTTTATAGGCTAAAACTAGGGCAAAATCTGGCCCACATAAACTTGGAAGAAATTCGGTCCGCATAAAGAGCTTAAAGAGCCAGCTCTTTAAGGCTTTCCGATAAGGCCCAATAAGTAATAAAATACTCAACGCCTAACAACTACTAAACTAGACAGTTTTAAAACAACTACCAACTAAGATAACAAGTATGAGATCATTCCTTCACATCAAACGTACAAGTGAACAAAGTAATTTCATGGTCCATCAAATCTTCAAACTTAGCTTGTTCCTTGCTTGTATGGTGAATGATCAAGGCTCGTAAAGCTTCCTTCACCTTCTTGGTTCTTGATCTTGTCATCGGACCACCAATGTTGATCAAAGGGTCCTTGACCCAAGGTTGAAGTTGTTACACACCCGTATCCGCATCAAAAATCCTAAAACCTAGAAAATAACAAATTACGGGTTCTCACACTCTCTCCCCCTTAAAAAAATTTCGTTCTCGAAATTTCTCTCCTTAAGTCACGAAAAGGTTAGGGTACTTCGTTCGCATCTCTTCTTCCATTTCCCAGGTAGCTTCCTCTACTCCATGGTTTCTCCACAGTATCTTCACTAACGAAATCTGCTTGTTTCTGAGCTCCTTGATTTTCCGGTCAAGTACTTGGACAGGTTTTTCTTCGTAAGCAAGCGATTCGTCGACGTCGATCTCCTCTGGTTGTAAGACATGGGAGGGGTCGGGATAGTACTTCTTGAGCATTGAAACGTGGAAAACGTCGTGAATTCGAGAGAGACTGGACGGCAGCTCTAATCGATACGCTTCCGCTCCTATTCTTTGGAGAATCTTGTAAGGTCCGATGAACCTCGGTTGCAATTTCTTTCCTCTATCTGCCGTGACACTCCGTAATGGTGTAACCTTGAGGAAAACACGATCTCTAACTTCGAACTCCAAGTCTTTTCTTCGGTTGTCTGCGTTGCTCTTTTGTCGGCTTTGAGCTGTTTGGAGTCGTTGTCGTATCAACTTCACATTTTCTCGAGCCTCTTCCATCCACGGAATAGTGGTTGGATCTAATGCCTTCCTTTCGCCAACTTCATCCCAGTAGATTGGTGATCGGCATTTTCGTCCATATAATGCTTCATATGGGGCCATTTGAATTGACGAATGGTAGCTATTGTTGTACGCAAACTCTACTAACGTCATGTGTTGACCCCAGTTGCCCCCAAAATCCAGAATTCAAGTTCGTAGCATGTCCTCGAGAGTTTGAATGGTTCGCTCCGATTGTCCATCCGTCTGAGGGTGATAGGTTGTGCTCAAGTTGAGTTTCGTCCCTAGAGTCTCCTGGAACTTTTGCCAAAACCGAGATACGAAACGTGGATCTCGATCAGAGACGATGCTCACCGGAACACCGTGCAGCTTTACAATCTCGTCCATGTACAGTTGAGCCAATTTGTCCATGGAATATTTCACGTTCACCGGCAAGAAATGGGCCGACTTGGTTAATCGATCGACGATCACCCAAACGGCATCGTGTCCTCGCTGCGTTCGCGGCAAACCTGAAACGAAGTCCATGATGATGTTTTCCCACTTCCATTCAGGTATCTCAAGGGGTTGTAACAAGCCCGATGGTTTTTGATGCTCTGCTTTAACTTGTTGGCAAATGAGACATTTTTGCACGTACAAAGCAATTTCCTTCTTCATATTGTCCCACCAATAGGTTCCTTTCAGGTCTTGATACATCTTGCTACTACCCGGATGGATTGTATACTTAGATCGATGAGCTTCCTCGAGAATCTCCGTTTTCAATGGTTCATCCTTCGGCACCACTATTCGGTTTCGGTATTTTAAAATACCCTCAGGACCAAAATTGAAATCAGTGGTTTCTCCTTTTCCCACTTTCTCTCCCCACTTCTGCACTAGTGAATCTTCCTTTTGAGCTTCTTTAATCCTTTCCAAGAAGGTGGAAGTCACTTTGATATTGCAAAAAGTCACCTTATGGCTCCCAAGGCAGGGTTTCCACTCACAAACCGACTCAAGCAAATTCCACTCGTTAATCATTAAGCTTGCGACCTGAGTTTTGCGACTTAGGGCATCGGCCACCACGTTTGCTTTTCCCGGATGGTAGTTGATGGTACAGTCGTAATCTTCCAGAAATTCCATCCACCGCCGTTGCCTCATGTTCAATTCCTTCTGTGAGAAAAGGTATCTCAAACTTTTGTGATCGGAGTAAACCTCGAAGGTTACCCCATATAGGTAGTGTCTCCACTTTTTAAGAGCGAAAACAACGGCAGCTAGCTCCAAATCATGCGTCGAGTAATTTTGCTCGTGGGGTTTTAACTTCCTCGAGGCAAAAGAGATCACATTTCGGTTTTGCATTAACACACAACCCAGGCCTTCTCGGGACGCGTCCGTATACACGGCAAATCCGTCACCTCCATTTGGCAAGACGAGAACTGGAGCCATGGTTAATCTCTCCTTTAATTCTTGAAAACTTGTCTCACTTCGGGCGTTCCATAAGAACCGACCATGTTTCTTCGTCAAATCGGTTAGAGGACCGGCTAGTTTGGAGAAATCCTTGATGAAACGCCGATAATATCCAGCCAGTCCTAGAAAGTTGCGGACCTCTGTGGGATTTTCTGGCCTCTTCCAATTAGTCACAACCTCTACTTTCGCCGGGTCAACTGAAATACCTTCTGGAGAAATTATGTGCCCCAGAAAAGCAATTTTCTCCAACCAAAATTCGCACTTGCTGAACTTGGCGTACAGTTGATGGTCTCTTAGGGTTTGTAAGACAATCTTCAAGTGCTGCTCATGCTCTTCACGGGTCTTGGAATAGACCAGGATGTCATCGATGAAAACCACTACAAAGCGATCCAGGTAGGGCTTAAAAACCCTATGCATTAGGTCCATGAAGGCGGCAGGAGCATTGGTCAGTCCGAAGGGCATAACTGTGAACTCGTAATGCCCATATCTCGAGTTGAAGGCAGTCTTCGGAATATCCTCCTTCCTGATTAATAACTGGTAATACCCTTGGCGGAGGTCCAGTTTCGAGAAGACCGCCGCTCCTTGCAACTGATCAAATAGCTCATCGATGTGGGGCAGTGGATACTTATTTTTAATTGTAATATTATTCAGGCCCCGATAATCAATACACATTCTCAAACCACCATCTTTTTTCTTCACAAACAGTACAGGAGCTCCCCAAGGAGACCCACTCTCTTGAATGAATCCCCGCTCTAGAAGGTCCTGTAATTGCAACTTTAGCTCCTTGAGCTCGGCAGGAGCCATTCGGTATGGTGTTTTTGAGATGGGTGAGGATCCCGGTAGCAGGTCTATTTTGAACTCAATTTCTCTTTCCGGAGGCAAAGCTACCAACTCATCAGGAAACACGTCCGAAAATTCCTTCACTATGGGCACATCCTCCACTTTCAACTTATCCGTGGGGGTGTTAATCAAAAAGGCCAAAAATCCTTGCGCCCCTCGACTTAGCAATTTCCTAGCCCGAATGCCCGAAATCAAAGCGGATGAGGCTAACCTACCCCTTATATCCAACCTTATGGTTGCCTCACCAGGGATGCGAAACTCTACCACTTTTGTTTTACAGTTCAGTTGGGCATTATACTTGGCTAACCAGTCCATACCCAATATCACATCATAACCCTTGATGACCAAACTTATCAAGTCCCCTAACAATCTCTTCTCTCCTACCCACACTTCACAATCCCTATAAACCATACTAGTAACCAAACGTTGATTCCCCGTAGGTGTACTAACTTCTAGGTCATATGGTAAACTAGCAGGTTTTATATCGATGCCACACATGAAATCAGGGTTAACAAAGGAATGAGTGGCACCAGGATCAATTAAAACTTTGGCGAAACGGTGGAAAATAGGGATCGTACCTTCTACGACCTCAGAGGAATCTGGGACCTGTTGAGGTTCTAATGAGTATACTCGCGCTGGCACCTTAGGTTTCGCCTCATTTCCCTTATTCTGCCCCGAATTAGTCTTTGGCGTGGTTTGAGTTCCCCTTCCGTCTTGCTTTAAGAGTGGGCAGGTAGCAAGCTGGTGGTCTGCGCTTCCACAACGCAGACATTTGCCTCCCTTATTCCAGCAATTGTCTTTAGAGTGATTCGGCTTTCCGCAGTACCCGCAAGGTCCACGGGACGCCGAACCTGAACCTTTTTGGAAGTTTCCACCTTGGCCTCTCCCGGTTGGGCCACCCCTAGACTGAGCCCCTCTGCCGGAACCTGACTGTCGTCCACCTCCAGCTCCGCGTCCGAACTTGGAGGGAGTACCTTTGTCCCCTTATCCAGAACTGCTCCCAGGAAAGCCCCGCTTCTTCGCCTGGAAGTTCCGGACTTGCAATCGAGCACTCTCTACCCTTTGAGCCTTTTCTACGACCTCGCTAAAAGCATTGATTTGAGCCACTGCAAGGTCCTTTTGGATTTCGACGTTCAATCCCTGGATGAAACGCCTAATGCGCCGTTGCTCGGTCATGATCAATTCAGGCGCAAATTTGGACAAACGGGTGAACTGGCTCTCGTATTCCGCCACCGATTGAGTTCCTTGGCGGAGTCGGATGAACTCATCTTCCTTCCTCTCCTGAACTAGAGGAGGGAAGAATTTTGCATTAAATTCCCTGATAAAATTCACCCAAATCCTAGGCGTTTGTTCCCGTTCCCATTTTTGTCGTATAACGTTCCACCAGGAACGGTCCGCCCCTTCTAACTGGAATACGGCAAAAGTCACCTGCCGTTCATCGGTGTAGTGCAAGGCCGCAAAAATATCGACCATCTTCTCAAGCCATCGCTCGGCAACATCCGGATCAGGTCCCCCAATGAATTTGGGTGGAGCAAACTTTTGAAAACGTTCGAGAGCTCTGTCTTCGCTCTCGATGTGGTTACCAGGGTTTCCGGGGTTAGGGTTTGGGTTCTGGCCTTGTTGCTGCACCACTTGTGCCAGCAAGTTAGTCATTTGCTGCATAGCAGCAGCGATTTGCACATTGGGGTCAGGGTTAGGTCCAGTAGAGGTTTCCCCAGTACCCCTATCCGGTGTGGGTTGTCTATTTCCACGCCCACGTCCCCGTCCACTACGGGTTCCTTCCATAACTTTTTACTTGATCTAGGCAATGGTACTAAACCAATATAAAACAATGCATGTAAGTAAACTCAAAACTTTCCAAACAAATATATACATTCCAAACAAGGCAAACAACACACATATATACAATCAGTCAAGTACAAGCATGGACAATCCCCAAGGGAATGGCCTCATCAAAAGAAATATACACGTAGCTAATCTAGCCGCACAAAATGATTAGCTAAGGCCCTTCTCCCTATCCATCTTATATACAAAACCAAAACTATCCAAAACAACTCTAGGAGTCATAACCTAGACCGACGACGAGCTATGAGACCCACCCGACGGAGTGGATCCAAACCCAGCCTCAGGCCCCGCGCAAGAGTCCTCGTCACTCACGCCCTCGACCACATCCGCGCAAAGGTTCAGGATCGAGGCAGCTCGAGCCTTAACCTTGCGAGCTCGTTTACTCTCGCGCTCTTGGACCTCCTTCAGCTGAGCGCAGAGGTCATCAACCCTATCCTCGGCATCAAGCACGTCGTACTTCAGACCCTCAATGCGCTCGGCCTGTCTCTCATTGGCCGCCCTAAGTTGGGTCACCTCGGCCTCCAGTCGAGCATTCTCTCCGGCCAACTCCTTACGCTCCTTGTCCACTGCAAACATGAGAGCGTTCGGATAGGCATACTTATGTTCACACTCACACCGTCGGAGACGGTTAGACGGGCTCCAACGCACAACGGCCCCTCCTAGCCGTATCTGGTACGGGATCACTGGGAGCGCCACACGAGGTCGCTCGCCTGCAGGGTCACTGCTCGGTCCACTAGATCCGTCCATCCTACACCAAAAGCAATTAACCACAAATAATCTTAAAGGCCATAAACAAAGAACCCTCAAATCGAGCATTTCTATAACACCCAGGCTAATTCAAATCTAGGCTCTGATACCACCTGTGACAGCCCCACCTTCCCCTAAGGCGAACCAAAGGGGTTAGCGGACTGCCTGCCCAACTCTCGCCAGGACTAACGGGCAGTTACACGCGATCTAAAACGTTTCGGAAAAGTAAAAGCGCGCTCGGACCAGCCACAAGTACCAAAACAAACAAAATTAAAAAAACGAAAACGATGAATAGTGCCTGGAACAGTGGAATCCGGCCGGAATCTGGCCGGATTACCGGTCGGATTCTTGGCCGGATACTGTCCAATAGCTAACAGCCCGGATTCAAAATTTTCCCAGGCAATCCGACCGACAATCCGGCCAGTTTCTGGCCGGATTCCTGGCCGGATTCAGGCCAGGCAGTTCTGGCCAAATTTTTTTTCTTTTGCCGTTTGGAAGCCGAACCTGTCCGCAACCTAACCAAACATCAAAATACATATACACCATACAATTCAGCGTTTACAAGCCAACATGGCCTATGAAAGTCACTCAAAAGTTAATACATGTATGATTGCCAAATGAAAAGTGAAAACGGCATCAAAGGCACATTTAAGGTTTCAATTCATAAGCTATACATTTCAAAAGCTATATTCATCTAGTTCATTCGGCAACCAATCAAAAGTCATTCCAAAAGCAGTCAGATTCCTGTAAGGAAAACAAAAGGAACGGGGTGAGCTATATGCCCAGTGAGAGACTATCACTCTATCAACCAAGTTCATGTAAGCATAAAGCTTTCATTTCAATTAGTCAAAAGTGAACAAAGGCACACAATAATGGTAGTGATAAAAGGATACGGGCGGCTCTCAAGAGCCCTTTTTCCTCAATTGCATTCTTGATCGGATTTCATTGACTCTCCGTCAATGTTTACAAGTAACCAACCGTAGACTCCACTTTACTTCCATTCCTTCCACCTAACATTCCCCTACCGGGCCCGAACTCCAAACACTTGCACTTTGGTATTACTCGAGTAAACCGGAATCAAGAGTCTCTCATACAACAAGATTCCATACAACACTTCCCCGAGGCACATTAATTGGCACGACCAAGCCCTCGCCGACTCGATTCAATCAACTACCAATGGGGTTGAGCTCATTGATAACAATTGTAGTCGTTGGATACTCGTCCAAACGACACCAAGTCATGTACTTTCATTTCAAGTAACACTTTGTGTAACATTCCAATCACATGATAGCAAGGATATAAGGCACCTAGTGACAGTGATAAAGTACACTTTCACTTCAAGCAATTAACATTCAAAACACCAAGTTCAAGTATTAAAGCCATATATTAACACACACAAGTGAGTAGTACACTCACCAAGCTTGCAAAAGAGGTTTCATGCACCTCCGTCAAAAGAACGTCGTGCACCAACGTCACGCCCTAAAACATGCAAACAAGTACAATGAGACTCGATAACGAGTCACAACCCAATGCCAAATACAACCCCAATAGGGTTCCATAAGCATATACAAGCGTTAGTGTGACGACCCCACCTCCCCCTAAGGCGAACCAGAGGGTTCGGCGTGCCGCCTGCCCAGCTCTCGCCGGGACTCAGTCGTTCACTACAATCCTCAAATAAATTACAATATAAATCACAAATATACATCACATGGTCCACAAATATACATCCAAGTCTCCAATAATTACATGTCACAAATGTAGCGGAAACTAATTCCCAAGCGGAAATAATTCCCCAAACTAAACATAAAAATGATTCCAAATCCAAATTGTACAAAATATAGGCCATCCATTCACGTGAATAAGCACAACAAGTCCTTCCTTCGCCTTGAGCCCTGTGGAGGGGAATAAAATATTTTTGGGGTGAGCTAGAAGCTCAGCGAGTAACCGGTAAAATCAGTAATCAAATCGGTTTAACAATAGTTCATTTCAATGATGTCATAAATCAAATGATAAGTCCAGAAACAATTACAACATTTACAAAACATTAAATATGGAGTATCAATAATTCAAGAAACATGTACAATGGAAAGCGATAGTAACATTCATGAAAAGGTTACGTTCGTTCTCCTGTCATTTCCTTTTTTTTTTCCATTTGAAATTGCATCATTTTCCACCAACCTCCACCAACCTACAAAGGTAATACTCGAGTATACCAAACGTTCACCCAAGTCCCTAATCGCCCGACCGAGTCCGCTTCTGGCTCGAGACGACCGGTAACAAGGGGCAATGGCCAGTTCAGCCCAAAAGGCTTACATTCATGCGCAAGTAGCATTTAATCATTAAGCATGAAAATTTCACATTTATTTAGGTCGAGTGCGATAAAGTACACACTCGCCCAAAAAACTCGTTTTAACAATTATTGAAAGCACTTAACACATTGTCAATCCATAATAACAAGCCAATAAGTCAAGGAAATATATCAAACAAGGAACACTCTCATATAAGCACACATGATATGCAGGAAAAACAATTCAAAAGTAACTTTGGAAACAGTTCAAAAGTAACTTTGGAAACAGTTCAAAAGTAAATAATGCAATAAACGTTTCACAAGTACTTTGGAAATAGTTTAGGGTCACTCACCTCCATGGCTCAAAAACCATCCATCATATAGCATTGCCTTGCTCAAATCCAAGCCTTAGATCACAAACTCAATGCAAACAAGTCCTTTAAAAGTTCGGACATCACTTCCCCTAAATTTACTAACTTTTCCAGCCATCACGGCTTCATTATATTTCTCATTCCAACCCAAAGGTACACACACAACAAGAAGTTCATCCAATAGCCATTCAGAAAGCTCCAAGTAGTACAAAGACAAGTCAAGCTAGGGAAAAGTTCGGAAATGAAAGTTAAGCTCAAAACCAGAAAATAGTTTTGACGTCATTTTACGGTAATGGCACCAAAGGCACATCGAGTATCGGATGAAGGTGCAAGATACACCGTTTTGAAGCTAAAAGACAGGGATACAACATTTTAGAAGGTCACTCAGTCCAAATCCCAGCACAACTAAGTCAAATAACCAAATAACAAACCAGAACCGTAATTGCAGGTTTACAAATTACACTATGCTGTAATCAGTACAACTCAGTCTAAACAGGTCCAAATGCAGAAATTCCAAAGGCATATGGTAGCTAGGGCATCAAGCTACATTTCATCAGAAGACCTCAACACCCAAATCCAAAACAATTCCAGTCAAAACAACCCATTTAAGACGCAGTTCTAACATCCTGATGAACCCAGAACAGCAATAGTAATTTCGGCTTATCTCATTCTACACTACTCCAATTAACCTGAAATTTTACAGGAACCCTTAAAACATCAATACCTACAACTTTTATGTTTTGAGACAAGGCCAATTCGAACCCTAACCATGAGATACAAAACCGGACAGAATTGGGGATATAAAACCCTAACTTTCTCAAATTCCTTCCAAACCCAAAATTGGTTACAATTACCAATCATGTACACCTACTATAGTCATTAGCCATCAATTCCAACCATCATAGATAACCACAACATCATGATCACAATTAAACCTGAAAATTCATCAATAAATTGAAAACTTCACCAATTCATCTCAAACCAAGAAATAAACCACAAATTCATCACTTTAGCTACCATTAAGCACAACTTAAGCTTCATTAAGTGTAGGAGGAAGTTCAATCACCACTCACCTAGTAAACAAGAGAGGGAGAGTTGTTGGACACCTTAGCTTCCTTAAACACTTCACCAAATCACTTTCTAGTACCAAATGGAGAGATTTTATGGAGTAGAAAGTAGATCAAATGGTTGGATGTTACACTCAAGCAAGATGGAAGCAAGAATCTTGGAGAGTTTTTCTTTCTTCTTAGCTAGAGAGGGCCGGCCACAATGGTGAAGAAGAGAGTGATTTTTGTGGTAATTTTGAGATATTTAATCAATTGGTAAGAAAGGTCAAAAGTCAAATAAGTCAAAGAAGTGACCACCACTCTTAAGGTGACACTTGTCACTTCATTAATGCATTCCTATCCTTCTTTTTCCCTCTCACATCAATCACTTCACCTTCTCTATTTATCTCTTAACACCCGATAAATTTCACCCAGTATCCGGAACTTAACCTAATTGGTCGAATTTTTCCGAACTTTTCGCCCTAGTGGGTCCCACATCCGGTATACACTCTTAATTTCTCAAAAACTAACCGATACTAGAAAAATCATTTAAAAACTATATTTACTCATAAAATTGAACTAGAAAAATTTTGTAATAAAGAAAATGCAGAAAACGTGCAATTAAGAAAAGTACGGGTCCTCACACTCTCTCCCCCTTAAAGAAATTTCATCCTCGAAATTTTTACCTTCATTTGCCTCAGACGAGTCCGGAACTGTTTGGGTGCCTAATGCATAAGCTTTTGCTGGCCCACTAGTTCGGTTCCCTCTTTCATTTGCTTGTTTTGTTTTAGCTCCCTCCAGTTGCGGAATACTACCTTCGCGTGACTGTCTCCTCGGACAGTTGCTAACTTGGTGCTCACCACTCCCACAAATCAAGCACTTCCGCCCTTTCCGCCAACAATCGTTCTCGGTATGATTGGCCTTTCCGCAATAGCCACAAGTCAGGTGAGAAGCCATCTTTTGGCTTTCTTGAGAAATTTCCTTAGGTTCGATTTGGCTCCCTTTAGTAGACTTTTTTTCTACCGCCCCTATTGTCCATGGTGGGTAAGACAAAAAATTTGTTTTCTGCATTTTGGAAGGGACTATAGATTCACTTGGTTCCTCACTCATACTACCAGCTACACCTCTTTTCCGTGTTTGGGAGGCTTTTACTTGTGCCTTTGCATTCTCGATTCGTTGAGCCTTCTCAAGGGCCTCCGTAAATGTATTCACTTGCGCTGCTGCCAACGCCTCTTGGATGTCCAAATTTAGTCCCTGTATAAACCGTCTCACTCTTCTCGGTTCTGTGGCTACTAATTCTGAAGCAAACTTGGATAGTTTGGTGAATTTCGTTTCGTATTCAGCCACACTTAAGGTCCCCTGGCATAGTCCAATAAATTCGTCCTCCCTCCTTTCTTGAACTAAGGGTGGGAGGTATTTCTCGTTAAATTCTCTTACAAAATTCGCCCATGTCCAAACAGTCTGTTCTCTTTCCCCATTTGTTCTAATTACGTTCCACCATGCCCGGGCCGGTCCCTCAAATTGAAACACTGCGAAGTTCACCTGCCTCTGTTCAGTGTAATTCAAAGCTGTGAATATATTCACCATGGCCTCTAGCCACTGTTCAGTGATATCCGGATTAGGCCCTCCAGCGAATTTTGGAGGTGCAAACTTCTGAAACCGCTCCAGAGCCTTATCCTCACCCGTCTCAGGGTTCCTGGGTTGATTTACGGGTATTTGATTTTGTTGATCTACTAATCTTGCCAAGATATCCGTCATTTGTTGCATTGCCGTCGCCATTTGGTCTCCGGTTGCAGCTCTCGGTCCTTGTTCTTGTTCAGCGGACGTTTCCCTTTTTGCTCTAGGTTCTGGGGTCCGTTTAGTTCCACGGCCTCGACCACGTCCCTGACTACGTCTCCCGTCCATATTTTTTTCCTTCCCTCTTTTTTTTTTTTTTTTCCAAAAGTAGTTTAATGAATAAATGCAATAAGGTGACTCAAAAGTAACCAAAATTGAGGCACCAAGTACACAAGTAAACATATAGGCACTTAACACTCCACATATCACAAAATAGATGACCAAATACACAAGTACATATCAAGTCAGGCAAACATTCATATGCTCAAATACACCAATTAACGTCATGTAATAAGAATATATAGGCGAATCAAACGAGGAGGTGATGTGTCGTCCCAGTCTTAGCTAAGGTAACCCCGTCCGGTCCCTCACGTCACTTACTATTCACACCAGATAACCCTTAACCTCTTGTACTCATTCCAGTCGAACAAAGCCTGTTCATGTTCCCACAATACAAGTCTCAAATACTTAGCACTACCTCAACTCTGGAGTACTCGGGTACGAGAATTCGAAATAAGATAATTCACCTCTCGAGCTGGCCAGTCCCAAGAGTAAACCATCTACAATCGGAATTCCTCCCAGACGTACCTATCTATGGTCCTCAGATTCCACAGGAAAATTTAAGGCCTATAACGTTCACAACTCATAGCTTATGCTCGAACGAGCACTTAATCCTTCATACCTATTCACCACTCAGTCCAGGCTCACTCCGCGCAGAGACCACGCGAAGCAGACTCTGATACCAACTGTGACGACCCCACCTCCCCCTAAGGCGAACCAGAGGGTTCGGCGGGCCGCCTGCCCAGCTCTCGCCGGGACTCAGTCGTTCACTACAATCCTCAAATAAATTACAACATAAATCACAAATATACATCACATGGTCCACAAATATACATCCAAATCTCCAATAATTACATGTCACAAATGTAGCGGAAACTAATTCCCAAGCGGAAATAATTCCCCAAACTAAACATAAAAATGATTCCAAATCCAAATTGTACAAAATATAGGCCATCCATTCACGTGAATAAGCACAACAAGTCCTTCCTTCGCCTTGAGCCCTGTGGAGGGGAATAAAATATTTTTGGGGTGAGCTAGAAGCTCAGCGAGTAACCGGTAAAATCAGTAATCAAATCGGTTTAACAATAGTTCATTTCAATGATGTCATAAATCAAATGATAAGTCCAGAAACAATTACAACATTTACAAAACATTAAATATGGAGTATCAATAATTCAAGAAACATGTACAATGGAAAGCGATAGTAACATTCATGAAAAGGTTACGTTCGTTCTCCTGTCATTTCCTTTTTTTTTTTTTCCATTTGAAATTGCATCATTTTCCACCAACCTCCACCAACCTACAAAGGTAATACTCGAGTATACCAAACGTTCACCCAAGTCCCTAATCGCCCGACCGAGTCCGCTTCTAGCTCGAGACGACCGGTAACAAGGGGCAATGGCCAGTTCAGCCCAAAAGGCTTACATTCATGTGCAAGTAGCATTTAATCATTAAATCCTTGAAAATTGCACAGTTATTTAGGTCGAGTGCGATAAAGTACACACTCGCCTATAAAGCTCGTTTTGGAAATTGGAAATCATTAAAAGCACTTAACACGTTATCACTCAAGAATACAAGTTATGAAGTCAAGGAGCATTTAACAAACAAGGAACACTCACCTAACTATGCAAAATAACGTGCAAAATATCCTTCTGGATAGAATCCTTAATCACCGAGAAAACCTAAGATTGAACTAGAAAGAATATAGCACAACCAATTAGGTGAAATCGAAGAAACCCAATAAATGATGAGTAAAACGCATAAAAATGACTTTAAAACGAAACGGGGCATTTGGACTGATGGTCGGAAATATCTAGGGTTTCATAAACCAAACGCAAAATTAAACTAAAAAGGGTTATAAAATTTTGCGGCAAAAAGCACTTGGACCAAAACTAGCCTTCAAGTAAAAATTTTGGTAGCAAATCCCTTGTGTTTACCTATTTTCCAGCCATTAATGGCTTCATTATTTCCTCAAATCAGTCCCAACATCTCACACAAAATAAGCTCATTTCCAAAAGCCATTCACTAGGCTTAAAGTCATTCAAGTACAAAATTTAGCTAGGAAATGACCGGATATGAAAGTCAAGCCCTAAACTATTCAAATAAACACAATAAGACTCGATTACAAGTCATAAACCAATTCTACATACTACAAAAATAGGGTTCCCTAACCATACACAAACAATAGAGGAAACCAGAAAAATCCGGAAATGATTTAGCTTTAACCCTTAAAAAAAACAGTTTTTGACCTCATTTTACGGTAATGGCACCAAAGGTACTACGATTATCGGATGAAGGTGTAAGATACACCGTTTTGAAGTTAAAAGACAGGGCTACAACATTACAGAAGGTCACTCAACCCAGTTTTGAGTGCAACCAGGTCAAAAATGCAAAATACTATACCAAAACCGTAAAACAGATTCACAGAACGCATTCTAGCGGAAACATCATAAAGCAGGCTATCCAAGTCCAAATCCAGAAATTCCAAAACCAGATGAAAGCTAAGAAACAGGGAAAAATTTCATCAGAAGACCTCAACAACCAATTCGGAAGCAATTCCAGCCAAAACAACCAATTACAGGCACAATTCTTACATTCGGGTAAAACCAGGACAGAAAGGGTAATTTCGACTTTTCTCATTCTACGCTACTCCGATTGACCTGAAATTTTCTAGGAACCTCTAAAATGTCATTCCCTACAACTTTCATGTTTTAAGACAAGGCCAATTTGGCCTATAACTAGGAGCTATAAATTCGGGCAAAATGTAACCATTAGAACCCTAATTTTTTCAATTTTCTTCCAAACCAGAAATTGGTTGCCATTATCCACTTTTTCCACATTCTAGAATCATTATATACCATTTCCAATCATCATAGATAGCCACACAATCATGTTCATATTAAAATAGAAAAATCCCCAAAAATAATAAAACTTCATCACTTCAACCACAAATCAAGAAATAATCCATAATATTGCATCTCATACCACCACTAATCATGATTTAAGAATCAATTAAGGGAGGAGGGTGGTTCTTCACAACTCACCTTAGAAACAAGAGAGAGGGAGCAATAGGTCCTCTTAGCTTTCCAAATAACTCCACAAATCAACTCACTAACACTAATTGAAGAGGTTTTATGGAACAAAGACAAGTTTAAATGGTTGGTTTAGTGATTTGGAGCAAGATGGAATCAAGAAATTGAAGAGGTTTTCTTTCTTTCCTTGCTTAAGAGATTCGGCCACTAGAGCTTGAAAAATGGAGTAATTTTGGTAAAGTTTTAGTTTATTAAGTCAAATGGTAAGACATGGAATAGTAGTCATACAAGTCCATCCAATAGGCAAGTGACACTTGTCACTTTATTTAATGCTTGCCTAACTTTTGTCTCTCTCATACCAATCCACTTAGCATCCTCTACTTATCTCTTAACACCCGATAAATTAATTCCAGTATCCAAAACTTAACCTAGTTGTCCGAATTTTTCCGAACTTTTCGCACTAGTGGGTCCCACGTCCGGTATACGCTCTTAATTTCTCAAAACCTATTCGATACTAGAAAAATCATCTAAAAACTATATCTGCTCCTTAACAATATCTAGAATTTTTCCTAATCACGAAAATGCAGAAAACAAGCCATGAAAAATAATAAAACCTAGAAAATGGGAAAAATTACGGGTTCTCACACCCTTGAGGTTGGGTTTGTCTAGTCCCATGCCCTCTCCTTCGTCCGTCCATAATCCTAGTTATGCCTAATACAAGAAATAAAATAATTACGCGAGAAAAATAAGAGTCAACATGAAAACATTGAGAATAACAATAACTAACATATATTAACACTTTAAGGTTCATACAATTAGCAAGTCATGGGGCATTTACAAAATTATAGCACACAGGTACCACAAAAATACTTTTAGTCGTGCATGTCAAAAGTAGATTTGGGTGCTTGAAAAGTAGGCCACACAGTCAAGCAAAATACAATGGCCTTTGAACAAGCACCACCCCAGCTAAACCTAACTACACAAGTCAAAAGATTCATCACTCCTAGTCTAATCCTCAGCAGGACTATCAGGCGGGACTTCCTCTTCTGGGTCCTCCTCTGGATCCTCCTCGAAAGGCTCCTCCTCAGTGCCCTCCTGAACCGAGCTCTGAACAACATCCATCACCTCATCGATCAACATAGTGGTGTCTGCCAAGATCCCAGAAACCCGATCCCGGACCTCCTCGCCTATCCTAGTCAATCGAGCTGTAGCCCTCTGAAGTTCATCACGAGCGGCCTCAGCCCTAGCCAACTCGTCCACTACCATCCCCTCTAACTCTGCAATCCTAGCACCCTGAGCATCAACTATGGCACTCAACTCCTCGACCTCCTGAAGTAAGCTCTGTTGGCATTCACCAACTGACGACGCTTATCGTCAATGGACAGTACGAGGTCATTAGGGTACGAGTGCGTTGCCCTGAAGGGACAATGGGGAAACCTAGAAGAAGGTGAGAATCGAACACGAGCTCCTCCACCAAATGCTCGATAGTAAATAGGCCTAAGAGGCTTCACATGGCCATTAACATGACCATTACCATTAGCAGCGTGTCCTCCATTACCATTCTCTATCCCTACAAAACAACCACAATTTTCGGGTTAGAAACCTAAAGTCACTAACTCACTCAAACAGTACTTAAGGTATAACTAAGTTATCTCACTTCTATTGTCGAGGGTAAAGTCTCTAATATATCTCCTAAATAGATCTCTAAACTAGTGCTCTGATACCAACTGTGATACCCCAACTTCTCCCTAAGGCGAATCAAAGGGTATCGGCGGGACGCCTGCCCAGCTATCGCCAGGACTCGATACAAATCCAATTCAACTTAAGAGTTAATAACCAAATAATAAAACTCGAAGATACAATGAAAAGGGGTTGCTTCCTTAAAATATTCAAATCTTACATTACAAGTCATCAAAAGTACATTAATATTCCCAAAATATACAACCTCCCAAAAGTTGTCTAAACAATTACATTCAAAACTCTAATCAAAAGTCCATCAAGTTAACTTCTCCATAATTCTTTCCATTTCGGCTCCTGTTAAGGAAAACAAAGCTAATAGGATGAACTAATACTCAGTGAGGTCAAGAAAAACATGCAAACACATAGTTCAAGTAGCAATAGCACTTATACGAGAAATAAAGCTATAATATTCAAGTAATCCACAATTAGAAATAAAACACACTCAATAAGGATACAGGAGCTCTCAAGAGCTAGAGTCCACTTGCTTTGCCGAGTCTCGATTATATACCTCCACGTGATGACACTCCGTCAACCGGGTAGGTACATTTAGTGTGAGGACCAAAAAAATTCTTATTTTTATCGAATATTATTGATTTATTTAAATATTTATTCACCTGTTTTCTCCAAATAATTTATTTCAACCATTTTAAGTCCATTCATATGGAACAATGTCTTCCTTATGTTTTTAAAACGTCCCATTAGCAAATTTAATTTTCGGAGGTTCGTTTAAGTGAGGAATAATGAGTACATGTGTTTCGAGGTGATATTTTATTCGAGAGTGTAATTATCTTGGGGAAATTAATAATGATCAATAGTAGATTAAGAAAAGTTAATTGAGGAATTAAAGGTGAATGAGTTCTAATTAAGTGCATACCGCTCGCGCGTCGATAGTTTTCCGAAAGACGAACTAATACAAATTTATTTTAGATTTGAAGAAGTAATACTAGACTCATGTGAAGACCCGCAAATTTACTTATTTTAAACTCCTATTACTGGCCTATTTAAATATTTAATTGGCCGTTTGCTCCGAATATTTTATTCCAACCTTTTTAGACCCAATTAAATGGAACTATGGCTTGCATGTATTTTTAAAATGACTCGTTACAAAAATTAATTTTTGGGAAGCTCGTTTAGGGAGAATATTGAATTCGCGTTTGGAGGTAATAATCGATTCGAGAGTACAATGAGTTTGAAAATTGAAAACTTATACATTATTCTTAAAATAGGTATTTTTGTGCTTAAGTACTCAAGTATTAGTTAGTTATACCATCGTTATAAGAATTTCTTAGAAATTTCGCCGTACCGCACGCGAATCGAAAGTTCGCGTATATCGAGCCGGAGCGGTTAATTGGAGATTTAAACAATTTATTCTAGACTATTAAGAGTGAATAATTATAATGTTTAAGAAAGTGTATTGGAGGTTTAGTGCACAAGTGAAACGAACCCGAGAGAAAACGAGCACGAAACGCGCGCGTACGCGCACTATTCCTAGTTGACTTTTGAAACACTTTTGGCCACACCCTTTTAAGCTTCTCAAGGAAGCCTTAACCATCAGCCAACAACCCTCCATTTTCTCTCTAAGCAGCCGTGCAACACCAAGGGAAGAAGACCAAAGAAATTTCTTCATCTCATCACCCAAACTTGCACCAAATCACCTCAAATTCCTACCACACCTTGCAAATAACTTGGAGATCATCTTGGGCTAGGAGAAGAGCTTCATTCTCACGGTTTTCTTGAGCTCAAAGGGACCGAAAATATCTGGTTTAAGATCATCTAGGAGGTAATGATCATCTAACCCTTAGATCTTAGCTTTTGTAAGTTGATTTGCACTTGGAAGCTTATAGATTCATGTGGGTACCTCTATATTGTTGGAAATCATGTGAGTGGGCTCTATGAAATCCCACAATGGACTTGATGAACTGATGTGATGATATTGGGTGTTGTTTATGTTGAATTAGTGGTTAAACTAGTGATTATAAGTTGAAAAGTGGAAAGAAAACTCAAAGGAAACAAAAGGAAGAAAAGTGCCGGTTCTGCCCCTGCTTTGCCGCACCTGTTGGTGCAAATTTTTGTGGTCCAATTGACTTGATTTTGATGTAGATATGTTGTATAGGTTGTGTGGAAAGTTTCCACCAAAAAATCACTTGGCCAAAAGTTGAGATTTCGAAATACTTTCGTGGCTGGAAAACTGTCCAGAGTTGCTCTGGCAGCGATTTTGAATCAAGCATAACTCTTTGTTCCGACATCAAAATCGAGTGCCGTTGATGGAATTAGAATCTAGACACTTCCATTTTTCCAACGGTATAAAATGCATTCCCAGATTCCACTTGAGTGAACCGTACCAGTCTTTCAAAATCACCTGCCCTGTTTCTCGGCTGTGTTAGAGAGCCTGTTAAGTGCTGTGAATTGTTGATTGAATTTGAGCTAGTTATGGACAGAATTTCAAAACGATTCCTTCTGAGAAATTGTAGCCTTATGAATTTAGTTTCCAACGCCACCAACCATACTCATTTCCAAGTTGAATTGAGTGAATTATGGCCAAAGTTCAGACCTGCATCATTGCTTGAAAACCCTCATTTTTGGACTGATCAATGGCCAATCTTGATTGGGACTTGGTATTTTGAAATTCCTGGTGTGAGCCACTTACCAAAAGTATTTTGGAAGTTTATTAGACCTTTTCTTCATAAATGAACCATGTTTGAGATGATTTCATTGACCCAAAAGTTAGAAAAAGGAAAATGGAAGTACAAGGCAGATTTGCCTTGGAAATTCTTGGAACTTTAGTGGCTTTGTTAACTGACTTTCCGTACGAATTTTTATATGAAATTTGACAGAGGAATAGACCTTATATGGTAGTGTAATCTTACCAAATTTAGTGCCATTCCGAGTCCATTTCGATACCCAACCAAAGTCCCAAGTTTCACGCTTCAAATCTGGAAAATCTTTGTTCATTGAGGAAATTTCAGCAATTTTGAGCTGCTATATCTTGGCTCTCAAAAATCCAATTCTTGTTCTGCTTATTGTATTTTAAACTTTGATTGTAACTCTAATTAAGTTCCAAATTTCAGAGGTTAGGTCACATTTTGTGAATTTTGCCGAATTTCCAAAGTTGGCAAAAAACCAACCTCAAAACTGTCTTGGTATTCCAAAACAGCAACTTGAAGCCAAAATTTGAATGTCTTCCATTTGGAATCATGGAAACATGCCTTCTAGAACTTTTAGTACTTTGGAATTAGTTTCCAATGGTACCAAGTTTTCCAATTTTGGACTTACAGAGAGTGAGATATGATTTTTCAAAGATTGCTTGTCAAAATTGATATTTCCGAACTTAAAGGGAATTGAGTTTTTAGAACTCACCTTTTTCCTTCAAGATTGCTTAACCATTTTACACTTGATTTCAAGATGAAAATCAGAATTTTCTTGTATTATTAAAACCCCACTTCGAGCCTCGATTTGCGAGAAAATTAAGGCTAATTTTAGAATATCTTCTTAGATTGTACATGAGTGCAATCTTCCTTGGTAATTAGGGGTTTTAAGCAATAATGTGTAATAGTTCATTATTAATTGTTCAGGCACTCAAGGAGACCTTCAAGAGGATCTCACGGGAGACGCCTAAACAATCGCTTGTGCCTGGCTTCTTGAACTACTTGGTGAGTGTCAAGTGTGTGAAAACGTGTTACATGTTTAATTGTTATTGGTAGTTGAGTATTTTGAAAATATTGAGTCGAGTGTGTAATTTATCGCATTCGTTCTCATTTAAGTAAAGTGTACTTGAATTACTTGACATGAAATACTTGAAGTAAATATTTACATCAAGTGTACTTGAATTACTTGAAGTGAATTGCTTGAATTGACTTGTTAAGTGAATTAAGTGAAGTGTTTTAATGATTAATTATGCTATGGCTGCATAAGTCGATTGGAGTGAATCTCCTCGACCCAAGTGATACTCGTGGGGGACGCCCAATTTTCACTGGCCGACCTTGGACTTGAGCCGGTGTAGACACCAAATTTTTGATTTTTTAACTTTATTGGTTTAATTAATTTAATTTTGCTTTATTTGTTTCAATTCTAGGGTTTTTATTTTATTTTATTTTATTTTGTTCTAGTTCATTTTATTTTATTATTTATTTATTTTTGTCTTCATACTAAATTTCAAAAAAAGGGAAAAATGAAAAATACAAAAATACAAAATAATGTGTGAAATTGGTGGAAGTTTGCATGCTAGACAAATGGAGAATATGCAATAGGGACAAGTGTCCCTTTTTGTCTTGGACAACACATTATCTAGATGGTGAGGTGTCTAGACACTTGTAGGATAGGGATTTTTGAAAGAAAACAAAAAAAACTAGAAAAAGGAAAAAAGAAAGAAAGGGGCGGCTAGAGATTTTTGGGGGCGGCTAGAGAGATCTTTTGGGAGAGATTGAGGAGAGCTTCGGCATAAAAATGGAGAGCTGTCTGACTAGAACTGGGGAAAGAAAAAAGCAAGAAGAAAAATAGAAAAGAAAGGAAGAAGACGACGGAGTTTGATAGAGAGAGCTGAGGGGTAGCGGCTGAAAGCTGAATGAAAGGAAACCAGGAGAGGGATTCGAATAAGGGCTGGATGAAAAAACAAAAGAAGCAAAAGAGGGGATATGAGGTTGACGGCCAGGGAGAGATCTGGAAGAGGCGGTGAGGGAAACAAAGGGAGAGGGGGCTAGGGTTTTTGGCGAAAGAAAGAAAGGGGACATAGAGTGAGCGACAAAGGAATAAAAAAAAAGAAGAAGAAGAAAGAAAGGAGCAAAGGGGGAAGCTAGGAGGGAACTAGGAAAATCTGAGAGAGGAAGAAAAAGGAGGGCGGCGGATGGGGATGAAAAAAGGAAAAACTAAGGCGTGGCTAGGGTTGGGTGATAGCTGAGAGAGAAACCAGAGGAGAACAAAAAGGAAAGAAAAGAACAATCAAGTGACGGCTGAAAAGGAGAAAGCTTTGAGAGTGGGAGAGGGCGAGCAAGAGAGAAAACTGGTAGAGAGATCTTCGGTGGTTTGAGAGAGAAAACCAGAAAGAGCTAGTGAGAAAGGAAAGGAAGAGAGCAAGGAGGATCTGGGAGGAATCAGAGGAACAAGGGTTGGAAGAGAGATCGAAAGTGAGGTTTGGAAGAGAGATTCGAAAGAGAGAAAAGAATGAAAAGCTGCAATTTTTTCAACAAAGGCTGATTATAAGCCATGTTTCAGATCGAATATCTCTTCAGTCTTTGATTATTTCAAGAAATTTTCAAGCTCTGCACCAACTAGGAAGTAAGGGGAGAAGGTTTCGTTCAAGAATCGTTTGCAGAAGATATTGATGAAGCCTTCGAATTTGCCCCCAAAAACCGCTGCTTGACTTCGCTGGTACGGGTTCGGAGCCGCAACGGGACAACTTCAGCCGCTCTTTCATAGCGTTTCTTATCCTGATTTTGATTCAAAAAGCTACATCAGGTACTCCTCTAAACTGATGTCTTAGTTCCTTTCATCTTCATTTATTTTTGGGTCGTGATTTTGAGTTGCTTGTTCGTTCGCTCTTCCGTTTCTTTTCCGAAGTAGCTGGACGAGCATCCTCCCATGTTTCATCGATGTTGTGATCCCTTAGTTAATGTCCATTTCATGTTGGAAGTCAGCCTTTTCAGTCCCAAATTTACTTGACGAGTTGTATTAAAGTAGAATAACATAGGAATTATGGAGTTGATATTGCAATTCATGAGCTTGTGACAACCCCACCTCACCCTAAGGCGAACCAAAGGGTTCGGCGGACCGCCTGCCCAGCTCTCGCCAGGACTACGGAGTCGATTCACACAAATCCAATATAGTTCACGCGAGAACCCAACGAAAACGATCAATTGAAGACCATCAACAGTTAAAACAGAGCATACCAAACCCTACGAAAGTACGGAACGTCGGTTAAACACTTATACATATTTTTACATCGGAGTCTTGAACAAGTGAACCAAAATACAAGCCAGAGTATTCATGCTACGCAGAATACAATAGGGTTTCGGTTACAAAGGAGCTTAACAAAATAACATATGCATTATCTCGAACCCTTGTGTCCAAAATTGTGGTTTCAAAGTTTGTCCCCTGTAAGGAAAACAAAGATAACGGGAAGGGGGTGAGCTTACGCTCAATGAGGTACCAAAATAATAGCAAGGAAGACACATGGAACTTCATATTCAATTAATCACATATGCGAATCAAATAAAGAAATGAACAAACACCATAGATAGAAAGGATACGGGTGGCTCTCAGGAGCCAAATTCCCAATTGCTTCACCGAAATTTGATCGAAATAATAGTTGACACTCCGTCAACGCTAAAGGAGTAACCAATACCGTAGACTCCACTTTCTCCGATTCCTTCCACCTCACATACCCCTACCGGGCCCGAATTCCAATCAGATCAGAAATGGTAATACTCGAGCATACCGGAATCAAGGGTCTCAATACCCAAAGATCCCAAAACAGACTACCGTGGTTCGTTATCTAATCGACCAGACCCTTGCCGGCCCGACTCGAGTAACTAGCCACAGGTGTTGAGCTCAGAGGTCACGGACAGGTCGTTGGATACAAGCTTCCAATCGACGTCCGAATAGATGCAGATACAGATACAGATACAGATAACAGATATAGATAACAGATTCAGATTCGCACCAAAATTGGCATATGAACAGACAAGAGAACGAGTGTGATAAAGTACACCCTCGTCTCAAACAAAACAAACAGATAGTTCAGTCGTTCATATCACAGATTGCATGTACAGAAACCGAGTTAAGCAACAAGTGAGGGGAGTGGTACACTCACCGGTTCAAGTACGGATACTTCAAAAGTTTTCACTTCAAATTGGCTTTAATCGCCAAGAAACCCTAAAAGAACCAAAGTAAAACATTTGAAGGTTTCACATCCAAAATCGAGTAAACAGAATGCACAAGTGAGGCTTGACTACTAGTCGTATGCCTCGCCAAATAATTACTAATGCAAGGGTGCAAAACATGATTTTGAAAACAAAAGTAACGAGAGGACCTAGGGTTTGAACTACCCAAAAGCCCTTCATTTCTTTCAAAAGGAAACTCAAATCGAAAGAGATTAAACGGCCTAGAAAATTGGACAGCATTTCCCCTGAATTTGCTTACTTTTCCAGCCACCATGGCTTCATTATTTTCCTCAATCAATCCCAAAATCTCACACAAAATAATCTCATTTCAATAGCCGGTCAATAGGCTCCAAGTGGTACAAGTACAAATTCAAGTTAGGACAATGGTCCGGAAACGAAGTTTAGGTCCTAAACCAAAAGATAGTTTTGACGTCATTTAGCGGAACGGACACAACTGGAGCTAAACTTATCGGATTGGGGTGAAATTTACACCATTTTGAAGCTAAGACAGCGAGCTGCTATAACTTTGATGAAGATGACTAAGTCCAGTTCTCACCCTAATTAGATCAAATTTACCAAAACAACTCCAGATTTTCCAGTTCGAAACTCACTGCAGAATTCATCGGGCAGTCCTGATTCATTCACTCTTATCTAAGCACACACAACTCCAAATCAGGTAATTCCAAAACCATTTGAAAGCTAAGATACAAGGATATAATTCTTAAGAAGACATTGACAACCAAATCAGTAGTATTCCGGGTCAAAACAACCAATTACAGAAGCTGATTAACATGTTCGGATAGAAACAGGGAAGCAGAGTTATTTTGGTCTTTTCACAGGTTACGTTGCTCCGATTGAGCTGAAATTTTGTTGGAAACTTTGAAATATCATTCCCTACAACTTTCATGTTTTAACCCAAGGCTAATTCGGCCTCTAACTATGAGGAACAGTACCAGGCAGAATGGTTGAATTGAAACCCTAAATCCGAATTTTTCCGTTCAATGCGGAAATTTTCCGCAAACAACCACATTTACGCATTATAGCTTCATTCTAGATCATTTAAAACCATCATACATGGCCACACAACAGTAATCATATGAAAACAGAAAAAATCAAGAAGAAATATAAAAGTCACCAATCTCAACTAAAATCAAGAAATCTTTCACCAAATCACATCTTTAGCCACCACAAGTCATTAATTTGACATTATCAATATCAAGGAAAGAGTTCCCTAGCTACTCACCTTGCAACCTCAAGAAAGGAAGCTACTTAGCACCAATTTCTTCCAAATCACTTCACCAAGAACCTTAATCCTACCTACAGAAGAGTTTTTATGGAGTGATTTGAAGTTTTATCGGTTAGATTTGAAGATTGGAGCAAGTTATGGAAGGAAGATGTTGAAGGTTTTTCTCTCTTTTCTCTCCAAGAAATTCGGCCAAGAGAAGGATGAAAGTGATGAATTTTTGGTCAATTTTGGTTAATTAGTAAAGGTAAGTAAAATGGTCAAAGTCAAGAATAAACCACAAGGTGACACTTGTCACCCTTATTTAATGCAACTCTATCCTTTTGTCTCTCCAATGATAATCCATCTAGGTAACTTCTAATTATCTCTTCACACCTGATAAGTTAAAATCCGGTATACACAACTTAACCTAATTGGCCGAATTGTATCAAACTTACCGCACTAGCGGGTCCCACGCCCGGTATCCACTTCTAAATTCTCATAAGCTAACTTATACTCGGAAAAATGATTTCAAAACCATCTTTACTCATAAAATTTATTTTCACAATTTTTGAATAAATAAAATATGGAAAAGCGTGCAATTAATAGAAAAAAAACCTAGCAATTAAGAAAATTACGGGTTCTCACACTCTCTCCCCCTTAAAGAAATTTCGTCCTCGAAATTTTCTTATCAACGGAATCTTTCAAAATCTAAGGTACCTAACGGATCGTACCTTCTACGTCCTCAGACGAGTCAGGGACCTGATGGTGTTCTCAAGAGTATACCCGAGCCGATACCTTCGATCCAGCCCCTTCCTTTTCCGACTGTCCAGGGTTAGTCCTAGTGGGTTGCGGGGTCCCTGTTCCTTTTTGTAATCGAACTGGGCAGTCAGCAATCCGATGATCGGCACTTCCACAGCACAGACATTTCCCCTCTTTCTTCCAACAGTTTGCCTCCGTATGATTTGGCCCTTCGCAATATCCACAGGGACCACGAGTAGCAGAGACCGGTCCTCCCTGAGAGATATCGCGCGACACCCCCGGTTGTCGTACTCCCCCATTTCCCTTTCCAATCGTAGGGGGCGTACTTGTACCTTCTTGCTCAGAACTACTCCCAGGAAAGCCCCTTTTCTTGGCTTGGAAGTTTTTCACCTACAGCCTAGCATTCTCCACTCGTTGCGCCTTCTCTACGGCCTCGCTAAAAGCATTAACCTGGGCCACCACGAGGTCCTTCTGAATTTCTACGTTCAACCCCTGGATAAAACGCCTTATTCACCGCTGCTCGGTCATGATTAGCTCAGGAGCGAATTTGGACAGGCGGGTGAACTGATTCTCGTATTCCGCTACAGACTGGGCCCCATGGCGAAGTCGGATAAACTCATCATCCTTCCGCTCCTGGACTAGAGGAGGGAAGAATTTCACGTTGAACTCCCGCATAAAATTCACCCAAGTCCTGAGCGTTTGTTCCCGTTCCCATTTTTGCCGAATAACGTTCCACCAGGAACGGGCCGCCCCTTCCAGCTGAAAGACGACAAAGGTTACCTGCCTCTCCTCGGTATAGTGCAAGGCAGCAAAAATATCTACCATTTTCTCGAGCCACCTTTCGGCGACATCCGGGTCAGGCCCCCCAATGAACTTCGGTGGGGCGAACTTCTGGAATCTCTCGAGAGCCCTGTTTTAGCTCTCCACATGGTTGCCAGGGTTTCCAGGGTTAGGGTTAGGATTTTGACCCTGTTGCTGCACCATTTGTGCCAGCAAGTTGGTCATTTGCTGCATGGCGGCAGCTATTTGAACATTGGGGTCAACCCTCGGTTCAGGGTTGAGTCCAGATGAGGTTTCCCCAGCATCCCTGTCCGGCGTGGGTTGCCTACGCCCGCGCCAACGTTCTCGGCCACTACGTGTGCCCTCCATTGATCTAAGTCAATCTAGGGTCGAGGTGCAAAGATAATATTAAAGATAATTATAGGCATAGGCAAATAACAAGAGGTACACACAGATCAAAGGCATATATACACACAGCTGTACCGAACCAGTCACACAGTAACAGTCAATTAGATACACCCAAAAGAGGTCCATGAAGGTAACGGGGTCATCCAAAAGTACTATAAACGAACTAGATTAAAGGCACAAAAGCAACTAACGAAAAGTTATTTCCCTTCAAGGTCTCCCTCCCTACTCTACGAGAATGCCACAATTTGTATCTTAATCCAGGTTAATCATACTTACGAACACCCGAACAAATCACATGAAGTTCCATGGAATCACATTTCTAGTTCGCCCAAGTCCTTTCCAACCTAGGCTTTCATTTCTTTTGTATCCGGGCGAAAGAATCCCATCTAAGATAATTCACAATTCGAGCCGGCCGGTCCCAAGAGTAAATCATCCATATTAAAGATTCCTACCCGACAAACATACCTAACTTCCCCAAGTCCCATGATAAAGATCTTTACACTTATGACATGCACGGTTCATAGCTTATGCTCAAACGAGCACTTAGACACATTTACGAAATCAGGACCATAACACCACTGGCCCAAACTCACTCCGCGCAGAGACCACGCGAAACAGCTCTGATACCACCCGTGATAGCCCCACCTCACCCTAAGGCAAACCAAAGGGTTCGGTGGACCGCCTGCCCAGCTCTCGCCAGGACTACAGAGTCGATTCACACAAATCCAATACAGTTCACGCGAGAACCCAACGAAAACGATCAATTGAAGACCATCAACAGTTAAAACAGAGCATACCAAACCCTACGGAAGTACGGAACGTCGGTTAAACACTTATACATATTTTTACATCGGAGTCTTGAACAAGTGAACCAAAATACAAGCCAGAGTATTCATGCTACACAGAATACAATTAGGGTTTCGGTTACAAAGGAGCGTAACAAAATAACATATGCATTATCTCGAACCCTTGTGTCCAAAATTGTGGTCTCAAAGTTTGTCCCCTGTAAGGAAAACAAAGATAACGGGAAGGGGGTGAGCTTACGCTCAATGAGGTACCAAAATAATAGCAAGTAAGACACATGGAACTTCATATTCAATTAATCACATATGCGAATCAAATAAAAAACTGAACAAACACCATAGATAGAAAGGATACGGGTGGCTCTCAGGAGCCAAATTCTCATTTGCTTCACCGAAACTTGATCGAAATAATAGTTGAAACTCCGTCAACGCTAAAGGAGTAACCAATACCGTAGACTCCACTTTCTCCGATTCCTTCCACCTCACATACCCCTACCGGGCCCGAACTCCAATCAGATCAGAAATGGTAATACTCGAGTATACCGGAATCAAGGGTCTCAATACCCAAAGATCCCAAAACAGACTACCGTGGTTCGTTATCTAATCGACCAGACCCTTGCCGCCCCGACTCGAGTAACTAGCCACAGGTGTTGAGCTCAGAGGTCGCAGAGAGGTCGTTGGATACAAGCTTCCAATCGACGTCCGAACAGATGCGGATACAGATACAGATACAGATAACAGATACAGATAACAGATTCAGATTCGCACCAAAATTGGCATATGAACAGACAAGAGAACGAGTGTGATCAAGTACACCCTCGTCTCAAACAAAACAAACAGATAGTTCAGTCGTTCATATCACAGATTGCATGTACAGAAACCGAGTTAAACAACAAGTGAGGGGAGTGGTACACTCACCGGTTCAAGTACGGATACTTCAAAAGTTTTCACTTCAAATTGGCTTTAATCGCCAAGAAACCCTAAAAGAACCAAAGTAAAACAATTAAAGGTTTCACATCCAAAATCGAGTAAACAGAATGCACAAGTGAGGCTTGACTACTAGTCGTATGCCTCGCCAAATAATTACTAATGCAAGGGTGCAAAACATGATTTTGAAAACAAAAGTAATGAGAGGATCTAGGGTTTGAACTACCCAAAAGCCCTTCATTTCTTTCTAAAGGCAACTCAAATCAAAAGAGATTAAACGGCCAAGAAAATTGGACAGCATTTCCCCTGAATTTGCTTACTTTTCCAGCCACCATGGCTTCATTATTTTCCTCAATCAATCCCAAAATCTCACACAAAATAATCTCATTTCAATAGCCGGTCAATAGGCTCCAAGTGGTACAAGTACAAATTCAAGTTAGGACAATGGTGCGGAAACGAAGTTTAGGTCCTAAACCAAAAGACAGTTTTGACGTCATTTAGCGGAACGGACACAACTGGAGCTAAACTTATCGGATTGGGGTGAAATTTACACCATTTTGAAGCTAAGACAGAGAGCTGCTATAAATTTCATGAAGACTACTAAGTCCAGTTCTCAACCTAACTAGATCAAATTTACCAAAACAACTCCAGATTTTCTAGTTCGAAACTCACCGCGGAATTCAACGGGCAGTCCTGATTCATTCACTCTTATCTCATCACACACAACTCCAAATCAGGTAATTCCAAAGCCATTTGAAATCTAAGATACAAGGCTATAATTCTTAAGAAGACATTGACAACAAAATCATTAGTATTACTGGCCAAAATAACCAATTACAGAAGCTGATTAACATGTTCGGATAGAAACAGGGCAGCAGGGGTATTTTGGTCTTTCCATAGGCTACGTTGCTCTGATTGAGTTGAAATTTTGTTGGAAACTTGAAAATATCATTCCCTACAACTTTCATGTTTTAACCCAAGGCTAATTCTGTGAGAACCCGTAATTTTCATTTTCTAGGTTTTAGAATTTTTCATGGCTTGTTTTCTGCATTTTCGTGATTAGAATATTTTTTTTTATATAATTTTAAGGAGCAGATATAGTTTTAGATGATTTTTCTCGTATCGAATAGATTTTGAGAAATTAAGAACGTATAATGGACGTGGGCCCCACTAGTGCGAAAAGTTCGGAAAAATTCGGCCAATAAGGTTAAGTTTCGGATACTGGTGGAAATTTATCGGGTGTTAAGAGATAAGTAGAGGATGTGAAGTGATTGATGTGAGAGTGAAAAAGAAGGATAGGATTACATTTAAAGAGGTGACATGTGTCACTATGAGGTTGGTGGTAACTTATGACTTACTATTCATTTTTTTTGACCTTTTGACCAATTGGTTAAATATCTTAAAATTACCACAAAAATCACCATTTCTTACCTCTATAGTGGCCGGCCACCTTGAGCAAGGAAGGAAGAATAACTCTTCAAAGTTTGGCAACTATCTAGCTCAAATCCTCCAAAACACTTGCTTGATTTTGTTTCTACTCCATAAAATCCCTCTAGTTGGTGCTAGTAAGTGATTTGGTGAAGTGTTTGGAGAAGTTAAGGTGCCCTACAACTCTCCCTCTCTTGTTTACTAGGTGAGTGGTATATGAACTTGCTCTTACACTTAATGAAGCTTAAGTTATGCTTAGTAGTGGCTAAAGTGTTGAAATTTGTGGTTTAATTCTTGTTTTTGGATGAAATGGTGAAGTTTACAATTTATTGGTGATTTTTCTGGTTTCATATGATCATGATGTTGTGGCCTTGTATGATGATTGGCAATGGCCTATAATGACTCTAGTAGGTGTGAATGATAGGTAATTGCAATCAATTTCTGTTTTGGACCAAAAATTGAAAAGTGAGGGTTTTGTGATGAACATTCTGTCCGAATTTTTAGGTCATAGATAGAAGCCGAATTCGCCTTGGCTCAAAACATGAAAGTTGTAGGTATTGATGTTTTAAGGGTGCCTGTAAAATTTCAGGTCAATTGGAGTAGTGTAGAATGAGATAAGACGAATTTACTATTGCTGTTCTGGGTTCTTCAGGATGGCCGAACTGCGCTTGTCATTGGCTGTTTTGACTGGAATTGCTTTGGATTTGATTGTTGAGGTCTTCTGATGAAATGTAGCTTGTTCTCCTAGCTATCATATGCCTTTGGGATTTCTGCATTTGGACCTGTATAGACTGAGTTGTACTGATTACAGCATAGTGTGATTTGTAAACCTGTAATTTCGGTTCTGGTTTGGTATTCTGCATATTTGACTTAGTTGTGCTAGGATTTGGACTGAGTGGCCTTCTACATTGTTGTAGCCCTGTCTTTTAGCTTCGAGATGGTGGATCTTACACCCTCATCCGATAAGCGTAGTGCAATTTGTACCATTACCGCATAATGAAGGCAAAACTGTTTTTGTTGTTATGGCCAAGATGGCTACATTTCCTGATTTTCTGGCTTGCTATAATGCTTATATATGCATATGAAACCTTATTGGGGTTGTGGTTGGCATGGCTTTATGACGCGTTATCGAGTCTCATTGTACTTATTTGTGTGTTTTAAGGCTTACTTTTATTCCGGTCATTTCCTAGTTAACTTTTACTTTGAGCCTAGTGAACGGCTTTTGGGGAATGAGATGAATTTTGTGTGAGATGTTGGGACTGATTTGAGGAAATAATGAAGCCATGATGGCTGGAAACTAGGTAAACACAAGGGATATGCTGCCGAAATTTTACTTGAAGGCTAGTTGGATTTACTTGTGATTTGAGCAAAGGACTTTTGGGTTGTTTGTGCCTAGGTCTTCATGTTACCTTTTCGTTTCCAAGAAAATCATGTTTTCCACCCTTGCATTAGTATTTATTTGGCGAGGCATACGACTAGTAGTCGAGCCTCATGTGTATTTTGTTTACTCGATTCTGGATGTGAAACCTTCAATTAGTTTACTTTGATTATTTTAGGGTTTCTTGGCGATTAAGGCCAATCTGAAGTGAATACTTTTGAAGTTGAGCCGGTGAGTGTACCACTCCCCTCCATTGCTGTTTAACTTGATTTCTGCTCTGCAATCTGTTTACTTGTTCGAGACGAGGGTGTACTTTATCACACTCGTTCTCTAGTCTGTTCATGTTCCAATTTCTATGCAAAATTTGAATCTGTTATCTGTGTCTGCATCTGTTCGGATTTCTATGACCTATGAGCTCAATCCTGTGGCTAAGTTATTCGAGTCGGGCCGGCAAGGGCCTGGACGATTAGATAACGAACCACGGTAGTCTGTTCGGGGATTTTGGGTATTGAGACCCTTGATTCCGGGTATACTCGAGTATTACCATTTATGTTCGAATACGGTGAGCGGGCCCGGTAAAGGGGTGTTTGGTGGACGGAATTCGGTGCGAAGTGAGGTCTACGGACGCGTTGATTCTATATACGTTGACGGAGAGTCAACCGGTTTGGATCAAGTATTGCGCTGGAAATTTGGCTCCTGAGAGCCACCTGTATCCTTCTGATTTGAATCATTGGTTACTTTACTTTACATCTGACATGTGTATCTGATTTGTTAAATGTGAAATGCCCTGATTTTAATGCTATCTGTTTGGTACCTCATTGAGCGCAAGCTCACCCCTTTCTGTTCCATTTGTTTTCCTTACAGGAAATGACCACTTTTGGAAAAGGTTGTGTTAGTTGGTTGTCAAGTTGAGCTCATGTAAATGTATTTTGAATAGCTCTTTGAATGAAACCCTAATGTGTATTGGGTTCACTTTCTTTTGATTGACAAACCGAACATGAATATTCGTAATGAATGGTTTTTGATATGCCGCTTTGGCTTGTAAATGTTACAGTTCAATGTATGTATGTTTGGTTGATATTTGGTTGAATTTCGGATCAACTCGTATTTCAAGCGGCAAAAGAAAATTTTGGCTACTCTCGGCCTAGTAACTGGATTCTGACGTGGCCGGTACTGTTCATCATCGGCTTCGTTTTTTTGTTTTTTTTCATTTTGTGATTTTGACTTGTTTACGCGCGTGGGTATGTTCCGGAACGTATTAGATCGACGTGAACTGATCCGTAGTCCTGGCGAGAGCTGGGCAGGCAGCCCGCTAACCCCTTTGGTTCGCCTTAGGGGAAAGTGGGGCTGTTACAAATTCGGCCTTTAACTATGAGGAACAGTACCGGGCAGAATGGTTGAATTGAAACCCTAAATCCGAATTTTTCCGTTCAATGCGGAAATTTTTCGCAAACAACCACAATTTACGCATTCTAGCTTCATTCTAGATCATTTCCAACCATCATACATGGCCACACAATAGTAATCATATGAAAACAGAAAAAATCAAGAAGAAATATAAAAGTCACCAATCTCAACTAAAATCAAGAAATCTTTCACCAAATCACATCTTTAGCCACCACAAGTCATTAATTTGACATTATCAATATCAAGGAAAGAGTTCCCTAGCTACTCACCTTGCAACCTCAAGAAAGGAAGCTACTTAGCACCAATTTCTTCCAAATCACTTCACCAAGAACCTTAATCCTACCTAGAGAAGAGTTTTTATGGAGTGATTTGAAGTTTTATCGGTTAGATTTGAAGATTGGAGGAAGTTATGGAAGGAATATGTTGAAGGTTTTTCTCTCTTTTCTGTCCAAGAAATTCGGCCAAGAGAAGGATGAAAGTGATGAATTTTTGGTCAATTTTGGTTAATTAGTAAAGGTAAGTAAAATGGTCAAAGTCAAGAATAAACCACAAGGTGACACTTGTCACCCTTATTTAATGCAACTCTATCCTTTTGTCTCTCCAATGATAATCCATCTAGGTAACTTCTAATTATCTCTTCACACCTGATAAATTAAAATCCGGTATACACAACTTAACCTAATTGGCCGAATTGTATCAAACTTACCGCACTAGCGGGTCCCACGCCCGGTATCCGCTTCTAAATTCTCATAAGCTAACTTATACTCGGAAAAATGATTTCAAAACCATCTTTACTCATAAAATTTATTTTCACAATTTTTGAATAAATAAAATATGGAAAAGCGTGCAACTAATAGAAAAAAAAACCTAGCAATTAAGAAAATTACGGGTTCTCACACTCTCTCCCCCTTAAAGAAATTTCGTCCTCGAAATTTTCTTATCAACGGAATCTTTCAAAATCTAAGGTACCTAACGGACCGTACCTTCTACGTCCTCAGACGAGTCAGGGACCTGATGGTGTTCTAAAGAGTATACCCGAGCCGATACCTTCGATCCAGCCCCTTCCTTTTCCGACTGTCCAGGGTTAGTCCTAGTGGGTTGCGGGGTCCCTGTTCCTTTTTGTAATCGAACTGGGCAGTCAGCAATCCGATGATCGGCACTTCCACAGCGCAGACATTTCCCCTCTTTCTTCCAACAGTTTGCCTCCGTATGATTTGGCCCTTCGCAATATCCACAGGGACCACGAGTAGCAGAGACCGGTCCTCCCTGAGAGATATCGCGCGACACTCCCGGTTGTCGTACTCCCCCATTTCCCTTTCCAATCGTAGGGGGCGTACTTGTACCTTCTTGCTCAGAACTACTCCCAGGAAATTTCTTGGCTTGGAAGTTTTTCGCCTGCAGCCTAGCATTCTCCACTCGTTGCGCCTTCTCTACGGCCTCGCTAAACGCATTAACCTGGGCCACCGCGAGGTCCTTCTGAATTTCTACGTTCAAGCCCTGGATAAAACGCCTTATTCGCCGCTGCTCGGTCATGATTAGCTCAGGAGCGAATTTGGACAGGCGGGTGAACTGACTCTCGTATTCCGCTACAGACTGGGCCCCTTGGCGAAGTCGGATAAACTCATCTTCCTTCCGCTCCTGGACTAGAGGAGGAAAGAATTTCACGTTGAACTCCCGCATAAAATTCACCCAAGTCCTGAGCGTTTGTTCCCGTTCCCATTTTTGCCGAATAACGTTCCACCAGGAACGGGCCGCCCCTTCCAGCTGAAAGACGACAAAGGTTACCTGCCTCTCCTCGGTATAGTGCAAGGCAGCAAAAATATCTACCATTTTCTCGAGCCACCTTTCGGCGACATCCGGGTCAGGCCCCCCAATGAACTTCGGTGGGGCGAACTTCTGGAATCTCTCGAGAGCCCTGTTTTAGCTCTCCACATGGTTGCCAGGGTTTCCAGGGTTAGGGTTAGGATTTTGACCCTGTTGCTGCACCACTTGTGCCAGCAGGTTGGTCATTTACTGCATGGCGGCAGCTATTTGAACATTGGGGTCAACCCTCGGTTCAGGGTTGAGTCCAGATGAGGTTTCCCCAGCACCCCTGTCCGGCGTGGGTTGCCTACGCCCGCGCCCACGTTCTCGGCCACTACGTGTGCCATCCATTGATCTAAGTCAATCTAGGGTCGAGGTGCAAAGATAATATTAAAGATAATTATAGGCATAGGCAAATAACAAGAGGTACACACAGATCAAAGGCATATATACACACAGCTGTACCGAACTAGTCACAAAGTAACAGTCAATTAGATACACCCAAAAGAGGTCCATGAAGGTAACGGGGTCATCCAAAAGTACTATAAACGAACTAGATTAAAGGCACAAAAGCAACTAACGAAAAGTTATTTCCCTTCAAGGTCTCCCTCCCTACTCTACGAGAATGCCACAATTTATATCTTAATCCAGGTTAATCATACTTACGAACACCCGAACAAACCACATGAAGTTCCATAGAATCACATTTCTAGTTCACCCAAGTCCTTTCCAACCTAGGCTTTCATTTCTTTTGTATCCGGGCGCAAGAATCCCATCTAAGATAATTCACAACTCGAGCCGGCCGGTCCCAAGAGTAAACCATCCGTATTAAAGATTCCTACCCGACAAACATACCTAACTTCCCCAAGTCCAATGATAAAGATCTTTACACTTATGACATGCACGGTTCATAGCTTATGCTCAAACGAGCACTTAGACACATTTACGAAATCAGGACCATAACACCACTGGCCCAAACTCACTCCGCGCAGAGACCACGCGAAACAGCTCTGATACCACCCGTGATAGCCCCACCTCACCCTAAGGCGAACCAAAGGGTTCGGCGGACCGCCTGCCCAGCTCTCGCCAGGACTACAGAGTCGATTCACACAAATCCAATATAGTTCACGCGAGAACCCAACGAAAATGATCAATTGAAGACCATCAACAGTTAAAACAGAGCATACCAAACCCTACGGAAGTACGGAACGTCGGTTAAACACTTATACATATTTTTACATCGGAGTCTTGAACAAGTGAACCAAAATACAAGCCAGAGTATTCATGCTACACAGAATACAATTAGGGTTTCGGCTACAAAGGAGCGTAACAAAATAACATATGCATTATCTCGAACCCTTGTGTCCAAAATTGTGGTCTCAAAGTTTGTCCCCTGTAAGGAAAACAAAGATAACGGGAAGGGGGTGAGCTTACGCTCAATGAGGTACCAAAATAATAGCAAGTAAGACACATGGAACTTCATATTCAATTAATCACATATGCGAATCAAATAAAGAAATGAACAAACACCATAGGTAGAAAGGATACGGGTGGCTCTCAGGAGCCAAATTCCCATTTGTTTCACCGAAACTTGATCGAAATAATAGTTGACACTCCGTCAATGCTAAAGGAGTAACCAATACCGTAGACTCCACTTTCTCCGATTCCTTTCACCTCACATACCCCTACCGGGCCCGAACTCCAATCAGATCAGAAATGGTAATACTCGAGTATACCGGAATCAAGGGTCTGAATACCCAAAGATCCCAAAACAGACTACCGTGGTTCGTTATCTAATCGACCAGACCCTTGCCGGCCCGACTCGAGTAACTAGCCACAGGTGTTGAGCTCAGAGGTCACAAAGAGGTCGTTGGATACAAGCTTCCAATCGATGTCCGAACAGATACGGATACAGATACAGATACAGATAACAGATTCAGATTCGCACCAAAATTGGCATATGAACAGACAAGAGAACGAGTGTGATCAAGTACACCCTCGTCTCAAACAAAACAAACAGATAGTTCGGTCGTTCATATGACAGATTGCATGTACAGAAACCGAGTTAAACAACAAGTGAGGGGAGTGGTACACTCACCGGTTCAAGTACGGATACTTCACAAGTTTTCACTTCAAATTGGCTTTAATCGCCAAGAAACCCTAAAAGAACCAAAGTAAAACAATTGAAGGTTTCACATCCAAAATCGAGTAAACAGAATGCACAAGTGAGGCTCGACTACTAGTCGTATGCCTCGCCAAATAATTACTAATGCAAGGGTGCAAAACATGATTTTGGAAACAAAAGTAACGAGAGGACCTAGGGTTTGAACGACCCAAAAACCCTTCATTTCTTTCAAAAGGCAACTCAAATCGAAAGAGATTAAACGGCCTAGAAAATTGGACAGCATTTCCCCTGAATTTGCTTACTTTTCCAGCCACCATGGCTTCATTATTTTCCTCAATCAATCCCAAAATCTCACACAAAATAATCTCATTTCAATAGCCGGTCAATAGGCTCCAAGTGGTACAAGTACAAATTCAAGTTAGGACAATGGTCCGGAAACGAAGTTTAGGTCCTAAACCAAAAGACAGTTTTGACGTCATTTAGCGGAACGGACACAACTGGAGCTAAACTTATCGGATTGGGGTGAAATTTACACCATTTTGAAGCTAAGACAGAGAGCTGCTATAAATTTCATGAAGACTACTAAGTCCAGTTCTCAACCTAACTAGATGAAATTTACCAAAACAACTCCAGATTTTCCAGTTCGAAACTCACCGCGGAATTCAACGGGCAGTCCTGATTCATTCACTCTTATCTCATCACACACAACTCCAAATAAGGTAATTCCAAACCCATTTGAAAGCTAAGATACAAGGGTATAATTCTTAAGAAGACATTGACAACAAAATCAGTAGTATTACTGGTCAAAATAACCAGTTACAGAAGCTGATTAACATGTTCGGATAGAAACAGGGTAGCAGGGGTATTTTGGTCTTTTCACAGGCTACGTTGGTCCGATTGAGCTGAAATTTTGTTAGAAACTTTGAAATATCATTCCCTACAACTTTTATGTTTTAACCCAAGACTAATTCGGCCTCTAACTATGAGGAACAGTACCGGGCAGAATGGTTGAATTGAAACCCTAAATCCAAATTTTTCCGTTCAATGCGGAAATTTTTCGCAAACAACCACAATTTACGCTTTCTAGCTTCATTCTAGATCATTTCCAACCATCATACATGGCCACACAATAGTAATCATATGAAAACAGAAAAAATCAAGAAGAAATATAAAAGTCACCAATCTCAACTAAAATCAAGAAATCTTTCACCAAATCACATCTTTAACCACCACAAGTCATTAATTTGACATTATCAATATCAAGGAATGAGTTCCCTAGCTACTCACCTTGCAACCTCAAGAAAGGAAGCTACTTAGCACCAATTTCTTCCAAATCACTTCACCAAGAACCTTAATCCTACCTAGAGAAGAGTTTTTATGGAGTGATTTGAAGTTTTATCGGTTAGATTTGAAGATTGGAGCAAGTTATGGAAGGAAGATGTTGAAGGTTTTTCTCTCTTTTCTCTCCAAGAAATTCGGCCAAGAGAAGGATGAAAGTGATGAATTTTTGGTCAATTTTGGTTAATTAGTAAAGGTAAGTAAAATGGTCAAAGTCAAGAATAAACCACAAGGTGACACTTGTCACCCTTATTTAATGCAACTCTATCCTTTTGTCTCTCCAATGATAATCCATCTAGGTAACTTCT